>NC_091810.1:35800000-36425000 GCF_041296235.1 Equus asinus
TGACACCGAAGTCACACATCTAGCAAATATTGATGCTGGGTTTAGAACCCCAGGTATTGTGATGCCAAAGACTACCCTTCTAACTATGAGACTGTGCTTCTAGCAAATACCTAAACAGAAAGTAAAAAGTTTCTCTGTTACCAAAGTTTGAGAACTGTTTCTTCAACTTCATTGTTTAGAGGTCATCACCAATTCCTCAGTGAGGAGTGGCTAGAGACTAGTTTCTTTTATTACCAGTTTAATACAATGTGGATTTCCTCATAGAATGTGGAGTCTATCTAGTTCTGTGAGCCTCTCTGGTTTTGTGATTAAAGAACACATCTGGGTATTCTCATGTGTAGGTACTTAGACAAATGGGTCATACCAGATTTTATGAGTCAAGATTCTGATGTTTCTCCAAGGGAAAAAACAGGTAAGCCAACTTTGCATAATTGTCTTAACTAGGTTTCTGTCTGGGTTTGCAGTGTGCTACACTGCTTTCATTTACTGTGACCTTCTTCCAGTTGGCTTGTCATATATATTTTTTATAAGGCTAGACTCTATTTTAGAAAGAAGAGCACACAATAAGAGGCATGAAAAGAAGACTTTACACTAAGAATTTAACGGGAATGAAATGTCAAAAGGGAAGTGTAGATATGTAGCGAGGATTGTGACAAGAATGTGTATCATGTAACATATATTGCTAAGTGCTTGCTAAGTGCCGGGCATTGTACTAAGCGCGCATGACTTATGTTATTCACCTTATTCCTCACAGCAATCTATGAGACGGGTGTGATCATTCTCTGCACTTTATACAGGAGGACGCTGCTGCATGGAGAGGTACGTTGCCCAAGGCCATGCAACCGGCACTAGGGCTCTTAATCATAAGGCTATTTTTGCTTCTACAATGCCAAATGGCATTTTTCACAGCCACCACCCTATCTCTCTGTTCCTTCCACAAATATAAATCCTTAAGTTATTATTTTTGTTATTGTTTTTCCTAAATTATTACTTTTGTTATTGTTTTATTTCTACTATGGGATAAAGAAATTAAATCTTTTCTTTTTGTGAGCTTTCAGTATTTCTTTGTGAGAGAAAGAATCTTTTCCCCCCTATTACAAAAACTCTACATGGAAATGTCTGTGTTCCCTCGGCCGCCCCTGGGGATCCCTGATCCTGAGTTGCCCTGGCAGAGAACGTGATGCTTCACCATAAGGGGTTCTGGGAACAGTCTGATCCTTGTGAAATTTTTCAGTAGGCACTGGGGCAGAGTGGCTAGAAGTCTTTGGAATCTAACAAATTCACGCCCTTCCTTATTTACCTGTCACTGTGGCTTACTCTGGGTATTCCCAGGCAACAGGGCTGGCATCCTGGTTACTCTGACATCTGAAGATGACTGAGAGGCTTTCTGGCTTTGCATCTGTCTAGTCTGCATCTGTGCAGCATCCCCGGCTGCCTCCACAGAGAGATCCTGTCATTGTCAGAGGATGGGGCTCTCTCTTGGCCTTCTGGGAGATCAGAGCCATGTTGTAAAGACAACCTCACTGTCTCTGCCTGCTGCTTGCCAGAAATCCCTAACTGGTTGTCAGCAGTTATGCTGAGGTCCTTCAAAGTGGACATTCCCATTTGAATGCCTCGCATTTCAGCTTGGGTCATTTTCAGCTGGTTTTTAACACGGCACCTTTTCCCCATCACCGTTCTGTACTGATCTCCACTCTCATGTCCTGAAAAAGACACTCTCCTCACCTCGCTCTTTGACACAGACTCTAAATGATTACAGCATGTATAACCTCACTTTCAGCCTCTTTTAGCCCATTCTTCAATGAATTACAATGCATTTTTAAGGTGTAATCACTCTTTCCCTTAACACAAAAAAGAATCAATGTTCATTTGAAAAAAATCAAAGAGGTAAAACAGAGAAAATGAAAATTATGTGCAATTAAAGTGGCCAGAGAAGACTGTTGTCATTATACAAGTGTCTTCCCTTTGTATTGGTGCATGTGTCCTGTACGTTACAGGTAGAGGTATACGTATGGCCATACAGCTGTGAAAGTTTATTTTAAAAAGTGGCTGCAACTTTAGCTTGTCGGCCAAAGAAGATGAACATATTTGGTTGAGATACTTGTTGTTTTGTTTAGGCTAACAGTTATTTTTCCCCTTTAAAAGAAGTCATAACATGCATACATTATACTGCACAAAAACTCAGTGTACAGTTTGAGAAATTCTTACATATGTCTATTCTTATGTAATAGCCACCAAGATCAAGACAGAATGTTTCCAGTGCCCCACACCCTTGAAGCTTCCCTCATGGCCCTTCCCAGTCACTAACCCCTCTCCCCTAAGAGGAAACCACTATTCTGACCTCTATCACCATAGATTAGTTTTGTCATTTCCCGAACTTCATATAAATGGAATCATACAGTAATTACACTTTGGTGTCTGATTTCTTTTGATCAATATTATGTCTGTGAAAGTCATGCATATTGTTGAGCTTAAAGTAGTTTGTTCATTATTATTACCACATAGTATTCCTTGTCTGAATTTATTTTGTTGATGGGCAATTTTGGATTGTTCCCAGTTTTAGGCTTTTATGTGTAAAGATGCTACTCTGGATAAGGCTGAGGCCTTTGTTGTGGTTGTATCATCACCCAACTTCTCCCTCTGCTCAATCCTGCTCCCTTCTCTCCCTCCATCACCATCAATCTTAATGGATTCCCTAGTAATCTTCTCTCGTGGTAATAATCTCCATCTCACAGTCTACTTCCTGGGAACCTGACCTGTAACAACAGCCTTGATGGATATATTATATCAAATTGACTGTGCTGTTATACTTTGCTCTAAGACTTGGGAAAAACTGAACCTTTGAAGTCCAGTTTTCATAAGGCCCTGGTCCATCAAGGCATAGGAGATATGGGTCTTTTATGTATGAAGAGATTAAAAGAAAGAGATAAAGTTCTGGAGGTTATATAGTATATTAGCTATCTATTTATTACTGCACAACAAATTACCCCAAAACTTAGCAGCTGAAAATGACAACATATTATTTTACAGATTCCAAGGATCAGGAATCCAGGTGCAACTTAGCTGGGTCCTCTGGCTTTGGGTCTCTCACGGGGCTGCAGATATCTCAAGGCTTAGCTGGGAAAGATTTGCTTCCAATGTGACTCCTGTGTTTGTTGGCAGGATTCAGTTCCTGGTGGGTTGTTGGACTGAGTTTCACTTCCTCATATGCTGTTGACCACCCTCAGTTTCTTGCTGTGTGGTTCTCTCCATAGGTTAACTGACAACACGGCAGCAAAGAAGCGAGAGAGTATGAGAGAATGTCAGCAACAGAGACCAAGCTGGCAGGATGGAGGTCAGACTCTTCTGTAACCTCAACATGGAAATGACACCCCATCATCTGCACTCTATTATTTTTGTTAGAAGCGAGTCACCAGGTCCCGTTTATACTCATGGGAAGAGGATTACTCAAGGGTGTGGGTGGCAGGAGGTGGGGATCCCTGGGAACCCTATCAGAAGCTGCCTACCACGTCTATATAAAGTAATATTTGAGATCCAAGTGCTGATCCACTACAGAAAAACTCTCCAACCATTTTTGCCACCTATAACTTTGCAGTTAGGAACGTCCACAGGAATATTAGAACTGTTTCCCTTTGATAGAAGGCCATATGTCAGTGGAGGTGTTTTTGGCGCTTACTAATGCACTCAGTAACTTGATTTGAAAAGAGAACTGTGCAATACTGTATAATTTCAAACATTTTCCTAGCAAAAATGTATTACCTTTAATTAGGCTGATTTAAAGCTGTTAAGATTCTTGTCAGAAATAATTTTTAAGTGGATGTGTCAAGATGAAAACAGCAGTTGTCAAGTGAAGAAAGCGGTAATTTGTGTGTGTGCTGTCTGGCTTATGAGAAATTGGGTCTTTAAATACCAACCAAGCATTCGTGCTAACAATTTCTTTTATAGAAGCCATTCTGGCAGTTTGGGATTCAAAATGTTGGAATGCTATTGTTTGTGGTAAATATTTGTCCTATGACTAGGGAATTAAATTTAGTTCCTACCCTGTAATATAGACAAAAGCATCGCTAAGAAGAGAAAGCATTTAAGCAATTAAATTCACCAAGTGGTCAAACACATAGCATGAGCAAAGCATTCTGGGTGATTACAGAGTGGAATAATAATAACAATAATGAAGACCACTCTTAGATGAAAGCAAATCAGGTGACTTTAAGCACTCGAAAAAGCTTGAATTCTGCTTGCAGTCTTTTTAGGCTACTAATTTCTTTAGCAAGCTTTTGTTATTGGGCAGTGAAAAGGAGGGCTTTTGCTTGACCTCTATGGTAGGGTTTCTTAGTAGTGGCACTGTTGACATTTTGGGTCACGTAATTCTTTGTTGTGGGGGGGCTGTCCTATGCACTGTAAGATGTTTAGCAGCATTCCTGGCTTCCCAGGATGCCAATAGCTTTGCTCCTCTCATCCCAGTTGTGACGTTGAAATATGTGTGCAGACGTTGCCGGATGTACCTGGAGGTAGAGAGAGGGGGGAAAAATCACCACACTATGGCAATTACCACAGCTTTTGAATCAGGGAATTCTAAATTAACATGAGGTAACATTATCTTACTTTTATCCATTGCATTTATAAATATTTTGTCTTTTCTCTTGGTCCTCAAAAGCAAAATTCCATATTCTATATAAAAGATAATTCATTCTCCTAGTCATTGAGCCAGTGAACATTCACTGAGTGCTTACTGCATGCAGTCAACTTTCCCCAGGCATTGCAAAGAATACAGAAAAAAGTAGGTTTTTGTCCTCAAGAAGCTTGAGATCTCAGAGGAGGTAGAGAAGGGATTTAGGTCGTGTATATACATGACTATCAAGCAAGTAGGAAGAACTAAATTCAAAAAAAGAAAGAGGTAAAATTTATTGAGAAGAACTTTTACTTTTCCCTTGCAGACCAGCGGTGATTTAGAAGTTTATCCCTGAGCTGGGATTCTGGAATCAGAGTTTAATAGAGCAAGGTTAACCTAAGTTTTGGGGTATGAGAGTAGATTTGGAATTGGAGCTAGACCTCTGGAACAAAACATCAAATCAATGGGGGTAGGCAGAGAGATAGAAACCCAGTCTGAAGCCAAAGGTTCTCAACCAGTAATGGCAAGATGGAGGGTGCATGTTCAAGAGGACCAAAAAGCGGGGGAGCCTGGAAAAGGTTGCTGAAACACTGACAAACAGCCCCTGGTCCATTTTGCAGGAAACTGCTAATGAGCTCAGGTGCAATCACAGCTGTAAGAGCACTAAACTGATTTAATGGGTGGGAGGCCTTCCAGTGGGACCAGAATTATTCTTCTCTTACCCATGGTGCCCAGGAACTCAGCAGTGGTGTATGGAAAGCAATTCCAAGCCATACACAGGCAATGGAAGATGAGATATCAGAGGGTCCTGCTTCCAAGTACCTCCCACTGGCCAGCCCTGTGCCCAACATCTCCACCATTAGGGCTTTGTCATTTGGGTGAGTCTTCTGAAAAAGCAAACATTCTCCCCAAAATGGTGTTATTATCCACGAACTCGTGGTGTTATAATTTTCAAAGTATATTCCAAAGACTCTTAATAGGTATTACCTTGAAGAGTTTAATCAACCAATTAGTTTCTGAAGTGCCTGGTAAAAGAAATTAAACACATTTTTTTACTGCAGAATTTATAAGAACCTTTAAGATACATCATCAATCTCAAATGGAGGGTTATACTGTGAAACACTTCCAAAATTTATTTGAATACAAAGCCATTTTATCGTGTAACATCTCATGAGAACATGGTGTATGCTACATGCTTTGTGTAACCCTGCGTGGTTGTGAAATGAGTGGCTGTTGCCAACTGTCTGGACTTTAAGTGAATGGGGTATAGCAGGAAAAATATATCAACATGTGCATATTCACAGACCTCTCCCTCCACACCTGCTAAAGGAAAACTTGACTTTGCCAGTTTGGTTCCACCGCATTTCTTGCCCCACCAAATAGAGTTCTGTCTTGATCACCAGCTTCATGGTCTTTATTATACATCACTGTAAATGGTGAAGTCTGGAGATGCTGGCTAATTACTCTAAAGAGCAGATGATAGGAGAAAAATAACGGAAATATTAAGGGGGGAATGAAAAGTAGGGCAGGTTTGGAGAGCAGTCGTTGGTGGAGTAGGGCAGGTAACTGACTCTGAGAGCTGCCTTTGTGCATCTTGGAGTCTGAGAAAGAGCGAATGCCTGGTAAGAGAATATTTTTCTGGACGTGAGAAGAGTAATTCTTAAGTTGACGTTTTTCCTTATCAAACTGTAGTAAACATTTAAATTGCTTTTTATTTACTTTTGGTTCCTAGGATGAATTTATTTAAATATGAAAATGAGCTGAAATGGGGTGTTAAGGTGGGATCCAAAAGGTCTGTCTTTATAAAGGCAGTTACAGGGAATATTTAACGAGAAGCAGAGATCCTGGGTTAAGGTGAAAGAGAGTCGGAGTATGTGAGTATCCTGGAAATAAAGGCTTACTGGGATGATCTAGTGAATGTTATTTTTGCCTTCCCATTCGCCTTCTCAGAACAACAATCTCCTTCTTGTAGGAATTGCTCCTCTCCTGCTCCATGTGGTTCTGAGGAGCTGCCAATCACAGGACATAGCCCTGTGGCCACAGGAATGGGCACACATTCCAGTAGGCCTGGCCAATCATAGTTGCCCATTTCCATGGCTTCAAAGATGGGCACATGACCCAGTTCAGGCCAGTCAGACTCCTTCCCTGAAATTTTATATAACAAAATGATGGAATAGAGAGGCTCTGGTGTGACTAAGCAGGGATGATGCTAGCCTGTCATCTGGATTCACGCTTCTTTTATCATTCCATCCCTCAACCTGGCCACTAGGAAGAAGCCAATCTGTAGAAAAGAAGGTGGACATCAGTAGAATCTGAGATGGGAGATGGAGGGAGATGGTAAAACGTAGTCACACTGTCTAAGTTACTGGGCTCCCCAAGGCCAGCTTACCTCTGTACTTCTCCACTATTTGAGCCAGACATTCCAGTTTAGCTTAACTAATTTTAGTTTCTGTCATTTGTAACCAAAGGAGTCCCAATGATTTATCCAGCAATGTGCTGAGTGCCTTGAGGAGAGGAAGTGTAGATGGCTGTCATGAGGGAGAAAGGCCGTGAAGGTGGAGAGAGAAGGTGTTACTGTAAACTTTCTCTTGAGCTCTATTTGCTTGGAGCAAAACCTGATGGGGACCTGATGGTGTGAGGAGGGAGTGGGAGTCGTAAAGTGAGTGAGAACTGAGAAATTAATTTCCTCTCTTTGCCTTGAATCGGCTGCCCTTCTGAGGTGATAAGGCAAGATGAGCTGGGTTCCTTGGATGGTAAGTTGATTTTGAATTATGTAAATTTATGCTCTAAAAATTGATCTTTCTTTTCTCTGATTCTCTGATCTGTGTCATCACTGTAGTCACTATGCTACATTTGAGTAAAAAAAGTACAAGCTCACAGTTTTTATCACTTGCCTGTTTTAAACATTTCTTTATGGTTAGGAGAGGCTGTAGGTACAAAGAAAATATGATGCTTCTTCGTGATACATCTGGTGCAGTATTCAGACTGTCAACATGAGCATGATGAAATAGTGGTAGCGTCTACCCGTATCCTGCTGAGCACGATTACGTGCTCACAGCATCAATGCAGGGCGGTGTGCTTCATTGCATTGGCATTCATAGATTCTTCTCATATACACACCCCATATATTTATTTCGGAAATTCAGTTCATCCTGCACAAATTAAAGTCTCACTTTGTGTCTTTGTGAAAGGTAGTAACTAAGCAGATATGCTTTGAAGTAGGAAGCATTTGAGTTCTTGAAAGAAAAGACAGAGACCATATTGATTTTTCACTGTGAACCTGAAACACAAATGAGAATACTACATCAGGTTTTTTCCCTTCGTTATTTATTTTATTTTATTTCTCTATCCTTCTGTTAGAAAGGAAGTTCTTGTGCAGCTGCCCCTGGTCTTAGCTTGTCATCTCTCTTCTCTTCTATTCTCTATATACTTAGAGGGTTGATGTACTATAAACTCAAGCTGAATTAGAAATCCATTTCCAAAAGCAACTAAACTGGGAAATTAATTTACCCTTCGATCTGTGTGCATGGGCGTGAGGTGTGGGCATGGCTTATTGGGAGGCGGTGTGGCAGCAGGCTTGTGTTCCTGGTTAGTAAACTTCTCATAAACTTGGCAGCAGGGCTAGGGAACCTCTAGTCATAATCCGGGACCTTTTCTGTCTAGATAAGAAGGTCTTGGGCTCCGTCAGGTGGGGACCTGATTTTTTAAATAGTTTATAGTACTATGCACTGGTTGAGGAAACTTGGGGAGTGTAGCCAAGTGAAGAAGTTATGGAGGGAAAGTGATGATGATAGTAATGATGATGACTAATATTTATCAAACACTTACGATGTGTAAGGGACTATTTGGAGCACTCTACATAAGTTCTCATTTAACTGCTACAACTTTATGATGTTGCCTATCTCTCAGATGAGGAAACTGAGGCTCTGAGACAGAGCTCATGCAGCAAGTGTGATATAGAATGGGATTTGGGCCCAGATCTCTGTGGCTCCAGGAGCTGATTAGGATTCAACAGATAAATGATGATTCAGTGTGTCTATCAAGGGAATGCCTATCTTGCCAGGCTGCCTAGGTTGGGACTTATCGTCAGGGAGGTTGTAAAGAGAATTGCTGTACACTGGGCAAAGAGGACAGGATGAAGACTCAGAAGGGAAAGACACCATCTGGGGGAGTGACCTGAGAATTTGGGCAGGTAAGCTGGGGTCATATGTTTTTATAAGGATTTGGTGTCTTAATCCTAAAAGCCTTAGGAAGCATCTGAAAGGCTTCAAATTGGAAAGAGACTTGCATTTTTGTAAGATTGCACTGGCTTTGCTGAAAAATGGATCCAAGTGGCCAGACAGGGTGCAGCAGAAACTTTTAGGAGCTCATTCCATTGATACCATTAACATGGGAGAGCTAATCATGGCTTGAACTAAGCCACTTGATTAAAATAAATTCACCAGTTTAGACAATATCATCCCCAGATGTTTAGTCTGCCACATTCCCAATCATCCCTCTTGCCTTGTAATTCTCTCCATTGCTCATCCCTCTCAGCTGGTCAAGAAAACTTGGGGAATTTTCTGAAGTCACTTGTCAAATCTGGGTAGGCAGGGAGGATTAGTGCAAATAAGTGACTTAATCCTGTCCCTGGTTAGAGGTGTTGGATGAAAGGACAGTCATATCTTTAGTTGAGATGGAGGAAGGCAGGTCTGATGGACTGGGTTTGCTGTGGGTCGGAGGTAGAAGGATTGAAGTCACCATTTGTTCCCAAGCCAGGTATCTCAGGGAAGTAGAAAAAGCTGTAAACTGGAAATTGGGAGACTCTTCTTATGAAACTATAGGGCCTTAGCCATGTCACTTAATCTCTTTAAATCTCAGTTGTTTTTTCTAGGAAGTAGAAGTAGGAATAATAGTAATGCCTGCCCTCTGTTTCTCCTAGATTCTTGGGAGGATCCAGTAAAATGGCATATGTGGAAAAGCCACAAATCATTCTATACACATTAACTGTCATGTCCAGTCATCAAGGTAAGAGACAATTTGTGGAGGCAAAGGACAACTTTATGGGGAAAGCATGCCATATTTAAAAATTTCAGTTTTCTCAAGTATCTGGGTATCTAAGTATCATTCCTAGGATCTGATTTTACTTTCCATCGTAAATAGCTACATAACAACTGGCATTTCTGTTTGGGGGAAGTGTTACCACAGAGTGCTAAGAACATGGACTTTGGAGTCAAACAGATATAGATTCCATTCCATGCTGTGCACTTTGACACCTGTATGACCTTGGTGAAATTATTTAACTTCTCCGAATCTCAGTTTCCTCTTCTGTAAAATGGGTCTATTAGTAGAACAGACTTCATAAGCTTATTTTGAGGATTAAATGAAATATTACATGTAAACTTGTTAACACAGTGGTTAGTTCACTTGAACTCATTACATGGCAGTGATGACTATTTTTACATGCTTTCAATTTTACAGGGCACTTTTCAGCCGCATTTTCTCATTTAATAATCCTTAAAATTATCAGTTAGGTGTGTGTGTGTGGGGGGGGGGGGGTGTCTGATGATTATCCATCTTACTTCATTCATTCTCTAGGTAAGTTTTGCATGGATACATGAAGGGTCTGTCTCCCACCCTCAGCCCCCGTATTCCCTGGGAAATGCCCTCGGAGAGGGAGTCGAACCGAAGTGGAGACAGCTTGCTGTTGGAAGGGATAAGGATGAGAGCAAATGACATTAGACTACTTCTAATTCGTGACGTTCCCTGGCACCCATGACACTGTAGAGAAGTTCCCAGCAGCCCTTGCGTCATCAGTGGCATTTGCCTGGTTGCGGTCCCATGGGAAAGCACGCTAGTACCGCGTCTCGACAGGATGCTGACGCACAGCTCTGTGATGTTCTCAACAGTTTTGGGGAGGCAGCGGGTGCCAGGCAGAGCTGGGACTTGTGATGTCACCGAGGAATGTCAGCACTTGGAAGGCTGACAGACTGCCTTTGCCAGCTATGCGCTGGAAGTCAGAAGGGAATTCGGCCTCCAGAAAGCACACTTTTGCGGCAGTCAAAATCAGCACAAGACTCTTAGCAGTTACAGATTTATTCTGCTGAGATGAAGACATGAGTGAGGAAAATGCTAAAGGGACACCTCCCTGTCCTGAGTAGCACCCGCTGATGCTCTCTAAGCAGATGGACTAATAATTATTTCCATCAATAAGGGTCAAACACACAACTCCTCCTTCCTGCATCTGACCTGAGGGTTCTTGGCCTTCTTTGCCAAAGTTGAGGATGTAGATGGAGCCAAAACTGTAGGGGGAGCTATTTTGTTTTGAATGCAGAGTGTGATCAGCCTTTTCAAGTGAGCAGGATAATAAAATTCTGAGTCTTATTTGGAGAAAAATTTTGCTTCCTGGAGCATTATGAAAATGCTATAGAAAGAAGCCATGGTATATAGGAAACTTCATATAATATTCATCAGTGTGAATCTAAATTAGGAAATGAGGCACATGCTCTCCCAATTATGTCAAACGGTATTCGGGCATTTTAGAGGTAAAGAAAAAAAAAAAACAGGCTTTGAAGCCAAGCAGATCTGGGTTCAGATCCTGGCTCAGCAACTTCCTAGCTAAGTGACCTTGGGCAAGTTGCTTTATAATCCTGTAAAAGGGCAGGAAAGCCTGCCCCCATACTCTTGCAGGGTTCTTATTTGGATTTAATTTGACAAGACATTTAAAGCTTGGCCAGTAGTAAGTGCTCAACAAATGTTTTTCCACCCTCCTTATTTCTTTAGATCAGCAGATATCATGCTCATTCATACCCATGTATGAATTTTGCCTCTCTAATTGGCTTCTTGCTTTTTATATGGAAGATGTGATTAGGTTCACAAAACAGGGCACATACTCAAAATTAGTTCTGCTGTGGAGCTCGGCGTTATCTGTTCACATCTTTGATGAAATGGTTTGAGGATGGAGTCTTCCGCAGGAGATTGTTTGATGCTGTGGGGGAATGTGTGCTCAAGCACAGGTCAGAGAGAAAATCCTGACAGAATGGCATTTGCTTCTGTGGAGAGACCTGGGCAGTGACTTGAAAATGATTCTTGAACAAAAGCCTATTTCCTGGCATACCATGGATATATGGCTGTGGCGGCCCAGGGGCTGCTCGGTTCCTTACTCAGACATAATATTCTGCTCAGGTTAAGTCTCCTTCTGAACCCAAAAGGCCATAGGTACAGCAAGCCAATTTTCTACCTGCAACAAAACAAAGATTGCTTTGGAATCCATTTTATAAATCACAAATGGAGCTTACTATGAGGCCAAGGAAACTATTAGTAGTTAACCAATAAATGGAATCAAGAGGGGGAAAAATACAGACCCACGAAAGACCAGCAACGTATTACAGGGGAAAGGGTTCTGCGAATTCTCTTTCCTTCTGCTGTGTTGGTTCCAGGATCTTAATATTCTCTCAGGACATTACCTCACAGAGTTTATCAGAAGCTTTGCTAAGAGGTTGCTCTCTTAAGTTTTTTTCTCTAGCCACAAGTATACAAGAGAATTCCATATTTGACAGCATCCTGGGATTTCCTTTATTTAACAAAGGCATCTTAATTTTTCCATGACGCTAACGTTTAAGTTACCTCAATTCCAGTCTTAAAATAGTTGTTACACTTAAGAGGTATTATTAGAATAAAACTGGAAGGAAACATGGAGACAATTACTCCAATTGCCTCATTTTATAGGTGAAAATCGGGGGCCGAGTTTAGCGTCTCCTCAAGACAGCACAACGACTGGGGTCAGGCCTGGGTCGAGAACTCAGGTTTTCACACTGATGCTCTTTTGAGTCTTTTATTTGGGTGCTAATTGGTAGTAGAAAACTTAGAGCATAACAGGGGTTTAAGTATAAGAGAATACCACCAAATAGGCCTGCTGTGGAAAATCATGACACACAGAATATTATGGAGGAAGGACCACAAAGATCAGGGAGGTTACATTTTACAGTCAAGAAATGTGGCAATGAGAACTTAAGTGACTAGCTTAGGACGACATAACTAATAATTGATGGAGCCAAGATTTGAACTTATTGTATCTGGCATATCTGGTACTAGTTAGCAAACAAGCTGGAGTTGGCCAAGGGTTTTACTGGACTCGTCTGTGTTTAGAGTATTCTGAAAGATTTACTGACTCTACTGCAGCGGTCTGTGAGGGGGTTTGCACATTGGGAACACATGGGAGAGGCTGGAAGTGGGAGTTCTGCCTAGGCTGAATGGAGAGAGTTGTCTAACTTCATGTCCATTCCTATACCACATGGGAGAATAGGTTGGCATAACAGGAAGGCCCTAAGTGGCTTTGAAATGTGCGTGTGTATTGTGGTGGAGACTATGTTGTGCTTGAGAGGTCTATCATTTCCTATTTTGCCCTTCTGCTTTCTTAGAGACTCTGCCTTACAGCTCAGAATAGGTAACTTTCATGGCTCCTTTGGTTGGACTAGAGGAAGACACAGATGGCTTCTAACAGAGCCTCTCTCCAGAATTGTTGCAATTAGTCATACTGATTGATTTAGTTAACTTTGGAGAGATGAGTTGGAAAGCCATATAGACTTGTGATCTGGAGACACCATCTTAGGGATGTCATGATCAGATATGTATTTATAAGCAGAAAACAACTGCGTGGAGAGAACAGGAGTAAATGAATTAACGAATGGATTGTCTTTGCCTTCTCTTTTTCTAGCTATAAGGGGTACTAGAGCCCTGATTTTTCAGTGTCACCATGAGGATTCTGACCATAAAGCCAACATAGTGGAAGACAGGGGAGATAGGGAGGGAAAATGGGTCCTGATAATATCATTTTGATCCGGAATCCAGTTTATCCCAAAGCTAACCTCTACTCTAGACATTTCTGAAAAAGGGACTAATAGCTTCTCTCTTTTCTTTTCTCTCTTTCTTACTTTAACTTCAGTCAGTTCAAGTTTTCAGCCCCACAAAAGTGAAAGAGTTGTAACTGACACATGAACTTCACATTGCCAGTAAATTGCTTTGTTTTGCAGGATGCCCAGCCAAGCTTCAAGAAAAAAAGAAAAGCGCTGTGTTGGCTGCTTTTTCATTGTGGTAGTTTTATTTTTTATTTTATTATTTTTGCAAAGAACATGTAAGAAACACTCCAACTGAATTCCACATGGTGTCTAAATCCTGATCCATTTGAAGCAAAAAATTTTTTTTTCTATTTTCTAGTTAGTTCCTGGATACTGTGGTTCTAAAAGAATAAGATATAGAGAGAATTGGCCAGAGCAAAATTAAAAAAAAAAATCAGCAACCTGAAGGAGGTAGAAATGATCAAAACAAGGAAAAACAAAAAAAAGAGTGAAATATTCAAGTTTGAGGTTGATTTCATTTTCTAAAAGCTTCTAGCAAGTTGAGAGTGAGGTCAAAAGCAGAATAAGAAAAGGTTTGCTTGGGAAGGTATGCATCACTTAAAAGCAAGCCCCGTGGAAATAGAAAGTTTCTCTTCCAAAACAGAGTCCTGGCGTTGAAACTCATTGGCTTTACCCAGCCTGGATTGAGCTCTTTTGTTCATCCCTGAACTAATCACTATGGTGCCAGGGATGTGATGCTGTGACTGGTCACACTTGAATCACATGTCCACCCCTCGAGCTATGGAGACGATGGACACCACCGTATGGAGACTATGGAAAGGGTGGTACAAGGAAAATCAGGGTACAAAAGAGGAGTGAATGGAAGTCAGGTGGGTAACAGAAAACATCTAGACTAGAATTCTCTCTCAAGAGGGCGCTGTGTGGAATATAACCTCCTTTAATGACATATTTCCAAGTGCAACATTATTGCCTAAGATTAGCATTTCTCTGAGATTTATAGAAAACATACCCGTTTCCCTATGTTGGAAATTTTGCACATACAGGAATAGTTCTGAAACTCTGAAAATGTTGGAAACCTCTAGAATACTTTTACCATACCAAAAGTATTCTCAGTATTTGCAAGTATAATACTGGAAAAGTAAGGACTGAATATTATGAAATCATAAACACTTCAGTTTCAGTTACATGTTATACGGCCTTATTATAGACTCAGGACTTCCTTCAGAGTGCATTAATATAAATAATTTCAGAGCAGTAAAAACTGTAATTTTCGTAAAACTATCAGCCCTAGGCTCTTTGAATATGCCACTTTCAGAACTTCCTCCGTGATGCAGCCATAGAGAAAGAACACACTAGTTGTGGTGAGAGATTGGCCCAACCAGAATAGTTTTTGGACTCATTTCACCCCCTTTCAAGAAGTTTCCTTAAAAGATAAAAAAGTATTTATGTGTCTATTCAAAGATTTGGGTTTGGTAATTTTCTCATTGCACTTTTCTTATTCCTTTCAGAAAATTTTGATGCATAAATAACTTATCAACTTGAAAATCTTCCCTCACATCTAGGAAACGTGTTTCATTCTGAGATGAAGATGGATGCTCACTGTACAAATAAAGCATGTGAGAGGTAAACGGGCACTGTTGGATACATGCATCGTTGGAAGAAAATAAGACGGTGGCCATGTCATTCTGACCCGACTTTCCCTTCTTTGACTTGATACTCCACCTTCAGAAACAGGTGTATATGCCATCCATCATATTCTACATTTCCTTTGTAGTAAATTTTACTGGATTTAATTACCGTATTTTGTCGACTTGATGTAATATGCAGTATTTGAGTTGAAAGAGGCGTGAACAGCTAAAACGACATCTCATTTTTTTAGGGACCTTTGTTCTTAAATACAGGAAGTTGTAAAATCTCCAAAAGCAAATTTCCTTAGTTCTTAGGCAATACTATAAGTGATGGTATTCTACTGAGTCAACGCCTTGAACATGAATCAGGAGATTAACTTTTGTAGCAAACTGTCAATCTTTACCCCGAAATTATGGTGAGTAGTGAATTTTTTTGTTTCGGCTTTGAAGTTGAATTATTCTCTGTGCTCGGTTATGTCAGTCAGAAAGGATATTTTTCTTCTCGGCTGAACTCTGCATGATTTTCTTTAGGTGATTAACTTCTCTCCCCTGCCCCCACTATGCCATTACTTTGTGTTATTCTCCTTCAACAAGCTCTAAATATTTCTTTAAAATTCTTAGCAGCTTGACACGTTAAACTGGATCCCATTATTGATGATATCAAATAACACCTTCTGAAAACCCCTCTTCAGGCTTTCTGTCAGATTTTCAGTAAAATGTCATTATATTTGTATCCAAGTTTCTTTATGAGAGAGAGAGAGGTCGTTCAGAATTACTTGCTACAGTTCTCTAAAACATGTTTTTAGACCAAAGAATATGGTTAGGAAAGAAGAAAAAAAAATGAATTTCTTAGAAGCATTCTATAACGTCCATTGTCAACAGGCGTATGAGCCTAAGTGCACACAAATATTTGTCCAAGAATGTTCATTGCTGCCTTATTTGTATCAGCTAAAAACCAAAAATAGAAACAACCTTAATCTCCAAATGGATGAAAAGTTAAATAAACCATGGCACAATGTAACGTTATGTACCATTTAAAAAGGATGAAGTAGATTTACCTGGACTCACTTGAAATGAAGTTCATGAAATATTGTTAGAAATAAAAAGCATTGTTTAATAGTTGATATAGTAGACTCATTTATTTTCTAAGATATATGTCTTTGTCGCGTATATACGGATGCATACAAACTGTTAAATGTAGTTACCTCTGAGCAGTGAGAATTCTGGGTAATGAGTAGGGGGAAGTTGCTGTTATCTTGACATACCCCTGCGCTTTTTTTATAGGCACATATAAAGATTTTAAAACACACACGGACAAAAGAAAATAGGTTATCAAGTACTTTCATTTTACAAGTGAGAGAACTGAGCTTGGGGAAATTAAAGGACTTTCTCACAGTAACACAGCGCATTAGAGCAAGAGGTGGAATTTGCATCCAGATCTTTGGACTGCAACTTCTGTATGATTACTGCTATATCAGATTGGCCCTCCTTGTATCGACTAATTTAAAAAGTTTGTTTTGATCATCAATATCCACATCTTTCAAATCAAACAGAAGCAAAGCCCATCCCCCCACCCCCCAAAAGCTTGGAATTTAAATTTTAGAAGTTCAGATCTTAACTTTTCTTCACAATATCTATAAATGCACTTTCCTATATGAATTGGAATTAAATGCTTCTCTTTAGTTTTTCAAATGAGTTTTATTATCATCTAATAAATAGGATAACCCTAGTGCAGGGAAGAAATATTTTAATTGACTAAAAAGTTAAATTGAGTAATCAAATCTATATGCAAAATTAAGAGGAGGAGGGTTGGGGGAAGAAGGGAAGACTGGGTTTGTGCTGCTTCGTCTAATAGTTGACTCTTCCGACACCAGGGAAAGTCTCCATGGCTCAGCTCTTCCAGCAAAGCTGCTCAGTGTGGTGATATCTATGAGTTAACTTCACCATCCTTGCAGGTAGGCTCTCAACTGAGCTCTGTTTCTTCTGCTTTTCACTTGGTCTTGTTACCGAACCAGGTTTGTTTTTGCCCACTGCCCAGAAAGCCAAACACCAAGACGACGAGGTTGCAGCAGAGAGAGTTTACTCACAAGGCAGTCATGTGAGGAAGCGAGAGCATGAGCCTCAAATTTGCTTCCCCGAAAATTGGGACTCAGGGATATTTATGGGATAGGGGACAAAGTGGTATGAAGTGTGGAGAGAGGTGATTGGAGGTGAGGAGAGGTGAGGTAATTGATGATCTGCACAAGCGTAGTAAGACTCCACGCCTCTTCATAGGACCCATGTTCACAAAATGGTGGCATTAGCATGATCTCAGGGTGGAGTTTTTAGCTTCTTGATGTCAAAAGGTCACCTATTGGACATCTGTGTGGGCCCAGTTGATGAGTTGGTGGTCTCAACTGGCCTGAAATGGACAAGGAGTTCTAATTCCTGAAAAACAGCTCACACACCTCTTACCATGGTGACCCAGGCTCCAGGGAGATGTTATCTATAGGAGCCTAGTGGAGTCAGATAGCATACTGCCTAAACAGCACAGTTAACAATGGGTGTGTTACACAGCTAAAAGCTATAATCAGTTATTGCAAAAAGGAAAAGAACTTTAGTACCTAGATACTTAATCATCAATGGCTGTTTGCCGGTTTCAGTCTCATTCATTCCTTCCTTCCTCCCTGGCTAGCCACAAAAAGTTGCTCTGGACAGATGCTCCAGCACCTGAATTCATCCTGTTGAGTACTTTGCTCATTGTTTTCTTGCAGTCCTCTTTAAATTGCAGATGTTTAAATTTATTCAACTGTTGATATTCTCTTTCTGTCTGGGGATCTGGACTCATTGAGTGTTGAGGAATGAACATTGTAAGGGAAGGAAAAAGGAGATGGTCGAAAGAGTAGGGAGTTTCTGAGCTAAATCTTGATGTCACCTAATCATAGGTATTATCTTTTTTGCCAATCATCAATCAGCGCCATCATCAATCTGATCCTTGTCATCATCAGAGCTACCTTTTATTGAGCATTGACTAGGAGCCAGGCATGAGGCAGGCATTTTACATAAACTCATGCCTCAGTACAACCCTTTAGGGAAGTACTGTTATTCCCATTTGAATATAAGGAGATCAGAGTGACTAAGGCTTAGGTGATTTGTTCAAGGTCACATTGGCTAACAACTGCCTTGCCTGTTTTGGAGGAAAATTGTCTTCTCTCAGCGTTCAATCTTAGGGTAGAAAAACAGGCCAAGGGATGATCATAAGACACTCATCACAGAAGTGAACTCCTCCAACACTTTTTTTCCCCAAGGTGTTCAGCTTATTAGTATATGGGAGAACTCTTTGACTTTCTGAAAACACCTATTGATTTCCTCGTGGGGGAGATTTACAGAGACAATTTGTAGGCCTCAGATGCTGTTGAAACATTCACTGCTTTGTTGTGGATAGGAAGGATGTTTGTAAAAGGAAGGCCAAGTAATGTCATCATTTGTGAAATGGATGGCTGTGTTCCTGGCACTGAGAAAGATGCCCCAAAGCCATTTGAAAGATGAAAGGGCTTATCTTGAAACAAGGTTTTCTGGAAGATCATAAACCAACTGTCTAAAATGTTAGTTCAGATAAAATGAGTGCAAAGAACTCTCAGAATCTTCAAATTGAAATTTCTAATTGAGATTTTAACAGCATGTAGGGAAATTGTCCTTGCTCCAGCCTTTGGAACTGATTCTTCCTATAGGAAGGGGAGAAAGTTTTCCTATCTCTTGGTTATGGACTTCAAAGATATGCAGCAATTAGGGTGTTTTCATTTTGCCCAACCTTGGTATCGGGGCGTTCCTGCTGGATTCTACAGTTAAAATTCTTGTCTGCAGCTTGGGGCTGATTTTAACATAAATAGCAGGTTGTGCTATCTCTGGTGCTTATTAAAATGTCATTCAGCAATTAGCCGAATCAAAAAAGGAACATAGTACACCTTCCCTGCCTCAGTGCTTGTCCGTATCTAAGCTGAGAATCTCACTTTGCTCCCGTCATACTGAAGCAGCTGTTGGTTTGGGTGCCCGGGCTATAAATCTAGAAGGAGCAAGGGCTGCTCTCTGGAGATATCTGAAGGGGTATAATTCCCTCTACCCTCTCTCTGCTAATTTCAGAAGTGATAAGGATGGATTCCCTGAGCTGATCAGTGGCTATATAGTGTATCATGAAATATAATAATTATATTGAAATATTGCTGTTTCACACAGCACTTTCCACAAATGTTTAGATTCCACATAACCTTAAAAGTTGGATATTAAGTGCTATCCTAAAAAAATATTTTTAAAAGTTTTACCTCTACATAATCCAAGACTGCAATAATGTATATATTGATATTAGCAGTGGGATTTGTTGTTTCCCTTCCAATGAATTTGTGGGCAATCCCTGAGATGCTGCTGTCACACTAAAGGGTTAAGGTTTTTTAGGGCAAGTCTGAAAGAGTTTAATTTTCTCAGCACTTTGCCTCATCTCTAGTAGCTGCCACAACATGTCTCATTTTGGTAGCACAGCGTTGAGACATCCTTTGCACATGGAAAAAAGTAACAAAAATAGGGAATTTCCCCTCTTCACTCTCACTAGTGAGTACTAAGAGGATGTATAGTTATGGGCTTGAATGCTTGGTGTTGTGAAAATATTATTTTCAATTCTGTTTGGTACTGAATTAATAGTAAGCAAAGAGAAAAGAAGTTTATACATACAATGCTGAAGCTACGTTTCAGTGTTGTCACTGAAAAAAATATATTTCCAATACATTAGATTCATTGGCGTATTAGTTTTTCCTTGTTATTTTTTTAGAATTGGCAACTAGTCCACCTGCCCACTCCCTATAAAATGCATTTTCCAAGGAAACTGGCTCACCTCTTATCTTTCACCACTCTTTTGAGAATTCTGGAGTAGGAATCTAAAAATACAAAAAACAAAGGCATTGGACTAACTTCTGGAATGGTGCAATAAAGACCACAAAAATTTTACTCCTCCATAAAAGAGATGAGAACACTTGCAAAAACTGTCAAAATCATCTTTTTGGGAACTCTGGAAAATAACTAAAGGTTTATAACAATCTAAGGAGGGTTTATTCAAGAAAAATGGCTGAATCTTAGTAGGTACAGCAAGATATATGGCATTTTAAAATACCGTAATTCTATCCTCTTCCTCAGCTCTGGTAGCATTAACAATCAATAGCCTTGCACTCTGATAGCTATGGCAACCAGCAGCTTATGAGCCCTTGGAGGGGGAAAATGATTTGGAGCTCCTCTAAAGCCCAGTCCGTATAGAATTTCTACTATTTGGCCTGTCTGGAACCTTGCTGAAAAGTTCCATTCTCAGAGCTTGTTCTTGTTTAACCTGACTCAGAACTTACTCTGTATGAAGAGCATTATCCCCAGGGTATTTGTTGGAAATAATCAGTGCCAATTGTTTAACATTACAGTGGCCTGAGGTACGATTATCATTTGGGGTAACAAGAGGTAGACCAAAAAACTTGAAAGGAAAAATTGAGGGATGGGAGGTCCATAGGAGACTTTGAAAGTCTTTTACGTCTTCCTGGGAATCTAGAAAGCCACAGAAATTCTATGTAGAAAATTCTAAGGAATTCCCTCCAAAATTATTAGTTCAGCAAGTTCAGCAAGGTTGCAGGACACAAGATCAGTATAGAAAAATCAATTGTATTTCCATATTTAGCAATAAATAAATTGAAAATGAAATTAAGAAAGCAATTCCATTTACAATAGAATCAAAAAGAATAAAATACTTAGGAATAAATTTAACAAAATAAGAGTGAGATTTGTAGACTGAAAACTAACAGATGTCATAGCTAAAGAATACCTACATAAATGGAAAGATATCCTGTGCCCATGGATTGAAAGAATTAATACTGTTAAGATGCAGTACTCCCCAAAGTGATCTAGAGATTTAACATAATCTCTTTCAAAATCCAAGCTGCCTTTCTTTGCAGAAATGGACAAGGTGATCCTGAAATTCATATGGAAAAGTAAGGGATCCAAAACAGCCAAAAAAATCTTGAAAAAGAAGAACAAAGCTGGAGAATTCACACTTTCTAATTTCAAATGTTACTACAAACCTATAGTAATCAAGATGATACTGACATAGGGATAGACAGACAGATTGATGGATTAGAACTGAAAGTCCAGAGAAAACCCCTGAAATTTATGTTTAAGTGATTTTTGACAAGAGTGCTAAGACAATTCAATAGAGAAAGCATGGTCTTTTCAATAACTGGTGCATATCAGCTGGATAACACAGCTGGTATAACAGCTGGATACCCACATGCAAGAGTCAAGTTGTATCCCTACCTCACATCATATACAAAAATTAACTTAGAACAGATCATACACCTAAATGTAAGAACTTAAACTAAATCTTTATGACATTGGATTAGGCGTGGTTTTTTAGAAATGACAAGAAAAGTGACCATAGAAAGTATAGATAAATTGGACATCATCAAAATTAAAAACTTTCCTGCTTTAAAAGAAATTGTCAATAAATAAAAAGACAACACAGATAATGGGAGAATATATTTGCAAATCATATATCTGATAAGAGTCTAGTATCCAGAATATATAAAGAACTCTTACAACTCAATAATAAAAAGACAATCTAATTAAAAATGGAGAAAGGATTTGAATAGAACTTTCTCAAAAAAAGATATTCAAATAGTCAATAAGCACATGAAAACATGCTCGGCATCATTAGTCATTAGGGAAATGCAAATCAAAACTGCAATGAGATATCATTTTACATCCACTGGAATGTCTATAATCAAAAAGGAAAACAATAACAATATTGGCGAGGATAAGGAATTAGAAATTTCTTGCTGGTGGGAATGTAAAATGGAGCAGCTACTTTGAAGAAGTTTTGGCAGTTCCTCAAAATTCAACACAGAGGTACCATATGGCCTAGAAATTCCAACTTTAGGTATATACTCTAGATAACTGAAAACACGTGTCCATACAAAAATGTTATTCAAACGTTCATAGCAGCTTTATTCATAATAGCCAAAAGTGCATCAGTTAATGAATGCATTAACAAAGCGTGGTATATGTATACAATGGAATATTACTCAGCCATAAAAGAGTGAATACCACGATAGAATGCTACAACATGGATGAACCTTAAAACATTATGCTATGTGAAAGAAATCCATCACAAAAGGCCACATACGGTAGCATTCCATTTATATGAATTGTCCATAGGCAAATTTATAGAGACATAGAATAGATTAGTGCAGGGGCTGGGTGGAGGAGGTGTTGGGGAATGACTTTCAAAGGGTATGGGGATTCTTTTGGGGATGATGAAATGTTCTGGAATTAGATAGTAGTGATGGTTGCACAACTTTGTGAATACGCAAAAAACACTGAATTGTATGTTTTAAAAGGATAAATTATATAGTATGTGAATTCTATCTCAATTAAGCTGTTATTAAAAAAAGATAAAAGCATTCCACAACTGTTCTCAATTAACGCTCTCTGGTCTTCTGTGGATGAATGACTCGGCAGAACTCAGTAGTTTCTAACTTCCATTTTTAAGAGAGCCAAACTATTTCACAACACAGCAAACATATATTAAACAAAATGTAATCATCACGTATCACTGTTACGAACTGGATAAACAAAATGGATTTCTTCACAGACACCATATGGAGATGGAATTCACCCATAAATAAAGCCAAATTGCTTTGGTCATTTTACGCTGAGCTTGGGTTGGCAGAGAAAAAGAGAAAGGGAAGTTAAGGCAGAATAATCCAGGCCTGATGATTCTGCTCTCAATCTACAACAATAAAAAGGCTTTTGTTAGTTTGTTAACTGTCCAGTCTGGCTCCCTCTACTGATTACCTTCAACAGATAATAGTTTGTTGGCTAGGTACTGGTAATTATTTTAGATTGTGAGATTTCACTGTGATTAAATTAATTAAAATCTGTCTTCCCGGCATCCTAAATAACACCTATACCTCTCAGAGTTTAAGCATTTTTTTCCCCCTAATTTAGAGCATGGTAAAAAAGAGATTGGTGTCTCCTTGAAAAAGAACTCAGACTCTTCTACCAAGTGTCATAATAGAAGATGATAACCAACAAAAGAGTGAGCCTTTTGGCAGTGAAGGTGACTTTAAACCTAAACTGTTCCATTGTATTTCTTGTTGGTTGGCTCTATTCCTTTCCAGGTGAATATCTTTGTTTATTTAATGCTCACATTTTATTCTAATGTTCTAATGTTAACATTTTATTCCAAGCCCCTTGGATGCACAAGCATATGTTATAAGTGGATAATATCCTGCTGGGATGCTTTTAATTGCTGTTGGAAATAACCAGATGCATCATTAAAAAGAGGGGGCACATAAATTTCAACAGTTTGAGCTTTGAGAGTTTTTAGGTGTTCATATGCTTAGATATTTGTATTTTGCTCTGAGTTTGCTAACTTAAGTTTTCCATGCTTCTATGATCTTGATATCAGGCTGTACACCTGAGGAAATGTAATTGTGAAATTAGATTGCACTTTAAGTATTCCATGGGAACAAACCAAGTATATTGTTCATTTTACGGATTGACAAGTTATTTCAAGGAGAGGCTGAAACGTAGATCAAGTGTAAGTTTCTCCTGGTGAACCACTTTGTCCATTTGACAATAATTCTACTTTAGATATATTTATCTTGGGTTTGTCATAAGAGGACAAAGAGGAAGGCTTTAAACTGTCATCTGCAAACTGAATTATCTGATATCATTTATAGATTTTAAGGGATCTGGAGGCAGAACTTGTTTGTTTAAATCTGATTTATACTGTGGAATTCCCATGTGGATATGAATATGGTAATCTTGAAGGATAATTTAGATTTTCTGTTGCTTTTTCCCAGTGACTAGTTTTTTCCAAAGAATGCATGTAAATTACAAATTAGAAAGAACAATGTCTTTATAATTTTGAACTTGTATTGGTGACCAAAGTAGTCTAGGATTGTCATAAACTGAAAGATCTGAAAATGTCTCTACATGAAGTGGAACGGTATTGTCCCAGACCTGCTCAGCAACAGGAATACCAAAATGAAGAACAAATTAGTAGGAAATTGGGGTTGGCTTAATTTTGGGACAATTACATCTAAAATGGGGGTGCGTTTTCAGACCTTTGTTAATCTCTGAAAGTTTTGGAGATTAAATACAAGAATTTTAGGGTAATGGAGCGTTAGCATGCATGTACACATGAATGCACGACAGCACACCCACGTCCCATTCAAGGCAGACCACTAATGGAACAGAACAAAACTTTCCTGTTACACTCGAAAATAAAGTGTGGTAGCCAGCCTCCAAGATGTTCCCCAATGAACCTAGCCTCCCTTGTACATCCATGCCCTTGTGTATTTCTATTCTATATTGCATGAGGCTGGCCTGTTTGACCAATAGAATAATGCACAAGTGACAGTGTGTGACTTCTAAGGTTAAGTTATAAAAGACATTGTGACCACTTCCTTGCTCTTTCTCGTATTCCTTCCTCTGGTGAAAGACAGCTGCCATGTTGTGAGGACCTTCAAGCAACTCTGTGAAGAATTGACATGGTGAGGCTTCCTGCCAGCAGCTGGCACCAACTTGCCAGTCATCTGAGTGAGCCATCTTGGAAGTGGATCCTCCAGCCTCAGTCATGCCTTCAACTGACTCCAACCTCATGAGGTGCCCTGAGCCAGAACCACACAGCTAAGCTTCTCTTCATTTCCTGACCTATAGAAAGTACAAGAGAAAACAAATTTTTGTTGTTTTAAGCTGATGACTTTGTGGATAACTTGTTCTGCAGCAATAGATAACTAATGCGTAATGTTTGAAAGGTAATCCTAGGAAGTTAAACGAGGGAGTGAGGAAAATGAGTCAAGGAAGAAGGTAAAGTCAATAAAGGGTATGTTAGTGTGGACAACTGGGCTCAATCTCATTGGAGAGATATTGAGGATTGTTTAAGATGTGCCTGAAAACTGAGTCACCAAGGCATGGAGAAGCTTATATATTTTCCCACCAGCTCTCATGCCTCATTGGATGAAGGTTGCCCATGGGGATATTAAATCCTCAATGCTTTCAGGCTTGCCCTTGGGATAGGAAAGGATCAGAGAAAATTCTCAGAGAAGCAGAAAGCTACAGGTGGTTAAAATGAGAGGCTGTCAGCATGTAAAAGAACTGTCCACTGAGGCCACAGATGTACTCGGGGTGGATTGAGTAGATTACGGGGTGGATTATAGAGTGGGACTTCAATAGCGTCTGCCACATAGCTTCACAGTCTTTTTCATTGCCATGCTTTGAGCAGCCACTCCCAATCAATTAGTGTTGGGATTTGAGATAAAATCCCTCTGACTTCTCTAGTTTAGAATATACTCCCCACTCTTTGTTCTGTCCCCTCCACTCAACACCACTTTCCACCTGGTGAATTCTTACTTAACTCTCAAAGGTCAAAGGCTACCTACCCAGTGACCCTTCATGAATAATGTCCCCTTTGCATGGCTAAATTAGCTTCCCTCTCTTTGCTGATGTCTTGCTCTCAGTAGTCACACGGACTGAAATCATTTATGTGTTTACCTCCCTGACTCGCCCGCTGGGGAACTTTTGCTCATCTCTGTATTCCTAACGTCTGGCACATATTAGGCCCTCAAAAAATATGAGCTAAAAGAACAAGACTTGAAGACTTGAGATAAAGGTACAAGTCTCCTTGGTGTTCCACAGTATTGCCCCTGAGTTCATTTTCCCTGCAGAGGTACTCACAGACATCTTTCACTGTGGGTAAAAGAAACATGTTTACACACTTTTGCATTACTTGGATTGCTCTGGATAGAAGGAGTAATCCAAGTGAGAATAAAGATTCTGCCAAACTGGTTTTGGGAAAATATAATTTTAAGCCTCAGGCCACCCAATACTTCAATTTACTTACCATGTGTATTTTTTAAGCTATATTCTACTGACTTGATAAAGTTTTTTACTTTAAAAAAATAGATTCTCCATAGCAAAGTCATGGAATGGTTATGTTGCCATGTTAAGTGTGGCATGAGGTTTGGTTCTCATTATTAAACTTTGAAGGATGATGTGTATATGGGGGGAAGGGGGGAAGTGACCAGCAGTATTTCAAAGCCGGCGTTGTTTCTAAAGGTCCCTGGAGAATGTTACTATCCCCAAACATTAACAGATGTCAGTCTCCTGTCCTGGTTTGACCCGAGGCCCTTACCCATGGTTCGCTTGTGTAGCACTTTAGCCCGTGTGGATTTCGGATTTCGTCATCTTTCCCTTCAGGGTAGGACAAGCAAAGAGAAGAGAAGTGAGTTTCATTTTGGCTCATTTTCTTTTGTTTTTATCTCATCAGAGCCACTCTGTGGCTTACACTTACAGGATCTAATAGTTGCTGGACCTGGAGAATCCCTTCTTGTCGGATGCCAAGAGTTAAATGGATTCAGTGCGTTTTCCAGGGGGCATTATGAAAGGTGCTAACAGATGTCAATTTCAGCTTTGTCATTAAAGTGCTTCTCACACGCCACCTGATGTCCTTGGGTTAGAGCTTTTCTTTCAGCCTTTTCTCATTACGTTTTAGCTCTGTTTTGTGAATAAACCTTTGAAGAAACTTGAGAGCTATTTTGGAAACCCAAGGAGTAGAAGAGTTGAAATGTCTAAGCTCTGAAACATGCATCTGATCTTATTCTCCATGCCCACGGTCCAGGGAAGGCAAAGGCAGATGCTAAGTATTTTTCTGTGCTCTGAAAAGATGGTATGCCTTAAAGAAAACACCCATTAATTCTATGATGATTTATATATATACACATATATGTACAAGATTTTCGACTGTGGACTTTATAAACATTCTTAAAATTTGGTGTTAAAATAATTCATGTCATGTTTGGAACTTTTAAATGCTTTTATTTTATCTTAAAGGTGGATATAATAAATCTAATAATGCACATTCAAGTACTCGTTCTTTCTCTAGTTACCTGTAGTAGGTACAAGGAATAAATGCCAGTACCAGGCTTAGGATTTTCATTTTCAGAAATGGTTTGGGACTCATCTGACTGCAGGTAAAACATAGAAGTCTTTTAATTCAGCTGACTTCATTTCATTTCAGTTCTAGTTGATACAATCTAGTTGTGTTGGAGCTTGATTCAAATAGGATTGTAAGCAATATTTGACTATTCGCAACAGTGAATAGAAAAGTAGCGTCATGTGTATCTCTGAGAGTGTCCTTTTGCATAAATAGTCCCACTTTCTGCAAGTAGGAAATGACCTGGTATAGACATGAAATGTCAAGGCTATGTCTTGCATTTGCCGGCCAGGCATTCCTGCCTCTTTCCTTAGCAGCAGCCCAATGGTCCATTTAGAAACCACGGACCCCTAATTCCCAGATAGGGATGATTCTACTTTGAGGCTCAAGACTCAGGCTGGGCCAATCCAAAGATCAGCTTCCCCTGATCATAATGATTGTTTCAGGGCTGTGTGTGCACCTGTCCTAAATCAGGCCCATCAAAGTGTTTCTGAGGACTCTGGCTGGAATTATCAAGTAAGAGTTGCACTTGTCTTTAGGAGCTTAGATATCAAGAAACTTAAACTCTGAGTTGTCAGTGGCCATGTTGGTGGAGAGGATCTGCCTTCAATGTACAGCAATCCAGAGGAAAGCTGAGTCACCAGACGGTGAGAAAGTCCTTTTGAGATCTAGCCTTGCCTTTTAAATAAGTCAATAAGACCCCCTTTTGTTGTTGTTGTGTTGTTGTTGTTTAAGCTCAATGAGTTGGAATCCAAATTAATATACAGAACTACCTGAAGGATCCTTTGGAGGGTGGGGTATGACCTCCTGCAGACTTGCCTGGGCCCTTGGAACTGAGGTAGGGAGGGCTATGTCGATGTGCCCTACTCTGGTTGCACGCCAGTTCTTTGACTTGAACACCTTAATTTCTGGCATTTATTTATTTATTTATTTGTGGGTGGAGGAAGCCTGAATGAGTGCAGAACACGTGCCTGGGTTCTTGCCCCAGCTCTGTACTAATCCACAACCTTGTGGAAATCCTTTACCATGCTAAAAGCTTCAGCTTCCCCTCTGTGGGCTGCAGTTTCTTCCAAATCTGGGTTGGTAAATTTCAAACTGTTCTGAGGAGCCCTGGCCTGGAGTTCTCGGGGAGGGATTAACCTGAGCAAATAAAAGGGAACAAGTCATCACACGGGGGTTTCCCTATCGCATTTCCCATCCTGTTCAACCTGCAAGTAATCTTCTACTTATTTTATGTTTAAGATTGCATTTGAAAAAGAAAAAAAAAAGGCTTTTTCTTAAAAATGTTTGAAAACCACCTAGGAGATTTCCACGTAAGCTTCCTTCTAGCTTGTTTCTCTGACATCTTCAAGATACTACTCTCTGAGAACTTCATATTGAAGGGTCTAGAGCCTGGTCTGCCTCTCAGCTGAGCTAAATCTCTTGATTGATCCATTGAGCCAAAGATGCTACGTTTACCCCTTTCCCATTTTTAAATTGTGGGTTTGCTTTCTTGGTGATGATCACTGACCTCCTCTCCAAAGTTGCCTATTTGATGTAATGTATGGTTTAATGTATTTGTTTCTTTTTAAAGTGAACTATTTAAAAAAATGTTTTTAATTACATAACAATATTTGCTCATTATAGAAGTTGTAAAGAATCAAAAAATTTAGGGAGAAAATGTCTTCCATGGTCCCACTACCCAAAGATAAGCTGCTCTTCTGCTGCAATCTCGGATAGTCTTCCATTGCGTTTGGAACCAACTCCTCTCTCCTGAGCCTGGCCCTCTGCCTCCACCTGCGCTCAGCACCCAAACACTCCTGCTGGCCTCCGTGCATTCTATGATTTCCCTGACTTCTTTCCTTCCTTTGAAAGGGCTCATTTGCTTTCACCTCCACACCTGTAGCTGTTATCCATTTTCTCCCCCTTGCTAGTTCCTCCTTGCACTGCAGATCTCAGCCCAGCCTCCAGGAAAGCTGCTTTTCCCAACGGGGGCATTGTTAGGCATACGCTTCCAGAGCATCCTTTTCTTTTCTGAGCACTACCACAATTTAATATTGGCACTTGTTTATCTACCTCTGTCTTCCCTAGCTCCATGATAACAGAAACTAATCTTTTTCGCCATTATACCCCGGTGCTTAGCCCTCATCTAGTATAAAGTAGTTACTCAATATGATGAGGATTTTAGGCTGGTTACTTTTAAAACTACAGATGAGAAGCAGGCTCCGAGGACTGGAATTTTGCTTGCCCTTTTGAGAGACATTTGCATTTGTGAAGGAAGCGGGGGATGAGCTTGTAGGGACCTGAAATTGGCCACCCCAAGATACGACTCTTTGGCATCGGGATTGTTTTGGGCTGATTGCTTTTGATAAACTGGGACAGGGAAGGAGGCTCTGGGGAATGGAACTTGCCCTTGTTGGGACACATTTACATTTGTAAGGTAAATCTCTATCTGTAAAAGGTGCCTCCCTCTCTGTACCAGGAAGAAAAAGAGAGATGACCTTATCTCTAGAAACTCTTAACGGGGAAGGCAAGAACTTAAGTTGGTTGCTGTCTGGCAATCTCATGTAACTGATTTAGGGTGGTGGCTTCTGACCTTTACTTAATCCGATTTGATTCTTGTCTAAAAAACATGGGATCACCCAACGACCAGACCCCACCTGCACTGATACCATTTTAACTTTTTTTCATGTTCTTTCCTTTGTCTTCGTAAGAGATGACTCACATACCTATGCCTTAAATTTAGCCCTAACCCTCAACTTGGGGCAGCAGCAGGAGCTCTGACTGCCCATGGGTCCTGTCCCCATGCCAGCGGGGGCAGCAGCAGCGGCTCTGCCTGCCTGTGGGTCCTGTCCCCAAGCCAGCAGGGGCAGCAGAAGCGGCAGCAGAAGCTCTGACTGCCCATGAGTCCTGTCCCCATGCTATTCTATACTATTCTCTAAATAAAAGAGCACTACTGCCAGATCTTAAGAGTCTAAGAAATCTTTCTTTCGACTCCTCAGCTCACCAACCCCGCATCAAATATAGACTGGCCAAATGAATCCATGATGTTCAATAACTGAATTGTTTTTATTAAGACTTTATTTTTTTAGAGCAGTTTAGGTTCAGAGTAAAATTGAGAGGAAGGCACAAAGATATCCTAGTTACCCTCTGTCCCTGTACATGTACAGCCTCCCCGATTATCAACATCCCCCACCAGAGTGGTGCGTTTGTTGTGATTGATGAGCCCACACTGACACAGCATTATCACCCAAAGTCCGTACTTTACATTATGGTTTACTCTTGGTGTTTAGACAAATGTATAATGACATGTATCATCATTATGATATCATACGGAGTATTTTCCCTTCCTTAAAAGTCCTCTGTCCTCTGCCTACTTATCCTGCCCCCATTTGAAATTCCTTCATGTCTTTTCATGGCTTCATAGCTTACTTCTTCGTAGCTCACTTCATCTAGCTATACCGCAGTTTATCCATTCATGTATTGAAGGACATTTTGGTGGCTTCCAAGTTTTGACAGTTGTGAATAAAGCTGCTATAAACATCCATGTGCAGGTTTTTGTGTGGACATAAGTTTCCAACTCCTTTGGATAAATACCAAGGAGCACAACTGCTTGATTGTGTGCTAAGAGCATGTTTAGTTCTGTAAGAAACCAGCAAATTGTCTTGCAAAGTGGCTGTGCTATGTTGCTATCCCACCAGCAGTGAAGGAGGGTTCCTGTTTCTTCGCATTCTTCTCAGCATTTAGTGTTATCAGTGTTCTGGATTTTGTCCATTCAAATGAATGGACAGTGGTATCTCATAGTTGTTTTCATTTGTGTCTCCCTGCTGACATATGATGTGGAGCATCTTTCCACATACTGATTTTCCATCTACATATCTTCTTTGATGAATTATCTATTAAAGTCTTTGGCCCATTCTTTAATCAGTTTGCCTGTTTTCTTATTTTTAAGTTTTCAGAATTCTTTGTACATATTTTTTTTTAAAGATTGGCACCGGAGCTAACAACTGTTGCCAATCTTTTTTTTTCCCTGCTTTTTTCTCCCCAAATCCCCCCAGTACATAGTTGTATATTCTAGTTGTGGGTCCTTCCAGCTGTGGCACGTGGGACGCCACCTCTCATGGCCTAATGAGTGGTGCCATGTCCACGCCCAGGATCCGAGCCCTGGGCCGCCGAAGTGGAGCACGCAAACTTAACCACTTGGCCATGGGGCCGGCACCCCTTTTTTTCTTTTTGTAAATTTTTGATAGCAGTCATTTATCGAGTGTATCTTTTGCAAATATTTTCTCCCTGTCTGTGGCTTGTCTTTTTAGTCTCTTGAGAGTCTTTTTGCAGAGCAGAAGTTTTTAATTTTAATTGAAGTCCAGCTTGTCAATTTCTTTTATGGATCGTGTGTTTGATGTTGTATCTAAAAAGCCATCACGACACCCAAGGTCATCTAGGTTTTCTCCCATGTTGTCTTCTAGGAATTTTATAGTTTAGCATTTTACATTTAGATTTGTGATCCATTATGAATTAATTTTTGTGAAGGGTGTAAGGTCTGTGTCTAAATTCATTTCTTTCATGTGAATGTCCAGTTGTTCCAGCACCATTTTTTGAAAAGACTATCCTTGCTCCATTGTTTTACTTTACTCCTTTTCCAAAGATCAATTGACTATGTTTATGTGGATATATTTCTGGGCTCTTTGTTCTGTTCCATTGGTCTATTTGTTGATTCTTTCACCAATATGACACTGTTTTGATTATTGTTGCTTTATTGCAAGTCTTGAAGTGAAGTGGTGTCAGCCTGCCAACTTTGTTCCTCTCCTGCAACATTGTGTTGGCTATTCTGCATCTTTTGCCTCTCCATACAAACTTTAGAATTGGTTTGTCAGTATCCATAAAATAACTTGCTAGGATTTTGATTGAGATTGCATTGAATCTATAGATCAAGTTGGGAAGAACTGACATCTTGACGATATTGAGTTTTCCTGTCCATGAATGTGGAATATCTCTCCATTTATTTAGTTTTTGTGAATTTTTTTATATATCTTTGGTTTTATTTTATCCTCCAAAAATTATTTTTTTAAACATGGTTTGTGGCAACAGTTGAAGCCTCAGTCTTTCTTTGGGCACTCTGTTAAATGTGGATGTGGTAAATGTGAGCCATCTCTGCTTGTTTTAATTGCTGTCTAATCATGCCAAGGCATTACTATTACTTTTGTGCCCTTTCCCTACTCTGTGCCAGGCACTGTGCTGGGTGTTTGTCCTTATATCAGCTTTGGTGTATTGCCTAGGGCTGTGCAGAGTAAGGAGGCTTTATCTCTCATTCTCTAGATTAGAAATTGGAAGTTTCTAAAAGTTAAGTAAGTTGCCCAAGGACACCTAACCGTTAAGCATCTAAATTGAAATCTGAACTGGGATTCAGATTTATCTGAATTCAAGGTATTGCTTTGACCGTATGATTATTCCCAGGCCTGTGAACTCAGGCCAGTTTATAAGGAAGCTGTTGTTGGTCCATATTGAAGTTTTTACTGGGCTCCAACAAAATAAAGAACTTAAAAAAAAGTAGCACTTTCTTCTAATTTAATTAGCTTAGCCAGAGGGCAAGCTACATACATGTACAAATGCAATTGTAGGTAAAGGTTCAACTTGTTTTAGTATGAAAGGCTTTTTGTTGTTGTTGCTGCTACTTTGGAAGAGGTGACATAGCCCATCTGAGAATGACGTGTCTTCCTGAAGGATGGCAAGTAAATGTTTCCTCTAATTTCCATGAAGTGGAGTTAAAGAATTCTATTATTTAAAGACCAAGCTCACCCTGTCCTGAAGGGAATGGAAAACAATTTTTGCTTGCTGAATTTAGTTTCTGCTTTAAATAAGGCAGTGATGATTTCCTAGTGAGCCAAAGAAAGGAAATAGGATTGGTGGGGGCGGGGGTGGGGGGGGGGGGGGCGTAGTTGAGTGGTAGTGTATGGGAAGAAGAGCACAGAGAGTGGAGCCGAAAGCTTGTGACTCTGGGAAGAAGGGATTTGGTGGCACCTAAGATCTGCTTAGGAGGTAAAATGGCCCAGAGAAGCAGCACTGGGTCAGAACATTTATTGGCACAGTGCTCACTCTCACATAATTAGTAACTTCACATGGCCTGCGCCAGGAGCTCCGGTGACTGACAATGCAATCTTCACTCAGTGTACTCTAAGAACACACAGGAGTGACTATGTAGCGGGAACAACACTGGCCCAAGCCACAAGGCCTTTCTCTACCTCCATCTGAGGACTGTGTGTACCCTCCCATAGTACTCCCAGAGCTGTAAATTCAAAGGGACCCCTTGAAGTAGGATGGAAATGAGCGCCTTCCTGTGTGTGGAATGGGACTGAGCATGGAGCAGATGTGTCTCTTAAGCACACTTGGCTGAAGGGCCTTTCCATGCATGGTTTTGGACTGAGAGATTGGAATCAGAATGTAGGCTGCACAGTCCAGACATCCTGGGTAGAAAATGGCACCTTAGGTCAACCATTAGAGAGGTCCTGGTGTTCTGATGAGATCATGTTTAAGCTGAAGCTTCCACAGCTCAAGGAGGCTCTAAGCCTTCCCCATGATTTTGTAGCATTGCTATTTTTGCTTTTCTTTTTCTGCTTCCTGAATCTATTCAGTCTTCCAGATTTTGTCTTATGTTTGATCTTAACATGAAGTTCTGACTCTTCTTTTCCCATAAAAATCTGTCACCCTCCGTATTTTGTGAAGCATCAGTCATTTCCCTGAAGAGTGGGGATGCATCCCAGGGAAGGGTGGCCTCAGTCATTCGTGGCTAACTACCAGTGACCTTCAGGTACTGCAAGTAACCTTCCCCACAATGGCAGCCATCTGGGAAAAATGTGCTTTAGTTCCCATTTACCTACTATTTCACCTTGTAGATTTATATCATAGTGCCTGGCACAGTTCCCAGAGCTCCGTCCTCATTTATTGAATGAATTAATGAATTTGTGTATATACACTTGAGTAAATAAGCAAAAAACCATTCACCTATGAATACCAAGGTGAAATTGAGAATCTTAGAACATTGCAGTATGAAACGAAGAGTTATTTTCTGTTATTTGAAGAGTATGCTAACTACACCAGTGAGAAGCAACACTGGGGACTCCCTCTCATGCCCCAAAGGTGGGCAAATGTCCCATCTAACTTGCCCAGGCCATTTCTTCTCTTTCTCATGCCGTGCACAGCAAAAGCCTGTCCTACATGGCCTTTGAAATAGTGACCAGCTCATCATTTCTCACTGCTGTGACATCACATTTCCTGCTTGAATTCCCTATCTGAGTTTTAAAACCTGTCCAATCTTAAACAGTATCTAGCCTCACCTCACATTTAAAGAATGAATGTATGGGGTATGAGGTAGTGTTACAGTCGCACAGCTAGAGCTAGAATCCCTTTATTTCACCACTTTGTTCAGACCCTTTCCTCTATGACTTCTCCTTTTTTCTAAATCAGGGTCCACATGCTCAAGTGTTTTATGATGTCCTGGTAGGAAATATAAATGAGAGAAGTTGCCAGGCATAAGACAATAGGGAATGGTGGTGAGTATGGCAAACTAGAGCATATGCCCCATATAAAAGACAAACCCACATTTTACCTCTCACGATGTGTTGCCTAAGGGAGCATTGACAACCTTGATTCTCTTAGAAAAGTTTTAAATCTGGATATTTATGTAAAAATTTTAACTTTCACATTTTGGCAGCACATTTTTTAAAAACTTGGAAATATCATGTGGGCTAAACAGCACATCTATACTCACAACCTGCATACAGGCTCTCACTGGAAACTTCTGCTCTATGTCTTCCATTGAACTTGACCATAGAGCTGGGATACACAGGTATACGTGGTCTCTCAAGCTATTTGATACTAATCTATGCTTCTCTGTACCAACATCTGAAGACAATTTCCTTTTTAAAAATATCTTTGTGTGAATTAAAGTTCTCATTCTCATGCTGCCTCTCACTCTCTTTGCATTTAGTTGTGATTTATTAAAAGGAGAGACAAGGATGCGGTTACATTTATGTTCCTTGGCAAGTGGTACAGTTAGTGGTCAAGAGCGGAGTCTCTGGAAACTTTCTGCCTGAATATGTGACCTTGGGCAAGTTATTTAATTTCACCATGGCTCAGTTTCTTTATGAGTCAAATAGAAATAATAATAGCACCTCCTTCATATGGTTTTTGTGAGGATTAACTGAGTTATTACGTAAATTGCATAGAATAGTACCAGGCATGTAGGGAGCATGCAGTAATTTTTGTTATTGTTAGGATTATCTTGTTAGTATTGCTAGTGAATTGTGCTTATCCTTGGATCTATCCATCAATTTTTGTCCTTCATGTGGATCACAGCTGAACAAAGTTTGGTTGTATGCTCTGCTCTTTATAACATGTAGGCAGATGAGGGTTAAGAGTAGCAAAACATAGTCTCCAGGATATCCTCTCGTGGGGATCAGGAAGCCATCAGGCTATGTAGACATTGACAAAAAAGCAGGGATAGACCTGGGGGTTGAGAACCTCCAGAGGTGGCTTCTGAAGTTCTGAGACAGGGGCCCAGGTTGACTTAAAACTGAGACCTCTTTTAAGTTAGATTATCACCTATTTCTGATCTTATCACCAATATGCCATTAAAAACAGCCACCTCTGTTGCTTTGATGGGTTATTGGGCTATTCATTGTTCTTAGAATTTCCACGAAGGAGTTTTAAGATCTTTGGAGTCATTTTCTGATACCACTGTCTTTTACCAATCTCAACCTTCATCACTTAATTTAGTCATAATATTGCAACATGTATACACCATCTTAAAGCATATGTTTTCTAGCTGGTTGAACAGGCTAGAATATGTTGCTTAGGTAGCAGAACAAACCCATTTTATGTAGGGAGGCGGTGTCCAGAAACAAATCATGCAATATAGAGCTTGTGTTTCTTAACAGTGCACGTAGCAGGGGTAGGATAGCTTCCGTGTAATATAATGGTGGTAGGACCAGTTGAGGATCTGACCTCATAAACTCAAAGAGTTGTACTGTGTGTCCCCCTACCTGCAGCATGCCTTTGACTTGAGGCCACCTTGCCATGTGCAGAAACCCTCTCAGGAAAGGAGGTGACTGTATCTGTCCGGGTGGCACGTGGGTGTAATAAGAAAGGAATACAGAGCTTTGGTGGGTTGTGGCCATGAAGTTGAACTCACTGCCATTTCTCTGAGCTGTCAGAGAGGCAATGGTGAATCTGTATTGAGAGGGCTCCTCCTTCTTAAGAAAGGCTCTTTCTTCAGGTGTTCTTTCTCTGACCCCTTCCTTTGTGTGGATCATTTTCTCTTTCATTAATCTTATTGCTTTGTCTCTTTTTTCCTTTTCAGGGAGGCTCTATAATTAGTGGTGTCAGGAGGAAATTTACTGTTGCCTGCTCCCTAGACCCTCCAACCTCCCACACTGACATTTATGAGACAGAGAAGATAACTTAGAGAATCCTTAATAGTTGATGTGGCTGACTGAAGGGATGTGATCATTTCCTGAGGCGGGACAAATCTTGACAGAGTGACTGTGGCAGACACCCATGGCTGGTCTCCTCTGTCATCCTAGGAACTCATTTGATGGTGGGATGTGTCCATGAGCTAAGACATGGCTGGACAAGAAAAGGCCACTGGGCTTCCACAATGACCCTTTTGGGTTTATTTCCAACACATGTCTATGCCTTATCACTTCCATTGGTCAGGTCTTTCTCCTGCCATAAAAGGCTCAGAGGGACCTAAACTCTAATTTATCTACACGTCTGCTCAGCAGCACCATGACACTATTGCCCCCATTTATGTTTGGGATTAAGTGACTTCTTTAGAGTTTTGGACTTTTGTCCAAGAATTCGATCATCCTTATCAATGTCTTCTCTGATTAGTAGGAAACTGAACTTTATTTCTCTATTTTGATTTTCTTGTCCTTGAACTATGGTTTCCCTCTCTTGATTGAAACAAGAATGATTTGCTTATTATACTCTTTCCCCTTCCAGAAATTGTGTGAAGATTGGAGACATCATGGGATGTCCCTTGAGCTGTTCATTGTATAATGTCCTCTTGATAGGCCAATTAACAGTGAACAAAGCATTTTAGGTGACATCTAACTGGAGACTCGTAAACTCTGCTCTGGCCACAATTCCCCATGTGGTTTTTAATCTATCCCAGGTGCTAAACTTTAAAAATGTATTTGTGTGGTCAACATGTTATACCAGAATGGCCTCTCTTAATCTGGAGTAAGTTTGGGGCTTGGTTTACATGTGTTTGTACCAATTTTTATTTCTAAAATCCAAAGCCTTTTCCATTTTTATGGACACTGCTAGGGAAGCTATTTATGCTGGTATTCACATGATTAATACGCTTTCCATTTCATGGCTCCTAACATCTCCAACTATAGATGAAAAGGTCTTGGTAGCTATGCCTTCTATTTGAAGTTATGATGAGAACAGGCTTTATGTTTACTGCTGATAAAGATATTTTTTTAAATGGACATTTACTGATGCAGCCTTGGAAATCCTTTATAAGCCAAGAGGAAAATAACACACCCTTAACATCTTGGCCTCTGTCTCTGCAAAGTCTCCACCTTAGGCCTTAAAGCTGCGAGGGTGGTGACATGAACTTTCTGTAATACTAGAAATGTTCTAGTCTGAGCTCCAATATAGCAGTAGCCACTAGCCGCATGTGGCTGTTGAGCATTTGAAATGTGGCTAGTGTACCTGAGAAATTAAAGTTTTCATTTCATTTTATTAATTTAAATGTAAATAGTCACATGTGTCTAGTAGCTACCTTATTGGGCAAATTGTAATATTTGTGAACAGAAGGTTGATTATTGAGAGTTCTGTTAAGTTTGTGAATTAGTCCCTGGTTCTTTCTCTCCTTGTGTTTAAATCTGCCTTGAAAAATTAATAATAATGGTGATGATAATGTTTTTGAGTCCTTATTATGTGCTATGTGTTTTTACATGCATTGCCTCATTTAATCTTTACCTAAAACTACAAGGAAGCTACTATTACCATCTCTACTTTATTGCTGTTAAAATGGAGACAAAGAGAAGGGAAGTAATTTACCCAAGGTCATACAAGGAATTGGAGTTGTAGCCTGAGGCCAAGTGATCCCACATGGGTGCTTTTGTCTCTCTACCAGACACCAAACTGTTTATGCTTTTCCTTTGTTTATGAATTGTCTACATGGGAGCTGTATTAATTCCCTGGGGGTGCCATAATAAGCTCCCACAAATTGGGTGGTTTAGAACAACAGATATTTATTGTCTCACACTTCTGGAGGCTAGGCCCACAGGGCCAGAAGGATTTTTCAGGCTCCTTCTGAAACTTGTAGGGGAGAATTCTTCTTGCTTCTTCCTAACTTCTAGTGGTTCGCTAGGCAGTCTTTAGCATCCTTAGCTTTTAGATGCATCCCTCCAAACCTTGTCGTCACATGGCATTCTCCCTTTGTGTCTCTGTGTTCAGATGGCTTCCTTCTTATGAGGACAACAGTCATATTGGATTAGGGGCCACTCCACTCTAGTATGACATCATCTTAACTAATTACATCTACAGGGACCCTATTTCCAAATAAGGTCACATTCTGAGATACTAGGGGTTGGGACTTCAACACATCTTTTTTTGAGGGGACACAATTCAACCCGTAAGAAACTTCTTTTATTTTGTTGGGATTGGGGACTTTTCTGAATTTTTAGATAATTTTATACTGAGATCTTTTGGAAGCAGAGTATCATAATGGAAAGAGCACTAGCTTGGGAATCAGGAGACCTGGGTTTGAATCCTGGGAGTGTTTTAGTCCCTCTATTCCTTGGTTTTCTCATCTGCAAAATGGGGATAGCAAGAGCAGTGGTCTGATATCCCATTTCTCTCCTCTTTCTCTGGCAGGACTTGCTAAGTGAAGGAAGCATGGAGGCTGTGGCCCATGCAAAGCCATTCCCTCCGCTGTGAGCCTGCCAGTAAATGGTGACAGTTCTTTCTCTCACATGGCTCCTGCCCACGCAAGTATCAGGACACAGTCATTCCCAAAAGTTAAGGAGGAGGCAGGGAAAGGTGGTAGTAGAAGCCAGCATGACTTTGCACTCACATTCGTTTTCAGAGCTTCTGAGGACACCTTGATGTTGCACAATGGGTAGTCCCGGTAGAAGAGATGGAAGCAGTGTGGGTGGGGGCACCGCTGCATGGCATGATGCCGTGGAGAGAAGGCTGAGCAGCAGAATGCCCTCCTGAGGCTCCAGCTCTGCAGTCTCCAGTTGTGTGACTACATCCTCTCTCTGCATCGCAATCATTTCCTCTATTGTCAGTGCTGAGCTGGATTCTGTGTTCACTGAGCCTCTTTCTGCTCTTACTTTTATTGATTGATGCAGCGTTAAACCAAAGACCACTGAGCCTTTCAAAATAGTTTGTTTAACCCACAGTCATTTCTACCTTTTACAGACTTGGATATTTCTTGGGAGGCATGGAAGAAAAGTTTGACCTTTGCTCATGCCTAGCTGAGCAGTTTAATGCTGGTACCTCCTCAGAAGTTAAGGAATAATGTGTTTATCATGTGCATGCCGCCCATCTTCCCAATGTCTAGAGGTTGAGGCTTCAAATGCTCCAGGCTTCTGATATCTAAAAACTCTGGCAGCAATTCTTCTAAATGTCTCTTACTCAGTTTTCTTGTGTTAAGTGGTGTGTGTGCTTTCTATCCTCCATGGTTCAATCTTCTGATCGAATTCCTGGGTTCATTGACTCAAGTCTAGTACTGTTCTTTTTTTTCTGTATGGGGTTTATCAGGTAGGAAACATAGGGCATAGAAGGCAAATAATAAAGAGTTTGGAACAACACCCATTCTCGTTTCCAGATTAGCCATGTCCCATGTTATACACAGAGACAGAAGCTTGATTTTTACAAAACTTCTTAGTCATTGGAAAGACAGAAATAAAAGAAGATGCCTACTGCTCTGGTTGTTAGCTGCCATGGTCTGAGCGGACTTGCTCAGTTTGTTGGAAGATGTTTATTTCTTTCCACCCATTACAAGTTAGTTTTGAAAGAAACTGACTTGCTCACTTATCCAGTGATTTGAAGAATGTCTTCTTGTAAGTGGTTCTCTTTTAAACGCACATCTCTTAACTTGTCATGCAGCTCGTCTTCTGAAAATATGGTTTTTACTTTCAAAGAGTTTACTCAAAATATATAATAAACTTTCTCCTGGCTTAGAATTCTTGATGGAATGTTTATCTTCCAATTGTGATTATGCCAATTTCCTAAATTGTGCAATAACATTTTAGAGGAGATTAGTAAGTCTTTATTTAATACTCAGCACTGAATTAGATTACCTTTCAGTGGAAATAACCCAAAAAATCCTCAAATAGCATTGGCTTAAAGGAGGTAGAAGTAAATTTCTTTCTCATGCCTGAAGAAGCTAGAGGAAGTTCATCCAGGAATGGCATGATAGTGTATGGCATCAGAGAACAAGATTTCTTTTATCCTATTTTTCTGTCACATGTATTTCCCTTTCTCACAGACATCTCATGATCCAAGATGGCTGCTCACTTCCAGACATTACATTTGTATTCTAACCAACAGTAAAGAGAAAGGAGTGAGGGTTGGCAAAAAGCACTCCTCCTTTCATTAAGAAAACTTCCTGAACGTTGCACACACCATTTCTGTTTATATCCCATAAGCCCCTTAGTGTCAAGGTTATAACTAGTAAAGGGGACTAGGAAATGTAGATTTTATTCCAGGGTGCCTTGTGCATAGCAAAAAAATAAGTGTTCTTTTATTGAAAGAAGGATAGAAAGGATTTTAAGAGAAGAGTTAGTATCCTCTCCTTAAGCCCTGTGCCCCAAGACAAGTGGGGTGCTAAACAAGTAGAGGACTGCCCCAGTCTGGCCTAAAATTCCCTCCATTATCTGATCTCTGCCTATCTTTTGAGTCTCATCTTTCAATAATCTCTTTGTAAATATTCTAATCTTCGATACATTGACTTTCTCTCAGTTCCTCAAACTGCTCTTTCCTGGCATTGAGCCTTTATCCTTCCTGTTCCTTCTGTCTACAATGCTCTCCTCTTTTCCCACTCTGACTCCGTATTAAATTCTGAGTTGTCTTCTAGATCTTTCTTCAGGTTCCATATCCTCAAGGAACATTTTGCTGGGCCCAGTGAACGTAAGGTTCTGTAGTTACATATTCTCATGGAACTACATTCCCTTTCTTCAAAGCATTGATCATTGTCTTCAATTACACACCCATTCCTGTGTTTATCTGATAACCTTCTCTTTTCTCTCCTAAACTTACTAAAGTAAGTAAGCTCCATGAGGGTAGAGATCATGCTTGTGTTTTTCATTGCCAAACTGTGGCTATCAGCATGCTCAGCATATTATGGACGCTTAATCAATGTATAATGAATGAATGTTTCAATCAATAAATGTTCTTATATAAAATCTAGTAGTTTTGCTAGCATGACACAATATACAGTCTAAGATAGCATGTGCATGGAATACATGCAAAAAGCCTAATGATTAAAGAAAAAAATTGAGAGAGAGGCAACCTAGCGAATCAATGTATCTCTATGAAAGATTTCGTTTTTCCTTCTTCTATGATTTTTTTGGGTGTCATTTAGGCTTAGCTTAATAGTAAATACAGTCTCCATATTAGTGAATGTGGTTTTCTCTCAGTAATCAGTTTATTGGCTAGCTTTCCATTTTTCCAATTGGCTATTTTGGTCTCGTTTTGATCTGATCATGCAAATGAGTGAATGTGGTTCTGTTCCCACCTCGTGCAAATGGCTTTCCTCTCCCTGCATTGGTTTTCTCCTTTAGAAACAAGGATGATAAGAACACTTGTCTCTTAGGTATGCATTCATTTGGATAGGCCGTGCTGCACTAACAAATGCCCCCGAAACTCAGGTGCTCAACCCAACAAAGGTTTATTTCTCATTTATATAAAGTCTACCGTGAGTCACGTGGCTCCCCAGGGCAACAACTGTCCATCCACTGGCTTAGCAGTGAACTAGGTCACCTCAATCTTGTGACATTGCCACTTCAATGCACGGCTTCCAGGAAAAGGAGATGGAGCTGGGGGAATGAGGATCATCATTCCTCAGCTCTTAAATGCTTCAGCTTGGAATAGATATACGTCACATCTGGTCACAGCCCATTTGTCAGAATTAGCCACAAAGCCCCCTCTAAAACAAGAGGACAGGGAAATGTGGATTGAGTGGGCAGTAAATGTATCAGCCATGGGGTAGCTGCAATGACTAAATTATTATTTTATTATGATTATGACATTCTGATAGATGTTTCCTTGAGAGCACAAGTTTCATCTCTCTTCATCCCTCACATCCACCACAAACAAACAAGTAGTAATAATCACATGACAAATATCTGGAATAACATGTTTGCTGAATAACAGAACACAAAGTAAAACACAAAAGCCAGCATTCAGTGAGAGAGAGTTGTGATGATGATGATGGGATTCCAATGAAGGAACAAGAAATTGCAGCTAGATGCCCCGGAGGAGTCTTCATGGAGATACTGAATGCATTTGAACAGGCTATGTAGGACAAATAGGATTCTGAGGGGTAGAGAAAGTAGTCAGAAGGGAAGGGAATTCAAAAAAAGGGACTATATGAACAATGTTCCCAAAGCATCAAAAGGTCACTGGTGCAGGAGGGGAATTGCACGTGGCCAGGGCAGTAGAAAGGGAGTGAGGGGGACATAAGAGTCCCTGTGAGGGGAGTGTCTCCAGTGTGAAGTTGCTGCTAACAAAGTTGTCTTCAACTAGACAGATGCCGCCATGTTTCTATCACCAGATTCCTAGCCTCTGCCTGGCTCTTCCTCTCTGCTCCTCCCACTTTCAATGCACTAGATCCCAAAGAAAGGAAAACACTCACATTTTCGTCATCTATTCATCTGGCATTCTGTGAACAAAGAAAGCCTTTTCCTCCACAAACTCAGACCTACTCTATAATTTTTGTATACTTTGTAATAAAAATATGGAAAAATGGCTTTGAAACAAAAATATCTTCACATTTTTTTCTGATGCTTTCATGGAATCTCCCTGTTATTCTCTAATAGCTAGCAGGGTTGGGTCAGCTCTTTCTGGGCCTTCATCTCTCTCATTTATTTAAGGAAAATAGGTTTGTGAGGAGACTTTTGATTTGTCTTTTCATCTGTTGTTTTCAAGTTTTCAGGGAGTGAGTAAATGTCATTGGACTTCATTCCCCTTTCCTTTCCTGAGTAAAATCTCCTTTCTGTCTCTATGGAAACCCTCTGGAAATGCTACCAGTATTTTTGGTAGAAGCCACTGATGCTTTATGATGTAGGAATTGTTTCTCCCTGCTGGAAATGTAAGGCATTCTTATTTGATTGGGCCAGCTTCTCTTAGAGTACGTTCTGTGTTTCTTTTAAAAGTCAAGCTTCTCATGATATTCCAAGAAGAAGGCAGGGATGCAAAACTCAAGGTGGAACTAAGGTGAGGGATGGTTTTCAAGACACCCCAGCTCAGAGGGTGAAGCCCCACACTGAGCCTGAGGAAACTCAGGGAAAGAATATTGCCTCAAGCGAAATGTGGTGCCTACCATATATTGCACGCCATGGGCGAATGTTTCTAAACATGATTAGAAGCAAAAATGAAAGCTCTCAGGGTGGATTGGTACATTAATCAAGGGAATTTGGATCCTCATTCTTTCTTTATGCATGCTGGAATAAATTAAAGTGAAAACTAATCCATCACCGCCACTCCAAGGTGTAGGCACCTTGCCTGGAAAATGAAAAGTGAGGGAAAGGAATTGCATCTGGTGGTAAGGCATGTTGCTCTCAAACCAGCCCAATTAATGAGTGCTTGGAAGAGGCCTGGCAGCCAAGTGAGTTGTTGGCTTATTGGTATCACTCTAGTGGTTGGGGAATTTGAGATAATGGAAAAAAAGAGGGAGGACTGGGGCGTTACAGGCTAAGAGAGAGAGCAGACTGTATCAGAAGCCCATAGAAGCAGAGAGCTTAGAAGTCATTGAAAAAAATGACCTGACTAGCAACAAAGATTGATGATAAGAAGAAAGGAAAGGGGAGGACATTTTGAAAGAACTCTTGCCTTGATCAGGGGGTAATTTATTTACTGTTTAATGTGGCAAGAGATACAAAACGAGATTCCCGAGTTGGAAAGGGGGATTTCAGATTTGGCAATCAATTGGGGGCTTAAAATATAGTTTTCTGAACTTGTAGGCCCAACAGCTATGGCAGTTCAGCAGTGTGTGAATAAGGAGGGACCAGCCCACAGCAGTGTGGGAGGACAGACATCTGGTGGCTGACACTGCACCTGGATTTGGAGATAGAATGTGGAAGATTTGAACCCAAACCAAACAAAGTACAATGCCAAAAATGTAAGGAGGAAGGTCTCTGGGCCACAGTATGGAGTACATTTCCATCAAACTAACTCTTATTTATTGAGATTTATACCAAGAGTATACTATTTGAATTATTCCTTACAACAAATTATGAGTTAGACCAAATCATTGTGTCTATTTTACAGATGGGTAGACTAAGGCTCAGAGATGTTATGTGATGGGACAAGGAGCACAGAACTAAGATGAAGGGGGTTGAGACTGGAGATACCTAATGCAGAGTTCAAGCTCTTAACTGCTGTCTTTCCTGCGGGACTCATAGGGGATAGTATGTGTGCATGAAGATCAAGGTAAATGTGTCCTGCCTCAGACAGGGGTTAAACGGCAAAAGTACATGTTGAAAACGATGCTGTTTCCTATATCCTTTTCTTGACTCCATTACCTCGGATCCCTGGCCTGATCTTTTTTTGTTTTGTTTATTATCTTCCCTTCCTCTATTTGTACCTGCCTCTTAGACTGTGGTTTTGATCTACGTTGTCATTCTGCTTCGCTCTTTGTTTACATCCAAGCCCTCAACATAGAATAGTGGTTAAAGGGGTGGCTTCTGATGCTGGGTTGCCTGGGTTCAAATCCTAGTTTTGCCATGTAACTAGCTGTAGTGGCCTTTTGTGCTTCAGGTTTCTTGTCTGTTTTAGTTATCTATGGCTATATAATAAACCACCCCACAAGTTAGTGGCTTAAAATAACTACAACCACTTAGTTGCTCATAATTCTGCAAGCTAACCAGGGCTTGGTATGGTTGGCTCATCTCTGCTCCATGTGGTGCTGGCTAGGGGCTGGGGAAGGGTCTTAACTAGAGCCGGAGGAGACAAGATGGCCTCATTCACGTGTCTGGGGCCTCAGCTAGGGCAGATGGAACAACAGTGGATGGACTGACCTGCTCTTTCTGTCTTTCATCTTTCAACAATCTAGCCCAAGCTTTTTTACATGGTGGCCAAATCCCAAGAAGGCAAAAGCAGAATCTGCCAAGTCTCTTAAGGTGTAGGCCCAGAAGGCCCATAGCATCACTTTGGCTGCATTTTATTGGGTGAAGAGAGTCACGAGGCCAACCCAGTTCCAAGGAAATGCGAAATAGGTTCCACTTCTTGGTGGGAGGAATGGCATGTGTTTCAGGGATAGGTAGGATGGTGGGAGGCCATTTTTGCAGATAATCTACCACAGGGAGGTAATTGGGTTGTTGATGTAGGGAGTTCATATTAACCTGACTGCATCTTCATGAATTATGAGGAGAAAAGTGTAATGAGGTATAGACTCTGGGATTTTGTTTTGAGGTGAAATGCACCCCAGTGCAGATTTGGAGCAGGGCATGAATTCACTGGCCGTAAGCCCTTATTATAAGCCAACTGGATGTGCTAAAGTGAAAAATTAAAATACTTACCATTTAGGTAACATTTTGTTTCCTTCAAAGGCAGGGGCATGCTAAGCTTTTCCAAATAGCTCATTCCCCCATCGTCATCTGAATTATAATTTGATTTCCATGAGGGTTTTAAAAAATTATTATTACAAGAATGAGTTTGAAATAAGGTCAACTTGCCTAATAAATCAGGAGTTCACAGGTTATTCTTGTAAGTAGCTCATTGTAGACAATGTGAAATATTTTCTGTCTACTGCTTTTGACAAAGCCTGTGTCACAGCATGTTACATGTCTCATAAATACATGGACACAGCCAGTGCAGGTGTACTGGTCACCATGGCTGCTGAGATGTATCCCAACTTCTGGAGAGCTGCTCGTGAGTAATGGGATATACAAAGTCATCCGAAGCAGGCTCAAAGGGGATCCTTAGCAAATCCAGTAAGCTAAACATCTTGAATCTCATGTCTTGTTATAGATATGAACAGATTTATTTTTTCCTTTCATGTGGCATCTGCAAAGCTCTTATCTGAACCATCACATGCCCCACTTCATAGACACAGAGTTAAGCACTAAGTTCTCTAGGCCACTTCCATGGAGGACCATCATATGCCCACCTCACTTATATGAGTTCAAGTGCATACAACAGGTGAGACCCCTGTTGCTTCACTCATAAACAGGCAGTGGAAAAAATTAGTCTGGGTATGAAGGCAAAACAAAGAGGAAAAATGGGTGAATAACTTCAGAGATTTTGCCAACATGGACAGTGATATCTAATGCCTTGTTCAGGAGGTAGTTCAGAGCTCCTCAACACTCTGGAGGAATTAAATTGACAAATCATTTAAAGGCCATGAGAGACATTGACTATTACCATGCTTTCTGGGTGACTTAGGTAATATAGATGATGCAAAAATTTCATCTTTAGACACTAATATCTTGGCAAATTAGATTCTATCTCATGCTTCTATTGTTGTTGCATTAACATACCGTACTGTATTTGTTTGCCCCCTCTATTTGCATATAAGCTAAATTGCAGTAACAGAGAGAGACCCCAATTGGCTGAAATAAGGTGGAAGTTTTTATTTGTCTCTCACAGAATAGTCAAACAATGAACAGTCCAGAGTGGTTGCACCATCCTCGATGTGGAGTTTCTATCTCCAGGCCCAAGGAAATGGCTTTAGTTATTGTAATCTCCTAGCCACCTGAAATGGCAAAAAAGGAAGGAGAGGGGCAAACAGCTTCCTTTAGAAGATGGTAGTCTAGAAATTGCCTACATCACTGCTGCTCACATCCCATTGGCCAGATTTGATCACATGTTCATACCTGATTATAGGGAGGCTGGAAAAAGTAGTCTCTAGCAAGGCAACCATGTGCCCTGCTGACACTTGGGTGAGTGGGTAGAGATTATGTTATTAAAGGGAAAAAGTGGAAAATAGACACTGTGAGATGATTAGCAATTCATTCTCCTTATTAGACTGTGAGCTCCTTGAGGGACAATAATTTTATTCATTTGTAAAAAACAAGTCCTCATTAAATGCCTGTTTAATTCAACCAAATATTATTGCATAATATTTTCCTGAATGTACATTTATGCTTGTGTGTCTTTCTTTGAACATTAGCTCCATGAGAACAAAGAATGGTCATTTTAATTGATTCATCGGAAGCTTCATATAGTAGCTTACACAAATTAGGCATTCATCCATAGTCAACAGGTGTTTATGAAGCACTCACTATGTGCCACACACTTTTCTAGGCTCTGGGGATATAGCAGAGGATGAGGTCAACATAATCCTTTACCTCTAGGATCTTTATACAGGGAGAATGGCAGATATTTAATAAATACTTCTAAATAATTAAGTAAATAATTTTAAGAGTACATAGTATCACAAAGGAAAAGTTCAGGATGCTATGGAATATAAAATTAGGGACCACAATTTGGTCTGGAGAGTAAGAGAGCCGTTTCTGAGGAAGAACATGTTTAAGTTCTATCGTGAAATAGTTATTGGGCATCTCCTATTTCCTAGGTACTCTTCTAGGAATTGGGGATAGAAAAGAAACAAGATAAGAGTAGGAAATACTTAGACGAACCGAACTTGGAAGAACATCTCAGGTAAAGGAAATGACATGTATAGTGACCTGGAGAGATGCTGGAATGTTCCAGGAACTGAGGAAAGTCAACATAGCTGGAGCCAAAAGAGGGAGGGAATGGTGGGAGAATGGAAGGCTGGAGAGGTGTATAGGATTCAGATCATACAAGTCTTTGTAGGCCATGTTAAGGTTTTGAGTCTTCACCCTACAAACAACGGGAAGTCTTTGAGTATATAAGCCAAGGAATGCCATTCATTCACTCATTTTCATTCAATAAATGGCTTTTGAACCTTTTTAATAGGCAAGCATTGGCCAGGTCCTCGGTATAGAGCAATAAATAAGACAGATGTGAATGAAACTGCTGATTGCACTCTGGCATTGGTTTTCCTTCTCTTTTTTACTACTAGAACCCCTGCTTTTTGGCTGGGCCTATTCAGAAATGAAGTCCGCATTTCCCAGCCTCCCTTGCAGAAGATGAAACCATGTGACTCGGTTTAGGCCAACGTCACGTCGGAAGTATATTTAAAATAAGGAGGAGCTTGCCTCTTTTCACCTAGTCTTCCTTCCTGCTGGTTGGAAAACAGAAGCCATGATTGAACCTTGAGAGGAAAGCCTTTTGAAGGCAGCAGACTTAAAATATTCAGAGAGCCTGAGCCCTCAAAGATCTGGAGCCACGTCACCAGCCCTGGACAGCTTATTTCTGGATTCTTCTATGTGAGAGAGAAATAAGTTTTTATCTTATTGAAGCCTCTGTTAGTTTGGATCTTGTATGACCAGCAGACAAGCTCAAATTAGCTGGTGCAAAAGATAAAGCTCCAGTTCTCACAGAGTGTACACTCTCTTGCAGGGAAAGAGGTAGTAAACATATGGACGGCAAAATTATTTGGAGATAAGCACTGTGAAGAAAAGAATATTGGATGGCTACTTCAGGTTAATGATTCAAGAAGATCTCTTTGAAGAAGTGACAGTTAAACTGCGGCATGACAAATTTTGCAAAAGATTGCTCACAGAGGTGTTGCAAATGGTTATAAGAGGAGGCATTCTCCACTATTTAGGCAGGGCAAAAGGATAAGAGGTAAAGGTCTGGATTTATGATGGTTTTCTAAGACCAGTCCCTACATACTTTGATTTGTCTGCACAAAACGTCTTCTAATATACCAATATTATCCTCTAACATACAAATACCTCAAGTAGAAGTCCAAAGGAACACCAACTCATTAAGCCTGCACCCCCACACTCATGACAGTTACCAAAGTGTTCATTTCACCTCCCAGCCATAGGGGCAGACTGCCCTGAATCTGAACCAGTGACCAGAGGTGAGTGCAGATGACAGACCTTGTGGTTCACCCTGCCAATCTCCATTTGCAAGTCATAGATTTTAGACTCGCACAGTGGCGGTCCCCCATGGTGAAGATGATTAACCTTTTGGAAAGGGTCTAATAGTTACTTGAGAAGAGAAAGCAATGATTTGTGGGGGCCCTTTCCCACAGAGAAGTTGTACTTCACCTATTAGTAAGGATGCTCTTTCCTCAGCACACTGAAATTAGGACTTTTTGTTATTGGACTAGAGGTCACATTTAGAGCAGTTGGTGTATATGGTTTGCTTCTCTTGACTTGGTTTTCTCCTTTCCCCGGCATCACAGCATTACTTTGTCTCATTCAGTGGGACTGACAGATGCTCTTTTGATAGATTGGGAAACAGAGGCGGTATAAGCAATCTTGTCCCATGGACAAAGTGAAAGCTGTTAACTTCCTCCTCTCTTCTCTGAGGAGCAGGAGTTCTCAGAAAGATTCTGTAACCAGGGCCTGGAAGGTGCATTTGGATACCTGTTAGGACTGTGGTTCTTATTCAAAACCTCTGGCTTGTCTCGGGGTCATGGGAAAACATGCCACACCTTTCCTTTATCGAGTTTGCTTCTTTCTATCAAGGTTAACATCATTACCTAATATGTACTAGGGAACCAGGAGGAGGTTACTTGGACAATGAGCTAAGAAGTCTTAAACTTCATGGAACAGTGGTTTGTGGCCTGAATAAGGAATTTGATGATTTATGGTGAGAGCACCGACTTGGAGTCAGAAGACTCTTGTTTTAGTTCTAAGCTCTTCCTCTGATTCACTCATCTGGTGACCTTTAGCTGTGCTGGTAATGACCCCAGACCACCCCCTGTTCTCAGGAACTCTGAGGCTAGGATATCATAATGTTTGTACTCACTGAGCTATTAGGAAGGCCAGAGCTATGAGTAATTATGAACGTGGAAGTCGATCAATGATTATATCAACTCATTCACCATGGCTTCTAATCTGAAAGAAGATACCAAGCAATCGTTAAGCGTGGATCGTGGAGTCAGATAAGTGTAGATTCAAGGACTTGCTCTGCCTCTTATAACTGTGTGAACTTGAGCAAGTTCCTTAGCCACTCTGAAGCTGTTTCTTCATCTATCAAAGAAGATTAATAGTAACAGTACCTTCCTCTGAGGTAAAATGATGGTTAAATAAGTTCATGCGGGCAGAGCAGTTAGCACAATGCCTGGCACCCAGTAAATACTCAGTAATAATCAGCTTTTAAATTTATTTAAATTATTAATAGACGGTAATAATTAGCAACTGAGTGGGTACTTCTAAACACTCTGAATGACTTGGCTTGGAGGTCCCAGTGAAGAGGAAATTAAAGAGAAAATTCTATACAAGCAACAAATCTGTGATAGAAGGCAGTGTAGGCAAGAAGCAAAAATGGAACTATTCGGAAGGTGTGTGGAATGGGGAATTGCTTGAGGAATCCTCAAAACAAGAAAAGTTAGAAAATGGGAATTTCTTGATAGCTTCTGGAAGCATTGTTTAACAGACCATTGTTTGCCTTCTTTCCCACCCCCTCACAAAATGTTCTATTCCTTTTCAATGGAACTCCATTTTTTACCCCAAATTATCCTTCAGGAAAGAGAACCTTCTCTCCAGTTAAAGGGCAGATCCTAATTTGTCTGAACCAATCAAAAATTCCCCTTGCCAATAAATTATTTTAAGAGTGGACATGAAAACTAGTTCTGGCCAATAAAAAAGGAGGAGAGGTTGGCTTGGAGATTTCTCAGAAAGAACTTTTCCAGAAGCAGGTTCGTTTTCACTCTTAAGATCAGGACGAGGCAGTCTTTTTTTCTGCTAGATTTTGTTTGATTCACATATGAAGCATGGAACTGTGCAGCAGCCATTTCACGACCAGGAGCAAAGCTAACTTGAGGTAAACATCCTGTGTGGAGGACAGTGGAGTCTAAAAACCAGAGAAAAGATTTACTAATGCACACCCTGAGTGCTTCTTCTGAAATCAGCTTTATATGAAACTTGGGTCCTGATGTCATACATGTGTGTTCCTGTTCTGTTCTTCTGACGTTGAAAGCATAGGACTTGGGTTATGCTTTTATTTTTAGCTATTGCCTACTTGAGGGCCACTCATGCAAATTATCTGTTCTCTTAAGGAGGCAAATTATCCAAGAGACAGGAGGATATTTCCTTGTAAATCAGTAGTGGAATAGAAAGAACAAAGTATTCGCAGCCTGAATACCTGGGTCACATGTATAGAATAATGTGATACACAATATACATCTATCTACCTGTCAATCATATAGCTATATATAGATAATATGTATAGAATTACAAGGCACCTCTAAAGTGCTATAGAAACGCAAAACATCATTGATACCTTTAGCAAGTATGAGATCTCTTCACACATCTACAGTGAAGAAGGAAATTTATTGTTGACATATTGGAGTGCTTTGACTCTTTTAATTTTACCCCTTTGACTCACCAGAAGAGAAATTCAAACTGATTTTTATTCCAGGGTAACTTAAGAGCAGCCAAGAGGAATAATTTATCCCTCTCTCTCGGTAGTATTAAGCCTAGTAAAACCTAATACAGAGAACTTACTCACATGCTTTCAGAATAAGTGAGAGAATTTCCACCACCTCCAGCCCCCACTTCACAGGTGAGATACAGAGAAGTTCAAATACTTTACTCCTCATTGGGAGAAATATAATCCAGTGTGGAGACTCAAAAATACTGTCCATTTTTAGACACTAGCAAGCTGCTTTCCAGACTCAGATATCACAAGCAAGATGTCTTTTGGAGTTTCAGAGACCCAGCTCAAGAGGAATAGAGAAAACTTCCTTGTGGTTCAACAGAATTTTCAATTTTATAACCAGTTGATTCAGGATCGTGTGGATATAACCTTTCTCCTTTCGTAAAGCCTTTCATCAATGCCAACTCCTTCCAGCTCAAAAAGCATTTGAAGAAAAGAAAATTCATTGACTGGCAAATAATTTAATAATGAGTCAATGGACAGCCGGTGCACTAGAACAATTTAGAGGACAATTTTGTCTGTTTCTGGATAATTAATCTGTTTCATGTTTAGTGCTGACTAAAATGTGTATTTACTACATGTGACTCTTTCCCCTTCCTCCCAGGTTATTTTTGTGTAGGAAGTTTGTTTCTTAAGCTGTGTTTCTTGGTTACCAATTTTTAAAAGAGCTGAAATCTGCATGAGTGTTTAATGTGGAATGCTGAGCTTGTGTTAATCAACAAAGTGTACAGTAGCAAAAATTGCAACCAAAATCTTTTCTGTATATTTACAAGATGCTGGCCCGTTTTGTGCATAGGTTTACAGTTCACTTCTTATAGGGCCTTAATCCTGAGGTTACAAGACTTTCTTGAGCACTGCCTTCATGAGCAAAGAAAAAGTCAGAATGCATTTCCAGGGCTGACCTAATAAGGTGGAACTGACCATTCTGGTATGATGCAGTGAGCCACACAACTCTGGGTGCATATGGATGGGGGAAAGTCATTTCCTCGCGTTTTTTAAAGTCCCAAATTTGAATGAGAATGTAAATATATTATCCGGGGAGCATAATTCATTATGAAATTCTCATGTAGACTTACTCTAATACAAACTACTTACAAAATTAGCCTGGAAACTGAAGCAGAGAGAATAAGCCACATTGCTGGTAAGTTGAGGTTGAAGTAAGTGTCCAGGGTCTATTCCCTGATGTAGAGATAAACTGGAAAATAATCTTTGGTTAAGAGACTTTGGCAAGTAATGGGTCAAAGTGGGCAGTTCAAGACAAAGTCTGTCGATATAAAACACACATTAGGGAACAGATTGTGAAAAGGCAATTTGTGCCCCTGTGAAACTTCCCATTCCTATAGAAGTCAGCCTTGATGATCTTGGCATTCTTTCCTATTAAGAAAGGAAGTACCCTCAGAATCCTTCTAAGCATAGAGTTCTAAGAAGCTACTAGCAACTCATTCTTGGCACATGAAATGAAACATTTCTTTCTGTACACATTAAGGTATCCCTTTTAAGTGATATCAACATATAGAGGATCCCAAGAGTATAAAGGAGTCCAAACTTTATCTGAAGAGGTGCAAGAAAGAATTCCTTTGATTGACACAGGGAATTGCCTACTAATCGTGGAGCTCTCGCACTGGAAGCTATCTCAAATTGTCAACCGGTCCATAGAATGAGCATCCTACGACAGAAGTTTTCTCAAGCCAGAACAAGTAGAAAGGGTTAAAAGATGTGACTTATTTAGTATGTCCAAGATTTCTTTGTCTAAAAAAAGAGAGAGAGAGAGAGAGACAGAGAAGAAGAAAAATGATCTTAAAGTCTATAGCCACACACGTTGACAATCCAGTTAATCTCAGGGGAAACAAAAGTCAAAACAAAAATATAAAATCCCTTTGCAAGAGAAATCATTTATCAGTTGTGCTTGCAGACAAGATATAATGATGCCTTTGATTTTGCAGGAACAATTGCCTAATCTATCATTTTGTGTGCAGGAAACTTTTCAGGTTTACTATTTAACAATTGAATTTTGTGAAAATGTACTGCAGATATCCAACTTACTGGTAGTATTCTCTTGTGAAGACCTTATAATGTGGATTTTAATTAAGAACTTTTACCATAACATACGTTTAAGGAAAAAAAAAAGCACTCGGATACTGCAATTAGATAAATTTCAGCATTGCTCATTAGGAACACGAGTATAAAATGAGAAACATCTCCCTTGCTTTACTCTGTTGGAAAACAAAATATCTCGAACATTCAAATATCGTATCTCTACAAGGTCTCCCCTTGGGTTTTCTGACTCAGTTTCAGAAGTGAATGGATGGTGCTTTTGTTCTCCTTCTCATCTTTGCTGGATATGAGATGCTCTGAAGAAACTCAATTTTGACGTTGTGAGTAATTCAGTCTTTCAGGGCAAAGGCAATGGAGGATCAGGCAGAGCCTAGAGTCTTCTTAGAGGAGCAAATAGAAAATGCTGCAAGTCTACCTACCCTCGGGCAGATTTATGGCTTTGTGTCTGGTGAATCTTCAGATTAACGCTCTCCGACCCCTATTGTCTAGACCTGGCAAAGGCAGAAGATTAATGTCAACAGGGAGGCAGCCTGTGCTGGATGTTGGAAATACAGATCCTACCTTTGACCGGGCTATAGATCAAAGAAACTTGCCATTTAGACAGACCACGGAAGGAGATTTGCAAATCAAGGAGAGGCATCCGTGTCAAGAGTGAAAAACTAAGGCTCAGAAAAGAAAAAGAAGCTATGCGAGGACTCAGGTGGAAGAGACCACAGCAATCTCATATTTTAGTCTGGACAACGTCTGGCTTCTGGATGATAGTTAGCTGGAAGAGGAGGCAAGAATGAGGGTAGAGCTCATGAATGCTACAACCTTTGTTCAGTGATGACAGACATGTGGGTCATCTCCGAGATCTCACAGGCAGAAGTAGGGCATTTGTTTTCCATCTTTTAGTTCCACTTGAATGTGTGGGTTTGGAAATTTGCTTTCATCGAGAGAAGTTTAAAGGGGATGTTTGGAGAGATCATTTACCATCTCTCCTCCCCCGAGTAAAATGTTTAGATGATTTACTTCTGTGGAAGTTAGGAGGATTAAGATTAATCATAAAATGCACTTTGTCTGAAATATGAGCACAAGGCTAGCTGACATCCAGAACAGGAGTGGTCAGTGGTCGTGATTTCTGAGGGAAAGGGTCACAAATGGATATGGGGTGAGTTTCTCCAGGCTACAAGTCACCCCTGGTTTTGACTCATTCTTTTATTCTACTGTTTATTAATTCTCATTGTTAATTTGTTTGTTCAACAACCAAGTATTCCTCTCCCTGAGCTTGGCATTGGTTCTCACCTGCTGTCACTTTGGCCCCCTTACATTTCATTCTCCACACAGAACCAGAGTGAACTATTTAAAAATGTAAATCAGATCAGATCATACCTTAACCAAGACCCTCTAATGGTTCCTCCTCTCATTTAAAATAACATTCCAATTCCTTCCGCTGACCTCTGAAGCCAACAGGAGTTGGGTCTCACGCAGATAAGTGCCATTTACCATAGGTGAGTAACCCAGGATGAGTGAGGACACCAGGGTCAACAAGTACATGGTGTTGATAAATGTTAACTTTTAAGATGAAAATAAACGTAAAGATGATTGATAGACAGTAATACAAGATGAGTTTGGAGAAGATGGCAAGACATTTTAGGTAAAGGTAAAGAGTTTTCCTTTTCCTAAGTGCAGGGAAAAATCATTGAAGGGGGTGAAATGATCAGATATGTGTCTTTGAAAGATCCCTTGGGCTGCCATGTGGAGGATGGATCGAAGAGACCAAGGATGTAAGCTGGAAGCCCAGGTAGGAGACCACCGTAATAGCTTAGGTCGTGGGTGCAAATGTATTTTGGAAGTAAAATTAATGAGATTGGAGTTAGACTGGACAGAGGGTAGGGTGAGGGAAAGGGAGGAATCTTGCTTGATTTATGGTTACCAGCTTCTGTGTGAGATATCACTCCAATGATCCAGGATTCAAAGGCGTCCACTTTCACGGTTGTTCCAAATCCAACTCATTGGTATCATCTGCTGCTACATGCAGAGTTCAGCTAGCTTGTGTCTGTTTTGGGCAAAAATCTGACTAATCATGTCAGAAACTCATTGGGGTTGACTTAAGAGACTGTCCAACCAAGATATTCTGACATCTTTTCTTGAAGGTGAATGAAGCACTTACTAAGAGATTTCATCAACTTGCCCTCTTTTCTCCAAAAAGCATAAGATGGTCAACAGAAGTATATGACCAGGGAAGTAAAAAAACCCAAAATACCAAGGAAGTAGGACATATTGGTAACACTCCTCTCCTCTGAGAAGAGGACAGTGAACAAACATATTGTCTTGGATAAGTAAGTAAAGATAAAAAGTGTGAACTATGAGATGATCGGAGACTTTCTGATGAGGACCAGGAATTGAGTATAGCGAAATACGCTTTGAACACATCTTTTAAAAATAAAGAATCAACAGTAAAATACCTGCAAAATATATTTGAAAGCTCTGGCACCATAACAACTCTTTGGGTGAGTTTCTTTCAGCTAAGAATTGACAGCTGGCTGAATATCATCTTGCAAAATGCAATGTCTTTTCACACTTTTAATTAAAATGAGCTAACAATTTAGCCTACCAATTTGGTATTCCCTAAGAAGTCCTCTTCAGCAAGTCTGAGTTTTGCATGTGAACAGTTAGTCATTAGTCTTCATTCTGTACACTTACAGCTGGTCCTCATATTGTTCAAAGCAAGTGACATCACAAATTTTCCCAAGAATCATTAATATCAGTGGTCATACATTGGTTTCTAACTATTTAGAATGCCCTCTGCAGTCCTCTCTTCTTCCCCCAAGAAAGTATTAACCTGAAATCAAAATTATTAATAGTTTGAGTATTATCACCAGGAATTTTAACCTTCTGTTTATCTTTGTAAAAAACAATTTTTTAATCAGTCTTATTTATCATATGCTGTCAGCATGCCACATTTGTCTGGCCTGTACTCCAAAAGGGTTGGATAAGCCTTTTCTTCTTCCAAAGGAAGGTTTTAATCATGAATTTGCTCTTGTACTTGTATTTCATGTAACTTGTTTTAAGGACTTAGTAAAAATTATCTAGATTATGACCATGTTTTGGGGCCTTAGAAACTCTACGCTTTATTATTTTCTCTTTCTACCACATCCCTATCATTTTTCCTTCCTTCTTGTCATCCATCTTCTGTGTCCATGTCTTCCTCCCATTCTTTTCCAAGCAGTTTATTTTTGAGCTACTTTCTGTGTGCCAGGCACTCAGCTATACATGAACCAGACAAAGACTCTTGACTAAAGGTCATACAATTAAATGGAGGAGACAGATTCAAAAATAAGAAATTACGGGGGCTGGCTCCGTGGCTGAGTGGTTAAGTTCATGCGCTCCGCTGCGGCGGCCCAGGGTTCGGATCCTGGGCGCGGACATGGCACCACTCGTCAGGCCATGTTGAGGCAGCGTCCCACATCCCACAACTAGAAGGACCTGCAACTAAGATATACAACTGTGTACAGGGGGGTTTTGGGGAGATAAAGCAGGAGAAAAAAAAAAAGATTGGCAACAGTTGATAGCCCAGGTGCCAATCCTTAAAAAAAAAAAAAAGAAATTACAATGTTGGCAAAAGGGGCTCTTAGAGATGTACGGACAAAGGAATAAGGTAGTTTATGAGACTAACTCATATCTCGTCTCCATTTTATTCCTTCATTCAGTTAACAAATGTTCATTGTGTATGAGTGTGATAGACACAGCAATGGGAATATGGAATTTAAAGCCTAGGAGAAGAGGCAGTTGAAAAGAATACTTGCATGTCCCTGGCCCCTTGGCCAAGTAGTTGAAGTTCCATGTGCTCTGCTTTGGCAGCCTGGGCTCGTAGGTTCAGGTCCTGGGCACAGACCTACTCCACTCACCAGCCATGCTGTGGTGGTGTCCCACATATAAAAAAGAAAAAAAGTAGAAGAAGATTGGCACAGATGTTAGCTCAGGGCTAATCTTCCTCAAGCAGAAAAAGAGGAAGATTGGCAATGGATGTTAGCTCAGGGTGAATCATGCTCAGAAAAAAAAAAGAGAGAAAAAAGAATAATTGTTTATAAAGCAGTTTAACTGTAGCTGTGGTGAATGTTATCATGGAAAACTTTAGGTCTCATGGGGTCACATAACAGAAGCAACAAATTAGTTGCCTAGTTTGAATGTTGAAGGTAGACTTCTCCTGAGGTCTTGACATTTATACTGAAACTTAAAGGATGGAGAGAGAGTTAGAAAGACAGTGGGTGAGGAGTAGTGATGCAGGCAAAGACACTATGGTGGGAGAAAGCCAGGACGGCTGAAGAATAGTAAGCTAAGGGAGGAGGGGGTGCAGCATGAGCTAGGGAGCTGCCAGGTTGCATGGGATCATGTAATTCATCCTAAAGATTTTGACCTTAATCCCAAAAGCCATGAGAAACCACTTAAACAGAAGACGGACAGGATCTTGTACCTCTCAGCATTTTATTTCACCTTGAAACTGCCTGGCCTTGACTTTTGGCCAATTTCTGCAGTGGATTTGGTAGCTGAAGGATTGGAGATCAGTACCTGGGATTAGTGTATTAACTTTAATTAGAGTTCGTATGCTGACACCCAAGTCAGAAAACACACTGACAGTGGAGCACAGCCTGAGGATTTAAATCTACTGAGCGAACCGGTGCTCATGTCTTGGAGGTTTACATAGTGAGCTTTGAGAGCAGTCATCAACCCCAAACAATTTCTTGCCTTCACTGTGTTTGAATTATAGCCTGTGAAACACTTGAAATATTATAGCCTTGATAAGGTCTTTGGAAAGCACGTTCAGATCAGCAACCTCCCTTTCTTTCTCTCTCTCGCCCTCATTTTTTGTTTTATCTAGAAGACTTCAGTGATATCCACCCCAGCAATTAGTGATAATAACTCTTACATGCTACATGTACCATATTTTGATGAGGTTCAGCACTTTTCTCACCATCCAGTATTTATGTGTGTGTGTGTGTGTGTGTGTGTGTTTTAAAGGCCCCTTTCCGTGGGCTAATTAAATACCATCTCAGAGAGAAGGAGCACCTAATTCCATGAAGACCTTTGAAATTATTCTGAAGTTAAATACATGGTAATATAAGTCAAGCAGGATTGTGTGTCACCACGTGTAGGTAATGCAGCATCAAAGGCTATGCTTAAATTAAAACAAAATCCTTTCTTTTTGTTCTCACAAGAATCCCCAACCTTGAGTTCAAATCAGACAAGCACCAAAAAGGGCACAAGAGCCAGGAAGAGTTTCTGATTTTTTTCCTGATCTGAAAAAATAGTATGAGTGTTATTTTCCAAGGAAAACCATCACTTCATTTCCAATAACCTTTAAAGATCTTTCACAACAGATTTTTTTTTTTCACTTTATCGTTTTATTGAAGTGCGCAGATTATAGACAGCAGTCACAAGTGCCTGGGTTATTATATTCTACCATGTGGTTTATAAATTCCCTTTTCTACTATCACCTTCACTCATTTAGGCTCCAAAATCAATACTCTGTTATGTACATAGGAAGAACAATGGCTGTTGATGCTGAAGCAATTCACTTAGCTAAAAACCAAGGCTGAAATATTCTTACTGATAGTTTAGTTCCACAAGTTCATTCACACTAACCTTATAAATAGAGCTAAAACCAGCTTTAAGGATCTATCTTGTCTCTCTCTCTATTGTAACTGCTAAATTACAGCTACTTGGGGATCTGGCTCTAATTTAGCGTTATTAAATAATTTAGTGCAAAGAGGGATGAAAGACAACAAAACACTGTGAAATAATGAAAAAAAATCCTTCCTTTTTGGAAATGGTATGGAATGGTAACTGCATATTTCTAGATTGTGGGAATTATTTTGAATTTTTATTGCCTTCCTTTACCCTCCTGGCTAGAAAAGCACAAGGAAAGCCCACAAATATGTAATTCATCTAAAGCCAGGAGCCATAATAGCCCCCTCTCATCAGGTTTCACATAGAAGAATCACCAGTAATGATGTCTAAAGATAGTGAAGAAGAAATTTAAATCTTTTTTGAAGTCTCTCAAAGAATGGCTGATGGAGACCCATTTAACACTGCACACAATACTTCTTCAAATGTGCTCTCTATTTATTTACGACTGCCCTCCTTCCATCTCTCTCTCCTTCCTGTCTCAACATTTCCCCAAATGTCTCCCACAGACTCACCCTGCCTGAAACTTTCTCTTTGCATTCCCCGCTCAGCTCATCTCTTCATTGTGGATCTCTGCTTGGCCTCTCATATCTCTTTCAATTCTCTTGTCTATCCATTTTAAGCAAAATTGAAGGCGAGGAAACTGCTAAGTATCTAAAGAGCCTTTCTCCTTAATAGAGTGGGTGCAGGAGGCGGACAGAACCTGGACCTGTGCTTTGCGCATTTGAATGTTCACATGAACCACCTGGGGAGCCTTGTTAAAAAAACAGATTCTGATTCAGTGGGTCTGGGATTGGGCCTCAGATTTGGTTTTTCTAATAAGCTCCCAGGAGAGTCTGTTGCTGCTGGTTCCTGGACCACGCTTTGAATAGCAAGGCCTTAAAAGAATAGTCAAGCGAGGTACTGGGAGAGAGAAGGCTTGGATCTAAACAAAGTAGTTAGACTATGAGCTCTGTGAAGACAGTGATGATGCCTGCTTTATTTGCCACTGTAGCACGTGGCTGGACACAGACCACCATATTCAGGAATTGTTTTTTTCCTGATGACTTTGAATACAGGAAGCCCTGAATGTTCCTGTCTCCTCTTAACACTTGGAATGCCCGAGTAGTGCTACGTTTCTTGGAGCTGCCCCATTTATTCCAGACATTCATCTGGCATGGGAGTTACACTGAATCCAGAGGCACCAAAGTAATTTTGTCTGACCCTTGCCATCTTCAGAGATTCATTCTTCACTCCCAAGTACACTCACATCACACACTTGGCCATAGCTCACTTCTGACAGGCTGGTTTGGATCTTAATCACAGCTCCCAAAGTTTTAGTTAACATAGCTTTATCCGAGAACTTAATCAGCAAGCTCTCCACTCTATCACTTCAGCCATTGATCAAACAGCAGCCACTAAATCATACAGAGCCCTGGCTGATGCCTGGAAACTATGCCTGTTCTTGATGCCGAGCCATTGATGGAAACTATTTGTATGTTGCTTTTTAACCACTTATTTACCAATTTCATTTTAACTGGATTATCTCAAAATAGCTCACAATTAACAGTTTTAAAAATACTTTTTATTTACTAGCAAATGTAGAACTTGCTTTTTATTTAAAAACTTTTAAACGTTAGGAAGCTCAGATGAGCCATGAGACTAGCTGAGGCTCATGTGCTGTAAATAGAAGTGACGTGTGTCATTGCTGGGCTGATGCATATAATAGTAGAATGAGTTCTCCACAAGCTTTCTTCCTTCATTGCAAAGACTGAGGAGGCCCCATGTTCCAAATAGTGCAGATACAAAGTGGTGGAACCTCTGCCAGCCTGAGTCTCTGTGTGGCTGTATGGATTAGAGCTCCTTCCTTGTCCTGCACATCTGTGCTATATATGTACCATGAGCCAAACATACCTCCATTGTCTTTGATTAGTAAGATTTCAGGGTTAGTTAGTTACCACAGAAAAACCAATCATAACCTAATACATATATCTACAATTATAGGTTTTTTTAATTCAATAATATCAAATTATGTATATTGATCTACAGCTTATTTTTTCACTTAACATTTCTAGACATCAATATTTGTTAGTACATAATTATCCTAAAGTTATAAAAGCATAGTCTTGGAACAAGAGTTTGACATTTTAATAACCAACTACTTAACAGAGTTTGACAAATTTCATGTATAAGATAAATGTTGAATATATACCTGTCTGCAAAGTAAATATTTGCCATTTAATCAGTTGTAAATGCATTTTACAATAAATGTGTATAATTTTAGATGTCAGACTGTAAAACATGTCTCTCCTTCACTAAGTTGTGAGTGGTTAGAGTTCAGTGCAAGACAGGACTAGCTCAGAGAATCATTTCTGTTGCAGACATTGATTGTATTTTGGTTGCCCAACATCATTTGCCTTTCCTAAGAGCACCCTGATTCCCTTTTGGGGGACCCCATTTTATGCTGTCTTATAACAGTATCTTTTGTGGAGACCCCATTTTTTTGTTGTTTTGGTGGGACAGAAAATCATGTTGTGCGTTCCCCTCACCATGGAAGTGAAGGGGAGCCTGGAAGCATCTCCGTCAGCTCCTTTCTTTTCCCATTCTGGTGTGGGAAAAAGTGAGAAAAAAAGTAGACGCAATGATGAATCAGACATATAGAGACAGGTCCTCAATGTGCTAATGTGCATCACTGAAAAGATGGAAGGCAGGCCTCTACTTTCTCTTCTCTTCTTTTTCTGCTTACTTTCCTCTTTTCACTTTTTTTTTTTCTATTTTCTGTTCCTCTTTCTCCACAAGCTTCTTTCTCACTTTTTATTTCCTCCCACTTCCTCTTCTTCTTGGTCTTTCTTTCCTTTTTCTTCCCAGCCTGTACGTTTGCTTCCTTTTGGTACCCAAGGCATCTGTCTCCAAAAATCCCTGTTATTTCTTGTTTCTTTTCTGCCTAGTCATCCAACAATGTTTGTGTCTCTCATAAAGTTTTCTCCTCCTCTTTGCCCTTTCACATATCCTTATCTCTTCATTATATTAAGATACTCAAAGAAAGAAGAATGTCTGGGCTGTGTTTTCCACAACTCAGATTGGGTGTAATCCCATTGTTTGCTGAAAAAAGAATTCCACATGACTGGCAAGGGTTCCCTTTGTCTGGATGTTCTGCCCGTTGTTGGCTACTCTGCTTGGCTGTGAGGCATGTATCCTGTGCCCAAACTATGTTGTCTGCCCAAAGATTTGCAACAGAAATTTGTCCTGAGGCCTCTAAGCTTCTGCACATAATGATTGTCTTGCTCAGTTTTCTGCATCTAGTTGTCATATTTTTTTTCATTAACTCAACTGTATTCTAGTTGGAGCTGCACAACCCCCCAAATTTAAATGGTTTTGTCAATTTTGGACACCAGCCCAAATTGCTTCAAGCAACTTCCAGCCCCCTCAACTGTAGCCTCTACTTCCTCTCTCATCCCTTCTCTATCCCCCCCTTCTGGGGCTCTGTTCCCCAGCACACTCTCCCATTATATTTTACAGTAACAGTACTGTTAGAAAAACAATGCATAAAAGCATATTCTATTGGAAACTGTAAACCACTGAGCTGGCCATCAGAAGACCAGTATCACTAGTATTATGTAAACATCTATTATTTTTCAGCAGAGAAAAAGATGATGTCAGAAATTCTGTACACTCTGTAGAGACAATGAGGTTATACAAATGCATAGACTCAAGAAATATGATCAACGCCCTTGTGGTTTGTGTGATCAGTTTCTGTGATGAATGGCAAGCCACTAAGCAGGATCAGTTAAAGCAGAAGGAAGAAACCTCAGGCTTATATGAGACAGTGGTCCTTAAGTTCAGCTTTGAGTATTTCCTTGTGCTTTTCATCATGAATCTGATTATTGGCCCTGCTCATAATGATATATTTTGGCTATCTCAGAGGAAATATTGGGGCACACTATTATTTGATCCAAGCAAATGGAAAGAAAGAAAATATATTTAGGAAGACATTCTAATACCAGAAAGAAGTATAAGATGACCTGGTCCAACTTCCTTAGTCTTCAACATAGAAGCTGAGAGCCAGAGAAATTAGAAACTTACTCAAGTCTTGCAGGCTTTTCTAGACAAAACGAGGTCCAGAATCAAGGTCTCTTGTCTCTGATTGGTGGCCTTGCCACTTATTTGAAGTTCACATTTACATAATTTTTCTTTATAATAACAATATTTTTGTTTTTTGCGCTCTTAAGTCCTTTTTGGTAGTTGTAATAAATTCAACAAATACACATTCATTCACTTTTTAAAGTTTATTGTATGCAAAGAATTGTGGTTTGAATGGGTGTGGAGGTAGTATAGTTGTATTCGTTTTCTATTATTGATGTAACAATGACAAACTTTATGGATTTCCAACAGCACAGATTTGCTATCCTACAGTTCTGCAAGTTAGAAATCTCACAATAGTGGTTAAGAGTTTGGGTTCTAGATCCCAACTCCCTTGGTTTGAATGACCAAAGTGACCTGTGTCCCTTTGGACAACTTACTAACTATTCTTTGACTCAGTTTCCCCTTCTATAAAATGTGAATGTTGGTGGTACCTGCCACTTAGGGCTACCATGAAGATTATAGGACTTAATTTATCTTAAACACATAAAGCAGTGCCTGACACATTGTAAGCATGAGAGAGAGAGGGGGAGACAGAGATTGATTCTTCTTATTGTAATTGTTATTATTATTTTAAAGACTTTTTTTTTATTTTATTTTTTCCTTTTTATCCCCAAATCTCCCCGGTACATAGTTGTATATTCTTCGTTGTGGGTTTGTTATTATTATTTTAAAAATTGAACGACAGCATTCTTGCTATTTTGGCGCTCACAGCTGAGTTGTCAAGAGGTGTTACCATATGAGTTATCTAATTATTTGAATGGTTCCTATAATGTAATAAGATGAGTGGGCTTGGTGTACAAGAGAAGACAGTACATTTTGAGCAGGGAGGTAGTAAAAGAAAGGCTTGAATACAAAACGAAAGTTGAGTCTGAGCATTGTTTATCCAGCGAGTAAGCTGGTCAATTGTCTCAAATAGGCCTAGTTTGTTCAATCATATTTGTCAAGATCATTCAGTAAATACTGGTAGTCTCTGACAACGAGGGCTGGGTGGCAAGGGGATGTCTCTTCCTCTACATACAAATTTTTCCATCATGTGGTATACCATTAACGAGAGCAAGGCTCAAACCAATTTATGCCTCTTGTATGAACATTTACTACCAAGCTTTTGTAATCCTGTGGCTAACTCTGCTCTCTGTTGTCTTAGGTTCTCTAAATAGCACCTTGAGCAAGAGGGCCACTCTAAGACAAATGTGGCCATGCTCTGATGGTAGGATTAACTAACCTGGTCGTAACAGGGAACAGAGACAGCCATGATGGAGGCCTACGTACCACCAATGGCACCTGTGTAGGAGCACTGTTAGGCTACTGGGTTCACCAGATTGTCAAGCCCCATTATTGTAAGGGTAAAATTTCCCGCATAGCACTTTGAATCTACTACATTCCTTGACTATCATTCACTTCACCAATGAAAAAATTACTTCCAGCATCTGTTATGCTGATTCTTGAAACCTCTGATGCAACTTTAGATACAGATATTTGAAACGTTTGCTGTACAACTGCTTGATTATGGACTTCTGATTAGAGTGTTTCAAATGCTAACTAACCTGATTAGAATTCTTCAGGTTTAATCACCTGACCCTAGGTTCTAGATTAGATCTAATTTATACCCATACATCAATATATTGGGTGACGTATTAAAAACATTCTCAAGGGGCCAGCCCAGTGGTGTAGCAGTGACGTTCATGTACTCTGCTTCGGAGGCCGGGGGTTCGCCGCTTCTGATCCTGGGCATGGACCTACACACTGCTTACCAAGCCATGCTGTGGCAGGTGTCCCACATATAAAGTAGAGGAAGATGGGCACGGATGTTCGCTCAGGACCAATCTTCCTCAGCAAAAAGAGGAGGATTAGCAGCGAATGTTAGCTCAGGGCTAACCTTCCTCAAAAAGAAAAAAATATATATATATATATCTCAAATAGATTATGGACAATGGAACAAATGGCTATAGTTGAGTGTTTATGTTACAAAGCAATAGGCAAGAAGGTTAGCAATGGGCTTTGGCTCTTTGGCACTCTGGTGCTTCCTGCCATCTCTGAATTATCTGTTAGATAAACCCTTCAGCATAAAAACATACTCTCAAATCTCCCATCATAATAAAATCTTCTCCTGACTCCACCTTCTCCTGTGGCTACTAACTCATTCCTTTGTTTCCCTTCATAAGCAAACCATATAACTTCAGTTCTCAATTTCTCTTTCTTCTTTTTTTTATGATAAAAAATATTTTTGAAACTCTCAAATGTATCTTACATATTCAGAAGAGTGCATAAAATGTATTTATATGTTTAAAGAATAAAAATAACATGAATACCCATAAATCCATTTTCCAACTTAAGAAATAGTATACTATCCACATCTTAGAATCCTCTTTTGCGTCCTTCCTCAGTTAAGCACTGCCCCCTTCTCAACTCCCAAAGAAAGTGTATTATAAGTTTGTGTTAATTATCTCCTTACCCATCATTATATGTATTAACCTGTTGGTTGGTTTTGAAAAACTTAGAAGCAAACACAAGCTCGGCTATGCAAGAAAGGGACAATATTTTCATTGTTACATGAAGGACTCAGGAGAAGAGAAGCTCAACAGCATTTCTGAGTCATAGTCTGGCTTCAACTTTCTTGAAATTTCTAAGAATCTCTTCTAGAGAAGTAAGCGAGAAAGGGCAGGAGAGGACCAGGAAAACATAAACCTCCCCACAGTCGGAGAACTTGGAACAGCTTCTGACATCAGCAGAAATATGCTCAAAAGATTTGGGCTACTCTGTATATTCTGCTTTTAAGTGAACCATGATCTCCCTTTGAAGAGTATGTCGGAGCAGAATTGTCCTGGATGGTGGAATGTCCTCAGTTGATCCAGGCAGCAAGGACAACGCGGAGAACAGAAACTCATCAGCATGTTTCTTACTCTGGCCAAGTACACTTAAGAATCTGAGGCATTCTATCCTTTGGTCAGGATAAACTGGCAGCGGGTATCATAGAGATGGCAGCCTCAGGGTTTCTGTTTCCATAGTCACACTGATCCAGTCTGGACTCAGAGGCTTCTGTGTCTGCTGCATGGCTGTCGCTCTGGGATCTCACCCCACTGCCATCCAGGATTCTCCCCTTCATCTCTCTCCTGTGATTGAGTCTCCCATACCCATTTCTTCTTCTTGCTTAGTTTATTTTCTCATTTTTGATGGAGCTCATCCTTTGGCAGCTTTTGAAGAAAGGTTACACAGAAGGCACTTTCTTTGGGAGCATACGCATGTTTAACCATGATCCTTATATCCTCATACTGACTGGTAGCTTAGCTGAGTACAGAATTCTAGTTTGAAAATCATTTTCCTTGTTTCCAGTGCCACATTGAGAAATCCAAAACCATTGTGATTTCTGATCCTTTGTTTCTGACCTATTGGTTTTTTCTTTTCTCTCTGAAAATTTGTAGCATCTCATCTTTATCCCCAGTGATACGTTTATTTTCATCTTTTATTTGGGGTACTTAGTGGACCCTTTCAATCTGGTTACTAATATCCTTTAGGAACTCTTGAGTTATTTTGTTGATGATTTCTACTGCTTTATTTTCTTTCTTTATGGCACTCCTATTTCTTGAAAGTTGGACTTTCTGGACTTTTTTCTAGTTTTGTTGTTTTTTTCCTCTGTTTATGTTTTTGCTTTCCTTTCTGAGTGATTTTCTTAATTTTATCTTCTAATTCTTCTACGTAATTTTTCATTTTTGTTTTCATGTATTTAATTTTCAAGAACATCTTGTTTTGCTTATGAAAGCAATATCTTTCCTTTACCATTTTGAAGGTATTAAAAATGATAATATTTTGGAAATTTACTTCTGTGTAGTGTCTTCCAAGTTTCTTTATATATACATATATACGTGTTTTTTATAATGATGTTTGTCTTCCATACGTCTAGTGATTCTTGACCATGATTAAGAGTGGGACTGCTGAACTGATGAGATGACCTGTGTATGTGGCCGGGGCTTGTTAACTTTGAGCTCTACTTCAGGGCATCCAGGTGGGTCATTTTGGGATGAACCTTCAATTTAAATATCTTTAGATCCTTTTCCTTTGATTTGATCAAGTTCCCCAGGGAAGCCTTTTCCTATCTCCGGCCTCAAGGAGTATGTTCTGAATCCCTGTGATCTTGACGCCAAGCAGGGAAAGACAGGGGATGACCTTGTTCAGCATTCAGTATGCATATAGTCATTTAATCTGCCTTGTTTTTAGTATAACATTCACATTCTCAACTAATGCAGAGAATTTCTCTCTTATTTTCCATAGAGAAAAACCCTCTAGACTTCTGCAGGGTAGAGGAGGGCCAGTTACACAACAAAGTGAAATGGGACAGGGAATCTAGGAATCTGTTTTTCAAACAACTTTCACGCAGTCCTTTTCATTTTAGTCAGCTCCCCAACCCCTCCGTTCTGGAGTTACCAGCTGCTGCTAATTCCTCTGTCTGTTGGAGACTCTGTGGTATGAATTGGTTTGTGCTCATATTTCCTCATGACTAGCTTGGAATTCAGTTTTCCCGAGGCTGCTAAGCCATTTCCCACTCATCCATCTGCTTTCAAGCTTCCAAAGTTTTGTCTTTTCTCCTGTTCTCTCCATCTTTTTTGGTTTGTATCTTTTTTTAAAAAGTCCCCTTATTGCAGTCTTACTGCAGTTTTGGGAGGAAGCGAATCAGATGTGTGTTCATTCTATCAACTTGGCCTGGACAATCCCCATTATTCTTCAGCTTGCTTTGATCTGGTTTCTGCTTTTTTGCACCATTAAAAGCGATCTTATTTAGGTCACTAGTGACTTCCATGTTGTCAAATTCAATATGCACTTTAGGTACTAATTTCATTGGACCTCTCCACACCATTTGACTCTAATATTCACTCCTAGGAACCACTGACTTGCCTTCTGTGTTATGGCTCTTTCCTGATTCTTCTCCTAGGTCTTTCAGTTAGCCTGATTTGCTGGTTTCTCCATCTCTGAGCCACACTCTAAATCATAGTGTTCTTTGGTTCCCTGTGTCTTGTATTTATTCCCTCACCCTAGGTTAGTAATGTTTTTCTAGTAGCCTTAGGGAAACACTGGTATGTTGATTCCCCCAACTTTTCATCTCCATTATTAATCTCTCCTCTGAGTTTCAGTCTTATATATCCAATTATTCAGTTTCCTCATAGCATATCCATTTTACATTATACAGTAATTTGCATATCTAATTATATTCTCATTTTCTTCCTAGACTCTGAAACCCATTAAGGAAGAAACTGCATCTGTCTTGCTCACCATTGTTCACCTAGCATAGCACCTGTCACAAGGTAAGGACTCAGTAAGGTATATTGAATTTCTTAATACACATGCTTAAATATTTACATAAATATATGAATATGACTTAGATTTTGGCCCCATATTCCCCATTCTCTATCATATTATGCCTTTTCTCTAGGACTGAGTTAGGAACTTTTCAGACCATTGGAGACTGGCATGGATCACTGCTCCTTTTTTATCTTTTTTTCTGTATGTGCCCTTATCAAAGGATTCAACCACTTGTTAACATACATTTAAAATCAGACAACTGAGGGAAAGATGATCAATTATATTAGAAGGGTTGAGTAAGCGTTTATTTCTAAAGCATCATTCAATTTGTAAAAAACAGACCCCAAATTATTGGCATTTAATTTCTTGCCCCAAATCCCAAATTAAAAAAGAACAACGGTTCTTTTTTTTTCCTTTGTTTTTTTCATTTTCCATAGGCATCCATAAGGGGAAGAAGTGCCATGAGATTAATCGGAGATCTAATCATGGGTTTTTTCCTAGTTCTGGAGTCTACCTTCACTCTGACATCTTTATTTGTTGAAACATCATTTTGGGGATCCAAGTAGAGCAGAATTGAAAACTAGGGGATTTCCACCAGCCTTCTGGCTCGAAGTTTCCCTTTTAATTTTTCCCATTGCCTAAGGATGGTAAGCCAAAGATTATTGAAAAGAAAACAATGATTTGCCAGGTAGTGTGATATGGAAAGCTGGTGTTGGCTGTTTAGGGAATTGCACCTCCCACGCTGTTGAAACAGCCTTGCTTTATCAGGTGTTGAAATCATATCTTAGATTCTCAGCCATGCTTCCATGTCTCTGGTGGGTAAGCCTGTCTCTGAAGTGAGTTCAACTGGGCCTAGATTAAAAACCAATTCAGTTCAAAGAGTATTTGCACCTATATACTAAGTATACCTGGCCAGTGAAACAACTCGATGGGAGTCTTTTCTTTAAAAATGATTTTAAATGGCACAATTAGCTTGACAATGATTGATATAATTCAGTCAATAAAATAGTCAGACATTTTATTGATACACATGTTGACGAGCAGGGCTCCTAGATTTTTTACTTTAGCAACTGGAAGAATAATGGTGTAAGTAAGGTAAATCTGACAGGAGAGAAGTATGTTTAGAAGGGAGAGAGTAGGAGAATGACGAATTCTGGCAGTAGATTGATACTACTTCCAATGATCATGCTTCATATGCTCCAAGAAGATTTCCATCTCCACTGCCCTTTGCTGTTCTCTAGCTGGAGGAGAGCCCAAACCCTACCCTGTGATGGCACTCTGCAATTCCCTCTGTCATATATCTACCATGTTGCTGGCTTGCGATTGCTTGGATATCCTTAAATACAGGGAGCTCCTAGGAATAATGACTGTGTATTCCTGCACAGAGTCTGGCACATAATAAGCATGCAGTAAGTGCTCGATGAACAAGTGAATGTGAATCATTCTCAGTTTGCTGGGATTTCCCATCATTAACAAGATGGCATTCTTCACACCTGACTGGAATACAAAATATCTGCTACCATCCCTCAGCTGTAATGTGGGCTGTAAGTTATTGTTTCAGTGATTAAGATTCCTTTTCCTTGATGCGACTCTGGCTTTTTTGAGCAATAGACAGCATCTGTAAACTGGCTGGCTGAGATGAAAAGGCATTCTAGGATTAGAGTGGTAATAACTGATCAACAGAGACTCTAGCCTCTTGAGCTCTGAGTGTTGACACAAAGAGCCCAGACAGCCTTCAAAATATGCGCCATCCATATTTTCTGTAATGTGGTACTGCCTTCTGGGAGAACAATGATGAAGACTTAGACTGTGCGTCATATTTTTTAAATTGAAGTATAACATACGTGTAATAAAGTACACAATGAACTTTTACATATATATTCACCCATGTAACCATCACCCAAATCAAGATACAGAACATTTCCAGTAGCCCCAAATCTAAGAGTAAACTGAGAGTAAAGAGAGGGAAAGTGAATGGTTAGTCTGAATTAATGCAAATAGACTGAAATGTCAAGCTTTGTAGCTCAAGCTGTATTTTCACTTCGATCTATTATATAAGGAAACCAATTTAAATGCCTTCTTGCATGCCATGTGATACAGTATAATATTATTTGAAGGCAGATGGATTAATTAAGTATGTATATTGTAAACCTGAGGGTGACCACTAAAAATTCTCTTAAAGAGATATGAAATTTTAGGTAATACATGATTACCTATATTTAATCATTACAGTTCTTGTTATTTTGCATGGGGATGTATTCGAAACTTAAAAAAATATTTTTGACTTTCTCTTCTGAACTCTTTATTTATACTTTCATTTGCTTAACAACCAATTTCATCAGAGAGAACGGAAAGAAAACCTTCAGCATAGACTTGTTTGAATAATTGAAATGTTCAAATTAGTGGAGTCTGAGCTGAAAAGATTGTACAAGTAATAATAAAGAGTTATTTTCTGCATTTTGTGTCCTAGTCAGCTGTATTACAGATAACTGGTGACAGTGTTCTGGAGGGAAGACCGCACTGCTCCATTTGAACACCTCGTCGACTCACTCACTGGTTTGAAATATGTCATCACTCAGAGAATGAAAACAAGACATATGAAAATAAGGTCTGTCTGTGTTTCGTTTAAAGTGAGATTTACTGGAATAGTTTTAAAGGCGTAACATTTCTCCAGGAGAATACTGTGTAAGGGATTGACATGCATTACATAACTAATGCTCTTTCAATAACAATGATACTTGCACATATAAGCAGCTTTTAGCTTTTCACTGGCTTTTACACGTATTATCTCATTTAAGATCATTTTATATGCCTCCCGAAACACAGATAAATTCTGGATTTCAAACATAGGTGAAATTAGCAACTGATTTTGAAGGAGTCATAAATTGCTGCAGATGTCGCCTCAGGAACACGTCTTCCGTAACAAGAACAGTGTGTATCTTTAAACTCCAGTGTTAAGAGGCTGACAGTTGACATATTACTGTAAGAGGCAAGCTCTTTTCCAAGTTCCTCCCAAGAATCGCTTGCACGTTTTTCAGATATGGAGTGTTCAGAATTGTTTTTAATTTGGAGCCAAGAACTTTGTCTTTTCAGCTGACTCCTTTTCTTGTTTTTACCTGTATCCCCTTAAGCTGAGATTGTAAGGAGAGTGATTAAAATCAAACAGATACCTTGTTTCTGTGGCCAGGGAGAGAACATTCTGTAAGGCAGGGGAATTATTATTAGAGGGAACAGCAGATTTTAAGTAAAACCTTCCATAGTGAGATTTGGTGGGGGAGGGGTGTGGTTGGAGGGCATTACAAAGCTGGGGAGAGATATATGTTGGTAATTCCAAAAGTATTGGTCAAGGAGAAAAGTAGTTAAAACTTGTGCAAGTCTATCTAGTCTTGCTCATAGTGAATAGGCTGAGATAGAGAGACTGCTTCTAATTGTGTAGTTAGTTCACTTACTATGGTAGGACTGAAGAGCCTGAGTTTGGTTAAGATTGAATTATGTTTGATTCCTACTCAATGACATACACAGGTGACTTAGAAAACTTTTCTTGGGCCTCACTGCTTTCCCTGTAAAATGGGGATGATATAGTCCCAACATCAAAGATTAATTGAAATAATTTACATAAAGCAGTTAGCATTCCATTTGGCATACAATAATTGTTTCATAAATTGCTATCCATTGTCAGGGATGAATTGTAACTAGTATGATCAGAGTGAATGCTCATGAATTGAAGAGGCTAGAAAATAAAAATGGTGGGAAATCACACCAAGGTTCTGAAATGCCAAAATGAAAGAAGGAGTCAGTACTCTGAAACCAGCGAAAGAACTGCCTCAACGTTGAGGTTTCCTGCTTTAATAAAATGGCAGAATAGTTACATATGAATATTGAAAGGTTTATTCTACAAGGCATAGAAAGTTCTTCCTCCTAGAGTTTAATTTTTCCAACTGTAATCTGGATTATTGGAAATTTATACTTACATGCATGATCATCACAAATTTTGTATGCATAACTTTACTTCACACTAGTTCAAGTAACCACACAATTTTTTTTAATTAGTGACATTGCAATTAATGAGATTTTTGTTTATCAACTCCATGAAGTGTTATTTCACTTTATTTCAAGAAAAAATTTTTTTTCTTTCTGCTTTTTCTTCCCAAATCCTCCCAGTACATAATTGTGTATTCTACTTGTGGGTCCCTCTAGTTGTGGCAGGTGGAAAGCCGCCTCAGCTTCCCACAGCACAGAGAGGTTAAACAACCTGCCCAAGATCACACAGTCAGTAAGTAGCAGTGTTCGTGTTTGAACCAAGGCAGTTGACTCCACGGCCTGAACCCTTAGCCTCAATGGCTTGATGAGAGCCAACGTTCAGCTCTAGCATTGTTTGCTCTTGGTGGAGAGCCCGTATGTGCTGAGTTGCCTGGTATGATTATTCATAGTCCCCACTTTCACTCCCCAAATTGTCCTGGCCTTGTTTGGGCAATAAATTCTATGGTCTTGTTAGTCTTTAGTTAATCTTTATCCCCACCTCTCATTAACTCCATGTATTATCACTCCCTGAGGCACCGAGTGCCATATGGTGACCTGAGCTTTCTCTGCTCCTCCCTGTTGGCACCTTTTTTTTTTTTTTTAAAGATTGGCACCTGAGCTAACAACTGTTGCCAATCTTTTTTGTTTTTATTGCTTTTTCTCCCCAAATCCCCCCAGTACATAGTTGTATATTCTACTTATGGGTACTTCTAGTTGTGGCATGTGGGATGCCGCCTCAATGTGGACTGATGAGTGGTGCCATGTCTGTGCCCAGGATCCGAACCAGCAAAACCCTGTGCCGCCGAAGCGGAGTGTGTGAACTTAACCACTCGGCCATGGGGCCGGCCACCCTGTTGGCACCTTTTAATGCCAAATTGCTACAAGTGCCTGCAGACCTGCATGGGCTCTTGTAGATGCTGTTAATAACCGTCTGCTCACCATGATACCCTTTATTTGTTGTTGGGTTTCTCTGCCCACTCTGTCGTTGTGACTTGATGCCCTCTGCCCATGTAATGCTCCTCGTTTTGGGAAGATCTCAGTCATTGGATGTGACTTCTGGCATTTGCTCCTCAGCTCCATGCACCCATACCCCCAACTCCAGAAAATTCTCTGCTTTGTTCTGAGACACCCTGGCTTGGCTTTATGACTTGATTTCCTTTCACGAGAAGCTGATGATCACAAATGTTCTCAAGTTGGGCATCCCTCCTTAGAAGTAGGCTGTTCACCTGCTAGGAGGGAGGAGAACATTGAATACTTACATCTTCTCTCTTGAAAGTCTCATTTGTTTTCAAATTATTCTTTTACAAATTTTTACTACTACCAGTAAATGTGTATGTGTCTCTACACAGCTTATGAAAAACTTGCCTCTGATGTTACAAACTAAAGGAATGTGAGATTGGAACAAGGAACCTATAATTTTTACCCAGTTAAAGGAGAAAAGCGCCTCTTCTTTGCTCCCAGTCAGCACCCTCTTGTACGGCGGGGACCCAGCTGCAATGCAACACGCCCTCTCCATCCTCTTCTCCTTTGCTGAGTGAACTTGTTCCAGATCTGCACAGGGGCCTGAGGCAGGCAGAGAGTGGTAACACCTTTCTCTGCAGTCACCTTCAGATCTTGATATCCTGCACCTTCTGTTATCTTGTGAATCAAAAGACCCAAAGTGCAATTGTAAGTTCGCAGAGATCATTATATGAGAAAGCAAGTGCTGTGCACATAGTAAATAACTGAATTTTTTCTTCAGCTAAGGTGGAGCTTACAGTGGCTCTTCCTTGAAACAATTCTGTTATCATCCAATGATTTCCACAAACATTTAAAGACTCTAATGATAGCCCATTATATCTCTATCTCAGTTACAGTCTTATTATTACCTTACCCTGTGATGTAAATAATACGGTTTTCAATTTCATTAGGCAAGTGCCTGGCCCAGGCTCACGTAGCCAGCCAATGGCCACTCCAGGATCAAATTGGATATTCTTTCCCCTCTACTGAGCTTCCTTCAAATTTCTCTACAACAGAAACCCTACATAGCCAAAGAAAAGAGGTGGAAAATCCAGTGTGTGGAAAGGAACATTCTTTAGACAGTTTGTTCAAAAGCACACCCAGTACTGCATTTAAATGAATGTTCTGACCTTCATTTATATTCAGGTGATCCAATGCGGAGAAGTGAAATATAGAGCAGAGAGTATGACCATCATCATGCTGTGTTCATCTAATGCATCTGGACAGCCTTAAACATATACATGCAAAGAATTTGGCAAGTGTAACTGTCCTCTGACATTTACTTGGTAGTAAACATAAGCATACACCTTCCTTGGCTTCATTTGCTTTGTGACTGAAAGCATACTCTCTCCCTGTCTTTCTCCTGCCCTGTTTAAAAAATTACATGATTACAAAAAATACTTCATATTTAAAAAAAAATGTCAGAACACTGTTTTGAGAGAACAACAGAACACTATGTGTAACAAGAAGTGTGTTTTATACCAATCAACTTGCCGAATGTAAAAATCTGGAAAGGAGGAAAGTGAGGTAGAAAAACATATTAAAAGCTGAATCCTTATATCCCAAAGTATTTTTTTTAATTAGTAAACTTTCTTTTTTAGAGGACTTTTAGGTTCACAGCAAAATTGAGTGAGAACCATAGAGACTTCCCACATACCCCATCTCCACACATGCACAACCTCTTCCATTACAACACTATCATCCCCTGCCACCTAAGTGGGACATTTGTTATAGTCAACCAACACTGACATATCATTATCCACTCTAAGTCCCTAGTTTACAGCAGGGTTCGCCCTTGGTGTTGTACATTCTATGGGTTCACACCAATGTATAATGACACGTAGCCACCACTGTAGTATCGTACAGAATAGTTTCCCTGACCTAAAAATCCTGTGTACTCCACCTATTCATCCCTCCCACCCACTACCCCTGGCAACCATTGATCTTCCTACTGTCTCCATAGTTGGTATGGAGACAGAATTGCCTCCATGTCACAACCTCAGTATCTAGTGAGGTCTCCCTCCTTGCCCAGTGTCTGAAATTTTTATTTCTGTCTTAATCAGGGATGGCTGATTTCTATAAAAGAAACTGTCAAGCTTGTTCAAGTAAAGAGGAAGGTAATTAAAGGATACAACAAGCAGTGTATAGTTGGGTTTAAGAGTGTGAGCTTTGGAATCAGATGGAATTGGGTTATAATCATATGACTCCCAGTCACTAATATGAGACTTGTGTGGGAAATTACTTAATCTGTAAAACTCAATTTTATCATCTACAATATGGGAATAATAATAGTTCTGACTTCATAGGGTTGTTTGAATATGAAATGAAACAATGGATGGACGATGTCTTGGATATATGCTCAATAATATTGGCCATTACTTGTTTGTCACAAATTTGGATACTAAGTGTTCATGAGAGAGGAGGTAGAAAGTTGAAAGGAATGGAAGATATTTCTCTCTCTCTCTCTGGAGCCACACATTCAGTCTTTATGTCTCCTTCATGGTCTTTTCCCCTTTTGTGTCTTTGGGTCTTTTTTCTCACTTGACTGACTTCCTCAGTTTTCTCTTTCTATCTGTTGACTGACATGGACAACATGACCACTAGTCCTAATTCTACTTGACTTTATGTTCCAGTGCCCATCAACAATTGACTATAGATTCTGAATATCTTCGTTAAAACTCTCAATAACGACAATCTGATTGGTTGCTTGTTAGCCAATGGGTTGACACCTTGGGTCAATTTTTCACTCATAGTATAATTAAACTAATAATCAGGTTGTTGACTTCCAACATCAAATAAGTGCTGCTCTTCATCCCACTTTGAATCTCAGTGTTTTATTCAATGTCCCTGATTCTCTGGCTTTTAGATTTAAGGTTTTTATATTCAAACATCGAGTGAAATGCTTTCCTTGTCTAAAATTCAAAAGATCTGTCACTTAATATGTTCAGGCTTCTTGTAAGTTCTGCAAACCTTTCAAAGGGACATTTCGAAAGCTTCTAGACAAAGATAATTGTGTCAAAAGGGAAACAGCTGTCTCTGTATTTGCAGAGGAGAATGAAATTAAACAAATAGCAGAGATGAGACTCACATATAATTAAAATTGGATTATTGTAGCATTTGACTCACCAGCCGGGAGCTTCATTCCTCTGCTTCGGCATCCAGTCTCTTAGATTTCTTGATTCTCACGTTGTATTCCCATCTTTTATTCAGCATTTTACTGGAAAGCTTGTCTTCCTGCTTGATAGCACATTTCTCCATCTTTATGCTTCATCACCACTCCTTTCCTTTCAGATTCTTTTTGCTTTTCATTTTGTTTTGTTTTGTTTTTTCCTGAGAGAAAGATAAATGAAGGATATGATAAATTTTTACGTTACTTTTATTTATTTCTGGGAACAATCATTTTAGCCTTTTGTGTGGTGAAATCTCACAGAACTCATGAAAGTCAGTTTCAAAAGCACAGTATTAATCTCTTGCTGTTTACATGTAAGCAATTTCAGCCAGTTTTCCAAATGTCTAAATACGTGGTCAGAAGCTGTGGTTTACCTCCCAACTTTGTTTGGGAAAATCAAGCTAAAATAGCGAGGCTTTCTCTCTTTAGCCTGGGTTCATGACCACAGAGTTTCTTCCTTGAATTGGGTTAACATTGTTCTGTTGTGTCTTGAATGGCCACAAAGTAACTTACTCTGAAAAATCTCTAAATTCACATAGATCAGAAAAAGATTTATATATGGTTGTAATGTGGCAGCATTTTTACTTTTATTAAAATATCAGCAACAGCTGATCAGCAGTGTTTTTGATTGATTTGTTCCACAAATATTAGAGTGCCTTCTAAGAGCTAGGAATGAAAAGAGGTAAGAGGGTACAAGATAGATACATGCTGGCAGCTGTTTAGTAGACGCGTCAGGCAATAAATGGATAAATTACACATTGTTTGAATTTCCCATGTTATTGTGGAATAACTATGTGAAGGATTCTTAGAAACTCTTACACATCGATTTTATCCTTAGAAGGGGGGAAAATCAAAGAATAAGTGAGTTTTGAGTGTTTTTATTCATTTTTAAAAAACTAAATGAATTTCAATCTTAAACTGAAATCTCAATTCATGCTACTTTGTATTTATTCACTATTCAACAGATATTTTCTGAGCTTCTGTCATGAATTAGGTCTGTGCTCTGTGCTGCAAATACAGTGATACCAAAGGAAAAAAAAAAGGATATGTTGTCTAGCACTGAGTCAGGCATTAGGCAAGTAATCACATGCTTATATATTTCTTTACAAATTAAGCTTAGTGCTATGGAGAAGAAGTACTGGGAGCTCTGAGAGCATCATGGGGGACCTCGTTTCGTTTGCGGTATTATGACATAAAGCAGAGTGTTTAATGGTGCAGGAGCTGGAATTAGGCAGACCTAGGTAGCAATTCTGACTGTGCTACTAGCCTTATGATCACAGAAAAGTAATTTAATCTCTTTAAGCCCCTACCTGTGAAATGGGCACATGACCAAATATTTCCTATTTCAATAGCTTGTTGCAAGGACCAAACATGCACTTAGACATAGAATAAGTGCTTTTAAAAAGTAGTCTTTCCTGTTAATTCTAATCAAGCAATTAAATACAGAGACCAAGATGTAGGAAAGTAGGCAGTGTTTGAATGCATCTCTGCTCATAAAACCCCAGTGTAGCACAATTCCAAGACATTACTATTATTTCCAGGAGCCCTGAAGATCAGGTGTTATTGAGCCTTCCTTCATTCTGAAACTCTGTGCTCCTGTTTTTGAATGTTGTGGCTCCCTTTCCTCTTGATTCTGAGCAGGGGGAGAGCTCTGTGTGGGCCTGGTCATGAGTCTACCTGTGGTTATGTTTTACATCCATTTCCACTGTTATCTGCAAGTCATCGATCTCAGTCCCTGACATGCCTTGAAATATGAGCTTTGCCTCAGCCAGGCCTCTCTTCATGTCCTCCTTCCCAAAGCTAGAAGCAAAATAATTGCTTTTAAAGTGTGTTTAAGACTTGAGGAAGGTAACAGAGTGGATAGCCTGAGACCCAAATGCCCTATTGATTTACAAAGCACACAACTTGGCAGCAGCCAGGCCAGCTGCTGCACGCTGCCCTTCATGGGGTCACGTCTAGGAGGCCCTCCCCACTCCCCAACCCCAAGAAAGGGTTTTGCAAAACATGAACAAGAGAAAGGCAGCTTCTTCACCATTCAATTTCTTCCTAGCCCTATGTCAGAGCTCTTAGAAAAGATGGGGGAAGAAATATGTAAGTGTGGAATTCTGCCTATTTGCTGGATTATTCTGCATTAGTTTATGGTTTAGGAATAAAGACAACAACAATAACAACAGCCATCACTTTTAGAACATCTACAGTGTGCCAAAGATCACGGCAAAGTGTGTCTTGGAATGTTCTTTTTTTGTTATTACTACAACCTTATGGCAAAGAAACTATCATTATCTGCCTTTCAGGGATGAAGAAGCTGAGACTCAAAGAGATTGTCCCTTGTCTAAAGCTACTTAGATCGTAAATGGCAGAACTATGGTTCCGGCCCAGGTCTTTCTGTTGCAGAGTCCATTGGCACACAAGATAATAAGATTACATCCATAGATGTTTATATTTGATCATTCACTCACTAATTCAACAATGATGTATTGTCTATCTACTACCTGCCAGACAGAGTTCTAGGCACCAGGGATAGAACAATGAGAAGTGGACAAAATTCCTACTCTCATGAAGCTTATATTCTGGAGGAATAAGACAGAAAATTAACAAAGCATGTAAGTTTTATGATGCAAAGTGATAAATGCTAAGGAGGGAAATTAAGTAGGAGGGAGTGTAATTTTAAATAGAGCGGTCAGCAAAGCTCAGTGAGAAGGCGACATTTCACATATTACAAACATAAAGCTTATCATTCAAGGCCTGGTCCTGAGAATGTACTTGAGGTAAGTGCTTTCCTTTCCTCCTTAGAGAGTCCCAGGAGGGCTTCTTCTCCAGAATCTCTGAGCAAGCCATTTGTACATTGACCCCAACCAAATACACGAAGACATTTGCAAACATCATGAATTAGTGTGTTCTTTGATAGGCACTCCACTCTTGAAAGTCACTGGGTATAGAATTAAACAAGTGATTTGGTCTTGGAAATTCTATTAAGACAGCTTTTTGGTTAGAAGTTGATGTTGAAATAGGTTTGGACATGAATACAGTTCTCCCATCCAAAATAGATGTCGGGATGCATATGATATAAAACAGAGCTGTCAGATGAGTTCTCAATTAGCTCAAAAGTCACCAGCAAATTCATTAGTGAGGATAGGCCCTGGTCACGAGGCCCTTAGCCTCCTTAGACAGCCAAGAAGAAAACCCACAAAACAAACAGTTGGAGGCCAGACTTGCCTCCTAGAATTCAGTCTATGCAATCAAAAACTTATAGCAATAGAGAAGATGGCAAGGATAGGTTTTACACACACACACACATACATATATACATGTTTCAATTTTCAGCCTTTCCCCAATTGCGAGGTAAGAACTTTTAACATCTTTGGGCAACTTGAATACATTGGATGCCAATCTTGTCAAATTTGTCACTCAAGAAAGAGTTTGGGCTAAAATAAACTTTTCTACCATTTTTGAAGAAAATGGTCACATAAACAGCATGGATAAGATAGCAGGGGTTATGTTTAGCTTTTAAAAATGAACTTGTTTACAGTGATTGATCCAACTTCACTGGCAGTCCCTGGCCTGTAATGATTTTACCCCTTAGCAGGTCCAGGGGGACCTTTCCAGCCTGGGGGAATCGTTTGCTATTAGACTTTGCCCTTGAAAGCAATGCTGCTGCATCTCCTTAAAAAGTGTCCACATTTCAGATTTCACAGTGATTCCGAGTGGCCATCACCCCAGAATTATTCCTGAGTGAGATTTGCCACTTACAGGGTTTGTTGTAGTTGTGTGTGAATGGCCTGCAATTGACTGGTCACGGATTCTCAGTGTCAACATTTTGTGTCCCTTTAGGTGCCAGCTTTCAACCCCACTTTGCCCCTTTGCTAGTTGTAAGAGTTAGGTAAGGATGATTAATTTGTTTCAATATCTCCAGCTGTTTTTGAATCATTAATTCTGCTTTTACTGCACTATATTTCCTATTCATCACAGAATGAAAATGAATATGCCTTGGGGCATTTCACATTCTCTCAACTTTCTCGGTGTTTTTTTTCCCTTTAAAAAAAGCCCACTCTGAACCTCCTAAAACTTAATATATTCTCTGGCTATTTCATGTCTCGTGGTAAGATGCCCATTTTGCTAAAATACAAGATACTTCCCAGTGTTAATATTTCATTTAATCAGCTTAAAATTTCCACGCCTATCAAGAACAGATCAACAATCTGGACCATACCATGAATCATGCAACAAGGTAATTCTGCGCTTTTACTGAGTAACTTATTTCCTCCCAAAGTTTCATATAGTAGTATATCACTCACCCAGGGACAATTAAAATTCTTATGGAAAAACCTGTCCTTTCACTATGAAATGAAGAAAAAATATGAGGTAGTTAGAAGTAATAGGAAAGTAGTGCCAAAGTTGAAGGGTGATTTTGTAAATTACATAGCAGTGGTCAAAACCTCAAGTCTCTCCAGGGGATTGGCCAGTAACTTAAAGGTGCCACACAATTTAGGCAAAAGATATTGGAAAGCAGAGGGCACACAGAAGAGCAGATGCTCCATTTCAGCCATTCAAGTTCAACGTTTAAAGGTACAACAACAAGGAGTAAGATGTGCAAGTCTAACACATTAGATCTACGTATAGGTCAGATTTGGTGACTGACAAAACTAGCTAACCGTTAATTACCTAGGTAATCAGATAGCTGATATTATAGATAACCAACTCATAAATGACTTTCCAAATCACTTGCTTTTGTCTTTAAGGTTGGATATTTTTTTACCTAGCTAGTTATGCTCCTTCATGCCTTTAGCACAAGGCTGTTTGCAGAGCACAAAAAAATAGCATCCCCAATATTAGAAATTCATTCTACTTGATCTGGAAGGAAGGTCAGCCAAACGGCAACACTTGTGTTGCTCCTTTCCGCAATGGAAGCACTCCTGTCCTGTAGCATTAACCTATCAACTCTTTCTCGAAAGGAAAATCGTATATATATATCAATCATTGTTCTGCTCACAGAAAATGCTACTATTTATATCTACATATGGTTTTCAAAGAAATTGGTCCTTTCTCAATACTTCCTTTCACTCTCGCCATGGTTCTTTCTAATAGACAAGAAGGCCGTGAATCTGGAAAATCCCCCTTTTGTAGAGAAGAAATACTCAGAGTTTGTTGAAACTAGACCTAGGAAATTGGAGGCAATTTTAATCATCATGTCAATTAAATGATAGTATATCATTATCTGTACCGATGAAATGGTTTTCTTGGATTAATGGGTGAAAAATTCCCCTGAAGTGGTTCTCTTCTTCCCAGTATCACCCCCATCCCTTTAGAGTGTCAGTATCTTAACTGTTACCTTCCAATTCCTCAGTAATGTACTCAAGACATCACACTCTGGCCTCATATTTTACTTTTCCTTTCAACTCTTTGGTATCAAGAGTTACTTAATCTATGTCTCATTCTGTCAGATCCCATTTGTGAACGGCTGTTGGTGGCTAGATATGTTATCCTGGGGAGCATGTTGACATTTTAAGGCAGGGGGAGAGATACTTCCTGGCAGGCCTCAAATTATATTTATATAAGTCAGTGACTTTTCTTCCTAAGAACAGAATTACCCCCCACAGATGCACAATACAACAGAAAGAAATATTCCTCCCTCAGCCAAATAACCCTTCGACAGTGGTCTCAAAGTATAGCTCCTAGCCCAGCAGTTATCAGGTTCATCTGGGAACTTGTTAGAAATGCAAATTCTTGGGCCTAAACACAGACCTACTGAATCAGAAACTGTGGGGATGAGGTCCAGCAATTTGTGTTTTTAATAAGCACTCGATAATTCTGAGGCACGTTAAACTTCCAGACCCACTTTAGTGTGTTTCCCTCCAAGCGCTGTAGACAGACTGGGTTTTTCCACAAACCTTCCCAACCAGACTAAATTCCAAAAGAGCAGAGAGCTCATCTGATTGTTTATCATTAAACCACAGTCTCTAGCTTTAATGCCAGGCACACAGTAGGTGTTCAGGGTGTATCTGTTGAGCGCGTGAAGGAATGCATGAGCGACTGGCTAAACGCCTGCTCCTGTCATGGTACATGGTATAAAGGGCACAGCTTTCCCAGCCCCTTCGTACAGACAAGAGAGTGTGGGCTTGAGCAGGGATTCTTGTGAGCTCTACTGCTCCAGTGGAAATCTTGACTCCACCGTCTATCAACTGTGTAACCTTTGCCAAGTTGCTTAACCTCTCTCTTTATGTCTTGATTTTCTCATCGGTAACATGGGGGTAGAAATAGCACATCCACTGCATAGGGTTGGTTTTTTTGAAGATTACATTAGTTGTGGTGGTGTTTGTTATTACTTCACCACTACGCTTCTTTCTTCCCAAGTGGCAGCCAAGCCACTCTCCACCCCAACACGCAGACTCTGACAAATGTCTGGATAGAGTTTGCCCTGCCCCTTCATTAGCATAATATGGACAGAACTGGATCCTCCAGACCTCATTCCAACTCCTTGCTTTGTTATCATCCTTGTCATGATTTATTATATCACTTACTACTTCGATTAATATTTGCATTGCAATTAATGTATTGTGCAAATACTGAACTGGACTCTCAATCTGGTTGCATAAACAATATCGACGATTTGATATGATTTGCATGATAAAGCTTCTTACCAATCTTTTCTAACTCCTTGACACAGGCCTATATTTCTAGTACCTTTACTAAAACCTCAAATGGTTGTCATGGTTAAACCATTAAAATACAAACAAGTTGTTTTTTTCCTTTTTCTTTTTGGTTCTGCCACATGTAGGAATGTGCTATTTATTATCTCTTTCTGACTAATCCTCATTTTGTTTTTAATGCTCAGCATTTTCCTTTCTGTGCAGAGCCACACATTGGCAGGAGTTCAAGGAAAGGCTGAAAATGCTTCTTAGGAACTATTTTAATCCCAAACAGCTACTGTTTGGAGAACAGGTTGAAACATATGTAATATAGGCACCAAAATGTAGGCGATTATCTCCAAAGGGCAAGAGGGGACAGAGAATAAAGCCCATGCTGCCCTGAGGTCGAGGATAAAGAACTGAAGAAATGACTTCTTTGGTTTTCCAAGGGTCACAATGTCAGCTGAAGAATGAAATGATAAGACAAATGGAACAGCTTGATAACACCCAAATGGGTATATTTATTCGCACAGTTCAAGCCTGACTATTGGAGCTCTTTTCCTGTCCACTGACAGCCATTCTGAGCATTGTAACAAGATCCAGAACATGATGTCTAGAAACCCTTAATGATACTCTGTACAAAGTGGATGAACGGTGACAAGGCAAAGGAAAGTGTGTGCAGAAGTTTTGGCTCAAAAATCCTGTGACTTTCAGAGGTTCTTTGTGTTGGCTTCAATCTTTGAACAACACAAAGACAATAGCTCCCACCTAATGTTTCTGAAGATAGAAATGGATGTCCCAGAGTTAGAATTGCCTTCTGTTTAAATAATGCCATTTGTGAAGTCCTTGCACTATTGCATGGGACATGATGAGATGCCTCTGGTCTTCCCTTCCATAATTTCATCCTGCCATTTAACCATGTGTATTCACACTCACTCACATACACACACACTCCTTGATAAAGCACTGTATGTTGTGGTATTGCTATAAGGCAGTATTAATTATTATTCAATATCTACCAAGCAGCTATTCTACAATGAGATTTTCAGAAAGGAAATACACTGTCAAAAGTATAACACCACCTTGTAGGATCAGTTAAGGGAAAAATATGGGCTAAGGAGGCGGAAATCCTTCTTTAGACTCACTGAGAAATTATGACAAGGCTTGAAAAGTTCCATAGGCTTTTGCAGCATTCAAATCTTTCCTTTAGGACCAACTTCTATGGAAATACACTATGCCTGGAATGTGCCCTGTCAAAGCCAGACATATTCTTTTAATTGAATCTTTCTCTAAGAGTAGTGAATTTTTTTTCATCTGTAATTTGCTTTTTATGTGAAGAGAGAGACGTTCTGTTTCTCTTCTTTGGGGGGTTGTCATATTCCTGTAAAAACAATCAATGTTGGACCATTTATCTCTTGCTTCATCAAACTGTGTTGTAGGATGTAAGTATGTGTATGTTCACAATATAGATTTTTCATTTCTGTGTTTTACAGTCATATTATTGGCGAGTGGCTCTCATTTATTTTGCGGAACATTTCTAAGCCGATGACAACTCTTTAGTCTTTGTTTGTTAACTGTGTCCTTCCTGTCTACCTTTTTATGCAATAATTGCTTTCAGGGGATAAAACAGAAATGGGGTATTGCTTTGCTTAATATTTTTCAAATCAAATACACCATAGCACAACCATCTGTGAAAATACATTTCAGCTTTCATCAAATTCTGCCATGTTTTTTTTGAGGATTAATAATCCCTTCATGTGGGTATGCTTCTATGGCTGATGCAATATTTTTGGGCAAAGACTAGGTTATATTTATGTTCTGACCCAGGTAAAAAATAAAAATGCTTGTTGAAGGGAGGAAAAATGGAGTATTTTTACTCCTAGATTTTTGTTACTTGTAGAACAAGTGCCTGTGAAATGGAAAATATTGTCGAGAAGCTTTTCTTGGTGGAAAATGTGGAAGTGAAAGCCATATTCGCTTTTCCTGTATGTGGAATCCAATTCTCCATCAATGGAGTACACTTAGCAGAACATGCGTACTAGCAGAACGTGGACTGCCTGGTGCCTTCAAAAGATCACCTTTCTTTGGTTGATTCTGGGGAAAGGAGTTTGTGTCTCAATTGTTTTTTCTCAGCAATTGTGACCCCTCTCCTTTCTGCCCATCTTCATGTCCCACACAGCACTCTTCTCCCCTCTCATTCCCCAAAGCCCCACTAACACAGAGCTGTTGCATATACAGGGGCTGGGAGGTGGGGCAGGCTGTGGCAGAGACTGCAAGATAGTATAGAACACGAAGCAACTAGAATTTCATTAAGATGCATCACTCTCTTTCAAAGTTCCTTGGCAACTGCTTCCAATGGGAATTTCTTATAGGCTGTCTGAAGCCTCAGGTTCTGAATTCCCAACATATTGCCAGAGCTCTTGTCCCCACACTGCCCTGATTCTCTCTCCATGTGTTTTGACAGGAAACAGAGGACACAGTCAAATGTGGTCATTGAGAAGAATGTAGTGAGTGGACCTTTACTTATAAGGTCATAGGCCGGAGGTAGGGAAAAGAACTATGTACAGTCAGTTCTGTTATAACGCTTGTTTTGAAAACACATATTTGTTCCAATGCCATTGATGTATTCGTGAAGAATTTGAACGTCGTTAAGCATTTGCCTGTGTGTGATTTCATCCATGAGAAACATTAGGTGAACACAGAAATCTGCCCCCAGTTGAACCAAGCAGAGGAGGAATACACAAAATGTGCACGTCTGTCCACCAAACATCCACTTTCCACCTCAGTTCACCAGGTTGCTATGTGCCACACCGTCCCCATCTTGTGCGCAACTTTCCCTTCCCATTTCAGACAAGCCTCCTGTTTCCACTTCACAATAGTTCACCAGCTGCAACCCTTCTGAAGCTTACTTCTGCAAGCAAACTCCAAGGACATTTTTCCAGGTAAAATGCAATATTTATTGTATTTATGTATCTCTCAATCATGTAACAAGTATAACACTTTTTCTTAGGTTCCTATATTTTTAAAAATGTCACGGATGCAGTTTTTGTGTGTGCCTCTAACCCCATTTTCCCATAAGCCCCATGGTTTCTATTGCACAATTTCGCATAGCATGATGATTTTTAAGAACACTTATGTTGCTTATGGGCAGAACTGACTGTACATTGAAGCGCTCTGTGGCTGGCGAAAAGAGGGAGCTGTTGCCACTCTCAGGCCTGAAGTTACAAGGGTAGGGAAGAAGTCTCTGGAATCCTGAAGGAGAGAGGCCCTGTAGAAGAGAATTGCCTAGCTCCTGCTAGCCAGAGGCCCAGCATGAAGAGAGCGTGTGGAATGAACACCCTGACCTTGCCCTCCTCCCACTCTCCAATCTTTGGCAGTTACCTCCTTCTGGCAGAACCCAGAGGGGTATGGATTCTGTTTAATGCTGTCCACAGAGGACAGGCAAACACAGAGCAGAGCAGAGCAGAGCAGGGCAGAGCAGGGCAGAGGGCTGGATCTGAAGGAGTCCCCTTGCCCAATGCCGTTGGGGAAATTACTATTTAAGGGATTGTTTTTATTTTATTAGGTAAATCAACTTTATTCTTCTTTTTCTGGATTGCTCTTGTCTAGGCTAGGGGGTTGAGAAGACTCATAAAGATGTTTTTCTAAACAAAGGAAAACTTTCTGCCAAAGGAGAGAAGCTGCATTCCTTCTAGTCCAACCAATTCAAACAGTAGCTAACTTAGAAAATACCGTATTTTTTTCCCACTTCTTATTGTATATGCACACATATCTGTATTCATGGTCACTCCCATGTGAACTCCTTTCTAAGGGCAAACCTGTTTTCACCTTTAATGCTTGAATTTTTTCCAGATTGGTTAGATATTGTTAAATAATTCACTACCTTTTGTGCTTGGTCAAGAAGAAATACTGGGGAGATGGTATAATTCACTTGTCTTCACACCTCCCCTTAGATTAGGAGATTAATTTTTTTTGTAGTCCCATTACAAGACAATTGGCCATTTTACTCAAATGTTTAAGTACTGTGGTGGGGGGTGTGGGGTGGCTTGAAATGAACCTCTGTAGGTGCTGTGATATTCCAGATACCCAAGCTTGATCTGAAATTCAGAAGAGACCATGAGCTCATAGTCTTAAGAGTAATTATACAAAAGGATGTTAAAGCTTAAATGAATCACTTTATCATCAGGACTTGTCTTCCCTGTCAGAAACTGCCCGCAAACAAGAGGAGAAATATTTTGTGTGATCCTATTGAGTTATGATGTTTGAGGAAAACAATACAAAAAATTTTAAACTTGAAAAGAGGAGTAAAATATATATCTTTTAAAAAAAATTTCCCCAAAGTTTCCCTTTTTTGAAAGGAGAGGCTCAAGGCTTATTCTTTCATAAGTAAAATGTAGTCCAACATTAGCCATAATTCACTGTTTCATGCAAAATTGAAGTGGATAGCTCGTACTGGTTAACCTATGACAGGGGAAAGTAATTTGATGATATTGATAATGTTAAGGATAATGGAGATGAAGATTTAGATCTTACTGGAGGCTCATGTACTTTTAAAATTGAGACATAATTCATATACCATAAAATCCACCCTTTTAAACTATACAATTCAGTGTTTTTTTTAGCATATTCACAAAGTAGTACAACCATCACCACTCTCTAATTTCACAACATTTTCATCATCCCAAAAAGAAACCCCACATCCATTAGCAGTCACTTTCTATTCCTCCTAAAACACCTGGCAACTATTAATCTGCTTTTTGTTCCATGTATTTACCTATTCTGGACATTTCATATAAATGGAATTATATCATATATGGCTTTTTGTGTCTTTCTTTCACTTAGTGTACTTTTCTAAAGGTTCATCCATGTTGTAGCATGTTTCAGTACTTCACTCCTTTTTACTGCCAAATAATATTCCATTGCATATCACATTTTGTTTATCTATTAATCAGTTGACGGGCATTTGGTTGTTTCCACTTTTTGGCTATAGCAAATAATTTAACAGTAAACATTCATGTACAAGTTTTTATGTGGACATATATTTTCACTTCTCTTGGGTATGTATCTAATAGTGGAATTGCTAGATCATATGATAAATCAAAATTTAGTTTTGTGAAGAACTGCCAGACTGTTTCCAAAGTGGGTGCAAATTTTACATTCCTACCAACAGCATACGATGGTTCAAATTTCTCGTTATCGTTGCCAAAACTTGTTAGTATCTGTCTTTTTGATTATAGCCATTTTAGTGGATGTGAAGTCATGTTTCATTGTGATTTTCTTTTGCATTTCCCTGATAGTTAATAATGTTGAGCATCTTTTCATGTGCTTGTTGGCTATTTGTATATCTTCTTTGGAGAAATGTCTATTCAGATACCTTTCTCATTTTCTAATTGAGTTGTCATTTTATTGTTGCATTATAAGAGTTCTCTATATACTCCATATACAAGTCCTTTATCAGATATATGTTTCTCAAATATTTTCTGTCATTCTATGGGTTGTCTTTTTCATTCTCTTAATGGTATCCTTTGAAGCACAAAAGTTTCTTCAGTTTTGATGAAGTCCAATTTATCTATTTTCCTTTTGTCACTTGGGCTTTTGGTATCACATCTAAGACAACTTTGTGTAATCTAAGATCATGAAGATTTTCTCCTATATTTTCTTCTAACGGTTTTATAGTTTCATCTCTATATCTAGGTCTGGGATCCATTTCGAGTTAATTTTTATGTATGGTGTGAGGAAGGGGTCCAAATTCATTCTGTGGTATGTGGATATCAAGTTGTCCCAGCACCATTTGTTGAAAAGACTATCATTTTCCCGTTGAATTGTCTTGATACAGTTATTGAAAATCAATTAACTATAAATATATGGGTTTGTTTCTAGACTCTCAATTATATTCCAGGCTCATAAACTTTTAGTGCTAGAAAGGGCCTTTCAGGTCATGGAGCATAGGAGCCATACACTCAAATGGCTGCCAAGTATAGTCAGGCATAAATGAGTGAAGTGGACCAGGTATACTTGCGACTATTGACTTTGCCCAGTGGTTGCCATTTGGGAATCTAGGATGAGGTTGGTCATATCTTTTGATTTTCAAAAGAAGCCAGAAATTTATTTTTTTCCCGGCAATATGTTTTGAGTTATATTTAAGGAACTAATTCAGTTAGAAAAATGCTGACTGGCCAAAGATAAAACATCTTTAGGCTACACTTGGCCCATAAATCACCTGTTTTCAACCTCTGTAATACTTCAACTCTTTCACTTGTACAGATAAGGTTGCCAGGTCTCAGAGAGTTTAGATGACTAATCCTAGGTTGAATTGCTAGTTTGTGGCAGACTCAAATCCAGAAATTGAACTCTGCTTTCCACCTCCCAGTTTAATATGACTAATATGTCAATATTCTAAGAATTTACTATTTTTCTAATAATTTCTTACTACCATGACCAGATATTGTATTTAGTTTAATATTAAAAAAAGAAAAACCTTTGAGACCTAAACAAATGTTTAGTTGGGAGCTATGTCAGTAACAGTTCTCCATCGTAATCATTTAAAAGGAGATATCTAACCTGTTTTCAGAAGTACAATAGAAAAACTTTGTGTTTTGTCTGACAATAGTTAAAAAAAGCAGTGCATGACTCTCCCTCCCCAGCACACACACACCTCCCGCCCTCCACCCAACAATGAACAAGACACGCTTCTGAGAGTCTTCCCTCAGTTGGCACAGTTGTAAATATACCACATGTGGAAGGATTAGAACTCATCGTTCTCAATTTTCTCTGCTCAGTTTTGTGTCCAAAGCCTTTGTAAAGAGCAGACATTTCCATCCCTAAGATGCTCTCAATGGCATATTTTCTCTTTCCAGTAACCACTCCTGGAGGGATGTTCCCAACTCCTGCACCAGAATCCATCGAAGAAGCGTTTGTCTCCAGCAATATTAATAAGCCCCATTTCCCGACTCTCTCACATTTGATTCAGTTCACCAAATGTGTGATGAAGACAGACATGTGAAGAATAGCTATGGGACTGCTAAAAGGAGTAAAAAGTATGACAATCCAAGAGACAAACCCAAGTAGAAAGAAATAAATTACAACTAAAGGTGCAAACAATAGACTGAAATGGAACAGAACAAGGACTTCTAATTGGGGGAGTTAAACAAGACTTCATATGGTGTGGACATTTGTACCTCCAGGCTTTAATTAGCACCCATGTAGGCAAAAACGAACAAACATGCAGAAATTCAGAACTAATGGACTGCATCCACACTGAGTTAAATCAGGCTAAAGATTAATGAAAAATTCAGTCATCCTGAGTCCTTTACTTGCTTACCATCAACCATCCAGATGTTTGATATTTAATCAAAGCAATTGGATAGTGGACGGAATTTTACTTTTCATTCAGTTATTTGGAATAGTCAATAATATGCAGTTTGCCAAATCTTGGGAGAAAATTCTTTTGCCCTCCTAATTTATTTCCAAGTGGCGGGAGAGAATTTGGAAGTAATCAAGAGGTTGTTTGGGGAAAGTAAAGTATAAGATGGCCAAATCTTCTTCGTTTCACAGAGAGTTACCTTGGGTAAATTCGTTTATGACAAGATACTTTCACTACTTGATAAGATTCTTATTTTTTCTTACTTTGCCGGAGGACCTCATTGTTCTTGAACTTTTGAGAAAAGACAGTGTGTTAGCTTAAGAAGCAGATTCTAAGATGGGATCAAATGAACAAGGATTTAATTAGGGGAAACACCTGTGAGAGAAAATGGGCAAGGAACTGGTAAGGTTGGGAGCACCATCAGATGGCAAAACCATCTGCCCAAGCAAAGCGAGGGGGAAGGAAGGTTGGCTGAAAGCATATTAGACTGCTGTGCTGTCTAGGGAGGTTCGGCAAAGCCAATGAGGAGGCCTGGGGCCAAATTGGCTGTTGGAGGAGTGCCATGTCTCCCAGGAATGAGACTGCCTTAGTATCCCCGTCACACCCAGATTGTGGGGGCAGCTTGCGGGAAGTGAGGTCTGGGTGCAAATGTGATAGTGGACTTCAGACTGCAGCCTCTGGGTTAATCACACTCCCTGGAGTTGGAAGTCTTTGGTGCAGTCTCATGGCAGGGAGAAATGGTAATTTCATTAGGATATAGATTAGCTGTAATAAGAGACCCCAGAATACAGTGGCTTAAGCAAGATAGAATTTTATTTCTCTCTTAAATTGGGATTTCAGGCTGGATATTGGGGAGCCAGGCTCCTTCTAGCCTGTTGCTCTATCATCCTAGCACCTTACCCTTATTCACATAACAGGCGGAGCACAAGATGGCTCCCGATGTCTGCATTGCAGCCAACTGGATAGAGGAGAGCAAGGAAGGGTGGCAAGCACCTTTCCCTTGAAGGACATGAGCAGGAAGCTGGACACCTCCCTTTCTGCTTGTATTTTATTGGCCAGAACTCAGTTATATTAGTTACCTATGACTGCTGTAACAAATTACCGCAGATTCAGTGATTTAGAACAACAGAAATTTATACTCTCACAAATCGCGAAGTCCACATGGCTGCACTCTTTCTGGAGGCTCTGGGGGAGAGTCTCCGTGCATCTTTCAGCTTCTGGTGACTGGCGGCATTCCTTGAATGGGACTACATCACTCTGATCTCTGCTTGTGTGGTCACATTGCCTTTTCCTCTTCTGTATGTAATCTCCCTCTGCCTCTATTTTGTAAGGAAATTGGTGATTGCCTTTAGAAACCACCTGGATAATCCAGGATAATCTCCTCATCTCAAGATTCTTAACTCAATCACGTTTGCAAAGAGTCTGTTACCATGGAAGGGAATATTCACAGGTTCCAGAGATTAGGACCTGGATATTAGGAGGCCATAATTCAGACTACCACCTCAGTGACACGGCCACACTTAGCTACATGGGAGCATGGGAATTAACAGTCCTTTGCTGACGGCTACCCACTTATCACAAATTAGGGGGTTCTGTTTTTTTTTTTTTTTGGTGAGGAAAATCAGCTTTGAGCTAACATCTGTTGCCAATCTTCTACTTTTTGATTGAGGAAGATTGTCCCTGAGCTAACATCTGTGCCAATCTTCCTCTATTTTGTATGTGGGACGTGGTCACAGCATGGCTTGATGAGTGGTGTGTAGGTCTGTGCCTGGGATCCAAATTGTGAACTCTGGGCCGCTGAAGCAGAGCACGTGAACTTAACCACTACGCCAATGGGCCAGCCCCTAGGGGGTTCTATTATTAAAGGTAGAGGAGGAGAATGAATATTGGATTTCAATCAGCAACTTCTTTCTCAGAAGATTCTTAAAAATATTGTAGTTTGAATCTTAGAGTTAAACAGCTTTATATCATCAACTCTAAATTCTGTATTTTATTGAGAACTTTGAAATCCAGGAGAGATTGAAGAGGAAGTGTATTGTTTCTGCCTGCCCACCATTTATCATGCATTCCCCACTTTTTTGAGTAAGAGTGCCCTGATTTTCCCATGAGCAAATGCCCCCTCCCAAATTTTACTCCCCGTGGTGTGTGGTGCATGTAGCCTAGACCTGGCCAATTTGCATTTTCCAGTGGTTCAGGGTTGGGCCTAGGATCCAAAGGGGTTCTCCAAAGACCATGGGACTTTAATGGAAACGATGTGGAAAGCAATGTTTTCTTTCCACTGGAATTGCTGAACTGATAGACACAAGCTAGAACTGCCCATAATCATCTTTCCATAGGATGTGAAAAGCCTACCCAAAAGTGGAGCCAACCCACAGGAAAAGGGAGCTGACAGATAGGGAGAAACATATTCTTGATGACATCATTTAAGTGCCTGGATCCAGCCACACCTGAACCAAATATACCCCTGTACTTTTTATGTGAACCAATTAATCGGCTCTGCTCTACCTCTGCTTTTATCTGTTCTTTTGCCAGTCGGGTTGGATTCCATCACTTGAAACCAAGAGGCCTGGCTAATGCAAATCTGAGTGATATGCTGAAGGAAATGCATCAAGTTATAGGCAAAGCCAAGACTAAAACTCGGATGTCCTTCCTTTTAAACTATTGTGTTATGCTGCATTTCCTTCGTTTCGCATAATGGGTGCTGAGCAGTTTCTTTTGCTTCCCCTATTAAGTGGAAGTCATTTCGTCCCTTTAGTCTATCCTAATTTTTAAAAATGGCTTGAGTTTTTATGTGATTTCTTCTCATCTGGCCTACAAGTTTCAACAGCTTATTAAAGGAACATCACTGACAAATAAGAACTTGTGACAATGCCGAATACCCTTGTTTTGTTGGGAAATCAGGAAGGAAAAGAGGGTAATTTCAAAATGCCAACAAGAAGTAAGGAAGAGATTGACAACCTCCTTTGTTATTGTTTCCGGCAGATTTATAATACAATGAAAAATTTGTCCTGCAATCATTGAGCCCATGTGGTTGATATTAGAGTTTTCAGTCAAAACTGCTCATGTCTTCAAGAGGCTTTGAAACTGTTTAAGTGAAGGATGCTGCTAAAATGTTGACCTCAACTTTCCCCCTGCAGTTCTTTCAAGACTGTTATTTTGAATAGTCCCGTTTTAAGAAATTCCAGATGAATTGAGAAAACCAAGATGAAAGACGAAGCACACAAGCAGCTGTGCGTGAGAATTATGCAGAAGTATGCAAATTTTAACCCCAGTGATGATGGGAATGTTAGCCTTATGTTTCAGTAATAATAATAACTACTCTGATCTAATGGTGAGCCAAGAGGTGCAAAGGGCACTTGGAGTCAAGAATTAATAAGTAAAGAAGGCTTTTTATCCCCTTTTCCATGACATCAGGTTATTTGTCTGAATGCCTTATCGTTCAGTGTGATTCACCATAGAAACGAATATTAACAATGACATGCTCGTGACACAGGTACTTGTCATTCAATGTAAACTTGTTTTATGAAAATTTGATCCTTAAGCCTCCATAAAACAGGGTTCTGACATTTTTTTAGAAACTGAATCCTTAAACTTAAGAAATCTTATGACCATGTTAGAATTTGGTGGCAAGAATGGGTCAAGTCCTTCTATGTTGGGAGGGGAAAAAAGAGAAAGGACACTGATGGGCTTGAGACAATGGTAGTGAGAGGATTCCAGAGCTAGGCAAGTGCTATAATGTTCTGGAAATAAGAATTGCTGTCACTAATTGAGTACTTGCTATATGCCATGCACAATAAAGCACTCCATAGTTACGATATCATTAAAACCTCAGAATGGTCCTATGGGTTTGGTTAAACAGAGGCTTCTCCGTGGTTTCAAAGCTGGAAAGAGGGGAGGCAAGATGTATTCAGGTATATCAGAGCTCTGCTACATTGAGGGTGCCCTCAAACCTCATCCTGGAACACTGACCATGCCAACATCCAGGATGCCACATTTATCTCTTGGGTAACCAATGTCGGCTTCTTTTCAAATCTTTCTTTCCTTTTGATTTCTTTTAGATTTTTAAAATCAGTGTTTATTTTGCAAGCAATATATAAACAACTCTTCCGTAAAAAACACGATAAAATAAAACAGCAGGTGAGGGTATAGTTTGCTTTGCCTACCGCCCCTAGCAGTATTCCTTCCCTGCCTTTCTGCTGGGAGGCCATGATGACCAGCTCCTGAGGCTCACCATGGCCAGGTTTGACACTCATTCCTCAGGCTGGAAAACTCTAGGGAAGCTCTTCAAAAGGACTCCACCTAGGTCCTGTCTTTCTCAGAGCCTTTTAGTTCGTTGGTCTACCATCCTCAACATGCTCTTTTCATCTCAAGGTTCAACATAACTTCCAGCTCCAGCCATCATGCTGACTTCCAGCCAGTAGGGAAGGAGAAAAAGGAAAGGAGAGGGCATGCTTGTTCTCTTTAAAGACGGGAACTGAAATGTGTCTGTATCACTTCTGCTCACATCTGCATTGTCCAAAGCAAAGTCACACAGCTGCATCCCCTGTATGTTCGTAGGTAGTTATGGCAGATAGTGCCAATAGTTTCCCAATATCCATTCTTCCCTTTGCTTTTCAGTGACGGACTTCCCAAATTTTAGTTGGACACATGGCTTCCAGGCAAAAATCTACATTTTGCAACCTTCCTTGCAGCAGTCCTGGAGTCTGTAGTCAGTATCCTTTCCCACACTCTGCTAGCCTGACAAATAGGTCTCCAAGCTGACTAGGCAGTCTGTATGGCTGACCACCCTGGAGTTTCTGTAAATCATTTTGCTTGTAAATTGGACCTAGTCCTCAGAAAGTCCTGGAACAAATGCTTGGGAGCCCTAATCTCTACCTATTCCCAACATGTGGCCACCCCAGCTGCAAGAGAGGCTGAGAAATATTATCCTTAGTTGAGAAGTCATATGCTAATCTAAAAATTGAGTATATTTTCATGAAAGGAAGAAGGCTGGATGGAAATTGTAGGACAACTGAAATCTCTATTACATTTAGTCAAAACATATGCAATGCAGCTAAATTAATGCTCAGAGGGGAACTTTGTAACCTTAAATGTACATATTAAAAACGAAAAACAGTAGAAAAGCAATGAGCCCAGAACTCAAGAGTTAGCAAAAAGAACAGAGTAAACCCAAAGAAAGAAGAAACTAGTAAAGATAAGAGTAAACATTAATGGAACAGAAAACAAACAATCGAGATGATCTGCAACAACAAAGGATGGTTCTTTGAAAAGATTAACAAAATGGACAAGCATCTGGCAAGACTGAGTAACAAAGAAGGAGGGCATACAAAACAAAACCAAGAAGAAAAGAGGACAAACTAAAGAGAGAATAGTGACTTCAAATATTTTAAGGGTTATTCTGAGTAATTGTATGCTAATAAATCTGAAAACTTTAATAAAATTGATATTTCTCTAGAAAAAATATAAATCGCCAACCCTGATTTGAGCAGGGAAAAAGGACGTGTTAAGCTGTTAAGCACTTGATTTAGGAGCCAAACATCTATCTACCCTTACCTCTCCCCCGACCTGCACTCATGTCCCAGATGGTTTCTAAGTTAAGTGTTACCACACTGTCAACAGAACAGATAACTTCTAGCTCCTATGAATTGTTTAACACTCTACAGAAGGGAAACTCCTCAAATCTTGTTTAGAGGAAAGTATATTCTTGATTACTGGAGTGGATAGTAGGGCAAACTTCCCAGGTCCCCTTTTGAGGACCAAGGCATTCATTCCCCAAGCTGCTAGGAGTGATGGCTGCCGACCACTCACAGCTAAGTTCCTTTCCAGGAATTGCCCTGGGAGCCCACATCCAAGACTAGCAGGTGCGATGGTACAAGGGCCCAGCCCCACTGAATTAATTTGGGACAACTTTGAAGGACCCTCCTAGTTCTATTCCTGAGGCCTCCACTGCAGCTGCATCATGTTTCACACTTCCCCCTGTCCTCACCCCCATAGGAATCGATCCTAAGAAGCCAATAAGCTTCTCGCACACAAATCTCTGTCCCAGGGTTTGCTTCCCAGGGAACACGACCAAAGACAATAATAAAGCCAGACAAGGATGCTATGAGAAAGGAAAATTATAGGCTCAGTTTTAAAAATGCATTATGATGAAGTATGTTTATCTCAGGACCCTAGACAGGATAGCATTTGGAATCTGATCATGTACTCCGCTGCAGAAGCAGATGAAGGAGAAAGACTATACGATTGTCTCACTAGCAGGGAAAGAATTCATACAATTCAACTCCAATTAACAGTTTCTAGAAAAGATCCTTACTCCTGTCTTATAAAGAGGAAAACCTCAGAAAATTCCAGTTGAGGGGCATCCTATAACATACCTGACCAATAGTCCTCAAAACTGTCAAGGTCATTAAAAACGAGGAAAATCTGAGAAACTGTTGTAGCCAAGAGGAACCTAAGTGACATGATTATTTAGTATGTGGTAACATGGATGAAACAGAAAAAGGACATTAGGTAATAACTAAGGAAATCTAAATAAACTGTAGGTCTTAGTTAATAAAGTATCAATATTGATTCATTAATTGTAACAAATGTATCATACTAGTATAAGATGTTAATAGTAAGGGAAGCTGGCTTCACATTTTATGGGAACTTCCTGTGCTATCTCCTTAATTTTTCTATAAATCTAAACCTGTTCTAACAAAGTCTGTTTTTTAAAAAAAGCCTGGAGGAAAGTATGCCAAAATTAATGGCTGTTATCCCTGACTCGTTGCAAATATAGAATAAGATAATGCATATAAAGTACTTAGCACAGAAGCTGGCATATGTTAAGTCTTTGATAAATATTACCTACTACTATTATTACCAATGATTTTAATATCTTTATACTTTTCTATACAAAAAATTCTATCATAACCATATATTACTCATATCATAAGAAGTTTCTTTTTCAAAGAAAGAACAACCTTCTAAGACAAGTAACAGAGTAACAAAGAAGGAAGGCACGCAAAAACAAAATTGAGAAAAAAAGGGGACAGACTAAAGCTAGAATAGTGACTTCAAACATTGTAAGGGTTATTCTGAGTAACTGTATGCTAATAAATCTGAAAACTAATAAAAGTGATATTTTTCGACAAAAAATATATATGCTATAAACTGAGAGGGAGGCAACTCTGTGGCACGTGGAACAGCCCATCAAAATCTTACTTTGCTCCTCGATCCTAGAAACCCGTGTCTTAGCATGGGACAACCAAAAGATTTGCTTCCGTGTTGAGTGGTCCCAGAAGGTCCAGCCCTTCTTGAACTGTTTCTCTATCTGAAGGAATTCTGAGCAATACATTCTTTCCAGGGGCCACAGAGGTTCATTTTACCCCTAAGGCTGATAGCAAAGAGAAGGAACGGCCTTCTTCCTACAAGAGAAGACAACATTGACCTGTGGACAAGGCTGCTGGCTACCATCTTCATGAAATCAGACACTGAGACCTCTGAGGCTTGAGGATGAAGGATTGGGCTGGGGGCTCTAGAAGAGAGAAGAATGCCTAAATGGCAACTATGAATATTTGTTTGAAAATTATAAAATGATAAATACAGGAACACCCCATTACTCTAAGGATCCATTTGAGGCTGAAAGAGGGAAGGAATCTAAAGTTACAACACGTAGGTCAGGCTGCAGCACCATGGGGTGTGGTAGGCCAGGGCGGTGAATGGGCAAATGTAGGCATGACCCACACTTAGGAAATAATCTGGCAGTTATGGCTAAACATGAAGGGAAGAAGTCATAGGGAATCACTTATTAAATATCCTAAATTCTTTGGCAATTTTCGATACACAGAATAATTTGTTGATCTCAAGTGAATAAGGCCATGCTTCTTAGTAGATACAGAAAGCAAGGAAAGTAGCCAATGCAGGCCAGAAATCTCTTGTATGCTGCCACATTTTGGACTGATAGTGGTCTCACAATACTGAAAGTGGCAAAACAGTGCAATACAGGCCTGTCACCCAATACCCAGCACCCTACCAACTCTGCTCATTACCCTGGAATGACTCAGTGAGAAGGAATCAGTCCAGACTGACCTCTTAGGAAAGCAACAGAAACTAATTTTTTTTTCCATCAAAGTAGCCATTTCTATTTCTTATGCTTTCTCTTTCCTTTTAGCTATCATTTTCTCCTTTTTTCTACTATTAAACTAAAACTCTGTTCATTGCTTGAAAGTTTTCTGTGTAAGTCCTCAGAAATCTGCTTATTTATTTATTAATTAAAGGAAGCATCCAACGATGTGATGGAGCCCACTTGTACTAGAAAAACGAATTCTTTGCAATTGAAAAATCTACAGCAAACGCTACAGTTAATGGTTAAACATTAGAAGCGTTTTTTTATTTAAGATTGGCACCTAGGCTAACAACTGTTGCCAATCTTCCTTCTTTTTTTTTAAGGATTGGCACCTGGGCTAACAACTGTTGCCAACCTTTTTTTTTTTCCTGCTTTATTTCCCAACCCTTCCCCCCCCCCCCCCCCCCGTACATGGTTGTATATCTTAGTCACAGGTCCTTCTAGTTGTGGGATGTGGGACGCCACCTCAACGTGGCCTGACGAGCGGTGCCATGTCCATGCCCAGGATCCGAACCCTGGGCCGCCGCAGCGGAGCGTGTGAACTTAACCACTCAGCCACAGAGCCAGTCCCTAGAAGCATTCTTTTAAACAAAGGAAAATATAAATAAATATTTCCCTTGGATATTATTTACATTTAATATTAAGTGGACATTCTTGCCAAATAAATAAGACAAGAAAAAAATATAAAAATTAAAATGGAAGACATAAAATTATTATTCATTTGCATATGACGTCAACATTGCAAATACAAGAGAATCTGCAAACTCTTCAGCAGTAATTAGTTCAGCCAGTTTACAGGATACATTATCAACATCCAAAAGCGTATCTATTGTTTCTGCTTTAGTCAATTAGAAAATGTAGTAACAATAATAATATTCCACTCCCAAATCCACAAAAACTAATTTTGAAAAATAATTAAATTTTCAGTAATAATTAGAAATAATTCAAAACTAATTTTGAAAATAATTCAAAAATCATTGAAAGATGTAAGGAAATCCTAAGTGAATAAAAAATCACCTTCTTAGATGGCAAGACAGTATTATCTCTTTATCAATCCTCCTCAATTGATCTATAAATTCAGTGCAATGTAAATTCCAAACCTAAACAGGACTATTAAATTACTATACTTAATAAAGCCGTACCACTTACACCCCGCCTCTTCTTAACATTAAGCATACACTTGTTATGGGTTGCTTTTTTTTTTAAGGGTATAAATAGACTGTTACTAAAAAGGTGGCCTCTCATTGCCACTGGAATTGTTCCTAAATAATATATAAATACTTAGAAAACATTGTTTCTCAGATCCCCAGATTTATTGTAATTCTCAAGCTAAGTGTTGAGAAGTTCGACTTCCAAAAGATAATAACTAATAATTTAAAGAAATGCAGCCATCATTTTTGAAAAAGAATGGAAAACCCTTTTGGATCTATGGGAGAAATACGTTATAGTGAACATTTAGAAAGCACTTTTTATGTGCCAGGCTGTATGCTAAAAGCCTTGTGTAGATTTTCGCATTTAAACCTCAAAATAATATGGCATTATTAGTCTCAATTTATCAGTAAGGAAATTGAAATTCAGAAAAATTAGGGACCTAGTCAGATCACCTCACACATAACCAAAGGGTGGAGCAGGGACACTGCAAATAGACTTGAGCTCTTGGATACAAAGTGACACAGTCTGTTAACCATCATCCCTCTTACCTTGCTTGCATTAGAAAACAAAATCAGTTGGGAATCAAGAGACATATCCTGGTTCAAGTTTTATAGCAATATCTTCAGAGGGTTAGTTCTGAGCTAGTTTACTCATGAACAAATAATTTACTGAGTGCCTAATACGTGCAGGACACAATTAGAGGTACTGGTGAGACGCACAGTCCCTATTCTCAAGGAATCTACAGTCTTTCAATAGTAGTGACTATCGTAGGCTCTGGAGAAAAATCTATTTAAGTCTTAAAGTCTTAGTTGTGATTTTCTTTATGCACAGGATCGAACATGAGTGTCTCATCCTGAATGGTTAATACCTCTTTCTCTTGGCAGCAACAGAATTGAAAATTCTCAAGGCACCTCCCAGAGAATATATTAAGCGTTCAAGACAAATGCGTTGGTAATTCTGCTCCAGGTACATAATTATCACACGGGAATTATTTCATAAAGCGTAGATGTCAGCAAACATATTTTTGACTTAGAATTGAGTATGAAAATCTTTAGGTTAAAAAATAGTGGTGTATTATTTAGTGCCTTCCAGTTTTAGAGTGAAAAATGTAGTTATTTAGACTTTTGGCAGTGTGGATGCACTTTAAAATGACTGTAACCATGAATTTTATTCTAGAATTAGCTTTTGATACCAAAAAAAGAAACACACATGTGGGTTACTTACAGATTGTAGACACAGAAAATTACATGATTTCTTTAGCCTACTTAAGTCAATCCCAGTCATGGTACACACCATGCATTTGGGGGCTGGTTTCTCTCTTCAAGTACTTATTTTGAGGTTAGCTCATCTCCTGGCCGAAATCATTGTATGAGCTTCCTCTAAACAAAGTGTTATTTTGCCAGGTCAGTCAGAGTCCACTGCTTAGTATTGGCTCATGGTAGGAGGTAGCACTTACCTTTTGATCAGGCCAAGACCACATCAGTATATAACAGACACCATATGATACAGATATCATATGCGAGATCAAGAGTTCTCGACAGGGGGGTGATTTGTCCCTCCAGTGGACATTGGACATTATGTTTGTCACAATGGGGAGGCAGGAATGCTACTGGCATCTAGTGGGTAGAGGCCAGAGATGCTGCTTAACAACTTAAAATGCACAGCATAATTTCCCACAGGAAAGAATTAGCCATCCCAAAATGTGAAGAGGGCCGAGGTCAAGAAACCCTGTTCTAGAAGGAAAGCATGGCACAATCAGTTTAAAAAAAATTATGTTTAGGATCTACTTGGAATACTTAAGAATATTTAATACATTTGAATTCAAGGTTCAAGTTCTATACTCCAATTCACAGAGAGCTCATGACAGGTTGAATGTGTGGGAGGGGTTTTCCTAATCGGTGTAAACTGTTCATCTCTCCGGTCATGGCATGGGGCCAACCCCAGAGCCAGTTGTCAGAGAGGAAGAATCCCCTGGACCCTCACTTTTCTCTCCCCTGGCTCCTTTCCTCACTGTACCGTCATCTCTTTAACACAGCTTTTTCCAATAGAACTTTCTGTGATGATGAAAATGTTCTCTGTGTGTGCTTTCCAATATGGCAGCTACTAGCTACATGTGGTTATTATGCCCTAAAAATGTCACTAGTGTGCCTGTAGAACTGATTTTTAAGTTTTATTTGATTTTAATCATTTTAAGTTGAAAGGCAAATAGCCACAGGTGGCTAGTGGCTACCACAGTGAACAGTGCAGATGTCACATCCTCAACACCCACTTCTCCAGGTCTAACCTCTTCTTGGGTCTGATGTCAGGCATAGACTGTCATTGTTTTCAGCTCCCTCACATTTCCCGTCTCAGTCTTTGGAGATGGATATTTGGACCCTGAAAGGGAAGGGGGTGAAAGAGGTCCCCAGGTGACCTGGCCTCCCAATAAATAAAAGCAAAAAAGAAAAAGAAAAAGAAAAAGAAAATCAGTTATTTTAAGCTGCAAAAGTTAGACTCTTTGGATTTATAAATCTATATGATATGTAGGCTTGTCTCCTATATATCGTTTTCCTGTAAGACTGCCTCTCTGTGTCCTAGATTGAAGTGATCACATCAGTTCCTTTCTGTTACAGTGATGGAAGCTTCTTCTTAAAGAGAAGACTGGGCCTTCCCAGGACAAGAGATTTTTTTCCCCAACAGAATTAAGGACAGGCATTATATTTCTCCCCCCCTCCCCTTCCTCCACCAAAATTATTTTGTTTTTAAGTCCTGCTCCCCTCTTTCTCCGTCCTACTCCTCCCCTTTTGCCTCTCCACCCTTCCTCTCCCTTTCCTTCCCTTCTTGCCTTCCCCTCATTTCCTCCTTCTCCCTTTCACCTATCTTTCCTTGTCTCTCCCTTTCTCTCTCTCTCTATCTCTTGGGTTACAAACCCTCTACAACTTGGACCATGATTATTTCTTCTACCTTAAGAAAAGAATTCATTAAATATTCTTTGGGATTCCATATCTATGGCTAACTGGCTAACAGGAAAAAAATATTTGTAACTGCTGGTGCCATCTCCTTTTACGGGATAAAATACATATGTGGTTGTCTGGAGTGTTTGGGTCCTCTGAAAGCAGACACCAAGACAAGATTAGATGTGCAAGCACTTTACTGGGGGAAGTGCCCGTGAGGGAAACTGCGAGGGAGCTGGTGGAGGTGGGGAGAGCCATCAGACTGCATGTAAGTCTGACCCTGTGAGAAAAGAGGAAAGGGAAAAAGCCTGGGTAGGAAAAGTCTACACTGCAGTGCTCTTCAGCATGGCTAAAGGGCAATCCTCAAGCCACAGTTGCATATCAGAAGAGCACCCATCTCCCAGGAATGGGTCTGCCTCAGTACCCGTGCTGTGCTCAGTCATTGACTGGGAGCCAATGGAAAGAATAGCCTCAGTGCAATGCAGTGGTAGGTCAAAGCTCAAATGCTACGACCCACAACCAACTATGCTCTCTGCAGTAGGAGATCTGAGAGGTATGTTCTCATGGCCAGCACTTGTAGTTTATACCTAAGTTGTTCCAGGCTTGGTGAGAAAGGAACCTTACATCAAGACCTCTATCCAAGTAGTGTGACATGACTGACCTGGTGAAATACTAGTTTGTTCAGAGGAAGCTTATAGAATATTTTGGCCAGTCTCCTTTCCACAGTGTACACTATTACTGTCATCAGCTGCTTTCAGGTCTTCCCAGTCCTCAAGTTCTTCTCACACATGTCTTTATTCTGCCTGGAGTGAGTCTTCTCCATCCATTTCCCCAGATCAATTCCTTCAAATTTCCACTTAACCGTCTCTTCACGGGAGAGTATTCCTGACTCCTGGACTAAGAGATATCCTCACATGTCTCTGGAATTCTTCCAGCCTAATGGTCACCCTACTGGATTCTTAGTACTTTGTAATATTTCCTTTTCGTCTACTAAACCTATGGCCCACGAATGCATAGGCTGTATCTCTCTCATTGACCATTGCATCCCCAGAGCCAGGCATAGAGCCCATTAATATGTCTTCAATAAATGACTGCTCTGTGCCAGATATGCTAAAATAAAAATGATGAATAATGCAGTCTTCTCCTTCAATATGCTTAAAACCTAGGACAGGGTTCACAGCAGAAGATGATGTGGAACTATTGGAATTAATCAAATGTTTGAATTAAAGAGGTTTTCAGAGGACTTGAAGTTTCAATTTCCTAAGTCAAGAATCAATAGCCAGTAGAATGTTAAATTAAAGCCCAAGTTAATAATAGATAAGACTAATGTCAATGAATGCTCTGTCTGAATGTAAATGAATGCTTCCAGGAGGGGTTTTAAGTGACATCTGGGAAAGTGACCTTAGTTTACACCCTTCTAATTTGAAATTTGAAGTCATTTTACCAGACTTAGAATGAAGTTTATCTTTGAATTCTCTATGGAGAAAAGATTTGCTAGAGCACTGAAGCATGTGCATACGATGGTGGGATTTGTAGGGCTTCTATCTGACCAGCCTGCTTTGTCAGATCCCCGTATCCTGGAAACTGGCCTTCCTTTTGTTCCTGGTAACCAGTCCCACATGGTTCTCATAGGAATGACTTTACCTTTACCACTACAGGGATTGGCAGATAATGATATATTCTTATTTATTTAATATTGTCAATGCAAACAACCAATAACTATTCTATAGATAAGAGAAATAAGGTGATTTACTTGTGCCAAGCTGAGGACTAGCCCGGGAAGGCAGTCTTCACAAAGGAAGACAACGTTCCAGAGAAGTGTGGTTTTTAGTACAGTTTTATACCTTTTTAGAACAAAGAAGACACTTCAAACCACCCAGGATACATATCCATCAGAGTTTCAAAGAGATATTTAGTTACAGATTAGCAGGTCAACATGACAGGAAACTTATCTTCAGGAGTACTGCTACTGACATTACCATTACTGGCATCATAGAGTCTTATCTTCAAAGAGTGCATTCTTTTTCTTTGAGATAATGTTTAATGCTTCCTTATCTTAATGGTTAAAGCAGATGTACAATGTATATTGGACAGGCTGTAAGTCAGGCTTCTTTAGTTCAGGCCTAATCAGGTTTAAACCAGAATAACTGTCATATATGAAAATTTCTTATCAATACTAACAGATTCCCTATATTCCAGTCACCATTCTAAACACTTAATATGTACTAACTTATTTAATCCCCACAATGACAGCATGAGGTAGGTACTTTTCTTATTATCCTTATTTTATAGATGAAAAAACTGAGATGCAGAGACATTAAATAACTTGTCCAGTCATGGTGAGTGACAGGGGCAGGATTTGGACTCAGGTTGTCTAGCCTGAGGTAACCACTACACTATCCTGCCTTACATTCTCTAGGCTACCACATCAGAACACTTCTGTCCCTGGCCACCATGATTAGTTCAGAGATTGAAATGTGGTCCAAGTCAGCCAAATTAGACTCTTCTGGGAGTTTTACTGGAGCAATGAGAAAAAAATGGCACCATCTTTTCTTGAGAATGAGATACACAGGTGGCCAACAGGCACATGAAAAGATGTTCAACATCATTAATTATTAGGGAAATGCAAATCACATCCATAAGAATGGCTATTATTAAAAAGACAAGAAATAAGCGTTGGAGAGAATGTAGAGAAAAGGAACACTTGTATGCTGCTGGTGGGAATGTGAATTGGTGTAGGTACTATGGAAAACAGTGTGGAGCTTCCTCAGAAAGTTAAAAATAGAGCTACCATATGATCCAGCTATTCCATTTCTGGGTATTTATCCAAAGAATATGAAAATACTAATTCAAAAAGATATATCCACCCCTGTGTTTATTGCAATATTATTCACAATAGCCAAGACTTGGAAACAACCTAAGTGCCCATCAATGGATGAATGGATAAAGAAGATATGGCATATGTATACAATGGAATACTACTCAGCCATGAAGAAGATGAAATCTTACCATTTGCAACAACACCGGTGGACCTTGAGGGTATTATGCTAAGTGAAATAAGTCAGATGGAGAAAGCCAAATAGCATATGATCTCATTCATATGTGGAAGGTAAACAACAACAACAAACAAACATAGATAGAGAGAATAAATTGGTGGTTCCCAGAGGGGAAGTGGGGTGAGGGGATGACGAAGGGGTGATTAGGCACATGTTTATGGTGATGGATGGTAATTAGTCTTGGGGGGGTGAACATAATGTAATCTGCGCAGAAATCAAAATATAATTATGTACACCCTAAATTTATATAATGTTATAAACCAATGTGACCTCAATAAGAAAAACAAAAACAAAAGACTACTCAGCTCGAGCATCCCATGCCTGTCACCAAAGGAGAGAGATCACGTCAGAGAGGACAGAGCCAAGTGAGGAAGACAGAGCTGAAGATGGAGAAGTGGTGACTGAAGCCTGGTGGTGACATTTAAAAATGTTATATTTTAACTTACTACTATGAATATTTTCAAATATACATAAAAATAGATAAGTATAATGAACTTCCCACTCTGACTTATGCTCATCATGCAGGTTTACCAGTTATCAACATTTTACCAATATATCCCTCCTTATCCCCGGCATTTCTTTCCTCTCTTTTTCTTGCTGGAGTATTTTAAAGCAAATCTTAGACATCCTTTCATTTCTCCCATAGGTACTGAAGGTTGTATCAATAATGGATAAAGAGTTTTCAAAAACATAACTACAAAGCTATTAACACACATAGCAAAACTCATAAAAGTTCCATTATTTCAGTTATATCTTGTTCACCACTGAATGTGGCTCCACCACCAGCCAATCAATTTCCTTTTTGGTTTAAGACAGTTTAACATAAGGTTATTCACAATCAAAGTAGTGTGCTGAATAAAACACTAGAGGAAGAGTTTGGATTATTTAGAAGTAACACACTTTTTTTCAGACAGATTTTGACAGCGTACATTAACATATAAGTAATGAATGTACTAACAATCATCACATGAATAACTAACCCTTTATAGTTCCATAATTCTCCATAGCTCACAAAATGCTTTTGGGTGCAATCTGTTCATAGCAGCTGTGTGAGATGGGCAGTGATAATCATCCTCAGGTTATATGAGGACATTAAGATATAGATTAGTTGAGAGACTTCCCCAAAGTCAATGAAAGTGACATGAAGGGTCATAATCAAAACCATCTTTTTCCTAACACTTGCATTGGCTTCTAGTGACTGTTTCCTACGAGCTACCATTAGTCACTGGTTCCAGGTCAGCACGAACATTTAACAAAAGAGATAAATAAATAAATCATATGTATTAAGAACAATTCAAGTGTGTGTGTGTGTTGTGTTTACATGCAAGGTAAACAACATAGGAGAAATTATCTGTTATCCTAGACAACATTCATGTATAGCCTCTGTTAAAAAAACTGGCAAAAATTTCCAAAAGAAAATATTATTAGTCCTTTTAGAGAGGTGCTTACCTAGCAGCCTTTAGCTTTGATCTACTGATCCAAGGTAAAGTCAAGAGCTTTTTGTAGAGAACCAACAGCCCCAAACCTTTAAATTAAACCCTTGGCTTCCAAAGTCTTAACCAACAAATCCAGCATGGTAAGTTGTCTTCTGCTCCATTTATCTAACTTGGAAGGATGAAGGCCCAAGCTGATCTGGCAGGATTTGAACTCATGGTTCCGGGAAGTCTAAATGAGCCAAAGATAACGCTTGGCCGTGGATCATTAACCCTAGCACAGAACATGCACAGCTTCAAGCTTCTTTATACTGAAAGAGCTTTTTAAGATAAAGGATTAAAATGCTCCCTAAAAGCAGAGTCTTGGTGTTCGCCTTAAAGCAACAGGTAGATCATTCCAGAACACTTCTGAAAAAGCCCTTTGTTTGGGATACGCTCCACGGGAAGGAATAAAGAACTTATTTATCTGTGACTTAAAAACAGAAAAAAAGACAAGCAAGTTGTTCTTTCTTTAATATGAGGAAGGCCCAGGGAGAGAGACAATCTCACACTACTCAAAGAAACGGTTAAAAAGAGGCAATTTTCTCCTCCCCCAGGCCCTGAGGTTAAGTGGTGAGAGTCGGAACCTAAGAGAAAGACTAGCAGCTTCTGTTCACAGCTTAGATAATCATTTCCTCCTTGTCCTTAGGCAGATTGCCTCATCATTTTGAGGAGCCTTGATTAAGAGTGTCTCAATTTACCCATCCAGAATAATAGCTGTTTCACCAGTGGTATTGTGGGGTTTAATTAAAGCCTGTGAAGGTTAATGAGATCCTCAGATAAGACCCTGTGTAAACACTAAGTAAGGTATGTCTGTATACATGCTCGCCACATACAGGTATAGGGCTAGGTGTACAAAACGGAATTACCTGACAAAATTGTTTTCTTCATCACGTTAACATGCCTTATGCTAGTTTTGTAGTCCCACACCTAGAACGTAAATTTCTTCGGGCCACTGTTCTCCAAGGATTGCCAAATGCTGAGGTAAGCACTTTGTTTAAGCCTTAAAATGCCACAGCCAACTTCAGGTCACTTGCCTTCCTACAATGTTTCCCAAACCCAGGCATTTATTTTCCAACTTCACTCATTTTACTATTTCTGCCTACCACTTGTACCGTTGTTTACTTAATATCTTTAAGTTGGGATACTTTTTCCTTTAAAAAGTTCATATAAGGCAAAAACTTTATATGACTCTTGTTCATAGAAAACCAGTGTTTTCTAATATACATTGATTTAAATATATAGCTGTTAAAATTTTAAAGGTTTATACATATTATTTTTAAATTATCTCACATTCCACCAGTTTATGCATATCACATTTAGATGAGGTCAAAAGTAAGGATAATTCAAAACTGCATATAATCTATAGACTGGTTATATTTTATATTTATAACACATTTTGTTGCTATTCTTTTTTGGCAGCTTTATCAATGAGCTATTGCACTGTAAAAAGTAACTCCTGCAAACTCAGAAGCTTAGAACAACAGCCATTTATTATTGCTTCAGAGTCATGGGTCAGCTGGGTGTTTCTGCTGATGTGAGCCAGGTTTGGCTGATCTTGGCTGACTTGCTCATGTGTTCATGGACAGCTGGCAGGTTGGCTGAGGCTGGTGGTCTAGGATGGCTTCACTCACATCCCTGGTGGTTGTCTGGCTTTTGCCTTGAAGTACCGCATTGACTGGACCATGTATCTTTTATCTTCCAGCAGGTGATGCTAAACTTGTTTCCAAGTTGCAAGGTTCCAAGAGAAAGAGGAAGACGCAAGGCCCACTGAGGCCTGGGCTGAGACCTGGAGCTCCCTCACTTCCACCACATTTTATTGGCCAAAGAAAATTGCAATGCCGGCCCACACTTAAGCAATAAGGAAATGGACTCTACCTCTTCATGTAAGGGGCTGCAAAGTGAATTTGCAGAGGGCATTGAGTCCGGGAGAAGTGAAGACTTACAGCCATTTTTGTAGTCAAGCTGCCATAGTAGTTTTAACTTTTGTTCAGGTTTGGCTCAGGAATATATTAAAATGAAGGTGCCTTTCTTGAATTCACATGAAGTGATGGAGAAAAGATGATATGAAGTTAGGAAACCTCGGTGCTGGATCCTACTCTTTGTACTAGAAGTAATCTTGGGCAAGTTATTTCCATTCTCTATGTTTCAATTGCCTCATGTACAAAGGGAGGGGTTGGGTGACCATGAGTCACTCAGTCAAGGAACTAGTATGGTGTATTAGTTAGGATTAGGTTTTGCTACAGTCCAAAGCTGCTGTGGTGGTGCCAAAAACTCATTAGGGACCCATATTCCTCCAAAGGAATATGCAAAGGGATCTGAATTTATTTGTATCAGACTGTGGAGCAATTTATGCTCCCCCACATTGCCAAAACAATAGAGTTATGTCAGCAATTAGTAGAGCCGAACAGCTGGGTGTGATACCACAAGAGGCGGACACTTTAACAGAAAGATCAGAGAAAGACACAAAGAAAGCCCTGCTAAAAAGACTGTCATCCCAAGGTGACCATGCAACTGCTCAGGCTTCTTATAAAAAAACCAACAAAATTGACAAGACTTTAGCAAGTCTGACCAAGAAAAAAGAGAGATATAGAGAACACAAACTACTAGATAAAGAATGAAAGAGGGGAGACTACTAATAACTTTACAGAAATAAAAATAACTACAAAAGAATATTATGAACAACTGTATGCCAACAAATTAGATAACCCAGATGAAATGGACAAATTCCTGGAAATTTACAAACTACCAACACTGACTCAAGAAGAAATAGAAAATCTGATTAGACTTATGAAGAGAAATTCAATTAGTAAGTAAAAGAATTCCCATGAAGAAGAGCCCAGGACCGTATGGTTTCACTAAAGAATTCTAGCAAAATTTAAAGAATTAATACGAATTCTTCACAAACTGTCCAAAAAAATAGAAGAGAAGGGTACATTTGCCAACTCAATCCATGAGGCCAGTGCTACTCTGACACCAAAACCATCACATTACAAGAAAAGAAAACCACAGCCAATATCTCTTATGAACAGAGACTCAAAATCCTCAATAAAGGACTAGCAAACTGAATCCAGTAAATTAAATAAGGAGTATACATTTTAACAAAGTGGGATTTATACCCCAGGAATGCAAGTTTGGTTTCATATCCCAAAATCCATTAAGGCAATATACTATATTAATAAAACCAAGGACAAAACACATACAATCATCTCAATAGATGCAGAAAAGCATTTGACAAAATCCAAAACCCCTTCCTGACAAAAACACTCGGTTAACTAGGAATACAAGGGAACTTCCTTCCTGACTAAGGGCATCTACAAAGAACCCATAGCTAATGTTATACCTAAAGGCAAAGGACTGAAAGCTTTCCCCCTACAGTAAGGAACAAGACAAGAATGTCCACTTATGCCACTTTAAATTCAACATTATACTTGAGGTTTAGTCAGGGAAATTAGGCAAGAAAAAAAATAAAAAGCACCCAAATTAAAAAGTAAGAAGTTAAACTATCTCTATTTGCAGACGACATGATCTTGTATTTAGAATACTCTAAAGAATAAAAACAAATTAAACTAATAAAAGAGTTCAGCAAGTTTGCAAGACATAGATCAATATACAAAAATCAATTCTATTGCTATAAAGTAGCAATGGCAAAAGTGAAAATGACATTAAGAAATGAATTCCATTTACATTAGCATCAGAAAGAATAAAATACTTAGGAATAAATTCATGAAAGAAGTACAGACTTACCCTGAAAACTACGTATTGCTGAAAGAAATTAAAGACATAAATAAATGGAACGTCATTCCATATTCATGAGTTGGAAGACTTAATATTGTTTAAATGGCAATATTCCCCAAGTTGATCCACAGACTCAATGCAGTCCTTTTCAAAATAAAAGCTAGTTTTTTGCACAAATTGACAAAATGTTCCTAATATTTATATGGAAATTCAAGGGATCTAGAATAGGCAAAACAACTTTGAAAAGGAAGAACAAAGTTGGAGGACTCATACCAATTTAAAAACTTACTACAAAGCTAGTAATCAGGACAGTGTGGTAGCAGCATAAGAATAGATAGATAGACAGATAGGTAGGTAGATAGATAGATGGATGGATGGATCGATCAATGGAATTGAGAATCCAGATGTAAACCCTCACATTTACAGTAAATTGATTTTCTACAATGGGACATGGAGAATTCAAGGAGGTAAAAATAGTCTTTTCAACAAATGGAGCTGGGACAACTTGGTATCCACATGCAAAAGAGTGAAGTTGGGACTCTTCCTCACATGACATACAAAAATTAATCAAAATGGATCACAGACCTAAATATAAGAGCTAAAACTATAAAACTTTCAGGAGAAAATATAGGAGTAAATATTTGTGACTTTGTTAGGCAATGTATTCCTAGATATGACACCAAAAGTATAAGCAACAACAAAAAAATAGATAACTTGGACTTTATCATAATTAAAAACTTTTGCACTCAAAGGATACCATCAAGAAAGAGAAAAGACAACCCACAAAATGGGGGAAAATAATTGTAAATCATATATCTTATAAGGGACTTGCATCTATGTTATATAAGGAACTCTTACAACTCAGCAATAAAATGACAACCAAATTAAGCAATGGGTATAGGATCTGAATAGACATTTCTCCAAAGGAGATACACGAATGGCCAATAAGCACATGCAAAGATCTTTAGCCATCAGGGAAATGCAATTGAAAACCATAATGAGATATCATTTAACACTCATTAAGATGGCTATGATAAAAAGGCCAGGTAATAATAAGTGTTGACGAGGATATGGAGAAATAGGTATCCTCATACACTACTAGTGGGAAATTAAAATTTTGAAGACATTTTGAAAAATAGTCTGGCAGTTCCTAAAAAGATTAAACTTAGAGTTACTATACTATATGATCTAGCAATTCCACTCCTAGATACATACCCAAGAGAAATGAAAATATATGTCCACACAAAAACTCAGCCCCAGGGCATAGTGGTTGAGTTTGGCGTGCTCCACATCAGCAGCCTAGGTTCACAGGTTCGGATCCTGTGCGTGGACTGACACGACTCATCAGCCATGCTGTGGCAGCAGTGACCCATATGCAAAATAGAGGAAGGTTGTCACGTACGTTAGCTCAGGGCAAATCTTCCTCAAGCAAAAAACAAAAAACAAAAAACAAAAAACTTGTACACCAATCTTCCTAGCAGCCTTGTTTATAATGGCCCCAAAGTGGAAACAATCCAAATGTTCATCAACTGATGAATGGATAAGTAAAATGTGATATATCCATACTATGGAATATTATTGAATCATAAAAAGAAATAGTAATATGCTACAGCATGGATAAACCTTGAAAACATTGTGCTAAGTGAAAGAAGCCAGTCACAAATGGACCACACATTGTATGATTCCATTTATATGAAATGTCCAGAACAGCAAATATAGAGAGACAGAATTAGATTAGTTATTGCCAAGGGCTAGGAGATTTGGTGTGGAGGATGGGGAGTGACTATTAATTTGTATGGATTTCTTTTGGGAGTGATTAAAATGTTCTAAAATTAACTGTGGTGGTGGTTCTACAACTCTGAATATACTAAAAACCATTGAATTGTGCATTTTAAATGGGTGATTGTATCATATGTGAATTATATCTCATAAGTTTATAGACATAAGAGAAGTAAAAGAAAATGACCAATGAATAGCTGCAACAACCAAAACCATGCCTGCGGTTATATTCAGCCCATACATCACCAATTTGTGGAGCCTAAAATAGATTCTAAGATTCTCTACAGCTTCAGGATTTTCATTTTATGGCAGAGAAGTTTGACCCAGAAAAAAAAGAATTAACATTCAGTCCACAGGATCAACAGGTGATGAGTTGATGATATCTGTCTATCTATATATCTATATGTCTATCTAATCTGTCTGTCTCAACTGACCAGCATTATGAGGAAATGAGGAATAAAAGTTATGTTTAACTAACCAGGTAGACAAAAAGAAAGACTTGGTTGCTAACTCCACACTTGAAACAACATAGTCTGAAGACTAAAATTTCTTCCATGGTGAGGACACCCGATCTTATGAACTGAGATGTAAAGAAGGTCCTGGAAAGAGCAAGAGATTTAGGAACCAAATAGCACTGGGTACAAATTCAGGCTCTGTCAACTGTTGTTGTAACCGTCGACTTACCATTTCGAGGCCTCAGATGCCTTATCTATAGATGAACACAAAGGAGCTGTCCTGAAAATTTGTGGAGAGGATTAAATAAAATATGGTTATAAAGTGCCTGGCATGTTGAAGGTACTCAACAAATATTAACATTCTTCCTTTTGTGTGACAGAAAACTCAGCCATAGAGTACCAGATGGTATAGAGTACAAGAAAATATTTCCTCAAATTCACTAACATAGACCCAATTCTATCATTCTATTTCATATTGTCATTTCCTCCTTCTTAAAAATTCACCATGTGTGCTCTCCCTACATTCTGAGGGAAGCAATTTACTATCAGCACGATAGTATGTGATTTAGAAAATTGTGTTGTTTCATTTAAAGGAGAAAGGAAAAGTCCCTGCCATCACCACCACTACCGCTACCGAATAGCATCAACCTGCTCCCTCTGGATTTCAAAATAAATGGGGTGAAAAGGATAAAGAAAATTATCTGCCTAGAAAAAATAAAATTCAGCTTTGAACCTAGCAGTGGTCCTAAAGCAGAATTTGGTACAAAATCCTGTGAGTGCATCCGATTGCTGCAAAGGAGAAGTACAAGGTATGCCAGGAGAATATAGAGGGAGAAGACTTCACTTTGTCTGGCTCTTAAAGTAGCTGCATCACTGTTTCTACTTCCTCCCACCCCTCCGCACCAAATGGTCTGAAACTGGCCTTTTTGAAGTTGGTCTTTTAAACAATCATTTGCTGTCTTTAAAAAGTTTTAAATAGTTGTCTCGGTAAAAGTGAAATCAATATTCTTTCAGCCCGGGCTTTTAGCAGATAATGTCTCCCCATAAATCATGGGCATAATGACACCAGAATAATTCATCATCTCATTATATTTACATATGATGCGCCACATTGTTCCAAGGAGAAGGTTATCTTCCCCGCCTGGGATTCCATCCAGAAACAAATAAAAGACCAAGGAACCTAACGATTTCATGGTCCGTTTATAGAAGGCATTGTGCATCAGTTTTCTATCTGTCAGCTACTTTTTCTTTACAGTCCTCTGTGCTTGTCCTTCCAGCACAAGAATTTCAATAACCTTTAAAATTTTCATTGTTGGAAAGGCGGCTGTCTAGGTTGAAGATATTCTCTGTACTCTGGGCTTCTTTCTATATCAGTGCCAGGTCCAAGGTTATCCGTAAAACAGTCAAGTATTTATTGAGCATCTACCATGTTTGTAGTATGGTACTGCATGCTGGGGATACACAGGAACAAAAACACAACCATGGTCTGCTCTTATTGAGCTTACCATCACATAGGGGAAGACGATCGAAGAACTCTTCACAAATAATCCTGCCATCTTCACTAGTCGTAAGGATTGGGGAGGACCCACAAAGGATGCTATTAATAAGGGAACCTCTAACCCGGCCTGGTGGGACATAGATTATGGAAGGCAGCCTTGGGAATGATGCTTAAGATAAGATCTAAAGGTTAGGTATTGGAATTAGAGCCTTCCAGACAGAGAGAACATTATACTGCTAAATAAATACTCGAGGAAAGAATGAATGAACCAAAGAACACCAACAACAAAAAAGTGAGTGAAAAAATAAACAGTTCAGATAATGGCTCCAAATTTTGTGGATCTATTCCTGACCTAGTCAAGGAGAGTTGAATTAGTGATCTGTCAGTGAAGACCTGTTTAGGCCTGTGGCATCACCCCTTCTTCACAAACTCTTACCATTTATACAGACTTCTGGAATCCTGACCTGGGTCAGTACTTAGGGAAACACAGACCTGAATGTGAGTTTCAGAATTACTCCTATGGTTAACGTGGTCCAAGGTTTCCCTGGGCGAGTTACTTTCTGAATCTCAATTTCTTCGACTGTAAAATTGGAATTGTAAGATCATCTTAAGGCTGCCATGAAGATTAGAAGAGACCATGTATGTCACAGCAGAAAAATAGAGGGGTTAAGAAGCTAGGCTGGGTTCCTTAGCAGATTATGTTTGAATCTCTACTGGGTCATTACTTAGCCATGTGACCTTAGAAAAGTTACACATGGTAATGCTATAGCACAACATATGTATTCCTAAAAAGCACTGTGCTTTGAAAAATCTGGCAATACAAACCACAGAGCTTATGGGGAAATGAGGCTAGGCAGACAACACACAAAACCTAGTCAGTAATACATTTTTTAAAAAAGGAGTCTGATAAAGGGTAGACAGTTTACACTTATTAAATAGCTTGGAAATACATAAATATGACAAGAAATACTGTGCTTTGCCTTGAAAAAGACCTGGCATTGCTTATGGAAATGGGTGTTGGAAGAGCTGCAGCTTATGAGCCATTGTGACTTGGTGGAAGCAGGGTCATCCGAAATGGGACAGCAAGTTGTAGCATCCGATGTGGGTGGTGTGGCTCCTCACACCGGTGGTGAACTGAGGTGGATGATGGATGTCTGAGGTGTGCACAGGTGTATGTCTTGCGTATTTCCACGCAGCCCATTCAGCTGAGCAGTTTCTGCATTCACCCAGTGTTTCCTTTTTTTTTTTAAACATTGGCACCTGAGCTAACATCTGTTGCCAATCCTTTTTTTTCCCTTATTCTCCCCACAGCCCCCCAGTGCATAGTTGCATGTTCTAGTTGTGGTCCTTCTGGTTGTGCTGTGTGGGGTGCCACCTCAGCATGGCTTTATAAGTGGTGCTAGGTCTCCATCCAGGATCCAAGGCAGTGAAACCCTGGGCCATCGCAGCAGAGTACGCAAACTTAACCACTCGGCCACGGGGCGGCCCCACACTCAGTGTTTCTTGCAGTGACAATTGAGCATAAACAAACATGAAAATCACAAATTCACCTTAGGCTCAAATTGTTCCCTAACGTATCAATTATGTTGGACCAAACCAGCATTATAGCAGAACTGACTGTATTTATCCTTGCTCTGCCTCAGTTTTCTCATCGGTAAACAGGGATGATCATAGAGCCGGCCTCATAGGGTTGTGATCATCATTACACAAGACGGTTCTGCAGAAAATATCTAGTACTGGGCCTGACATATAGGTTTGATGACTTTTCCCTAAGTATTTAACATTTCATATCGTGTTAAATTTGGTTTGGAGGTTTTTACTAGAAGACAAGTATCACTTCTTGGTGAGTGAGGGATTCACCTTGTTTGACAGAGGTGCACACTCCTACACACTCTGAACATAAGAACTAAGGCTCCTACTCTTGTTTCTCAAACAAACAGGCCTGAGGAAGGAGGCTGGAGGCCACGTCTTCATGGGGAGGTGGCAAGGAGAAGAAATGGCAACAGTGGCTCTCTAGACTCAGGGAAGGGACAGGGACCACGAGGTGAATGTTTCACAGCTCACCTAGAGGGTAGTCCTCTATTAGCATGGCCTTAAATCCTGCTGTTTCTGCCCATGGTGCTGGGGTGGGCTCTGTAGCTATAATCCGCTTCTCTGTGGCTGTAAACCCTCTGTAGCTGTAATCCACTTCTTGGTGACTCTCCAAACTGAGCCTGAATTCCAGAGATTTCCCAATCAATGATCGCAGTTGGCTGAGCCTACAGTGAAACTCAGATAGGTAATTTCATCTTTCATCTGCCCTCATTTTGGGTAGCTGCAGACAACTGGCCAAGAACAGATGTGAGAAGCCAGGGCATGACTCACAGGGTTTGGTCAGCTGAGCTAGAAAAAAAGGAGACAGGCTTGCTTGAGATGCACGCGAGTTGTTTGAAGGAAACTCACGAGTCATCATTCAGGCTGCTGCTTGGGCTCCCCTGTGGTGTCTGCTTCCAGCTGAATCTCCTACAAGCTCTTGAATCATATACTCTGTTTCCTCCCCAGGGGTTTCCACCCCTACCTGTTTGTTTATGGGGCACAGTACTGCCTCCTGCTTGGTCTCCATCACCAGCATACCCTCTCTTATTTGATACATCCCACTCTCCTTCCAAGAGTGATCTCAACACCACACCTCCATTGCCACCTTCTTTCATCACTTCTGGCTCTGAACTCATCCCTTCCACAGTTATTGTTAGCTCCTTCACACTTCATCCTGTTCATCCCTCTGATCTCCAGCTCTCTGATCATTGGCTTTTATTGTACCCATATCTTATATCACCCCAACTTGGAACAGAAGGGTGGTGTGAGTAAGAGCACAGACTTTGGAGGCAGACAGATCTGGGTTGGAATTCTGCTTCTTCTGCTTGTAAGTATAAAGATGCTTCACTTCTCTAAACTTTAGTTTTCTTATAAAATAGGAAGAGTAGTACTTGCCTCCTTGGGGTTGATAAGGCCTAAATGAGATAATATCTGTGAAACACTCAACACAGCACCTGACACAGAGGAAATACTCCATAAATGTAGCTGTTAAGATTACAGGAAGGTTAACTTCTTGCAAGCAGCAGCAGTGGTCTCACAGAGCTAAATCCACACAGTAGGAAATGTACAAATAGTTATGAAATGAATGAATGACCACTTGTCATTAGTGTCGAGTGTTTCAGTCAGTATATTTTTATATGACTGTTTCATTCATTCATTCTTATAAATTATAAATTGTCCAATATGTGCCAGGCCCAAGCAAGGAAAGAGGGGACAGGGGTAAACAGAATAGACGGTCATTGCCCTCCTGGAGTCTCAAATCCAGCAGAAGAAATGCATTGCAAGGAATTACCCATTCTTGATTTTTCCCTCTAGGAAATTGTCTCCTGAAGGACTTTTAGTGTGAATTTATTTTTCTCAAACATATATATTTGAGTATATCGGGGAATGAAATAGAGGTTTTGATTAGCAAAATAATGCATCACATCAGGAAAATATTGACGGAATGAGAAAATGCCAAATGCTGAAACCCTGAAATAAATTAGACAGTATCACTAAAAGTCAACTGCCAAAATGATTCCACTCCTTGACCTTGGGTTTTCATTAGATTTGTAGTCTGTAGGATTTTAAGGTAGGACTGAGAGGCTGCCTTACCATTTTGACCGAATTCTCTCTTTAATGTAAAAGCCCTGTTCACATTCAAAAAGCATGGATGAATGATTTCATGATGAAGGAATTAGCTTAACTGAATGGAAGTATATTACACAGAGCAGTGTTTCTCAAAATGTAGATTCTAGGGGACGACACCCAGTACTGTTTTGTTTGTTTTATTTTGTTTTGTTTTTAACAAGTATCTCAAGTTGATTCTGACACAGGTAGTGTTCACAGACCACAGTTTGAGATATATTGGGTTAGAGAAGGTAGTTGGATGGGTTTCTGAGACTCATGGAAATAAGTTCAAAATGAGTATGAGTCAGAGTGTCAGGCACCACGAATTGGGATCAGAGTGAATTTGTACTATGGGAATAACATCCAGGTGGAATAATGACTTGGAAGATTGAGTTAGAGTCTGGATTGCTCCCAATTTGCATTTTCACAAATCCGAAAGTATAAAACCCACTTGCCCAGACTTTTAGCTTATTAACTCAACCTCATTCCACAAGTGCCTCTACAGAACTATGTTAATAGAAATACTGAAAAGACTGCTTTTAAGGAATTTACAGTTATTCTGGAGGAATAAGACATGTTCATATGAAACTTTCAAGTATCAGCATGGGCTAACTGATAATACTTGTTGATGTGAACACCAGAAATAATCAGTGTAATGGGAATTCAGAGATCGGCAAGATCTGGTCCAGCTAGAAGGGTTAGTGGCATGCCAGGTCAGAGGTGAGGGAATGAATTTATTGAGCTCTAAAAGCGATGAAGGATCTATCTAGGAAGGTGAGGATAGGGCATCCCTTGTGGGAACCATAGTACAAATTGCTCAGCAAAGCATTGGTGTTTCCGTTAGACATTGGTTCTCAAAGGGAGAACTACCACCAGGAGGCATTTTGGAAAATCTACGGTGATGATTTAGGTTGTCATAATTAGGCAGATGTTACTGGCAATTAGTGGATGGAGTCTGGGAGTGCTAGGCATCCTGTAATGTGTGAGATGAATACACAAAATAGGAAACTCTCCTGAGTCCTGTATGACTTTCAAATATTCTGCTGGACATTGATTTGGTTGAAAAACCCATATGATTATCTTATGTAGAACCTAGACTAGATAGGTGATGCTGGATAGACAGATAGATAATGGTCTGATATCATTACATTTTCCAGGAATGCAACTACAGAGGGTAAGTTATAATTGATTACTCTCAGTGTTTTACCAAGCATTATTCACCGTTTCAGAAAATCGTATCACCGATGACAATACCACTTGTGAAAATTTGGGATTGAGTATCAGTTTGAGTTTATAGCTGTTGTACTCATGGTAATTCTATGCATGCATACCTGGATGTACTTATTTAGTTCTCATTTCAAAATGTGAAACGGAAAGGAAAAGAATGGACACATTCTGTGAGTACTTTTAACTTTTCTTAAATCCAAAGTGATTTGCTAAAAGTGGACCAAGCATTAGTATATCTTTTAGTATAATCAGGCCTGAAACTTATATTTTAAAATGTTATTTTATTGTAAATTAATTTTCTTTATTTCTCCTCTATATTACAGTGTGGTCATCATGTTAATATTTTTCAAATTGTGCGTGTAAGTTGGTTATGTTATCAAATATTTGTAATAGAAAGGGGATGTAGGTTTGATAAGCATAAAAACTCCTGGATTAAGACATCAAGCCTGAGAATTCCAAGGACACGTTTACTTAAATTCCCTGGGAGTGGGGGCAGGGGCTGGGATGGGTATGGAGTGGAGAGAACCTTTGTTCAACTTTTGATCTTCCCCCCTTATTGCCAAGAAAATATTTACTGAAATATATCAATTTTCAGTCATCTATTTTAATAAGAGGTAGATAGGCCTTTTAATATATTTTGCAATATTTAAATAACTTATATCTGATATAAATATTTACAAAACAACAGATTTGGCCACGAAAACGGCTGTTGTATGACTGCTTTATCAGCATTGTCAGTGGCTCAAAACGTTTCCCTCGTGTTCAGAAACCACAGCATCAGTGGGGTCTCCACTGAGAAGATTTGTCTGAATAAGCCATTTTACTGATAAGAACGCAACCCAAGTCTTTTTTTTTTCCGTTTATCTTCTTAAGCTCTACAGAGTCTCTTTTTCTTTTTTTACAAACTGAATAATGCTTCCCCCAACCCCTGACACGTGGTTGATGCTTCCCAGAACTCCGTGCTTCTCCAGAAACCATCCCTCAGGCAAGTCTGAGGTCCACTTAAACCAAACTTTGGCAAGAGGGCAAAATCTCATGTTTCCTCAAGGACATAATGAAATGTCAAGGCCTGGGGATAAAGTCTCTAACAGTCGGAGCTAAAAGTTGCTCATGAATGTTCTTGGAGAATTGGTGCCAGGGTGAATCCTAGGCCTGGTTTCCCAATATCTGAGGATGACAGATGTATTGCGGGGGCTTACAGAAATCTACCAGGAGAAAATAAACTTACTGCTTTCACTAAGCAAACAAACATATTTTTATACACCACTTTAAGAAACAAAAGAATGAAGCCATAAAATCAATAGTGATTGGTTATGGAAATATGAGCTATGTATAGCTGCTGGGTGTTTAATAAAAGGATCATCTAGACCCAGTCTGAAAGATCCCCCGGTCATTATTTGAGATGAGTTTGTCTCTTGAGGGCTAAATAACCAGGAAATGGCAAATATGGTGCTCATTTTCTGCTGGGAGTGCAGCCAGATGCCATATTTGCTGTTCTTGGGTCTGCAATACCCATTAAGAGGGGGTTGTTTATACCACAAATGGCATGCTAAATAAATAAACAAATAAATAAAGCATATTTATGGTGAGCAGGCAGCTTTGATTGGTCTGAGAAAACACTCAGCCATTTTCACCTAGGAAATGCTTTTTGTAATGTGATACACTCAGGAATTTCAATCCAAGAATCAGTTTAGGATGGTTGCCTGTGGCTGAGTACATTAAATGGGCTGACCTGTTTTGTTTTGGCTTTTGGTTTTCTAGGAAGTTGTTTTGGCATCAGCTTGATGTTGGCTAACATTGTCAAGTGGCCGATAGTCAACGGGATGGTCATGTTTAAGAGCTTCGGCTTTGCAGGGTAATAGACTCGGGTTTGAAACCACAGGCTCTACTCGTGAGTCTGGTGCCTTTGGGGAAGTTAATGTAAAAGCAACAGCAAGGACATTGTATTATAAAAAATTTAAAACATATATAAAATTAGAGAAAATAGTACAATAAACTCTCATGTACCCATCACCTAGCTTCAAAAATTGTCAACATTTTAAGCAAGTTATTTAACCACGTTCTCAGCAATAAAATGAGAATAATAATAATTCTCATGTCCAAGAGTTCTTGCGAGGATTATAAAAGGAATGGTATATATGACCTTTCAGCAAAGAGGCTGGCATATAATAAGTGCTCCAAATAGTTTATTCAAATGGAAACCAAGAATATCTTTGTTTTAAAGACACAACAACTTATGCTGAATGGAAAGTAGGATCTTTGTGCTTCAGAACTTCATAAAGTGCACAGGCCCTTAGCATGAAATGACTAGATCTTATGTATGAATAGATTGGTGGTTACCAGAGGGGAAGGGGGTGGGAGGAGGGCAAAAGGGGTAAAGAGGCACATATGTACGGTGATGGATGGAAACAAGACTTTTGGTGGTGAACATGATGTAGTCTATACAGAAGCTGAAATATAATGATATATACCTGAAATTTAGACAATGTTATAAACCAATGTGATCTCAATAAAATATTTTTTAAAAATGTATATATATGATAAGAAAGTAACCCCCTGAACAGTGCAGGAATCTGAAGCTTAACTCACTAGGGTTGTGTCTCAGTGAAAATTCCAAATGACCCATGAAAGTCAAAAAATGTTCCTTAGGGAGATGAGTCTGTCCTTGAAAAAACAATAAATACAATAAAACGAGTTTATAGCTAGAAAATCTTACCCCAAGGATAGAATATCCCTTTTCCTTAGGTCCCCACGCCACCAGCACTAGATGACCTTACAGTTAAGAACAGTCCTGCCATTTCCTTTTGGCTATTCTCAAAGGTCTTCATGGTAATGCATGAAAGCATTCCTTTGGTACCAGAAATAGTTGTTACACTTGGGTTAGAATGAGAAAGTTTGCTGAGCTTCGGGATTCAGAGTGATTAATTTGCACAGAGCTCTCAAGGGCCAATTAGATGGGGCTCCCCTGCTTATAGAGGTGGTAGGGAAGACTAGCTTTGGAAGATGAAAAATGAGCTGAGTACCCATGCTGCTTTGCAGAGCAGCTCAAAATAAAGAAAAAGGTGCTAGGGGGAGAAAAGGGAGTTTCACACTTGATTTGTGAGGACCATTATGAGCTTCAAAGAGTCAATGGCCAGGGTAAATAAGGATGTAGAATATTTAGAATCCAGAACTAGAAGTTTTTTTAGTTTTAGACCCAAGAGCAAGTTAATTTTAAAAGGAGATTTAGACCATGGAGTACATGGTTTTAGATCTCAGTTCTGCCACTTCAGCTTTGTGAACTTAGACAAATTTCTTAACCCATCCTAGCTTCAGTTTCCTTGTCTATAAAGTGGAGTTAATAATAGTGTCCCCTCCAAGAGGTTTTTACCAGGGTAAAAGAGGTAACACAGGTAAATGCATGTACACTTCTTTCAAACACTAAAGTTAAAGGTTTCCATCATCATCGTCATCACCATCACCATCATCATCATCTTCATTACCATTATTACTATTTTTATTCACATAAGTTGATTAGTGATGCTACTAAATAGAGAAATTTTTCTGAATGACATTTCTGTTGCTGTTAACTTGGCAATAGGTAGCTAATGATCTTGAGGTAGAAAGCTCAATGCAGTAATTTAATGGTTTTCTTGTCCAAGTTGTAGAAAATCCATGGGTAAATCACACCTCTTTGCTTCCCTTTGGCATCCAATCTGTTGACTCTATTTCTACTTTAAACAATGAGTCAAAGCTGTATCTGGCAGGATGGGAATTTAAAAACAACAACAAAATCTGGTTCTTTTGGTCTTGATCCTAGCCCAGGGCCTTTTACCAAGTAAATGTTCAGAACTGATTTGTTGAATGAATGAATGAATGGTATACATTTCATTGTCTGCTGTGGTTCTTTTCCCTAGGGAAATGTATTAGGCCATACTTTTTTTAAAAAAAATGTTTGTTTTATCTGCATAACCCTAAACAAAACCATCCAGTTCAATTAATATATTTTCCCCTTGATTTATAACCCACCTCATTACTTGTTTTTATTTAAATAGAAGCTAAACAGTAAAAACTTGGGAGTATTTAATTTTAAAAAGCAACTTCAACAAGCTCTTTTTTTTGGAAGAATATAAAATTGATCGAAGAAGGCACAATCCATAGTGAATGAATTTAAAAGTGTAATGTATTTAAAAGTTTTTTAAAGGGGCTAGTCTAGAAAAGCCCAAATAAATACTTGGGATTTAAGGAAACTTTTCAGAAAATAATACCATCTTGTAGGGTTGCTTTTCATCTTTCTCTGTGTTTGCTTGGGCCGCTACAGTCACCATCACAATGTGTTAATTGCTTAACATGAGTTAGGCACTGTGCCAAACACTTAATCCTCTACAACCATATTTTAAGATATATATCCTTAAGCTTATTATCTCCATGATGAAAAAATGAGTCTCAGAGAGGCTGAGCATCTTGTGCAAGGTTACACAGTTAGTAAGACGCAGAGCCAAGGTTTGCATCCTAACCTAAGTGGCTCTGAATCCCAAGCTCTAAGTTCTATTGAACTGGGAGTGATTTGGGCCAGAAAATTTTTTTTTTTTTCTCACAGACATTCAGATAGACTCCTCACAAAAGTAAAGGACTTCTGTGATCTTTAACTCTACATTGCTTTTACCTTCCACTGGCCCACCCAGCAAATCTCCCCACGATTGTCCATTCTCCAAAGGCAACTGGCCAATGAGAGAAATAAGAATGGGACCCAGGGCCTTGCATTCCTGAGATATCCTTTAATGAAAAACAGAAGATGGGATCTTTCTTGTTAAGAGCAGGTAAATTTTTGCAATTATTCTATGAGTTGATACAACAAATAAAAAGTGGACATAGTATTTAATAAAAATGTAATGGGACTGGAAGTCAAATTGGAGAGGTAGGAAGAGAAAATAAGAGGTAAAAAAGAAAAGAGGTAACTTGATTCAGTTGGCAGAAAGGGGGAAGGGAAATAATAGGTTTGGGCTATAACTGGAGAGGGAGGAGATTGAAAATATTGCCGAATGAAACACTCTCTCTCCTGAACTTCAGCTATAGCCTACTACCCATCTGTCCTCTTTCCCTTTGCCAAATTAGTTCTCGTCATGGTCAGCTCCACCTTCTTAAATTCAATGGACATTCCTCAGTCCTCATCTTAGTGAACTTCTGAGCAGCACTTGCAGTATTGCCTACTCCTGCGGCCCTTTCCTGGCTTCAGGGCACAATTCTCTCTGATTTTTGTCCTATTACTCCTTGTCTCTTTCCTTTGTCGGCTCATCTTCTTCTACACAGAGCCATTAAATGTTGGAGCCCGGAGGCCCTCTGCTCCTCTTATTGTAATTTCCCTCCCTGGTGATCTCATCCACCCCCCTGGTTTCATATCACACATATTCTCAGATGACTCACAATTTTTATCTCCAGTCTTGATCTCACCACTTAACTCCAGACCCATATATCAACTGTCTACTTGCCATCTTTTGAATGCCTCAAAGGTACCTTACACTCAGCAAGGCCAAGACTGAGCTCATGATCTTCTCCTCCAGGCCTGGTCCTCTTCCAGGGTTTCTCTCAGTGAAGGGCATCACTGTCTAATTGCTGAAGCAGAAGCCAAGGAACAATTCTCTCCCATAGTCCTCATATTCATCACCCTCCTGAATCTCTCTCAAATCCGTCCACTTCTCTCTGTCTCCACTGTCATCACTGTAGTCCAAGACACAATTATCTCTTTTCTGAATGGCTGCAACTTACCTTCTGATTGGTCTACCTGCATCCACACTAGCCTCCCTACATACAGTCTTTACTCTGTGTCTGGAGTGACTTCATTTTTGAAAATATAAATTGAGTCATGTCATCCCCATGGTTAGGATCCTTCAGTACTTTTCTATTCTCCTTAGGACAGAATCAGAAATCCTGAAACTCTGGCCTACCAAGTGCTGTATAGTCTAGGGCAGTGGTTCTCAAAGTGTCATCTCAGAATGCATCAGCATCACCCAGGTGTGTCGTTTAAAATGCGATGTCTTGGACTCCACCCCAAATCTAATAAATTGGAAACTTTGGGGACAGAGTCCAGCAGATTGTTATAGCAAGTCCTCCAGATGATTCTAATGTGCATACTCACATTTGAAAACTACTGCTCCAGAGCCCACCTACCTTTCTGTTGATATATGGCCTCTTGCTCTCACCATTCTAACCTCCTATAGCTTTCTTTCATTCCCTCATGTAGCATCATGTTTCTTTTACCACAGGGCCTTTGAACAGCTCTTCTCTCTTTCTTGAAAGCTTTCCCCTCTCCTCCTTCCCTGGTTAATGTCTATTCTTCCTTCAGGTCTTAGCTCAAGAAAGCCGACTACAACTAATTCCCCCTAATGCCATAGATCATAATCTCCTTCGTAGTGATTAAAACAGTTGTATTTTTTTCTTATTCGTATGGTTATTGATTGACATCTGTCTCCTCTACTAAACTATAAACTCCCAAAGAATTGGGACAGTGTGTGTTTTTGCTTGTTACTGTCTGCAGTGTTTAGTACTAGAATAGAGCCATGCTCAGATATTCGCTGAATGACTGAATGCACAAATGAATGAACTTTTCCTTACAGACCCACTGGAATTCTCATGGTCAGCTCCCGGTCCCCTCACTCTATAAAATGGGATACCTACCTCATGGGCTTGTTGAGACAATTAAATGAGCTAATACATGGACAAAACCTAGCATAGGGCCAAGGCATACAAGTCCTTGATAAATGTTAGCTTTGACCATCGTTATTATTATGACTCCACTGTTATTATCATTATTCCAGTTTCCAAAATCTCCCTCAGTCAAAATGATTGACCATGGCTAAAACCAAACAGCATAATTCTTGACAAAAATGTACATTTTTTAATTATAAGATGAAAATCAATGCCTGTGGAATGTCTCAATTTTTTTCCAAAAATTATTCTTCTCCAAATATATTGGCTCCAGAAAATTCTTATTAGCCTTGTCATTGGTTTCTAATGTCATTCATTTATTTACTCAGCAAATAATAAGGGAGGACCTGAATGTTCTGTGCTAGGTCCCAAGGATGTGATAGTGACCAGAAGGGGTGTGACCCTCATGGAATTGATAGTCTAGTGGGAAAAAAGATATTAACAATCCAGTGGGGAAATATTTCACCACAATGCCAATAAATGCTACAGAGAAGTACCAGGTCCTACGTGTCTGTGAACCCGGGAGGCCAAGCCAAAGCAGGGAGGGAGTTTTCCATCCCTAACGCCACCTTTGGCTCTCGGGTAGAAGCTGCCTGGGCACAAACCAGTCCAACCAACTGGTGTACATGGTGGCATGGGATGCAAACCAAATAAGTGAAGTCTATGTTTTTCTCCCATTCTGAATCAAACTGGTCTTTGTACGTGTTAATTCTGTGTTGTTCTTATAAACAGAGTTTCCATGAAAACCAGCTAAAGAGGAAACAAAGGGGAAAAGCCAGCTGGGAAGGCTGCATTGTTAACATGTTTCCCAGGTGCTTTATATGCACACTGGTGGCTGAGAACTCTTTCTTTTTAGGCCCTCTGCCTGATTTTCCTTTGGCTGGCTCTGATTTCTTTACCACCCTGAACACCTGGGGCCAAGGCTCCTTTTCACAGCAGTTTGAAAGCAGTCTTTTCTTTTTCTCTTTACTCAGTTTGGCCTAGGTCTTAATCTTCGAACAGCATCAAATATTCATTGCCATTTGACAAAGCTGGGGTTGGAGGATCCAGCGTTTACAAAAGCAAGTCCTGCCTTACCATTGGCGATCCAGTGAGCTTTCAGCAAGACTGACTCTAAATCATCCTGGCTCAATTAGTTTATTTCAAAGAAATACCCAGGTGTTGTTTGACCTTCAAACACATGGACTGCTGGAGTCAATGAAAGTCTCATCTGTTCCCATAATGCCAAGGGAACTGGATGGGGTAATTCTTTTTCATATTCTCTGAGTTTTGTGGAGGGATTATTAGGTTTGGGCTAAGTGAGTTATTGAGCAATATGCTCAGCGGTGGGCTGCGGTTGCCTTTGCCGAAGGAATGGCCAGCTGTGACCAGTCACTAAGCACCATGAAAATAGGGAGAGGTGTGGAGAAGAATTGGGCCATGTAGGTGGGGCATGAGTCCTGAGACATGGGGGAAGTACCCGGGGTACTATTGGAAGCAAAAAGGTAGATGTCCAGCTGAGCTCTGTGTCCAGGGCTTAGCAACTCTCCACAGCAGGAAAGAATTGGTCCTGGGGTCCTTTTTGCCTTTCCCAGCAGAGGGGCTGACTGCCATCCTCTCAGACTCCTGACTTGATACCCTAAGGTTTTCTGTGGCCCTGTTTAGGAGGCCATTCCACCCAGAATTGTGAGAGCTAAGAACAGCAGCCCAGGTTTTTGCAGCCTAAACAGTTTATAAGAATTGGGGCAATGTTGAAAATAATTGTTCTGTGGTTGAGAGTGTGGTTTTTGGAGTTGGAAAGATCTGGTTTCAAATCATAGCACATCCTGCTTGCTAATTGTGTGGCATCAGGCAAATTACTTAACTTCTCTGAGACCCAGAGCTGATAATTCTTATTTTAGCCTTTCACAAAGTATGGTTTAAAAGGTATTTTAATATACATCCTACCAAAAAGGGATTTAATGGTCAAACACATTTGGAAAACACTTTAGACTCTTTTCCTCTATCTTGGATTTGATAATGCATATTGTCAGATTAAAGTTCCTGAGAAGTTCTGAAGGAAATAAACCTGTTTAACTTTGTTTAATCCAAAATGTCAACATATATTTGAGTTCATGAACTTTTTTCTATTCTTTTGTAGAAAATGGGAACAGTGTTTCATGAAATTCAAATGACCTCGTAGGATGGTTGTAAGTGTTCATTAAGAATTTAAGATAAATACTTCCCACAATGTCTGGCCCAGAGTAAGTACTCAATAGTAAGGAGTATTATCATTGTATGATTGTTATCAATGAGAGATTTTGGTCTCCAAAACATAAAACTGTAAATTTGATATACCTTGTTTTTGACCACAGGCAATTTATCAGTGTTTGCCAGTTGGAAATGTACAGATTTCAGCTGTCAGTGATGGCTAATGGTTGTGATTTACTGAGCGCCTACCATGTGTCAGGGGGTACATCAGGTACTTTAACTGAATCATCATTATATTTAATGGTCACAACTACTCAACAAGGTAGCTATTATTCTTCCACTCATAGATGTTCAAATTGAGGCTCAAAGACGATATGTGGCCTCCTCCAGTTTGTGTAGACATCAACTGTGGAATTGGGAACTTAGCTTGGATTCGTTTGGCATAAAGCCCTTTATTATTCTCAGTTGGGATTCTAGAAATTCTTCGGGGTCTGTGAAAGTACCAGTGATCTGGAGGAAATGTGCAATAAGTCTAACTGAAATCAAATACTTGACCAATGTGAGGCATTGTAGGACTAAATACACTGCGACGGTCACATTCAGCCATACTCCAAATCTTCCCTTTATGGAGTTCACCTTGATTTCTCACCTTGAAGCCTTGCATGTGTTGTTCCCTTTACCCAAAGCATTCTTCCTATGTCTTCTTCCTTGACTATCTCTCGCCATTCTTCAGTCCTTTACTTGTGTGTCTCCTCATCAAACTGTGAGCAAGGATCAAGTCCTGGCCAGCACTGTAATCCCAGCATGTAACACATTGTAGTCCACAGATACTTATTGATGAATGAATGATGTCAATTCAAAACCTATGTGAGAAAATTATTTATGCCTTAAAGTAATAAAGAGTGGGAAAATAAGTTTATTATTTAATAAGTATTATCTGTTTGATATACAAGAGTCTTGAAACACAGTGTCATGGGGTTTTGGGCAATAAGAATGTTGAAAATTCCTGCTTAGAACAATGCCTGCTACTAAACTCTAAGGAAGGCTTTGTACTACAGTGGAGATTCTTGAAAGTGGCAGCCTATTTTTGGCTGAGTCTCAGGGGTGTCTGTAAAAGAATGCACAGCTTTGCAGGTTCATAAACTCACTTTTAACAGACCCGTGTCTTGAGGGAATGGTGGCGTTTGTGATTCAGCTCAAGAAAACCAATTCGCTCGAATGCCCCTCAATTATCATGGTTATTGTCTGTGGAATGCCTTCTCTTATCAAGCTGTGTCCTAGGCATATTACATGTTACCTCTCATTTTTACGGTACATCTTCAGAGTACTGGTTATTATTCCCATTATAAATGAGGAAGCTCAGGCTCCAGGCTCCAAGAAGTTTCTCAACCTGCCAAAGACACACGGCTAGAAAGTGGTGGAGCAAGGATTTCAATCCAGGTTTGTCTGTCTCTGAGTCCATTTTGCCTCAGTAGGCCACCTTATCATTTCAGATAGGAGCTTTCTTCTTCTCCATGGGGGTTACACTGGCAATGTAATTGGTACTGGACATTGATGAATAAGTTCCCTCTAGAAACTAATCTTTGCAGCAGAAAGAGGCATAGTGACCTTAAACTAAAAATCAAGGCAAATGTTGCTTTAAAGCTTCATATATCAATCCTATTCAGGCTCCTGTGTCATCTTCCTTGATGACAAGAATATTTTGATGGTGATAACGAGGAACAGTTCTTAATACGAGAACATCTATTTCCTCAGTTAATTCTGAATCAAATTCTCCTTATCTTCCATTTCTTTCATTGTTTGAGAGTACCTGGTATTAGGCTGATTTGAATTCAACATTAGTTGTGGTTTTGTATGCAGCGAGTCACCCTGGCTTTAAGAGCCTGACTATCGCACAGGTTGATGGATTATTTCTTGCAAAGATTTCCATAGGTGAATTCTTTGACGCATTTAGTTTGATCTTGCCTACTTCATGGCATATCTGGAAGGCAAGAAGGAGATGGGAAATTGATTCCCTTGAGCACATTCTCGAAGAGTGGCATATTTTCAATCATATATTACGGTAATATATTGACAAGATGTTGTTTCGCTTAAAATGAAAAGATGTTGAGGAAGCAGCACTAAAGCAAAGGGTAAATCTGTCCAACACGTGGTTGAAACATAATGACCAGATGAAGGGAAACCAGAAAAGATAACCAAAGTCTGTCCCCTTCGGCGATGCTTCCTTTTCACCCACAAATGCCACTGGCCTCCTTCTCCATGTTTAAGCCCCTTAACGTTAGAACCTGGCGATGCTGTCCGTCTGGTTGTGACAATTGGAGGAGATGATGGGTGTCAAGTATCTGGCACATGGCAGGGCATACAGCACGAAATCAATAAGGGGTGATATTTACTCTGTCCATTTCAGTTCTATGAGATGATCTATTCTAATTTGGCTTCTACATTCTGCAGGTATAATTGGGTACTGGGGGCTCCTTTTGATTAGCTATTCAGGGGCCAATTCCTGAGAGAGTGGGCCTCCCCAGGCCTCTTTTCTGTTTAAAAGAAGGGACTCATCCTTCTATCACAGGGTTTCTCAAAAGTTTGGCCTAAGGATCAGTATACGTGATTCATTTGGAGCACTTTAAAAAAAATTCCCCCTCCCACCTTACACCTGCAGTATCTACATTTCAGAGGATGAGGTGTGGGCTTCTACGATTTTAACGAGCTCCTCAGAAGGTTCTTTTCAGCAAATTTTTGGCTTTAAAATGGCCATCTGAAGAGGCCAGGATTCAGAGGAGGAAGGAGCTGAGAGGCCTAGGAGATCATATAGTCAGTTAATTCCTATCCTTTGACAGACAAGGAAACTGAGGCACAGAGAAGCACCGAAGTTGTTGACAGAGCCCAGAAAAGACCTGAACGTAGGCTTTTCAGATCTCTTCCAGACTCCTGGGACAAAAACCATCTTGCTACACTGTAGTTGACATTCCCTTTTCCTGCCAGGAAATGGACTTGCTTTATGAGGCTATATTTTATAAGGATAAGGAAGAAAGTATCTCATTTGATTTAAGTGCCCCTGGCAGTGCCATCCCCTTTTAAAGTCTCAAATAGTAACATTTCAATTAACCTACTTAAAATTCCTTTGTGATTCCCCATTGTTTTGAGAGTGGGGTTGAAATGGCTTACAAGCCCATATCTGGGATTACCACTCACCTCTCCAACCATTTCTCATTCCTCCCCTCTCCTCTACCTTCTTTGCACTCTGCTCTCCAGATATTCTCAACTATTTTCAGTTCATCAAATGAGCCATATTGCTCCTTCTGGAGGGTTAGCACATGCTATTCTCTCTAAACTATTTTTCCTAGCAAAGCTTTCTTCATCTTTCAGGTGTCAGATGTCAGGTTATATCCTCTCTTTCCTGGGAAGCTTTCTCTAACCTTACAAGTGTGGGTAACAGAAACTTCCAGGTGCCTACTCTTTACAACTCTTTTCAAATTGATTGATATTGTATTACAATTGTCTTGGTGTTTTCTCCTTAATTACATTTTAAGCCCTAAAGGACAGGAATCACGTTTTGTGTTGTAGCACACATAACACATCGTGCCTGATACAAAGGAGGCACTCAATAAACTATATGCTAAACACGTGGCAGGATGATCTTCAAGTTCATGTGCCAAAATGTTCAAGCAGATAATGGTTTCCCTAGAATAGATGATAACATTAGTAAATGGTAGAAGATGAGATGGGTTAGGGCAAGCTAGAATCAATCATGAAAGTCTTTGATTTTGAGTTGAAGATGCTGGCCTGGACCTGGTCAATGATAATAATTCATTGATGGGGATGTATGAGGAAGATTCCTGTGGCAGCAGTGAGGAGCATGGGTGGGAGTGAGAAGAGGCTAGAAACCACATGAGAATTATGATGTGGCCACAAGAGTTCAGACTCAAGGCAGTGAGGATAAGGAGCAGACTCGTGGCTGTAGGAATGATGAGAAATGATGAATCCCAGAAATTCTGCCATGAAAGAATCAACAGTGTGTGGTAGAAAAAGAGAGTCAAAGATCCTTCCTAGGGGGATCTTTCTTCTTTCACTAGGCCATTAATTTATTAATTCAACAAGCATTGATTGGGGTGTGAGGTACTGGGGCTACAACAGTGAATAACAGAGACATGCTCCTTGCTCTCCTGTAAGTGAAGGAGACAGATGACAGATAAGTAAACAAACCAAAGAAGCAGTACCTAATATAACCAGTAGGCAACGAACTTCATGAATGAAATGAAATAATTCAGGTAAAGCACTTGGCACAGTGCTTGGTATACAGTAAAACTCAATAAATATTATCAAGTCCCTATTCCTGACCAACTCCCCAGGGAAAATAAAAAATTTCCATTAATGTCTCACAACCATTAAATGGATCATGATTATGGCTGCCATCTATTATATACCAAACTCTATGTCCTGGGCTTTGCACATGTTAACTTCTTACAACCACCTTGCAAGATAGTTATGATTATCCTTCTTCTTCAGATAAGGAATCAGCAGCTAAAGGAAGTTACTCAATTTCCCAAAATTCCCAGAGCTAATGAGCAGAAAATCCTAGGTGTGCCCAACTCCCAAATTCCATTCTCTTTCCATTGTCACAATGTAGTTGTTGCCAATCAGTGTTGTGGCAGTCTGCTTTGAGGTGAAGCTGGCAGACTCTTTAATCTATCTGTTCAAGTAACTGAAATAACCAACAAATGTTAAGGAGCAAACGGAAGCAATTACATATGTCTCAGCTACCCACATCCAGGTATGGCTAACTATGTGGTAATTCCCTGCCTTCCAACGAATGTCTTTGAATTGGGAGAAAATTCGAACACAGTTATTTTGCGACTCTCTTTCAAGAAAGTGTTGATTTATTTATTTCTGTAGTTTTAGAAATCTTAGGCTACAGCGAAAGTACCTAAAGTATCATTCAACTCAAATCCTGGGGGTTCATGTCTTAGGATAGAGTATAAACTTTGCAGATCCAGTTGAAGTCTTTCCTTTGCCACATACTAGACTATGAAATTGAACAGATCATTTAATTGACTCTAAGCCACATTCTCATTATTTATAAACAATGAAGAAATAGGAGGATATCAACAGCACCTACTTTATAGGGTGTATTTGGGATTGAATTAGCAAAAGTAAGTAAAGTGTGTTCTTAACTGGTGGCAATTTTGCACCCACAGGAGATATTTAGCAATGCCTGAAGACACTTTTGGTTGTCACAAATGGAGGAGTGCTACTGGCATCTAATGAGTAGTGACTAATCATGCTTTGAAACATCCTACAATGCAGACAGCCCCTCAGCAAAGAATTATCCAGCCCAAAGTATTAATAGTGCCGAGGTTAAGAAACCTTGGTCTATAACCTAGTGTCTGCTGCATAGCAATACAAAATTTTTTTTTTAAATCATAAAATCATCCAGGAATATGGAACACTTGGAAAATCCCTTTGGGAGTACTAAGATATATGGCGCTCAGATGAAAATACATCTGGGATACTGACTAGATATTTCACTTTCATCTAAGTATTTTGAAGTCATGAAATAGATATTTCCACTCGTCCACTGGGGATGTGGGGTGGTGATGTTCTTTGTCAATTGTTTAGGAGTTTCACAAAGCTGAATTTGCATTTGATCGCAAGCTTTGTTTTTTCATTTCAGGAGTAGTTTACCCCACAACATTACTTTTGAAAAGGGAGGTTTATTTGTTTTTAAGTAATTTTTTTTGGAACTTAAAAGCATCTTGACTTATTAAACCAGTTATTTTCCAGGCCTGCAAATGTTTTCAGCATGTTGCCCTAAGTTTCCCTGAGTCAGCACACAGGATTGCATCTCAGAAGACCTCAGTCAGTCAGAACCATTTCCTTAAGATGTTGGTATTTTTCTTTGGGGTTGTGATATTTGGGGTACTCATTTTGACAAAAGAGAGCATGTGTTTCTCCCAGACCCCCACATTCAAGGCCGTAGTGGGAATTCTGCTCAGGGCCAAGGGGTATACACCACAATTTCAGACTAAAGAAGAGAAACTCAAGTGGTCATTTGATATTTTCTCCTGCTGTTGGGCTCTTGCTTACTTCTATCCAGGAGCCAAACCATAAGGTAGATCCTCCAACCCACATTTTATGAGAGACAATAAGAGAGTACTTTCAGTTACAACTAAAAAATTCTTTTCCTGCTTCGAAGCCAAATGCTTTTACAAGAGGCAGAAAAAGACAAAAAAAAAAAACACCAAAAAACAAAAAACCCCACCTGAGTCAAATTGATGAAAACCAGTCAAAATATCGCCTTGTGGCTGATACAGCTATCCTGGCTGGTCCCAAAACACAAAAGGTGTCTTCAGGCATGGCTCTGAACACTGATTGAACTAGATTTCTGTGTCAACTGCTTGAAAGCTGCATCTCGCACCACACATTTCCTGAGCATCTTATTGAAAATTATCAGACCTGTTTTGTTCATTACCAGGAAGCTGAAAAATGGCCTGCAAGAGAGGCGGAAAGGCTTTCTACGGCCTTACAGGCTGACTTTTGAACAAATGTCCTCAAAGCTCATGAATACATCATGGAGGGGCTCAGGCCTTGGGGAAGGTATCCTTCCTAATAACTCCATGGAAATCGCTGCTGAAATCCAGTGGCCCCAGAGGAGGGACAGCCTCCTACCTAAGTCTGTTCACGTAATAAGCACTCAGAGCATATGGTTTGCTCTTAACGAGAAAATGTGTTAATTCTTGATTTTTATTTTAAACAATATTTACTGACACAGAGAAAGAATTTTTTTTCTCTTCATGTCAAGAAATCTGAATTCCCTGTAATGGAATCATGAGATTATAGCCTGCGAGGACTGAAAAGGACCTGGCTCATCATTGGACTCAGTTTTCTGGAGAGGGTCCTAAGGTAACGGAGCTAACAATGGCTGAATGGGGAGTAACAGAGCCTCAGCTAGAGGTCTTTGCAGTACAACACATGCATCCGCTGAGTCTTACTGTTGTTAAGTCTTCTCTTTGTTGTTTGCCTCTAACACTAGACTGCCCAGCTCTTATTTCTCCTGATATTCCTAACAGTTCATTTATAATCTCTACCCCCCTTCCCCCACATCTGACTTTGAAGGACCTGAATTCACTGAGGCTTTGATTAGTGGTAATTATTTACCTGTCAGACCCCAGCTGGACCGCATCACCAAAGCTGAGTCACACAGCTTTGCTTCCAGTGACTGCTTCCAAACAATTAAATCAGAGAAGCACCTGTGTAAATATGCAATCTTTGGCGATAAGAAAATGATTAGGCAACAGAAACTGAGCTGAAACGGTAAAAAATAGTGAATATTTTCCCCCGGGGGATTTTCACACATGCCTTTAAGCATCTCTGATCTCAAGAACCAGGTCGGGTTATTTTCCCACCCTTCCTACCCCTTGTTTGTTCAGAAAATACTATAGCTAATCTGAGATCATCAGATTTGATCAGTTTGCAAACATTAAAATTTTAAGGTAATCATCTCATGTATAAACTGAAAGAGAAGAAATTGAAATGAAGGTGAAAGACTAACCAGTAATTTTCTTTTCCAAAGCCAAAATGTCTATCTCAATAGATAAGCTGGCAACTGAAACTCATCTTGGACAGTGATATCTATTCTTATTTGTGTTTAGAGCTACTGTTTTGGGATTCAAAGTAGAGGATAGTGGAAAGAGTGAGAGTGTTTTTCACCAGATAGACCAGGAGATGAGTCCCCAACATTACCACCTAGTAGCTGCGTGACTTTAAACACATTTTGAGCCTCAGCTTCCAAATTTATAGAAAGGACATAATTCCTAACCTAACCTGCCATGCCACATGTAAAGTGCCAATCTGCTTAGCAAACATTCACCACGCCCCGCTCCATACTAACAGAGCAGAAAATCCATCATCTTTGACCATTTACTAAGCTGCAGTTAAACTGTTGCTGATTTTTTTAAAGTCGCTTTCTAACGGAGATCACTTTTCAGCCATAAGAGGTACCACTAGAAAGTGATTCTAAAATTTCCTTCTTATATTTCAAAAGGTACCCTGCTCTGCTTTTGGAATTTGGTCCTTCTTTACCACAAATTCACAGAGACTAACTATAAGAGAGATCTTTTCAGTTCTCCAGTTGGACATAGAAAGATATTGACCCTACCGGACATCAATTGATTAGGTTTTTGCTGTTTCAACCTGGCTGGTATTTTCAGCTGAAGGACATCCACAGGTGGTGCTTCATGGACGGGCTCCTTTTGTGCTCCTTGTACATTTAGGAACGTTAGTTTGTGCAAAGCTGAAACCCCTGTTTCATCTCTTCCTAAGCTCTTGATCTCGGGCAAGTTAATTATTCTTTGTGCTTCAGTTTCTTCAATTGTAAAATGGAGATGATGATAACTAATGCATAAGATTGTTCAGAGAATTCAGGGCATTACATGCAAAGGACTTAGAACGGTGACTTGAACAGAGGAAAAAGTAGTTGTCCTTGTGCTTGCTATTATCACTGGGACAAATGTAGGAAGCTAACAATAGAGTAGTCCCACAGAAAAAGCTAATGTGCTTAACAAAGCGTTCAAACCCTCAGTCAAAGCTTCCTAAGTCAAAAAGGCCACTGTTAAAAATGTTATGCTCTTTCGTAAAAGTCATTCTTAATTTCGTTTGAATGCAATGTCTTATTCGTGGTTTCTGAATAAGACAATGAAAAGCAAGCCAGCCTTCTATGGAATGTTACTCTCTTATTCAGAGGTAGATCCAATTGTCTTTGGACCTTGAGTCTAAAATGAAATAGTCACTAGTTTTTAAAATGCGCAGGATACTATTAACTCTCTGACATCAAGGTGATATATTTGCTAAGGGTAAGAAAGGGGATAAATATCACAAAGTTGTAAAAAGTCGAGGTTTACTTACGATCACTTTTTAAATAAACATCTTGAAAAAGGGATATGGAATGTTTGCGGATATAAACACATCTTTTGCTGCATGAAGCCCTGAAGTTACTCAAAATTACCTGATCGTTTTGTGAGTTTGACGGCATCTTCTAATTTTGGTGAGCTTTTTGCTTGTTTGTAGAGATGTTTTACTACTGTAAAAAGTGAGCATCTTAAACACCCCTAAATTTCCTGAAGCCAAAAGATTCACTTAAGTGGTGACAGCAGAGAGGATATAGATTTGTAAGAGGCTGTGAAAGGTTTTTTTTTTTGCTTTTTCTCCCCAAATCCCCCCGATACATAGTTGTATATTTTAGTCGTGGGTCCTTGTGGTTGTGGCATGTGGGACGCCACCTCAACATGGCCTGATGAGTGGTGCCATGTCCACGTCCAGGATCCAAACCGGTGAAACCCTGGGCCACCAAAGCGGAGCACGCAAACTTAACCACTCGGCCACGGGGTTGGACCCTGAAAGGAGTTTTAAGTGCAAAATTTAAAGATAAGAAGGACCATTTTACTTGGGGTACCTCCTTTCCCTTCCTAATCCTTTAGGCAAACTGATCAGTGGTAATGAAAAGATGTGGAGAGATGATTTGCTTTGGAATAGAAAAAGCACTTTGCATTATTAAGCTTCCTACACATCTTAAAAATAAATTTACTCTGAAATTCCCATTAGATCCCATAGAATTCACTGAGCAATCTGGCCTTCTTGTTTTGTTTAACAGTTATACATTCCCGAGGGTCTTAACAGCTCATTGTGCTGGAGTTGAGCTCTCTGTGCTTCTTCTCTGAGGCCTTATCACTTATCTAGTCTGCTGATTAACTCTGTACATCAATGGACCATGGTCCAGTTGAGTAGCCTGTATGATAAACAACTCAACAATAACACCATAAAATCTAAGCAGAGAAATAGACGGTACGCTGATAAATAGGTGTGCATGCACTGAATTTCGAAAATATATTTTCCCCTTTTGCACTTTCAAAGCCACAGTTTAAATACCCAAAAGTCCTTTCTATGAATCCATCAATGTATAATTCTCTAAATTTGCTATTTTAAGAAACATTAGTCCAGTTTTTCTACAAAATTGAAGGAATCATTACTCTAATAGCACATTTTTGGTCACTTATTTATAATTAACCTTAAATTTTTTTCTTCTGGTTAAATATTCTGCTAGCACTTCTTACACCTGACTTCCTGGTCAATTCCCACTTAAATTTCTGCAGCTGCAAACTCTCAGGCAGCTATTGATTCTATGTCTCCTTGCTAAAGGTTACTAACTTCATCAACAGTAATGGTATAAATCACATCTGTTAAGATTCTCTTATTGTTCCTAGCTGACAACGTACTTTTGTTTTCTGGCTGTTTAATGTCGTTGACATTCATTTTATCCATCACTCTACAAAGACAATTGGACTGAATTATTCCTGGATACTATTACCCAGTTGACACACTTTCAGCTTCTGAATCATGGGCTGAAACCAAAAGTCTGATGTTTTTGGCACCAAAATTCACAGTCTGTGTTATCTCTGGTCCAAAGAGGCTTTCAGATCATGAAAAGCATGTTGAATCTTACTCCAAGCTTCTTCCTGCCTCCCTTCACCAATGCATGGCATGCAGGAGCATAGACTTAGGATAACATCCTTAGTTTGTTGTGCTTAGAAGAAGGAAAAAATAAAAGCAGAGTCGTTAAAGATCTGCATAAGGAACAATTAGCTTAAGCATTGTGGCATTAATATGAGCTAGAAGTTTGTAGATCTGTGGGGCTCAGTTGGTATACCATAAACCTTTCAGGGGTATGCCACCTAACTGGGAACAGTCTATGAAGTTTTCTTTTTGTATAACTGAAGGTATTTGTAGATATGACAATAGCTATCACTTACAGTATTGGTCTATGCTGGTCATGCACAGTGATGGGGGCAGGGGCTGAAACTTACCAGGAGTAAGAAAGGAGAGACATAACATAAATCTGATAAAAAAGAAATATCAAAAACATATATGATACAAAAGATGTATAGGCAGAAACCTATAATAACTTTGCCCTATAAGTGTATAAATATACATATATTATCAAATTTATTGAAGCATAATTTACATACAGCGGAATGAATGTACTCATTTTAAATGTACTGTTCAATGAATTTTGATGTATGCATATCCTCAGGTAACCATCACCCAAGTCAAGAAAGAAAATTTCCAACACACTAAAATACTCTTTTCTGCCCCTGCCGAGACAACCTCTCGAACCAACCCCAGCTGTCATTACATTTCTATCAATATAATCTAAATTTACCTGTTTTAGATCTTCATACAAATGGAATCATGTGATATGTATTCTTTCGTGTTTGGCCACTTTTACTCAGCAAAATGTTTTTGAGATTCATTCATATTCTATGTATCAATGAACATTTATATACACATATATAAGCAGTCTGTGTAGACATTTGTTTTTATTATTTTTAGGTTCATACCTAGGAGATGAAGTGATGGGTTATACGGTAACTTTAACTTTATAGGAAACTACCAAACTATGTTCTAAGCTATTTAGACCATTTTATACTCCCACCACCAATGTGTAACATTCTCAGATCTATTTCCTTGCCAAATCTTGGTAATGTCAGGTTTTTTTCACCTTATCCATTTTAGTAGGTAAAGAGTGGTGTATTATTGTGGTTTGAAATTGCATTTCTATGGTGACTATGGTGTGAAATATCTTTTAGTGTTTATTGACCAATCATATTTTTTCTCTTGTTAGGTATATGTTCAAATATTTTGCTCATTTTAAAAATAAGGTCATCTTTTTATTATTGAGTTATGAGCTCTTTTGTATTCTGGATACAATTTTATGTTAAAGATGTGTATTATGAATATTTTCTTTCAATCTTTGACTTGACTTTTTTTTTTAATGGTCTTGTCAGTAGCAAAAGCTTTTACTTTTGATAATGCCCAATTTACCAATTTGTTTTTTTAATAGTTAGTACTTTTTGTGTCCTAAGACATCTTTGCTTACTCAAGGTCATAAAGTTTTATAGTTTTAGATTTTACATTCAGTTCTATGATCTGTTTTTAGTTTATTTTGGTATGTGGTAGAAGTACAGTTTAAAGTTGATATTTTTTAGTACAGACATCTGATTGTTACAATACTGATTTTTTAAAGACTATCTTTTCCCCAATCTGTTCTGTTCAAGTTCACTAACCATTTCTTCTGCATTATCAAACTGCTATTACAAACATTAAGTAAAATTTTCACTTTAGATATTATATTTTCCTGTTTTAAAAGTTTCATTAGTTCTTTACTTTTGAGAGTTTTCATTTCTCTTATTATATTCATTTTTAAAATAAATACTGAAACTATTTACAATAGCTATTTTAAAGTCCTTATCTGGTAATTCCATCCTCTCTGTCACTTATTGGTCACTTATTGATTTCTGTTCCCTAATTTTTCTCCTGATTATGGAGAAAAGGTTTTTCCTATTTCTTTGGGTGTCTAGTAATTTTTGATTGGATGCTGGGCATTGTTGACATTACTTTGTTGAATGTCTGGATTTTACTATGTTCCTTTAAAGAGGGTTGTTTTTTGATCTGGCAAGCATTTAAATTTTGTGTAGATTAGTTTACCTTTTTGTGTGTGTGTGTGTGTGAGGAAGATTGGCCCTGAGCTAACATCTGTGCCAATATTCCTCTAGTTTTTGTATGTTGGTTGCCACCACAGCATGGCTTGATGAGCAGTCTGTAGATCTGCACCCAGGATCCAAACCTGTGAACTCTGGGCTGCCAAAGTAGAGTGCATGAACTTAATCACTATACCACTAGGCTGGCCCCTAGTTTAATCTTTTTGAGCCTTGTTCTTAAGATCTGTTAGGAAAGGTACAGAGTAGTCTTTATTCCAGGAATAATTTTGCATCACTACTGAGGCATGGACATTCTCCGGTCTCTACTGAATGCTGCATGGGTTCAATAATGTTTCTCCACTCTGGCTGGCTGGAACTTGAATCTATGTCAGCCTAATGGGAGATATCATTCAGTTTATAGTTTTTCAGTTATTGTTCTTTCCTCAGTAATTATTATTTGCCCTGTGGAGTTTTGCCTTATACAGCTTAATAATTAGCCCAAAACTCAAAGGCACCCTTATGCATATTTTTTGAAATTTTTTCTACAGTCCCCTTCCTTTCTAGTACTCTGCCCTGCAAATTCCAGTTACTTCAGCTTCCTCAATCTTTGACCTTTGTCTCCTCATTTCAGCAAGCTCCCATGTTCTACCTGGATTTTCCTTCCCTGAGTGGCAATGTGGAAAGGATCTCCAGGCAAAAAATTGGGGGCTATTATGTCCTCATCTTATTTGTTTCATTTCTTTCAGGATCATAATTGGGGCTGCCTGTTGTCCACTGTCTGAAAACAGTGGTTTCATGTATTTTTTCCAGTTTTCAAATTGTTTATGGTGGGTAGTCTCTTCAATAGCAGTTAGACCATCATAGCCAGAAGAAGAAGAAGCATATTTTTTAAAAGTACAATTAAGGCAGTTATTTTACCACAAACAGAGATAAAGTGCTAAAGGGCTCGCAGCTAAATGTTATGGTTACTTTAGATGTGATTTATTCCCTTTGAGAGCACTAATCAAACTTAGGTTTTAAGATTTATGCCATAATTATTGATGGAAATGTCTATTTCCCAAACAGCAGTTGCTTGAGTCCCACCTTGGTGATTTCTGCTCTGGATTACTCACATTATAATTTACTTAAAATATTTTCTTTACGTTATCTTGCTTGTAACTTAAATTTATTTGAAAAGTAAACTCTACAACATTATCATAAATGGAGTTGAGAAACTAATCATATTTTTCTAATACATATTAACATAAGCAAATAACTTTAAAAATAAACAAAAAGTATCTGTGGACTGAAGCCATCTTGTATCCCACCAGGCGTATTGTCTACAGGTAGCCACACTGGAATAGATCACACAGGCATTGAATGAAGAAGTGACAAACGAGGTGGGGATGAAAAATGTCAGGACCATTTTTCATTTGTAGTTTCTGATAGAGCCATAAAATTTTAAAACTAGAATCATCTTAGAGAACGTCTAATCCAACCCCCTTCATTTCACAGATGTACAGGTTCCTTCTGAAGCCCTCATAGTTGGTTAATTAATTCAACACTTATGAAAGGCCAGGCATGTTCTAGGACTGGGAATACAATAGCAAACAAAACAGACAAGCCCTCTTGGAGCTTACATTCTAGTGAGGAATAGAACCCCTTTCTTCGGCTCTGTGCCCAACTGTCTATTATTTAATGATCTATAGTCACAACAAAAGACACCACCTGAGCATTTTAATACCTGTGTCCAACTTGTCTCTCAACACCTTTAGAAACAAGGTTTTCTCTATGTAAAATCAATCCAGTTTTATAATCTTCAGTCTAACACATCTGAAATATACCAGCTCACATGATGACACTTTGTACTTTCTAATGGGGCTACTTCTCATACTTTTCACTTCAGGCATAAAAGGGAAAACAAATCTTTCCTTTTTATGAGAAAGTGCCCATTATGCATTACAATTACGTAATTTGGAACTTTGTAGGATGTAGTCAGCCTCTAGTTGCAACACACATTAGAGCTTATAGACGAGGTCCTTTGGTTTCTTATCTCATCTTGCTTCATGATCTTGTTCCTGCCCTATTTTAGTCTCTCCTGATGTATCACTCTCTCAAAGTGTCTGTGTTGTTTATTTGTATCAGTTCCTATATCCCAGCTCTGTCTTCTTTCAGACCTAGAAACTCTTACCCAACCAAGCCTCTTCTAGTCTGAGGAAAAGAAGACTCTATTCTGACATTCCAATCTTGAAAGCTGACTCTGTTCCTGACAACTTTGATGTTTTTCACAGGTACAACCACCCCCAGAGACAGAAAGGGTAGGATGGAAGAAATCATCAGAAATGAGTTTGGGCACACAGTTGACTCTCTCCTTTTTGTCTTTAGATCAGTGGAATTAGTGGAAGCTTCTATGAACTCATGGAATTTTTACCCTTTGGAATTCCCAGATGTCTTCAAGTTGTCTTTGAAGAATGCTTATTTTACAATGTGTATTTTTTCTTAGAAAAGGAGAAAAGCAGAGTGGGTCTTATTACAGGTATAGAGGAGACTTGAGGATAACTCCTTTTTATTATAGACTTGCTATAGCCCAGGCACAGCATTATGCTTTTTCACTTTTGACCTTCACAGCAATCTAGTGGTAAATGAATTATATGTAACCCCATTGTACAAATGAAGACCTAGACAGAATCTTGCAGAAGCCACTTAACTTCCCTAACATTGAACAACCAATATGTGGTTAAGTCAAGAGTCAGTTTCATTTGATACCAATGAAACCCTTCTATAGCTCATTAATACCAGGGTCAGGGTAAAAATCATAAATACAACCATATGCATAAAACATTAAATATAGGATTTACCCTTGTATATTAATTTTATAGCTGAACAAACTGAGGCAGAGTCTGTGGGATTTGCCTCAAAATCACTAAGTGAAATAAGTGGTGATTGGAATTGAAATCCTAGTCTTTTGCATTTTATCCTGAGTTTTTTCCAACACAGCATTGTAATTCCAAGAGAAAATTGTTCATCTTTGCATTGGACTGAGTTGTTTGGTTAAAACCCAGTGTCTGAAGAGTCATAACAGAGATTTTAAAGACAGAGTTATAACACTGACACTATAAAAATACTGAATTCCATTAAGTTCAAAAAATATTTATTCAAATATTTACTATGTGTCTTTTTATTGATTACATTATGCCCTTTTTTTGCTACCTAGACATCCCAAATAAACTATTCTATTACCAGACCAAAACAAAAGATAAAGTGCCCTTTCAGTTTCAAGGAAATTGTCTTGGTCTATCTAGATTAACTATCTCATCCTAAAGATGTGTAGATGTGTAACTGGTGAGAACACAATAGGAAATATCTCTTTCCTCAAAATGCCCGGTTAGGATACGCCATTTGAAAGAGAAAAAAACTTAGTTTAATCTTAACCACATAATCATTGAAAACAATCTTGTTTCAGTTGCCATCCCTGCAAATGCAATTATGGCCAATTCTCATGAGTCTGTGCTAATGGGAAGAGGGTGTAACATGGATGGTTGACAGGTTTAGATAATCCAAATAACTGATTTTCAGCATTTCCCCCACTAAACCTATTTACCAGAGTTGCTAGTAAGTAATGTAAATTGCTGATTCTAGTTTCCTTCCTCTCCTCCCCACACCCAGCGCCCCCAACCCCAGTCACCTTTTGATGGAGATGTTAGTGAGCAATAAAATGGCCAAAAAGCTGTGGGAGGAAGAAGAGAGAAGGAAAGTCCATCAATCTGTGAATGAATAAAGAAGAGCTATTTCCATTCGATGCTTTTGAAATGGAAAGTCTTGCTCCTTTTAGAATATTGTTTTGATCGATATCCTTATAACATTTATTTGTATAATAGGCATATCTCAAATGCAATTTTATTAAATTGCCATTACGTAAGTAAAATATCAACTCATTTTCTTTATTTAAAAAGATTAAGCATTACAGATATGGTTGAGGATTTATTAGAATTTCTCCCTCAGTTTCAGACCTTCCTCCTTTTCTCAAAAGGAACACAACAATCCTGACACCTGTTTATTATTATATAAAATGTACAGTTTTTTAAATTTATCCAGGTTTTTTTTCTATATATTTATGTAGAAATTTAGTCAGAGAAAATAAGCATGTCGGTTGGTTTTGTTTTACGGTAATAATAGACTATCTATATTGTTTAGTTACGTGGTAGACACTGTGATGCATTGCCCATACCCCTCTTCAATGAAGGACTCATTGCCTCAGCTGGGAATGCTGTTAGCAGACAGTCTTCAGCTTCAGCCCCTTCGGGGACCACGTTAGTTGCAGAGCTACTTCACCCTCAGCCTTGCCCCTTCTAGAGGCAGCCAATATCCAACAACTGATTCCGTTCCATTTGATATCAGTGTGCAAGTTCTTATACAAGTTTAACGCAAGACTATAAATGTCTTGCTACATTGGCCAACTTGAGACAACTCAGAATAAGCTTTCTAGATTCAGAGATCTCCATGGGATGACTGAGGCTGCTGTTGGGGCTACATCTCAGCTCAACTTTTCGCCCTGCCCAATCCTGCTTCCTTAGATGTCGATAGCAAGAATATTTCTTGATAAATATCCTGAGCAGTAACCTGCATCTCATAGTCTGCTTCCCAGGGAACCTATCCAATGACATGTGACTTGCTTCTTTTTTCACTCAATGGTATGTCTTGGCAGGCTCATATAGTAGGATAAATGGATCTACCTAATTCTTTTAATATTCTTGTAGTATTTGTGTCAGAAACTAGGTAGTTGATCATGAAAGTCCTGGTTCCCTTTCTTCCTGAACCTGTATCTAGACCACATCATGATTAGGTACGGATAGGGTACTGAGATCTGACCAGTGGATTGTGGAGTGAAGTGATGTATGCTACTTCCAGGCCTGATCTATTAAAACCTCATGAAGTCTTCCATGCCCTTTCTTATCCCCCACATGCCAGCTAGATGCAAAGGACTTAGCAGAAGATTCCAAGGTCCTGGGGGATGGCAAAGTCACAAGATGAAAGAAGGCTGGGCCACTGGTCATCACATAGGCTGCCCATGAACCCCACATCAAATTGCTGGTCTGTTGTAATATTTATTTAGGGTTATCTCTTATGGGAATTAGCCTCTCTTACTTAAATGTGAAAGAACCCTTTGGTTGTTTCCAGTTTCTCACTACTGCAAACCACACTATTCTGAATATTTTGTATATGTCTTCTTAGATGCAAGCATTTCTTTAGTGTTAAATACAGAGAAGCAGAATGGCTAGGGCTTTAAAATTCAATAAATATTTTTGTACCATTTTCCAAAAGGTTATACCAATTTCTATTTCTATTCCCACTGGTAGTGTATGGGAATACCTCCCTCTGGTATCTTTCAAACATGGGATTTTAAAGGAAATGCTTCATTTTTGGATGAAAAATATTTTCATATGTAGTTGAATTTTAATTAGTTTCATATCTCAAATTCCAGGACATAAAATTTAAAAAATAGTAGACACTTGACACTTTCAGTTTAGCCTCTTTGGAAGCAGTCCCATGGAGTCACTCACCATTTTGCTGGGGAGGAGTTTGAATTGTACATGCCAAGGCTAATGCATACCCCTGGGTGCTTACCTACTGAACGATCCTGATCAAATGTCTAGGTTCTACCTCAGAGAGCTTTGCTGTTACCTATTCCTTGCTCAGGATGGGAAAAAAGAGCAATAATCATACTGACTTCTCCTTATTGAGTATATAATATAAGCCAGGCCCTGTGCTAAGCTCTTTACCTGATTAACTTATTTGAGCTTCAGAGTAACTCTCTACCATGTAAGTTGCTATTACTTAGCCCTGCTTTTCAGATGGCAAAACTGAGGTCAAGGTAATAATAATTTATAGGTGAAAGCACTAAGGTATAAACCTAAGACTGACTCCAGACTGAGGGCTGGATCTCTTTTCTCTTAAACTATACTGCCCACATACAACTCTCCTTCAAAGTGGGGCGGTATCACACACGTTATGTAATTAAATTGTAGTGTACCTCACTGAGGGAAATGTAGGAGTCTTCGTGTCTCTGGGATTAACCAGGTCATGGGGAGGCATCCTTCGTGAATGTCAAGGGTTTATTTTAATGGGTAGAAAACCAGGCAGGAGTGTTAAGTTTCTATTTCAGCTTTGAAAAAATTTTAAAAAGTATACAGATCCATAAGTCATTTAAAGGTTTTGAAAAAACAAAACAACAACAAAATCTGCATTCTGGGTGGCTGCTTGCAAAGCAGCTGTAATCACTTGGCTGAATCACATCTTGCTCAGTGCTCCTCCCTCGACTTCCTTTGTCCTCAAACTGAACATAATGCAGAGGAGGTCTGTGTGGGTCTGGGACAAGATGGAATTTGGACCAGCTGTTTTCAAAGGTTACATTAGAAACTCAAAAGGCTAAAAGAGGTTGCTGTGAAAACTGCCTTCTAAAGTCAGAGTCCCCATATAACGTCACGTGTCTGTACCAAGAAACTATGGTAGGGGTGAAACTGGTAACACACAAATCTTCCCAAGATGAACAAAATGTTAGGCCCTATCGATGAGGCACAAGGACATATTTGACTTTCCAAATATCTTCCATTTTTGTGGTTTTTGAGGTTGCAGTAGAATTCAAACCTCTCCGGGTTCAAGTTCATCTAGTCTTGACAAAATATGACTTCCTGTGGCAGCAAAAGAAGGTTTTGATTTTAAAAAATTGAGGGCAATTAGATGAAATAGGTTTCACCAATGATAAATGAATCAAGGTTAAATTTCTCTTAAAATATACAGGGGTCAAAAATCTGGGAATGAAATACAAGTGATAGACTGTTTGGGGGTTTCCTTGGGCCTTACCACACTGGAAAACCCTGAGTTTCTGTAAATCCAAAACTTGATAAAAGGGCAAGAAGACAGAGCAGAAAAGACAAAGAATGCTAAATGGGTCTATATAATCATCAGGCAGAAGGCTTAAATGTGGTCTGTTCTCAGGGAAATGTGTCCTGTCAAAGTGCCATCCTCTGTCTATGACGGTATATATTTGTTCATTTAAACAACACTATTGCGCTTACTCCATGTCAGGCACAGTTAGAAAGTTGCTCTACAGCAGAGAGTGAAAGAGATACCATCTCTTACAGTCTTCAAGTGAAGAGATAAGAAACTAAGTAAACACAACTGTTCATAAACAAATATTTGCAAACTGAGATCGTTGCTGTGAAGAATGTAATTGGGGTACTCTGATGAAGAATGGAGGAGGAGACCTATGTAGATGATGTCGTTAGGGGAGATGCATCTAAAGAAGTACCATCTCAATGGAGATGGGCAGAAGGAGACAGGTGCCAAGTTTCTCCGGCTGGGGCTGCTCTTATAAGACAGAGAAGAGCTTGGGCTGACTGGAGCTTATGGCGAGACGGTACTCGGACAGTGGGAGGGTGGTTTAAGCAGGGTCCAGATGGCCCCAGAGAATGAAATGGCACTGGAGAGTTTTAAACAGGGAGGTGACATGGTCTGGATTTATATTTTAGAAATATCACTCCAGCTGCAATGTTCACACTTATTTGGGGAGGAGAAAGGTGGACATACAGTAGAAGCAGGAAATTAGGATAGTAGGGGATTGCAGTAGTTCAAGAGCAGCAGAGCAGAGGAACAAAAATGAGATGTGTTTATCTATCTGTTCCCTTGTCATTGGCTGTGCTCATCTGGACCGCTGTCAAAGCTGACATGGATGTGAAATGTCTGTATAAGTCTGATTATATTGCATGAATTCCATTAAGCATTCTCAGGGGAAATTATAATTAGTGAAGCCAGAAGGCCATTATTATGGCATTGAGCTTTGTCAATTGCCAGAGATTGCGAGCGTCCAAAGCACCATATCTGTGCTTATAGTAATATGCAAGATACTTGAACTTCTCAGGTTTTGCACGTGTTTGCATGTGATGTGTAGTGCACGTAGTTGCCGTGGTAGTGAGTTCTTCAGGCAAGGATATCAGGAAATGCACTTGCCCTTGGTCTCTTTTCCATTTCTTTGACAACAGGTTGAATGGAGGAGGCAGAGAATAACCAGTGTAATGAGTTTCTCATATTTCTGTGCATATGTTCATGGAATATCTGAAAAGAAAGGAAGGCATGACATCTGTTTTCAAATGGCAGCATGTGAAGGCTCAAGAGCTGCTAATTTTAAAGCTCCAGTAGAGACCTTCGATTGGCCCTTACATGTTCCACTGCTTGTGGACAGGCTCCATCTAAAGCAGACATTTTAAAAAATGTGCTGGGCCAACAATTACTTGTAAATTTGTTTGTCCATCAAAGATGTCTTTGGAGTTTCTAGGGATATTCATTTATTGTTTTGGAGAAAGTAGAGAATTGGACGTCCTGTACAGTAGGATTGCCAGACACTGTTGGACAGTCATTTGAAATCTGTGGCCATGAATTTAAAGTGATATCAATCAGCACTTTTACTTTCAAATGGTCACAATGCCATATTCTTCTGAGGTCAATAATATCTTCAATGGGAGTTTCTTTGATTTATTTCCCTTGGTATCTGTGGTTTGAGTCATTCTTTCAGTGAGTAATAGATATTTCTTGAGCATCTATTATGAGCCAAGCACTGTGTTGACAGAATGCTCAGTAATAAGCTAAGGGAAGCAGAATAGAAAAAAAAAAAAAAAAGAAGAAGATAGAAATTAGGAGAGAGTGATGAAAAATAACTTAGGAAAAGAGACTTTAAAATCTCTCTGGTGTTCAGTTCCTAGTTTGCCATTTTCCATCTATATGACCTTGGGTGAATTACTTAATGTACATTTTTGTTGCCTTCAATTTGAAGGCTAAATTAAACTACAGAGTCCTTGGTGGCCTTTCAGAGAAAGGGGTAACTGAAGGGCCAAGTATGACACATATTTTATATTTTAGGTATCTCTGAAACTGATAAGCTCTAAGGATTTTGACATCTTATTTAATAGGTAGCAACATCAAGAAACTTCGACAAACTTCTCCTCAGAGGTTGAGAACTTGGTAAAGCTTTCTGTTCTCAAAAGAAAAAAGAAATGACTCCTTAGTAGTCTGATGATGGGCTCTGAATTCTTGCAGTTTCACCCAGAAGACAAGAGCTCAGGATCTTGGGGGCTTTAGCAATTGTGTGTGTATGTATGTGTGTGTGTGTGTGTGTTATGTTGAGTGGTGTGTGGGCAATGTTGGCCATTTGTCTTTTTTTTATACCAAAAATATAAAATATCTGGGACAGAGGAAATAAAGCCCCACCACATTTGCTTTTACTTTTGCTCATTTCTGGGTCCCCACGCTGACATAATCCCAAATACTAATTTAGCCAAGCGTGGCTAATCCCCTAGAAGCCTCAGCAGTCAGCCATATAATTCGGTGGCGCACTATAGAACCTTCAATTCAATTTCTCAGATTTGTCAAAGAGAAGGATTAAAATGAGTTTGTCCCATTAAGCAGAAACAACACTGAAAGATCTAAAATCATATACAATTTATCACCCACGCTGATATGCCAGCCTTTCCAACTCCATCGTCTAGAGCATGTTTCTCAATCTCGGGCAATTTGGCCTCCCAAGGCACATTGCAATGTCTAGACACTTTTCGATTGTCATGACTCATGGGTGAAGGCAGGCAAAGGCTAGGGATGTTTCTAAACATCCAACAATGCACAGGACTGCCCTCACAACAAAGAATTATCTGGACCAAAATGTCAGTAGTGATCGTTGTCAAGTTGAGAAACCCGGCTGTAGATCACTCCTTCAATCTCATAATCACATGTGCCAATTTCCTGGGTGTGTAAGCATGCTACAAGGAAAAGCTAAATATTTAATTTAGATTTTGACATGGGACATCAATAGCTTTCTGATGCAAAGTGCTTTCAACTTCGTAACATCAAAGGTAAAACAAGTTCATTTTTAATATAAATAATAAGAACCTCTTACATACATAGTATGCAAAACAGATTTACTTGTATCCCGGTGTTTGATTGTTACTTCAGTCCTGTTAGAATTATAGCTGGTTATAAAATTATAACCATTTTATAGAAAGGAAATTATTTTTGCCTGGTGAATCTCTCGAAATGGCTTTTCAACTTGTTATAACACCTTAATTATTGAGGGGTCACCACTAAATCTGTCACATGTCAAGTATTTCTAGAAGGAAACATTCAGGGTGTGGGCTACTTATGTCTCTCCCATTAGGCGTGAGAACTCACCCAGGAGGAAAGTGGAACTTCAGGGACCCCCTTGAAGTGGTAAATTGTGTGGTGTGCCACAATTGTGCCACACATCTGATTCATAAGAATTCATATTTTTGGAAAGCAGCAAATGATGTTAGAAGTGATTTTCTTTCTCGAGTTGCCTTTTTTATAGAACCTGAAACAGAAGAGGGTTATGGTCAGGGAAAATTCCTGGCCTCTCATCTACCCTTTGTATGGCTTTTCCATGCTGTGATCCCTAAGGCATAACTAGAACATCCAGTGAAGAAAAGACCAGGGAAATCAGATGCTGAGCTGTTGTTTGGGTTTCCCTGGCAAGCTAAAAACATATGAATGTATAAATATAAGTGTGTCAAGTCCATTAGATGCTCCAAGGACCCCGTTTGACTCTGCAAATATCTTAAGGACAAGAGATTATCAGGCCAGAGACAAGGATTCAGAAGAGTCTGCTGAATGTGAAATGAATGCTCCCCTTGTTCAGAACTGGCACCATGCGCATTGTTTTTGAACCCATGTTTTAGCAGGGGGCAGACCCCAGGGTGAAATGCTGGTTTGACCACTTGCTAGCTGTGTGAAATTACAGCAGGTGCACAATGATGCTCGGTTTCCTCATCTGCTAGATGGGGATGGTACTCTTTGGAGGAGCAGAGAAGATTAAAGGTATAATGTAATGAATTTAGCACAGTGCGAGGCTCATTGGAAGCACCTAAGGACAGCAAATCCTTGAAGGGGCTGTAAAGTTCTGATTATGGCCGTTCTTGCTGGTATGATCTCTTTTTGTGATACTTCCTTGGTATATATGTATGTTTTCTCTCCCCTGTGTACAATGCTGCTGTCCTAAATCAGACCCTTGACAGGTTTTGCAAAGAGCCCATGAATGACACCAAACCCACCCTCTACTTAAAAACCCTTAAAGGAATCTAACTTCCTGAAGGAGCAGGTTTTCCTTTGCCTGCCCTTTAAATGTTGGGGCTCTCTAGGGTTTTCTCCACATCCCACTGCTTCTCTCTCATGCTCCCTGATGCTGTATTTTAATGAGTTTTGTACACACCAAAGTTCATAGCAGCAGTATTCACAATAGCCAAAAGGTAGAAGCAACCCACATGTCCATCGGTGAATGAAAGGATAAACAAATGTTGTAAATACATACAATAGAATGTTATTCAGCCTTAAAAAGAAAAGAAATCCTGATACATGCTACAACGTGGTTGAACCTTGAAAACATTATTCTAAGTAAATTAAGCCAGATGCAAAAGGACAAATATTGTATGATTCCACTTATATGAGGTACCTAGAATAGTCAAATGCACAGAGACAGAAAATAGAACAGTGGTTACCAGGGGCTTGGAAAAGGGGGGATGGAGAGGGATTTCTTAATGAGTGCAGAGTTTCAGTTTGGGACAAATGAAAAAGTTCTGGAGATGGATGGTGGTGATGATTACACAACAACGTGAATGTACTAAATGCACTGAACTGTATGCTTAAAAATGGTTAAGATGGTAAAATTTTATATTATGTATATTTTACAACAGTAAAAAAATTTTCAAATAAGCATAGTAAAATAATAACAAGAGGGGCCAGCCCACTGGCCTAGTGGTTAAGTTCGTGCACTCCACTTCAGTGGCCGGGGGTTTGCCAGTTCAGATCCCAGCATGGACCTATGTACCACTTATCAAGCCATGCTGTGGTGGCATCTCACATATAAAATAGAGGAAGCTGGGCACAGATGTTAGCTCAGGGCCAACCTTCCTCTGCAAGAACAGGAGGATTAGCAACAGAGGTTAGCTCAGGGCTAATCTTCCTCAAAAAAAAGAAAAAATAACAAGAAAAATTGCTAATATTTATTGAATATTTACCACATACCAAGCATTAGGCTACTAATTTTATGTATAATCATTAATTTAATCCTTATATTAACTATTGGAGATTAGTGTTATTGTTATTCCCATTTCCCAAGAAGAAAACTGAGTCCTTGAGAGGTTAAGTAAGCCCCAGGTTACATAGCTAGGAAGCAGCAGAGCTTGGATTGAAATGCAGGTATCAAGTTCCAAATTCTTTTTTTTTTTTTCCTGAGCTGGTTATTTGGTTTTTTTTTTGTAAGATTTTTTTATTATTTTTTATTTTTTCATTTTTTTGCTTTTTCTCCCCAAAGCCCCCCCCGGTACATAGTTGTATTATATTCTTCATTGTGGGTCCTTCTAGTTGTGGCATGTGGGACACTGCCTCAGCGTGGTTTGATGAGCAGTGCCATGTCTGCGCCCAGGATTCGAACCAACAAAACACTGGGCCACCTGCAGCGGAGCGCGCGAACTTAACCGCTTGGCCACGGGGCCAGCCAAATTCTTAATCACTATTTTACTCCCTTACCTAGTCCCTGTACATTGACAACCATCACATTTTGAATCTTTAGCTCAGATCTTAAAATGACAGTGATGAAGATGATAATATTGATGCTTTTACTCACATTATTTTCATCCTCTCAAAAAAATTGTGAGTTTCCATTATCCCAATTTAAAGATGAGAAATATGAAGCATGAGGAGGTTAATTAACTTGTTCATGTTCACCCATCCATGGTGGATCTACGACTTAAACCTAAATCAGTCTGATTTAAAGCCTTATTGTTACTACAACTACCTTCTTGAATATTCCACAAGCACCCGATTCTAAGATACTCTTTTTTTCTTACTTTAAAGTTTCTGAACTGTGGATATACCTTACGATATCAACAGTCTTCTCCCTACACCCCAATATTAACCTGATGGATGGCGTTTGTAGAACTCAGGGCATGGTGTATTTGTCACTCTAGTCCCGGGCCTAGAACAGAGTAGGTCCAGTAGGTGCTCAGCTTAAGTGGGTTAAAACATGATCTGCCCCAAGATGACCAAACACTGGCCCTTAGGTACAGACCTAAATGAGAGAATCAGGAACTCAGGTAAGAAGAGTAAGTGTGATTAGGAGAAATCCTCTAACAGCCCTCAGTGAGTCAATGAGATGCTTCTGAGGCCAGAAAAGCTGGGCTATCCCAAGACTGACTTAGAGAACGTGCCTATATAATTATTAAAAGTTAAAACCCTTCTATGTGCCTGTTGGTCACACTTTTTATGGTCCACTTTTCTCTTTTTCCCTTCCCAGGGGACATCTGTGCTTCATGACTAAGAACTGAGACTCCCAGTGCCCCCTGGGTCTTGTCATGGGCTCATGGGCCGTGTGTCTGGCCTCCACTCATCTGGTTGCCTCTTTAGCACTTTTACAATTGCCCTCAGAGATTGCAGAAAACGGGACTGGACAACTTGGAGCCCAAACACAGTTTCCAAGACCTAAATCCCTGCCCCCTGTGGTGATCCTAAGAGATGCTGTGGAATGCGAACTCTACCAACAAAGCCAATCAGCTTTGTTCTGTGAAAGAGTTCTCTAACAACCACGAATCATTAGGCATCAGAAGGAAAGGGCCAATTTTCCTGCTGTAAAACCAGCTTTTCATGAAAATAGACATCCTTGATGTCATGGGTAGAATTAAATGACCTGAATGCAACTTTTTAACAAAGGAAATAGTGGCAAAGAGTTTTCACTGTCCTTTTTTTTTCCCTGGAGTATATCTTGTCTGTACCCAGATCTAGATATGGAACAATGTACTTGTAATAATAATTAGACATTACCATGACAACTACAATGTTCAAAAATTGCCAGTAGCAAAAGAAATCACTTCCCAAGGAAAAGCTTTTTGCTGAGAAAGTACATGTAATTTTTCAAGGCATAACAAAAATATGTATGGTTATCTTAAAATATACTGTAATTTTCCCAATTATTACTGATTATGTCAATCCAAAATGCAGTTGAAATTTCAGTGTGATGGAGTCATAATGAATGTAAAGGTTGACCTGACTGGTATGATCTTATAGTAGAAGAGGAATGAGACCGTGCGTGGAGAAATCCCTGCATTACTCTAGTTATCAAATATTCATGCTATAAAAACTCTGCAAAATGACGTTTCCTAAATAAATGTCAAGAGTTAGATGGCATTCAGTTGACAATTCCAGGAAGAGTGCAAATAGTGTTTCTTTAATTAAAAGCAAGCAAAAAATGATAACTAATGAAATGTCATGATGGGACGGGGAAAGTGTAGGAAAGAAAGGACTCTGGGAAACCTGTCAGAGAATTGAACTCTGACGCTGAGGAGAGGGGGGCTGGGGGCAGCTTCCTCATTTCTGCAGAGCCAGGTTCAAAAAATGCCAAATAGTAAAATACTAGCAAAAATGCATCCACAAAAGGGAGAGCCTTAGCACTCTTTTACAGGGAAGGAAGCCGTATTAAGTGTAATGGGGAACATATGTTACTATTATTAAAAGTAGTAATAACTAGCACTGAGTGCCTCCTTGATGCCAGGGAGGTTGACAAGCACTTTGTGAATGCTCTCTCTCCAAATTAAGCTTGTGTAAAGGGCACCAGTGAAGCACAAAAACCGTGTTTTGCCAGAAATTGCTAGTTTCCATTTCCAAAAAAGCACTGACTTAGTCTCAGAGGAAAACTCCGACTGTTGCTGTGAACTACCTTTGTTCAAATTTTGAATTGGTATTGTTTTTATTTTAAATTACATAATGGGAGGGGGAGGCAGCACCAGATTCTTTTCAACATCCAAAAGCTCTAAGCCTTTGGCCCTGGCCACTGGGTCTCTCCCGCCATTCTTCAGTTAAGTAGTTACCATCAGGGGATCCCATGAGGCGGCGGAAACCTGGGCAGACAGCTTTAAATGAGATTGGAGCACCGGTCTCCCTCCTACCCTGAACTTGCTCTGAACCACTTCACTGGAGCATCCCCTGTCCATCCTGGATACACTGCCTGTTGCAAATCCCCCTTGTTGTTTTTATCTGAACTTTGTGTCTGATTCCATATCATCACTCCCCAGGATATTTCTACCCAGGTTGAAAACACACATCCCGCTTCCAGGCATCTGCTTCACGTTTCCTGGATGGCTCAGTAATGTGTTTGTTTAGCTCACTTCGCATTAGACTATAGATTTTGCCAGTGGCCTTTTGAACACCGGCCTCAGGATGTTTGTTTTTGTAAGTTTTTGTCTTATCTCACTTCCTCTGAAAAAGCCTCACTTTTCACAGCTTGGCCGAAGCCTGAATAAGCAGCTCTCTGAGCCTTGCCTAGACATCTTGCCAGTGTGCGAGGCTAAATTATTTGCAGTTTGAAAATCATAACCATTTTGCGTTGTTGCATTTCATCAAACGGCCAGAAGAGCATCCCAAGGACATGGACAAGCATACAGTAAACTGCATTGGCAGTAGTCTGTCTCCTTTCTCTCTCTTGCCCCATCTTTCCCTCCCTCCTCCTCGCCCCCCCCCCGCCCCCAACCTTCTCTCTCACAAATGCTTAGAACTGGGATGAAGTTCAGTGATTCTCAAATGCAAGGGAAGCACCTGGAAAACTTGTTAAAATGCAAATTCCCAGACCACATCCTCAGAGAGTCATTCTCAACAGCTGGGTGAGCCCTGGGAATCTGTCTTTTTAACAAACATCACCCTCCCCCACTGCTCCTATCGTTTTGATGACAGTTTGTAGATCTTAACATGAAGAATCCCAGGAAAGCAGTTAAAATATTGCACTCAAATGTCTCCAATCTGGCTTTGAATCCTAGCTCAGCCATTACCTGGCTGGGTAACCTTCTGAATCCCAGTTTCCCTCAAATGTGGATGAAAGAGGAGGTTTTGTGAGAATTCGATGGACTTGGCACAAAGTGAATGCTCAACAAATAATAGCTCTTATTTTTAAGTCATTGTATTCTGAAGAAACACAAAAGAATTGAAACAGTAGAAAACAGAATCTTATTAATAGTCTTCTGTGAGGAGAAAGTGGTCTTAGTCTACGTAAAAACTCAAGGCGAAACTTGGACCAAAATGTGAAAGACAGAAAGTGAGTGCCCCGTTCTTTTATTTCCCATAATCTATAGCTCATGTCTCTCCCTTCTCTTGGTACCCTTTTCAGCCCCATCTTCACTCAGCATCCTTCAGGAGGTTTCTTGAATTTGCTTCCTCAGGGAGGGTGGCCTTCCTGACCCCTAGGTTAACTCCACAGCCCGGGTTACTTCCTCTTGATGCACTCATCACATGTTATTATTAATTACTAGCTTGGTATCTCCCTTTCTGCTAAACAGTGAGTTCCACTAAGAGATGGGATCTGTTGCCTATCAGCCTTATGTCAATGGGAGGTTCATAGCACGAGCCTGATACAGATCTTTTGAGGAAATAAATAAATATAAGGAAGATTTTTTTAAAAGTCACTAATGCTGTTCAACTATGAGACAGAATGTCTTGGGAGTACTGCCTTGCCTGTCACAGCAGGTCCATTCAAATGGACCCCTTGGATATATTGCTGAGGAAGTCCCTGCAGAGAACTTGGTGACCAGTTGGCCAAATGGTTTTACAGACCAACTCAAGGAAATCTGGGACAATTTCTTGAAAAAAGACAAAGTCATAATGAAGACCTCTGTTTTGCCATTTGCAAAGAGTTAGACAAATTGAACAAGGAAACACCAGATGACAACATCAATTTTAATTATGTCTCAGTGAAACACCTAAGGTACCATTTAAATGATGCACAGCCCACAGGCCCTCCAAACAACGAAGGGAGAATTAATGAACTAGAGACAGAATGATTCCGTTTACTAATATACTCCCAGCTTTGCTGCATTTAAATTTGTTTTCCTTCCTCATATGGAGAAATTTTAGCTTGGCATTACTATTTCCACAAAGGAAAGGTGATTCACCAGCTGAATGAATTAAGCATTCTACCAGACTTGGTCTCAAAAGTTGGAAAAACAGCAAAAATCACACATTATTTCAAGTCTGGAAAAGCTGAGCTAATATTTTTTCTCCATTGTCTTTTATTTTCTGCTTCTGGCCAAAAATGGAAAGCCATTTTTATATCCTTTTAAACGTGTTTCTTAGGGGAAAGACACCTTCCAAGTAGAAGCAGGAGCAAAGAATAAGTGCTAAGTTCTATTTCTTTTGGCATGTCTACTTCATTTGAATTTTGCTCATATGGCTGGAGTTTCCATTACTGAAAAACAGAAGGCGACCTGAGAGCTCAGAAAAAGTGAAGAAAGAAGGCTACTTTGTTTTATAAGGCTAATTCTTAGCCATGTTCTTAACCAATTTAGTCCTTATTACAGCATAACTAAACTCCATCTATAGGACAATCCCTCTGATTGGATATTTATATCCCATTATTTTCAAAGAAAATCAAGAGTGCCCGATAGAATGACAGTTATGCGAGACAAGCATGTAAGTGTACAAAGATAAATTATGCCTTCGTTCTTCATTTATTTGGCAAAGTTATGGAGATGCCATTTTTAAGGCATTTCTACACATTCCTCTGTTCGTTTCTTTGAGCCCATTTGTTTTCTTTCTTCCAGGAAAGAAAATAAACTGAAAACAAAGACAAAGTGTACTCTCTGGCAAAGTAGTAACAGCTCCAGCAATAGACTACTTCTGAGTTCTGGAGGGACATTCTGCAGAGACCCTGAACTTAGTCTGGTTAATGAAAACCCCGATACTTGTTAGTAGTTTGGGCTTTATCAGGTTTATCACTTGTCATAAATACAAGGAAAAATGAGTGTGGGACAGCCATATCATCAGATGGGAGAGGATGGAAACGTTATGTGGAGACAAACCTGTTCTATATCACACCTGCAATGAAGCCCGTGCAAAAGAAGAGCACACACTCTCTCGTGTGTGGATAAAGCAGCAAGAGAAGGATCACTTTATGGAAGCAATTTCCAAAGTGTATTCTTTTGATGATATCTACGGTCAAAAAGGTTTTGCACAATAACTCCATACTCTTTCTACTTTTTGACAGTCACAATGCATTTTAGTCAAAGACCCAAGGAATTCCTGAAACCACGTATACTCTTATTTAACTTGACTTTTCCCAAATTCACTGTACATCTATTTTACAGCACTCCTATTAATAATAACTAGACTTCCACTGAAAAATAGTACCTCAACCTGCAAGCCACTCTCCCACTCCCACTCCCCAGCCCTTCTTTTCTTCAGACTTTATTTAATGCAAGGATGACCTATACCTCCAATACTTTCCAATCTTTTGTATGTCATGACACCCATAGACAAGTATAATAAAAATTATAGCAGTTGTGTGCCACACATATACATAATGAATCAGTAACATTTTTTCCACTTGATATTTTTTGACTATCTTTACCATCCATAAAATATTCTGTGAATTCTTCTCTTCTATAAATTTATGAAGTGCTGGCCCAGACGGAAGGCCACAGCGCCAGGGGCTGAGGAGATCAATAGCATGGGGAAATCCACTGTACCGCAGCTTACCAGTTGGGAATTCCATTCTGATGAGCTAATAGGTATGTACAGGGTGAACCCACCCTGGTTATTGGGAATATTTGTGTACTGACTGTGGAGACCTCTGCACTCACCCATCATTTGGTGTCTTCAGGTACCTACCTACCCAGTGTGAAGTCAGTTATGAGCACTATGACTGGTGCCCTTTGTTTCACTGCCCACCCCACCCTAAACATTTTACGGGGAGCTGGTGCTATGTTATCCAAATGACTACCCTCATTTCCTGTGTTAGGGTCACTTCATTTTTCCTGTCTTGGTTTCCGTAAGAGGCAGTGGACCAGATGGAGGAGAACTGAAGGATGATCTATCAACTCTCCCTGCAACATTTGGAGGATTTTCACTTCCTTTTAATCAGGAGCAGGCTGTTCTCAGAGGATCACCTTGCCTCCCACTGCCCTACTTGCTTCCAAAGCAGACAGCGAGAATTTGATTTTACTATCAGAGCTAGGACTGTGGGAAAAGGGCGGCAGGTTGGAAAAAGGTAACTGGCAGGGAAAAGTTATAGTCCAATGGACTGATGGGATCTGATAGGAATCCAGGCGTTTTCTAAATAGACCTACTAGCTAATACCAGGTTTCTTATTCTCGTTTTGAGCTCTCTAGGCTTTTGCTGTCATTGTTGTTGTTTTCCCACTGGAATGTATTGTCTCCTTTTTATTTCCTTAAAAAGTAATCCAGGGGGACCAGCCCCGCGGCAGAGCGGTTAGTTTTGTGTGCTCCGCTTCAGCAGCCCGGGGTTCCTGGGTTCGGATCCCGGTGTGGACCTATTCTACTCATCAGCTATGCTGTAGAGGCATCCCACACACAAAGTAGAGAGAGTTTGGCTCAGATGTTAGCTCAGCAACAATCTTCCTCAAGCAAAACAAAAAAAAAAAAAAAAAGAGGAGGCTTGGCAACGGATTTTAGCTCAGGGTGAATTTTCCTCACACGCAAAAAGGAATCCACATTCGTGGCTCAAAATTGAAACTATACAAATGAGCAAATCTCAAAGAAAACAAAAATCACTCATAAAACCACCACCCAAACAGAATCATAGTTCTCATTATAATGTATTTCTCCCAGTTGTCTTCCTTGCTTAAATATTTGCAGTTTATTTTAAAACATTGGAACATTTGTGCATAATGTATTATAAGTAACTTTTCCCACCTTACTATACACCTTAGTTGTCTTTAGATGCCGTGAAATGTTCTTCCATGATATCACTGCGGGAGGCTGCACGAACTCCCTTCTGTGGTTCTGTGTGTGAGGATGCATTTCATCCATCTCTTCCTGGAATCCAAAGTAGTGGTTCAGTGTTTTAGATTGTTTTTCCTATTATCAACAGTGTTATGGTTAACACCTCTATAACTAAATCTTTAACACACACCTTTGACTTTGTACTATTTTCGCCTCATTTCTTGTGAGATATAACAAACCCCTAGAAAAGTATGTAAAACATTTTTACAGTTCGTTGAATACTTCTAAAGATGAACAGCAATGGTTGCATAGCAATATGAATGTACTTAATGCCACAGAACTGTACACTTAAAAATGGTTAAAATGAGAGCTGTCCCGGTGGCATAATGGTTAAGTTTGTGCTCAGCTTCCGCAGCCCTGGGTTTGCGAGTTCAGATCCCAGGCATGGACCTACACACCCTTCATCAAGGCATGCAGTGGTGGCATCCTACATGCGAAATAGAGGAAGTTTGGCACAGATGTTAGCTCAAGGCTAATCTTCACCAAAAAAAGAGAAAAAATTGATTAAAATGGTAAATTTTATATTATGTATATTTTGCCACAATAAAAAAAAGAACACCGATATGATTACCACCCTGGGCTAGGGAAAGATCATTGCCAGCAGCCCATGAACCTCACCCCATCACAACTCCTGAGGCTTCCTTGGAGGTAACCACCATTATGATTCCCTTCTTTTCTTTTTAATTTTACCAAATATGAATGAATATCCCAAAATATCTGTTTTTAAATTTTTGTAGGAATGGAATCATATTTTTGCTTCTGACTTTTTTGGTTCAACGTATGCTTGTAAGATTTATCCATGTAGTCTGTCCATGCACATGGCTTCATGGCATCCCATTGTATGAATATACCATAATTTATTCATTCGACTCAGGATGGACATCCAGATTTGCACCACTACTAACAGCCTGCAATAATCCTAGGGCACGTGTGCACTCACTTCTCTGAGGTGTACTCCAAGACTGAAATCATTGAATCACGGGATAAAGATATCTTTAACTTGAGTAGATAACACCAAAATAGGTGATTATCTTATTTACACCAGCTTTGTATGAGAATGCCCAATGTTCTACCCTCTCCCAACATTTGGTATTTTCAGAGTATAAATTTTGTTGTCAATCTGTTGTACAATCTATTATAAGTAGATGTACAATAGTATTTCATTTTGGTTTTTATTGGCATATGTCAGATTATTAATGAGGTTGAATACGTTTCATAAATTTATTGCTCATTTGGATTTTCTCTTGGCTTGAATCTTTTTCGGATATTTTTCTATTGTCTATATTTTTCTTACTGTTTTGGGAGAGTTTTTCTTATATCTTCTGAATAACAAAGCCCTTTGTTGGTTATATATGTTTCCTCAATTTATAGCTTTTCTTTTCACTCTCTTAATAGCATCTTTTGATAAAGTTTTTTTCAATGAGGTGAAAGATACAACCTTTTCCTTATAGTTCCTCGTATTTTGTTTAAGATATACTTATCTACTCTACACTCATGAAAATATTCTTCTACACTATTTTCTAAGTTTTATAGTTTATCCTCTCCTATTTGGATTATAAACTAATTGGAATTTTGTATATGATATAAGGTAGAGGTATAATTTTGTTTTCTTCTTCTTTTTTAAAAATATATGGACACCCAATTGTCCTACCAACATTTATTGAAATTTCTCCTTTCCCTACCAAACTGCCATGGTACCTCTGTCATATAGCAAATGCCAGATGCCCATAGTACATATTACATGCATAGGTCTATTTCTGGGCTCACTGCTCTGTTCTACTGGTCTGTTTGCCCATCCCTGATCCACAGTTAATTCTAACACCACAGCAATTCTTGATCCCTGGTGGGGCACACCATCCATATTGTTGTTGCTCTTCTTGGCTCTTATTCATCTTATTTACCCTTTGAAATTCCACATACATTTTATATTCATCTTATCCTATTGTTGAAAATTTTGAAAATTTGATTTGAGATTATATTGGCGGAGAATTTATATCTTTACACTATTAAGGCTCTCAATCTATGACCATTTATTTAGGTCTTCTTTACTGTCCATTAATAATACTTTATAATTTACTCAGTAGAAGTCTTAACTCTTTTGTCAGATTTATTTTTACATATTTTGATGCTATTATGAATGCTATCTTTTTAAAATTTTTATTTTTTTTTGCCGTATACAGTAAAACAACTGATTTTCTATATTAATCTTATATCTAGAAAACATGTTTAATTCTGTCATTAATCCAAATAATTTATCTGTGGTTTCTTTTGGGTTTCATACATATAAAATCATATGATTTTTAAGTGACAAATTTGTTTCTTCCTTTCTAATCCTTATGCCTTTTCTTTTTCTTGCCTCACTGCACTGACTAGAACCTTCAGTATAATTCGGATTAGAAGTGGCAATGGTGGGCAACTTGTTTTTTTCTTGATCTCCAAATGGGAACACACCTTCAGGTATGATGACGGATGGGGTTGTTTTTATAGATCTCCTTTATCAGATTAAAGGAGTTAGGTCCTTCCTATTCCTAGTTTGCTACAAGATTTTCTTTTTTATGATGAATGAATATAGGATTTTTTTCAAAAGCTTTTTCTGCATTTCTGTATCCTTTGAGAAACTCTTACGAATTTTCTCTTCTAATGTTTCATTTATCTATTATTTTGTAACAAACCAGGCCAGCATTTAGTGGATAAGAACTTCCATTTTATTATCCCTTATACCTCTGTGGGTTGGGAGGGTTCAGCAAGGCGGTTCTTCTGCTGCTCTTGTTTTGGTGCTCTCAGGTAGTTGCAGTGAAATGGTACCAGGGGCTGGAGTCATCTGGAAGCTCAGCTTGGACTTTGGAATGTCCCAGATGCTCATTACATGTCTAGCACCTTGGTGGAGATGGCTGGAAGTCCCAGTGCAGCTGGGATGCTGGGATGGCTGGACCTGTCTTTCTCCACGTAGTCTCAGGGTCTTTTTCTCTCTCTGTGGTCTCTACATGTAGTCTCCACAAAGTCTCTCCAGCTGGGTAGCTGAGTTCTTACATGGGCAGCTGGGTTCTTACATGGCGGCCCAAAGTGCAAAGCAGGAACTGCCAGGCCTTCTTAAGGTATATTCCTGGAATTGGCATAGCATCACTTCTGCCACATTTAGTTAGTTTAAAGTAAGTCACAGACCAGCCCAGATTCAGAGCCAGAGGGACTACACAAGGATAGAATGCCAAGAGGCCATCTTTAGAGACAGGCTACCACAATATATTAATGTGATGAATTGCATCAATTATATTTTCTAATGTCTACTAGCCTTACTTACTTGGGATAAACCCAACTTGGTCATAATGAATTATCTCCAAATCTAATATGCTACTTGCTTAGGTTGGCTCATTTTCACTTTTTCCTCTTAATATATTTCAAGAAAAATTGTGGATCCCTCTTGCCCTTAAAAAGAATCAAATATTACTCTTATATAAATATAGTTGAAGCACCAAGTTCTCTCCTATCCTAATATATGCCCCAAGATGAAACTTCTTTGATCTTTCCATGGAGGGGATGAGACACTGGGACAAAGTTTATTGCTCCCAGCTTGGCAGGCATCAGAACCTGAGAAGTCATGATTTCAGTCGGTGACTCACTGTCACATTAGTGTGTCCTGTTCCCTGCTGATGGTGCCACCTTTTAACACAACAGCACTTAGAACACCCTGTATTGGCAGTGAGATGAGTCTTCCTGGTCACCCTCTATTCTGTGTGACTTCACAATGGTTGCATTGCAAGAATTATGACAGTAACTTCCTGAAGTCCCACAGTGCCCAAAAAATGGAGGGTGACTCATGCCTCTGACACGGAAGTTAATGTTTGTTTTCAGTGCTTATATTGGTCACTTTTTCCCTGTTTTCCCCCCACATTTGCTGATCCTATCTTCCACTAAGTTTATGACAAAATTGGAGAACATCACTAGGAGGTAATTAGGATAGCATTCAGTTACTAGTATACTAGATTCTATTTGAAAGATTATAATTTAGTATGTACCAGACACTGTGTTTGTGTATTTTTTATATATTGTGGACAGAACATGGCCACAAATTTATCAACCTTCCTCCCACTGAGAGGTGAGTCTGTGACTCCTGCCCTTGAATCTGGGTGAGTTCAGAAACTGCTTTGAGCAGAAGGATATGGAAAAAGTGGTACTGTGACTATTATCAGGTCCAGGCCTTAATGGACTGGCAGCTTCCGCTTCCTGTCTTTTGGAACACACTCTCAGGGAGAAACCAGCTGCCAACAACCCTGCAACCACCATGCTGTGAAGGCCAAGGTAGCCACAAGGGAATAAAGAGACCTGACTACCTCCCTCCCAGCTATTCTGGCAATCCCAGACTAGGCAGCAGATATGTGAGAGAAGAAACCATGAGATGATCCAGCCTCAACCACTGTCTGTTGATACCAATTGGCACAGAGATTATAGGAGGAGATACCAGTCTGTTTTTAAACAAAGATGAGTCAGTTTTTTTTTTGAGGAAGACTCGCCCTGAGCTAACATCCATCCCCATCTTCCTCTACTTTATATGTGGGACGCCTACCACAGCATGGCTTGCCAAGTGGTGCCATGTCTGCACCTGGGATCCAAATCGGAAAATGCACACTTAACTGCTGCGCCACCGGGCCGGCCCTAGATGAGTCAGTTTTGATCATGTTGTGTTTGAGGCGCTACGGGACAACCTGATAGACATATTTAGAGGGTACAAATGTTTGAAGTTTAGGATGAAAGAACTGGACTGCAGGTAGAGACCTGAAAATCCTGAGGGTGCATATTCTTGGTTTTCTTTTTTCTTTTCTTCTTCTTCTCCCCGAAGACCCCCAGTACGTAGTTGTATATTCTAGTTGTAGGTCCTTCTGGTTGTGCTATGTGGGACGCCACCTCAGCATGGCTTGATGAGTGGTGCCATGTCTGCACCTGGGATATGAACTGGTGAAACCCTGGGCCGCTGAAGCAGAGTGCATGAACTTAACCACTGGGCCATGGGGCCGGCCCCCATCACTGGTTTCCACTACCACTGGATGTGGCCCCCTCTCATAGCAGTAGTCGCTCACTTATGGGTAGAGGGTCACATCCCTAGTGGAGTGTAGGAGAATTGCACCTATGGGGAAGAGGGACAATGTGTGCCACACAGCTCGAATGAACCCCTCTCCCAGGCAATTCTAACATGGGCCCCAAGGAACAGTTCCACCTCTGTCTCCCCCTTGCCAAAAAATAAAGTAAAATAAAAAATTCAAAAGCATTGTGTTGAAATATAGGCCATTGTTTATGTGATTGGTATGGTCTTTCGTGTAGGTATTTTCCCACTGCTAAAGTTATTTATCAAATTATCTCTTCCACTGTCTTTTTTTATGGTCAATAAGGATCTACACCATCTGGTTCTTGGCTACCAGTGTGATCTCATTTCCTTTAACTTTATGCCTCATTTGCTTTTCTCCAGCCACCCTGACTTTTTTGTCTGTCCTTTCAATTTACCGAGCTCCTTCCCATTACTTGCACTTATTATTCCTTCTGCTGAAGAGCTTCTTCCCCAGCTCTTCCTATGGCTCTGTCCTTCCCAAAATTCAAATGTCAACCCAGAACCCAGATGTCACCTTCTCAGAGAGGCTATGTCTACATGCTACACCAATACCCTCTTTTATCTCCTTTATAGCACCTATTCATACCTAAAATTGAAAAAAACAAAAATTGTTTGAAGTACTCTCAGCTCCACAAGGACAGCAGTTTGGAATTTCTGATTCCCAGCTTCAAATGAGAACATAGCAGATTTCCAATAAATAGCTGCTGAATGAATGAATGATCATCTGGACGCAGGAGGAGGGAACCGAGAGAGGCAGGAGGAGGGTCAGTGAGCACGCGTCTCCAGTGCTCCCAGATCTAGTGCACTGGTCTATGGTTCTCAACCTCAGCTGCACATTGGAATCATCTAGACTCTCACTGAAGCCTGAGTCCCACTCCCAGAAATTCTGATATAATTTGTTTGCGTGTGGCCTAGGCATCACAATTTTTCAAAGCTCCCCAGGTGATTATTATGTGCATCCCAATTGAGAACCACTCATTAAGTGTTAATAAAACTTTCCTAGGCCTCTTGTGACTTCTTTATTAAGTAAATTCTGAGAAGCTCTAACTCTAGGGCTGCCAAGCAATGCTAATCACTAAAGATGTCCCCAAAATACTTGGTCTGAAGAAAGACACGGATGGCTCATGTTTACCTTAAGGATCAAATTCCCATTGGCTGGTGGGAACATTTTGGTTTGTAAGAAAAGATACATGGAGCTTCTGTTAGAAGATAAACTAGGTATGGCGTGTCAGCTGAATTCAGAATTTTCCACATTAGTGTCTTTCTTGGGCAGGGCATATTAAAGTAGGATAGGAAAGTAACTTAACAGTCCTCCTGGGAACAGGAGAGGGTTTTGACATTTTGAAGATCACGTCTCTGCCCCCGAGGGAAGTATACAGGAAAACAGAGCCAGGTTCTTTCTGCTAAGCCCATCTTTTGGGTAACATGGGGAATGTACCAGTGGCGTTGAGGAGCACTGTGGAGCACAATGTTGGTTGAGAAAAAACTTAAAAAGCAGTAAAACCCTCTTTTCGAAGGAACTCAAGCTGTAATCCCAATTTCTAAAACTGATAAAAGCGGGGCAGCTCTGTTTGAAGTAGAGTGTGTAGCCTGGAGGCCAGCTCAGTCCAGACTGCCTCGCACAATCCACCTGGGGGTGGCCCTGGAGGACTGAAGCCTAGGGCTCTGCCAAACTTAACTTGAAAAACACCCTTCCAGATGATGCTTTTAGGAGCAGCACTTAAAGATCTCTGCTGGCTAAGAAAACTGACCATAAGAGAAGTTAAGCTAATAACAAATAGGTAAGGGGTTGCTGTGGTTTCTTTGGTATTCAGATTGAGCATGGTATTAAGATGAACCCGACTGGCCCCTTTCTAGGAACCCTTCTGTACGTGTACCCAAACATGACCTAGGGATGTCGCTAAAATGCAGATTCTGATTCGGTGGATCTTAGGTGGGACCGAAGATCTGCATTTCTGATAAGCTCCAAAGTCCTGCCAATGCTTTGAATACCAGGGTCCAAATCACAATTCATACATGAGAATTCCCTGTGAGACTGCTTACATGTGTCTGCTTACATAGCTTACCCTTCGGGAACCCAGGAAGAGAGCCTGAGACTCAACAAACACCAGGTCTGGAGGAGGGGTTGCGGATGATCTAGTCCAACCCAACTGTTTTACTGATTGGAAAACTGAAGCCACAAAGGGCAAACAGTTCTGCCAACTGCCCATCGCCAGCTGGCAGCATAGTACAGTGGATGCCAGAATGGAAGCATCTGACTTCCCAACCCTCAGCTTCCCCTGCAACACCATGGGCCTTCCTTGATCATTGCTTCTCTGTCCGTGCTTCATGAGGCCAGAGACTGTGTCTCTCTTGTCTTCTGCTGTAGTCCCAAAGCCTAGCACAGTGCCTGGCACAGGCAAGGTGCTAAGTAACTCTCATTGTTGTGTATTCCTGCTACACCTATGCCGAGTCAATTATCTTCAAATTCTCTTATTAAATATTTTTGAGTCATAAAAATGAAAACTGATGTTCCTAGATAAAATACCAAAGTTCTCATAAGAGTCTGGATACAGTAGGCATTCAGAACATGGATTATGGGGAGTAGAAAGCACGGCCCTTGAATTTAGCCCTGGCTCCAACATTTACTAAGTGTGTGATCTTGGGGATTTTGCTCAACTACTTTGAGCCTCAGTTTCCTTATTTGTAAATTGGAGACATCAATAGATCCTATGTCATGAGGTTTTGTAAATAATTAAGTGATCAATGCATGGAAAATGTTTGACATGGTGCCTGGTACATAGGAAGTGCTAAATCCAGTGAGAGCCCTCTGGATTACAAAAGCAAACTAATGATTCCATCAGTCACACCAGAAGGCACAGTGGTAGGAGTCCATTGCCAACTTCCAATCCGTAAGAATTGGAAATGGATTATCTCTGAAATGATCATGTGTAATGTACAGACCATCAGACTAGAGTGAACAAATTTGGGTTTGCCCAGCCTCTCGGGAGAATCTTTCTATGGCATAAGGTGTGTCACCCTTGCATAGTAAAGTGCTTACTGAGATACTGAAGAACCAAATTACTGAGGTGGGTCACTCCCAACAGACATTATGGCAGGAGGGGTGCGGGGCTGAATTCTCCCCTGGGATTCTCTCTCCACGGTCCAGATATTGGCTAACCAACTTAGAGTTTGCTGCAGATACGTGGTGCAACAGCTTTGAGCAATGTGTTTCAGTCTCTACCCAGAGAGTGTAGGGAAGATATTTTTAGCCTGATTTCTAAATGGAGGAATGTGAGTTTGAAATGCATGCCTCCGGAGGTCACCAGGGGAACGAGACTGTGATTGTTACTATCGGGAAGTGTATGTTCTTCACATGTCCCAGGTTTTCAGAATAGTTCTGATCTTCAAACATTCTGCTCCATTGTTCTGTGAGTAAAATTCTTCTTGTGTGATCAGTTATCTTTCTTTTGGGGGAGAAATGGCTGGGAAAATATGGCCACCACAGACCAACATAGAGATCACTTTAAAGCTACTTGGTGGCAGAGGAAAAAGTACTACATATTTTAAGTAGGTGAGACTTCCCCTTTAACTCGGTAATGAGTCAGACTTTTTTCAGTTGCAAGTGACAGAAACTAACTCAATCTGGCTTAGGCAAAAAGGGAATTCCCTGACTCTTGAAACTGAAAAGTCCAGGGGATTCACGGCTGGATGATTGCAGATTCTCAATCAATGACCCAGCGAAGCCACCTCTCTTCACCTCCTTACTCTCATTCCTCTGTGTTGGTTTTATTCTCAAGCAAGCTCCCCCTTTGGGTGATGGCAGCAGCCCCAGCCTCATATCCTGCCAGCTTGGCATCCAAACAGAAAGAAAGTGATTTTCCAAAGTGTTTCAGCAAAAGCTCTGAAAATTCCCTCTGGCTGGACCCGGGTCATTTATCCCTCCCACATCACCACGAGGGACGGGTGTCAGCAGCACCTGAATTGCACAGATTAGAAGACCCCCCCCAAAGTAAACTGAGGTATTGATAGCAAAAGAGGCATTGCCACCAAAAGCGTATGGATGCTGGACAGGGAAATGCAATAAATGTCCTTTCATCCTTTTCCTCTGAGTCAGGATTCTGTTTCCTATTGCTTCCTTATGCCCAGTTTTCCTAGAATGAAATTCTTCCCCAAACCTATTGTCACCTACCCACAAAAGATCTGCCTCTTGCCCACAAATGATGTTCATTTGGCCACTCTTTATTTTTTCTGCCTGTACCACGTGAACTTCAGTGAGGTCTCAGTTCTGGCTGTTGAATGTCTCTCCCCACGTGACTGAATATCACTTGGAGACTTTCTTTCAGTTACATTGGCTCCCTTTTGCCTCCTCAATTTCCGTAAGTTTGCCACTAAATTCTGGCAATCCTTTCATAACTGTGGATGGAACGACAAAGACTACAGCTGTGGGCAGCCAGGAAGAGCTGCTTCTAGGATTTCCCGAGAAACATGTAGACACAACTTTGCCACCAAATGCAGCATTTCTGGAGAACTGCAGAATGGGCCCACTGTTCATCTTATCACCAGAGAAAGAATGCCAGGAATGATTTGCTTGGATCCAATTTGCAAATTGCATTTAGAGAGCTAATTAGATATGAATTTGCAAATGAGAATTGCCACCCTTGTGTGGAGCAATCTGCTTTATCAAACAAGATGTGACACCATGTGTGTTATGTACTGAGCATGGTAAGGTTCGCAGTTACACAGATAGTGGAAGAGCTCCAAGACTGACGAGTGCTTAATGTACAGCTGAATGTCACAAGGTTTAGAAACAGCCTCAAGTAGCAAAAAAGGGGATTTTAATAAAATGTACATTTTCTTTTTTTTTTTTTTTTTTGAGGAAGATTAGCTCTGAGAGAACTACTGCCAATCCTCCTCTTTTCTCTGAGGAAGACTGGCCCTGAGCTAACATCCATGCCCACCTTCCTCTACTTTATATGTGGGATGCCTACCACAGCATGGCTTTTGCCAAGCGGCGCCATGTCCACACCCCGGATCCGAACTGGCGAACCTGGGGCAGCTGAGAGGCAGAACGTGCGCACTTAACCGCTGCGCCACCAGGCTGGCCCCAAAATGTATATTTTCATTCAACACAGTGCATCAGAGCCTCCTACAGGGTTTATGAAAAAGAATTAACATTTATTGACTATTTACTAAGTGTCAGACCCCATTCATTCCTCCAAACACTCTGCAGGGAAGGTACTGTTATTATTCCCATTTTACAGTTGGGGAAACTGAGGAAGTGTGAGGTTAACTGACTTGTCCTTGGTGAACAGCTGGACGGTGAGGGAACATCAGGCCAGTCTATCAAGCTCTGATATACTATGTAGGTCTGATATGATGATTAGTTCTGCTGTTCAGAAATTATCCATGGCTACTGGCTGGGTTTTTCTAACTTTATTTTTTAGAACATTTTTAGGTTCACAGTAAAATTGAGAGGAAGACACAAAGATTTCCCATATACTCCTGTCCCCACCCATGCATAGCCTCCCCCATTATCAACGTCCCCCACAGAGTGGTGCAATTGTTACAATTGATGAACCTACAATGACACATTGTTATCACCCAGAGTCCAGAGGTACATTATGGTCCACTCTTTTTTTTTTTTTTTTTGAGGAAGTTTAGCCCTGAGCTAACTGCTGCCAATCCTCCTCTTTTCCCTGAGGAAGACTGGCCCTGAGCTAACATCTGTGCCCATCTTCCTCTACTTTGTATGTGGGACGCCTACCACAGCATGGCGTGCCAAGCGGTGCCATGTCCACACCCAGGATTCGAACCGGCGAATGCTGGGCTGCCAAGAAGCGGAACGTGCACACTTAACCGCTGCACCACCAGGCCGACCCCACGGTTCACTCTTGACGTTGTACATTCCACATGTTTGGACAAGTATCCACCATTATGGTATCATACAGAGCATTTTCACTAAAAATCCTAAAAATCCTCTGTGCTCTGCCTCCCTCCCCACTACTCCCCTGCCCCCAAAATCCTGGAAACCACTAAAATTTTTATTGTCTCCTTTGCCTTTTCCGGAATGTCATCAAGTTGAAACCATATAGTATGTAGCCTTTTCAAATTGGCTTTTTTAATAATATGCATTTAAGTTTCCTCCATGTCTTTTCATGGCTTGATAGCTCATTCTTTTTCATGCTGAATAATATTCCATTGTCTAGTTGTAGCACAGTTTATTTATCCATTCACCTACTGAAGGACATCTTGGTTGCTTCCAAGTTTTGGCAATTAGGAATAAAGCTGATAAACATCCGTTTGCAGGTTTTCTTGTGGGCATAAGTTTTCAGCTCCTTTGAGTCAATACCAAGGAGTGTGATTGCTAGATCCTATGGTGACAGCACGTTTAGTTTTGTAAGAAACCATCAAACTGTCTTCCAAAGTGGCTGTACCATTTTGCACTCCCACCAGCAATGAATGAGAGTTCCTATTGCTCCGCATCCTCGCCAGCATTTAGTGGTGTCAGTATCTGGATTTTGGCCATTCTAATAGGTGTACCACTTTCTGTTTTTAAATTTAATTGTTCATTGAATATATATTGTATGCCTTCTAATTGCTAGATACTAGATATGTGCGGTGCTTTGAGAATTTCTGAGAAATGACTCTAAGAGAGCACCTGAGATGAAAAGCATTAATAACTAAGACCTATTGAGTACTTACTAAGTGCCACGCTTTGTGTTAAGCATTTTACAGGTTTTCATTCCCTTCTTTATTTAATCTTCATACAACCTTCCTGAGATAAATACCATCTCCATTTTAGAATCAGGAAACCAAAGTTCAGAGAGGGGAAGACACTTGCTTGTGGCCATCCAGTAAGTTGGTGACAAAGCTGAGAGTTAAGCCCGGGTAGTTTGGCTCCACAGCCATTGCTTTTGACATCTATGCCACACCACACAACGTGCTGTGCCACACCAGGTCCCATCAGTCATTGGCGAGGACCAATGGCACCCCATTAGAACCCAATCCATTTCACGCTTAGTGTTCCTCAATTATCATGCAATAGTATTTCCCCTTTTATTTTTTGACGCCATCACCTAACTAAACTTTAAGTGGTAGATATTTCATTTTTAAATTCTTCCCAGGGAAATTAATAGACTAAAAATTGGCTTACCTATTTCTACTAGAATTGTAATAAGGCAAAATCTTTTTTCATAACCTAAGACTGGACAATATGTTCCAAAATTAGCTTCCAGGACTTTCCTGCAGACTAGGTAGCAATTGCATTCTATGCAGCTGTTAAATCACGAGTCAATTATAGCTTCTGCGCTATGGACAGCGCTGGCTATGTAATCTGCAAAGCTCAGTGTGAAATAAAAACGGAGGGCTCCTTGTTCAAAAGTTATTAAGAATTTCAAGACAGCAAGAGCAAAGCACTAAACCAAGCACGGGGCCCTGTGCAATTGCACAGACTGCACAACCACAAAGCCAGCCCTGGCTAAGGGCAACTGGTATGCTGCTGCAGCCCAGACTTGGAGGAGGTGGAACCCAAGCGGCTGGCTACAGGTGTGGAGTCTGGTCTCAAAGCTGCCAGCATGATGGCCTGCTCTGTATTTGAATGCTAATGCTGCTACTTCATTGGTCAATGATTTTAGAAACTTCTTTAGGTTTCACAGGTTCAATTTCCTCTTCTATAAAAGGATGGTGGTAATATGTCGTTTGTCTATTATTGAAAGGAGTCAATTAAACGATAGATGTCATCTTCTTATCATAGCACCTTCCTGGTGTATTCTATACTACGACCTCAGTGAAGGGTTGCTATGACCTGTGAATTTTGCTGATCCAAAAATTCAGTTTTATCCTGTTAGGCAGAGGATATTAGACTCTAAGGGGCAGATCCTTGCACATTAGACTCACGAGACAATGATTTATGAGTCAGAATGTCCATTTCTTCACACATAAAGAATTGGCTGGATTTGGAATGACATCTAACATCAGTTCTTATTCAGAATCCACCTTGGAAACAAAGTTTAGATAAGTAGGTGTCTTTGGAACACAGAATCAGGATTTTCCTCAGATGCACGTGTCTGACACTTCCAAGGCCAAATAGGTTGAATTTTTTAAATTTAGCCAAAGTTCCCTTTTTGCAGGACTTATCAGAAACTTTAGCATGTCTCCGAGTTCTGCGAATTCATAAGAGGCTTTTCAAACTTAACCAAGCATCCATTATTAGATCAATGTTGTGATTCACTTCAGTAAGCATTTAACATAAACAGGGTAATGTTTTATATGTGAGCACATGCATGTCTAAACTACTGTTAGCCTTCCCAGGAAGAAAAATTAGCATTTGAAGCACGCTGAGCAAGAATCCAACCTCAGGGGTAGTTACTCAGACATTTCTGAATGTCGCTATTGTAATTTCCACCATGGGTTTTGTTAATTTGCAAAAGGGAAATAGAAATGCTTTTTAATTGTTAAAATTAGTGGTATTCAGATATGTTATGGGCTAGAACGCTTGCGTGGCCCCATCATCCTTCTACAAATAGAGTGTGTGAACTGGGGGAGCTATTCACCTCAGCTCTCTGGATCTGAACATCCTACACCCCCACTTCATGGAGGGCTCTGTCACTAGACATGGTCCTACACTCAGCTGGCCCAGCCACCTAAAGATGGTGGTCTCAGCGTGTCTTAGGCAAAGTGAACATTTTATGCAAGAGGCTAATGCAAGACCCTAAAGGCAGACTGGGATCGCCCAGAGCTCATAAGAACAATATGCATTTCCATTTTTTGTGTTTATTTGCTATTACATATGTGTGTTTGGAGGAATGTGGTTTAAGCTTTGCTTGCATTGGACTTCTTATTTGGCAGCAGGAATGTGCGGTGGAGGGTATACCTGAAGGCTGGAAATATTTATGGAAACAATTCAAGCATTTTTCATGGCCAAATGGGCTTAGCGCACTCGCCATGGAATGCTTTCTTTGTGGCACAATTCACGGAACTAGTATTCTCAGGAACACACTTTGGGAAAGTGTGGCGTTAACTCCCCAGTAGGGAGTTAATTTCTTAGGCATCATTTCCATGAGTCCAGAGTAGATGGGGACAGTTGATCTAGTTCTTTTCTGTTTGTTTGTATTTTGATGTTCTGACCTGCGATGTAATTTATAAGAAAAGTGTTGAAAAGCCCTCACAGTGAAATCTCATTTGATTTTTCATTTAATGAACTACTTTTATTTGAAAAGAGTAAAACTGAGGAAGTTTGTGAAAAATGAAAGAAACGGTCACTCCACGCGTGCAGTGGTCATAGATACGTGGATGAAAACTGAAGCAGCGAGGCATCATCTGGGTATCTCTACGTGTTTAAACGCTTCCTATTTATAGAGTGACATTTAGGTGACTAAAAATTTCACTTTCAGAATCATGATTCTGTAAGATACATCCTAAGATAGGACATTCTTTGTGGTGAGGAAATTCACTGCTTTTTTGTGGCATCTACAACCAGCACAGCTAGTAAGCAAAAGGAGAGCTGCACAGAATAAATACAGTAGTCAGACTTCTGCCCAAATCCTTTTGAAAAAAGGAAGTGGAGCCTTTCTGCTTTTTGACACACAAAAGCACATTGCTTTCTAATGGATTCCACAGAAGACGCAAAATTCAAACAAACAACATCTTTTTGTTCTAACCTACATACAGTGTAAGTGAGATTCCAAATATGCAAATAGTGGGAGGAAAGAAATGCATTTTCACTACCCCAATTATTGGATATTGTTTAGAATATGAGTAATATTGCCCACAAGTTGGACGATTAATGTGTACCATTTTTTTCCTTCTTCCTCTTTTTCTTTGATATTTGGGTCTCAGTCTGGTTTTTATCCACTATTTCTTTAATTATTTCTCTCTCCATAAAAGGTGGGGTGGTGTTCCAAGAACTGGGTCAAGCTCCTCCGATCAGCCCCAGCCATCAGGGTGAAATATAACAGCAGTTCTCTCCATCGGGGCCAGTGGTCTCTTTCTAGACATCCGTAAAACTTTCTCAGGTCCATCATGAGCTTGATTTTGAAAGCAAACCTGGCTCCATCCATTTATTCTTGTGGTCCAGGAGGAAGTGGAATCAGTGTCATTTTACAGTCATTTTTTCAAAGTGGACCCTCCAGAGTGCCATCCTGGACCCCTGAGCTTGCAACCCTAGATAGATAGTCAGCCTTTGCCCCACTGCACCCACTTGATGGAAGCCTTACTATGTGTGAGTTTATCAGTCTAAGCCCCACTTCACTATTGGACAGGGACCTTGTCTAATTGTCTTTGTGTCTCTGTCTCCTCGCCCCCTCCCCAGGACTGGTCCAGTGCTCCATCCATCAGGCTCTAAATGTCTGTTGACTCGCTAAATACTTTCAGAGGACTGTTTAGGCCACCACTGAGGAGGTGGGAAAATGGCTTTACTGGAGCTGCACATGAGCAAGGAGGCTTGGTTCTACAGGCTGGAATGAAGTAAAGTGGGAGGATGAAGGATGTTTGAAAAGCCCGGGGCGGAAGGTGCTAGGGAAAAGAGAAATGCAGAAGGGAATTTTGTGTTCTATCTTCCGAGTTAAATTTATCAAGGCTGCATAAACTTGAAGACATCAAAAGTGATACCACCTCACCGAAGTCTTAGACTGCACTGTCCAATGTGGTAGTCAGTAGCCACACGTAGCTATTTAAATTTAAATTAATTGAAATTAAATAAAATGAAAAATTTAATTCCTGAGTCACAATAGCCACATTTCAAGTGCTCAGCAGCCTCATGTGACTAGTGACCGCCGTAGAGAACAGCACAGACATGGACCCTTTCCATCATCTCCGAAAGCTCTGTTCTACAGCCCTGCTTTAGGGGATGATAGCATCTTCATTGTATTCACTCCTTCGTTCATTCCACAAATATTAACTGAGCACTGACTTTGTTCCTGGCACTGCACTGAGAAGCGGCTGAAAAGTCTAAAGGCACAGACTGGAGCAGCGGCTGCAGCTGCTCACTCACCGTGTGACCTTGGGCAAGTCACTTAACCTCCTTGTGCTTCAATCGGCTATAAAATGAACACAGTAAAATTATCTCATGGAGTTGTTGTGAGAATTAAATGAGTGTGTGTTTGTGTATGTATGTACGTGTGTATATATGTATATAAATATATGCACTTGTGTGTAGGTATATATATGAGTATATATATGTGTATGCGTATATATCTGTGTGTGTGTGTATATATATATATATACATTTATATTCATGTGTATCCTAAAACAGTTCTTGGCACATATTCAGTGCTTGGTAAGACAGAGTTCTTACTATTAGTAGTAGGTATTTATTACAGAGTGATGAACAAAGCAACTATGGTTCCTGCTCTCCTGGAATTTACCATTTAGTGGGAGCAGCAGACAATAAATCATTATACAAATTAATAATTACAAAACTATGTCAAGAACTGCAAAGGAAATGGATGAGATGAAGCAACAGAGAATAAGAGAGGAAAAGCTACCTAGAAAGCTTCTCAGGGGAGATGACATTGAAGCTAGAAAAAAGAAGAGAAATGGCAGCCATGCAAAGCGAGAAGGAGAGAGAGCCCCGGGCAGAGGAAAGAGCGCTATGAAGGAGGACAGTGTGACTGTAACAGAGAAGGCAAGGGTAGGGCTCCAGATAAAGCTGGAAGGAGAGGTAAAGAGCAGTCAGTTCATACAGGGCTGAAACCAGTGGTAAAGAGAATGTGCCAGGGGAAATATATTGATATTATATATAAAATGATCTCCTTGGGAGCTGTGTGAGGCACAAATTAGAGAAGAAACAGGAATGAAAGTGGAGACCATTAGAAGGCTATTTTAACAGACCAGGACAGGGGAATGACTTAGATTCAGGCAGTAGGCATGGAAGTGAAGAGAAATGAGCAGTTTCTAGATATATTTGACAGATAGAACCAGCGAGACTTGCTGATAGATTATATGTGGTTGATAAGAGGGAGGCATCCAGGCTGATGCTCAGGTTTTTGACTTGATTAACTAGCTCGATGGTAGTTTCATTTACTGAAATAGAGAAGACCTGTAGAGAATCTTTTTGAGGAAGAAAAACCAAAACTACTTGATGACAAGTAGTCTGCCAGGTGTGGAAGTCTGGTATCCAGATGAAAGGTTGGGCTAGAGATAAGCCCATGGACATCATTAGCTCATAAATGATACTTAAGAAATAGGATAGGAGACCAACTTCTGGAATAATGGAGTGAGGAACACAGCAAAGTATGCTCAACAAAACAACCATTTAACAAGAGAAAATTATAATTATTCTCTTGAAATTTTCCTAGGGGCATACAGCAAGTGGAGAAATATTCATTCAAGTAAATTTACTAAATCTCAGTAAGAAGAGGGAGCATCTGTGACATTTGAGCCATGACACTCCCCTCCCAGCTACATCTTATGGAATCACCATGGAAGGGGTAGGCTGCCGGCAATTTTCATCCTCCCGCAAAAGCCCCATGTTGCAGAAGCTCTATTCAGAGGGGACTGGGGTTCTGTTCCTCCACCTAGCCCCCTCTTGTGGGACAGAAGCTATGCTAGATGTGGCAGGGCAACAGTGTTGAACTCTAATCATCCTTTAGCAGCTTCCTGGTAGGGCAGGAGTCCCATACCAAAAGGATCAAGCCTAGAAGAACATGAGCCACCACCCTTCCCTCCCCAGTGCCTGCTCATAGAGTAGGGGTGTCACTCCAGGAGAAGTGGGCCTCTGTCTGCATCCTAAGCTCTTGTGCAGTGTCACAGAGCTTTAGCCCAGGGAGAAAGCAGCTACTACAGCTCTGCCTGAGGAGAGTGACTTTATTTGGAATAAAGCATGGTGAATTCCATGCCTAGGCTGTTGTCAAAAACAATGGCAACCTTGGTGGAGAGCAACTAAGAGGATGCTTATAGCTCCACAATATTGGTAGCAATAAGTAAAACAGCAGAGCAATCAGAAGTTTAATAGAGAGAACCATGGGAAAAGACAACCAAAAACAGCCCTTCAGGGTTCACAGTCAACCTTGGGGGTTGGGAAGGCTGTACACAAGTGAATGACTGCATCCAGTCAGGAGCAATAAGAAGAGGACACGGGGCAGACTTGAAAACATTTCCTAAGTTGCACATAGATCTATCAAAAAGGGTGCAAACTGAAACTGGCACTAGGGCCTTAAAGACAGCCTCTAACTAAACACTAGCCGGACAATAAGCTACTCTTACCCAGGAGCAACTCTTAAGAAGCTAAGTTTAAAAATAAAACCACAAAATCCCTAGCAGTCTGGAAGACCTTGTGTGCCCAAGGCCGCACTCTCTCAGGAGTGGGTGGAGAGTGAAAATCAAAGCTGTTAGTCCCTGGATGAACAGGGGGCCAAATGTAAACTCCTTTACCTGTGAAAGCAGCCTCTACGCTACTCATACATCCAGTGGAGAAGAGAAAAATCTAATTGCCAAAAGGGCTTACGCATAACTTTTGACCAATAAATGGCTTATGGTAATCCATGAGTGACCCCTAACTAGCCAGGCTAAAAGGCAAAATCAAGAAGAAAAATAAGAGGAGGGACACCAGAGACTGCACACTGGAGGGAAAGAGACTTCACAGAGTTAGTTCAGCCAAGTAACTAAACAAATAAATCAATGATATGGAAAACAACAGCAACAATATCAACCCCTGGGGGCAGGGGCAGACCTGGAATCAATATCCAGAGATACTACAATATATTATCTAAAAAGTCCAGTTTTCAACAAAAGAAAGCAGAAAAATGTGGCTATACAATAGGAAAAACATAGGTAATAGTAATTATTTTGAAGGAACTCAGATGTTGGACTTAGTGGACAAAGACTTTAAAGCAGTTATAAATACAAAGTACTACAGAAGAGCATGTCTAAAGAATTGAAGTGAGATATGAGGACAGTGTCTCTCCCAACAAAGAATATCAATAAAGAAACAGAAATTATAAAAATAAGCCAAATAGAAATTCTGGAGTTGAAAAGTTCAATAACAGAAATGAAAAATTCACTAGAGGAGCTCAAAAGTAGAGTTTATCTGGCAGATAAAAAGGATTAGCAAACATGAAGATAGATCAATAGAGATTGTGCAATCTGAATGATGAAGGCAAAATAAATACATTCCTAGATTAACAAAAGCTGAGAGAATTTGTTGATAGCAGATCTGCCTTACAAGAAATGCTAAGGGAAGTTTTTTAGGCTGAAAAGAAGTGACATCAGACAGTAATTTGAATCTACACAAAAAAGCAAGGAGTGTCAGTAAAGGTAATTGTAAACAACACTGTAGTCATGAAAATGATGTCATGAAAGATGGTGAAATGGTTTCATGAAAGATGATGGAGGAGGAAACTCCAGGAATCAGCCATGCCAATGAAAAAAAAATAACTAGCCAGAATCAACTATTTTGGATATCTGGAGTCTAGTCAAACTCTGGAAGTATCTGGGAGGTGCTTAATGAAGTTAGAGGCTGGTGAGTTTTGGTGAATTTCACATGTCACAGAGAAACTACCATTCTTCATTCCCCAGCCCTGCAACAAGTGACAGATCACTGAGGGACCAATGCAGGAGTTGACCACTGTTTCAACCCTCTGAGACTGAGGCAGCTTCCCTGGCAGCATCTGTCAGGGGAAATTAGAAGAACAGACTGCTTTTCTCTTTCTTTCTTTCTTTGTTGGATACATGCATTCCAGGAATTCTCTGTCAGGCCACTAGCTGACTGCTGAGATAACAGAACACAGACCAAGGAGGGACCACACATGACAAGGAAGATAGTCCTTGCAAAAATAGTTCAGAGAAGTTTCTAAACAAACAAATGACTACACCCCTCTACAATCTACATCAGCAATCCTTAGGGAAGGAGACTCTGATTCCTGGAGTTATCGCATTATGATATTGAAAATGTCCAGTTCTTGATAAAAAATTACAGAGCACACAAAAAATAAGAAATGTGTCCCATTCACAGGGGAAAAAACCTGAGGGAAAATATCTCTGAGGAAGCCCAGACATTGGACATACAAGACAAGACTTTAAATTAGCTGTATTAACATATGTAAAGAGCTGTAGGAATCCATGGATGAATACCTGAAGGAAATGAGGAGGACAATGTAGGAACAAGTAGGGAATATCAATGAAGAGACAGAAATTTTTAAAGGAACTGAATAGAAATGCTGAAAAGTACAAAAGTTGAAGTGAAAAATTAACCAAAGATGTTCAATGGCAGATTTAAGCAGGCAGAAGAAAAAATCTGCAAACTCAAAGATAAGGCAATTGAAATTACACAATCTGAGGAGCAGAAAGAAAAAATAAGGAAGAAAAATGAACAAAGCCCAAGGGTCCTTTAGGACATCATCAAGAATACCAACATATGCCTTATGGAAACCCAGAAGGAGAAGAGAGAGAGAAAGGAGCAGAAAAAATATTTGAAGAAATAACAACAGAAAAATTCCTAAATTTGATGAAATACTTAATATATACACATATAAGAAACTCAAAAAACTCCAAGCAGAATAAACTCAAAGAGATCCACACCAAGAAACATTCTCATCAAGCTGTCAAAAGCCAAGACAAAGAATCTTGAAAGTAGCAAGGGAGAAGTGACTCATCACACACAAGAGATCCCCAATAAGATTAACAGCCCATTTCTCCTCTGAAACCATGCAGCCAGAAGGCAGTGAGATGATATAATTATAATTCTGAAAGAAAAAAATATGTCAACCAAGAGCTCTATATCTGATAAAACTATCTCTTAAAAATGAAGGAGAAATTAAGACATTCCAAGATAAAAGCTAAGGAAGGTCTTCACTGTTAGACCTGCCCTATAAGAAACGCTAAAGGGAATCCTACAGGTATAGTTCTATCACAGTAAAGGTAACTACACAAAAGCTGGTCTTATTGCTTTTTTGTTTTGTCACTCCTTTTTTTGTTTCAAATGTGATTTAAAAGACAGATGCATAAGATAATAAGATAAATCTATGTTAATGGGCACATAATATACAAAGATGTAATTTGTGACGATAATAACAAAGGTGAGGTGGAGGACTGGATAGGACCAGAGTTAATGTATGCTATTGATGCTAAGTTGGTATCAATTTAAGGTAGATTGCTATAAATTTATGGTGTTAACTGTAATCCCCATGGTAACTACTAAGAAAATAACTAAAAATTATACAGGAAAGGAAATGAAGAAGGATTCAAAATGGTACACTAGAAAAAAATCATTCAAACACAAACGAAGGCGGTATTGGAGGAGCTGAGGAACAAAAATGATATCACATATGGAAAATAAGCAGCAAAACGGTAGAACTAAGTCCTTCATTATCAGTAATAATTTTAAATGTAAACGGATTAAACTAACCAATTAAAAAACAGAGATAGAATGGATTTTTTAAAATGTTCCACCTATATGCTGTTGACAAGAAACTCACTTTAAACCCAAAGACACAAATAGGTTGAAAGTAAAAAAAATGAAAAAAATATCCCATGCAAACAGTAACCAAAAGAGAGCTGGGGTTGTTATACTAGTACCAGACAAAATAGATATTAAGCCAAAAATTGTTACAAGAGATAAAGAAGGACATATGTAAAGATAAAATGGTAAACTCATCAAGAAGATATAATAATTATTGCAAAACGTATACATATACACAAAACAACAGAGTCCCAAAATATATGAAGCAAATATTGACAGAATTGAAGGGAGAAATAGTTCTACAATAGTAGTTGAAGACTTTAATACTCTGCTTTCCATAAGGGACAGAACATCTAGACAGAAGACCAATAAGGAAATAGAGGACTAGAACAACACTATAAACCAAGTAGAATTAATAGACAAATAAAGATCACTCAACTCAACATCAGCAGAATGCACATTCTTCTCCAGTGCACATGGAACGTTCTCCAGAATAGACCATATTTGGGGCCATAAAACAATTCTCAATAAATTGAAAAATGCTGAAATAATACAAACTATCTTCTCCAACTACAATGGGATATAGTTAGAAATCAATAACAGAAAGGAAACTGGAAAATTCACAAGTGTGTGGGAATTAAACAACATACTCTTACATAATCATTGAGTTGAAGATTAAATCACTAGGGAAAGTAGAAAATATTTTTTTTTTTTTATTAATGTTATGATGGATTACAAGCTTGTGAAATTTCAGTTGTACATTTTTGTTAGTCATGTTGTGGGTACACCACTTCCCCCTCCGTACCCTCCCCCCACCCCCCCTTTTCCCTGGTAACCACCGATCAGATCTCCTTCTCAATATACTAATTTCCACCTATGAGTGGAGTCATATAGAGTTCGTCTTTCTCTGACTGACTTATTTCGCTTAACATAATGCCCTCGAGGTCCATCCACATTGTTGTGAATGGGCCAATTTCGTCTTTTTTTATGGCTGAGTAGTATTCCATTGTGTATATATACCACATCTTCTTTATCCAATCATCAGTTTCTGGGCATGTAGGCTGATTCCACGTCTTGGCTATTGTAAATAATGCTGCGATGAACATAGGGGTGCAACGGACTCTTGAGATATCTGATATCAGGTTCTTAGGATAGATACCCAGTAATGGGATGGCTGGGTCATAGGGTATTTCTATTTTTAACTTTTTGAGAAATCTCCATACTGTTTTCCATAGTGGCTGTACCAGTTTGCATTCCCACCAACAGTGTATGAGGGTTCCTCTTTCTCCACAACCTCTCCAACATTTGTCGTTCTTGGTTTTGGATGTTTTTGCCAATCTAACGGGGGTAAGGTGATATCTTAGTGTAGTTTTGATTTGCATTTCCCTGATGATTAGCGATGATGAACATCTTTTCATGTGTCTATTGGCCATATTCATATCTTCTTTTGAGAAATGTCTGTTCATGTCCTCTGCCCATTTTTTTGATCGGGTTGTTTGTTTTTTTGTTGTTAAGCAGTGTGAGTTCTTTGTATATTATGGAGATTAACCCTTTGTTGGATAAGTGGCTTGTAAATATTTTTTCCCAATTAGTGAGCTGTTTTTTTGTTTCAATAGGGAAAGTAGAAAATATTTTGAAAAAATATTTTGAGACAAATGAAAATGAAAACATAACACATCAAAACTTATGGGATGCAGAGAAAGCAGTGCTCAGAGGGAAATTTAGAGCTCTACATGCGTACATTAAAAACAAAGAAAGATCTCACACTAATGACCTAACTTAGCTTCTTAAGGAAGTAGAAAATGAAGAGCAAACTAAGCCCAAAGGCAGCAGAAGGAAGGAAATAATAAAGATTAGAGCAGAGATAAATGAAATAGAGAATAGAAAATAGAGAGAATCATTGAAACCAATAGTCTATTCATTGAACAAATCAACAAAATTGATGACCTTTAGCTATACTAAGAAAAAAGAGAAATACAAATAACTAAAATAAGAAATAAAAGTGAAGATATTACTACTGACCTTATGGAAATAAAAGGATTATAAGAGAATACTATGAACAATTGTAATCCGACATATGAGATAACCTAGATGAAATGGAGAAACTTCTAAAATCACACAAATTACCAAAACTGACTCAAGAAGGCATACTAAATCTCAACAGGCCTAGAATAAGTAGAGTTTGAATCAGTAATCCAAGACCTCTTGACAAAGCAAAGTCCAGGACCCTAGGGCTCCACTGGTGAATTCCACAAAACGTTAAAGAAGTCACCAGTCCTCCTCAAACTCTTCCAAAAATTAGAAAAGAGAGAATACTTCTTAACACATTTTATGAGGCCAGTATTACTCTGATGCCAAAACCAGACAAAGATACCACAAGAAAAGAAAACTATAGGCCAATATTTCTTATAAATATAGATGTAAACAACCTCAACAAAATACTAGCAAGCCAAATGCAACAGCACACTGAAAAGGATTACATACCATGACCAAGTGGGATTTATCCCAGGAATGCCAGAGTGGTTTAACATAAAAAAAAAATCAGTGTGATACATCATCTTGAGAAAATTAAGGAATAAAACCACATTATCTCAATAGATGCAGAAAAAGCATTTGACCATCAACATCCTTTTCATGACAAAAAATATTCATAAACTCAGAATAGAATGAAACTTCCTTAACATGACAAATGGCATGTACTAAAACTCTGTAGCCAGCATCAGACTCAGTGGTGAAAGACTGAGTTTTTCCCCTAAGATCAGGAAAAGACAAGGATGCAGGTTTCAATATTGCTGTTCCATATTGTACTAGAAGTCCTAGCCAGAGCAATTAGGCAAGATAAAAAATAAAATGCATCTATATCAGAAAGGAAAAAGTAAAACTATTGCTATTTGCACATGACATAATTCTATATGTAGAAAATCCCAAAGAATACACACATACAAAAAAAAATACTACACCTAATAAAGAAATTCAGCAAAGTTGCTGAGTTTATAATTACATAGAAAAACTGGATATGTTCCTACATACCAGCAATGAGCAATCTGAAAAGGAAATTAAGAAAAGAATTACATTTACAATAGCATCCAAAGGAATAAAATACCTAGGAATAAACTTATCCAAGGAGGTGAAAGACTTGCACATTGAAAACTGTAAAACATTGCTGAAAGAAATTAAAGGTCTGATTAAATGGGAAGAAATTCTGTGTTCATGGATCGGAAGAGTTAATGTTGTTAAGATGCCAATATTCCCCCAAACAACCTACAAATTCAGTGCATCCCTATCAGAACTCCAACAGTCTTTTTGCAGAAATGGAAAAGCCAATCCTCAAATTTATATGGAATTGCAAGGGACCCCAAATAGACAAAAACAATATTGAAAAGTAAAACAAAGTTGGAAGGCACATTTTCTGATTTCCAAACTTACTACAAAGTTACAGTAATCAAAACAGTGTGCTACTGGCATAAGGATAGACATGGAGACCAATGGAAAAGAACTGGGGGTTCAGAAATAAACCCAAATATCTCTGGCGAACTGATTTTCAACCAGGGTACAAAGACCATTTAATGGGGTAAAAATACCCTTTTCAACAAATGGTGCTGAAATGGATGAATAAGCATATGCAAAAGAATGAAGTTGGACCCCTGTCTCACTCCATACATAAAAATTAACTAAAAATGATCAACAACCTAAATATAAGAGCTAAAACTATATAGCTATTAGAATAAAGCATAGAAGTAAATCTCCATGACCTCATTTAGGCGGTAGATTCTTTGATTTGCTATAAAAAGCATGAGCAACAAAAGAAAAAATAGATAAATTTGGCTTAATAAAGATTAAAGATTTTTGTACATTGAAGGCCATTATCAAGAAATTAAAAAGACGATCTACAGAATAGAAGAAAATGTTTGAAATCATATATTTGCTAAGGGGCCTTTTAGTATTCAGAATACATAAAGTAGTCTTACAACTCAAAAACAAAAAGACAACCCAATAAAAAACAGGCAAAGGACTTGAATAGTTATTTCTCTAAAGAAGATATTCCAAGGACCAAAAGCACATGGAAAGATGTTCAACATTATTGGTCATTAAAGAAATGCAAATAGGGGCCGGCCCGGTGGCACAGAGGTTAAGTTTGCATGTTCTGCTTCTTGGGGGCCCTGGGGGTTCGCCGGTTCGAATCCCGGGTGTGGACATGGCACCGCTTGGCACACCATGCTGTGGTAGGCGTCCCACATATAAAGTAGAGGAAGATGGGCACGGATGTTAGCTCAGGGCCAGGCTTCCTCAGCAAAAAAGAGGAGGACTGGCAGTTGTTAGCTCAGGGCTAATCTTCCTCAAAAAAATAAAAAAAAAGAAATGCAAATAAAAACCACAATGAGATATCTCTTTATACCCGCTAGGATGACTATAAAAAAAAATAAGAACGGAAAATAATGTGTTTGTTAGGATGTGGAGAAATAGGAGCACTTGTATATTGCTTGTGGGAGTGTAACATGGCATAGCCACTATTGAAAGAGTTTGGTGCTTGCACAAAAAGTGAAACATAGAATTATTATATGACCCAGCAGTTCTACGCCTAGGTATAAATCTAAGAGAAATTAAAAGCAGGTCTACACAGAAACTTGTACGAGACTGTTTATGCTCAGCATTACTCATTATAGCCAAAAGGTGGAAATGGAAACAACCCAAGGTCTATCAACAGATGAGTGGGTAAACAAATGGTGGTATATACACGCAATGAAATATTATCCAGCCATAAAAAAACGAAATGCTGATATATGCTACAACATGATGAACCTCAAACACATGATGTTGAGTAAAAGAAGCTATACACAAAAGGTTACATATTATACAATTCCTTTTATATGAAATATCTACAACAGATACATCTATAAAGACAGAAAGCAGACTAGTTTTTGCCAGGAGATGGGGGAGGGGAGAATGGGGAGTGTTGACTTAATGGATGCAGAATGTTCTGGGGTGATAAAAAGTTTTGAAACGAGAGAAAATGGTGGTTGTACAACATTGTGAATGCACTAAATGCTATTGAATTCTACGCTTTAATATGGGTAATTATGTTATACTAATTTCACCTCAATTAAAAAAATGACGAAAAAGACAATGTAATTGCGTTATTTCTTCCCTGTTCTTCTCTGAACTGATATTAAAAGTAAATGTGTATATATAAAACAATGTATATATAATTGTATTGTGGGCTTATAGCATATAAAAATGTAACATATTTGAAGGCAACAAAACAAAGGAGATGGGTGGGAGTAAAGCTGTTTTGGGGTAAGGAAATGATACCAGAAGATAACTTGAATCCACAGGAAGAAACGAGATGAGTCAGAAATGGTAAATGAGATCAATATAATAAATTCTGTAAATAGGTACTTGCTCTTCTTCTCCCAGGGTCTGTAAAATACATAAGATTACATAAAGTAATAATTATTACAATGTATTGTTGGGTTTGTAACATATCTAGACCAAATGCATAGAAAAATAATATTACAAAAGGAGGACAGAATAGACTTATAGGAATAAAGTTCTATGTTTCACTGGAATTACATTAGTATAAACACGAAGTAGATTTTGATAAGATGTATATGGTAATCCACAGAGTAACCACTAAGAAAATAATTTTTTTTTAATATAATCAAAACTTTTTAATGAAATTTAGGAAATATCCATTAACCACAAAGGACAACAATAAAGAAGGAACAGAGGAAGAAAAAGATTTAAGACGTGGAAAACCAAAAGCAAGTGGCAGATGTAAATCCAACTGTATCAATAATACCATTAAATATGGATGATCACACAATCCAACGAAAGGCAGAGATTATCAAGTGGGATTTAAAAAAAAACAATATCCAACTATATGCTGTCTACAGGAGACACATTTTAGATTCAAAGATACAACTAGGTTGAAATCGAAGGATGGGAAAAAGATATATGAGGCAAATAGCAATCATGGCAGCATGAAGTGGCTATGCTCATATCAGACAAAATAGACTGTAAAACAACAGCTAGAAAAGGGTGAGCCCACCCAAGGAGAAGGGAGTGTAAACAGAAGGAGAGTTTTGCATGGAACTCTGGGAATTCTCAAATTTAGAAGCAGGAGAGAGGGGAAAGATCTTAAAAGGGAGATCCCCAAGCTACAATGCTTTGCCAGGCTTTTACAGATCATGCCATGGTATAAACACACATGTTAGAATCCTTCAGCATCATCCCTAAGAATGCCTGTAGTTAAACTGATGCACTCACTCTTCTACCCACCCCAATTTGACAAGTGAGGAAATAAATGACATGAACAATGACTTTTTCCAAAGTCAGAGAAACTTAGTAACAGAGCTGAAACTAAACATTGCACACACACGTACACCCCAACACCGACATTACAGATGCATTGTCTTATCTTTTACTTTTTCTCCCATACTCACTAAATCTTTATCTAGTTTTGAGACCCTCCATGGTAGACTTGTAGGGGCACAGCCTGCTTGAGATGCTGGTGGAAAGTTCTCAAGCTTTTAAGACAATGAAATGAATTTGGGTTGACCATACATTCGCTATGTCATTGTGGATGACTGGGTAACTTCCCTGAATCTTAGTTTCCTCATCTGAGAAATGGAGAGAACCGCACTTGAGGGAGGTACAATTATGAGCAAGGAACGAGGAGCACAGAATCCCTTAGAGCTCAGCCTACATTTCCAGAGTCCATCAGATTGGTTTGAAAACCACAGTCACTCTCTCCAGCCTCTTGATGGCACCATGAAACATTCAAGATGTCACGCCTCTGCATTGAGAACTTACTTCCACAGGTAGAAAGAAGTAATTTTGGAGAGTCCAGTGAAAACACTATACTGTGTTTCAGATGCCAAAGTAGAGCCACCAGAAACTTCCCAAAGTTCCCAGCAGTGATGTTCACCATAACACAGGATTTATTAACATCTACCACACAACTAATGTACAATCACAGTCCGATGTGAAAATGCCAGTGATTCTATACTACCCAGAAAACTAAAATGCTTCTTGGCATTTAGGCATGCTATAGCCTAGGTGGCTACAGGCATTTAATAAATGCCTTTGTGTGTGTTTTTGTTTGGGGGGAAGTAAACCATCTAAGTCAGTTCCTCTCACCCTCAGGGAGTCAATGAGAGTTCAATAGAGATAAGCCTAGTTTATATCCTTCCTAACTGTCTCCATACTGCCCCCCTTGGTGTTTGCTATGATGAGAATCTGACCCCAGTGCTGCCCCAGATTCTGCCATAGGAGAATCAGATCAGTAGTTTAAAAAAAAAAAAAGCGCTATTATATGTAGTAATCATTTTTAGAATAACAAATCAGTTTCAGAATAAAAACACATTGAGCCAACTCTACTCATAACATAAGCAATGATATGGGGAGAAGATTAGGTAGTTTGGGAAACCAAAGGACCCCCACTGGGGTTAGACCATAGAGACCCATGCAGCTTGCAAACACAGAGTGATTGCAACTTGGGCCATTTTTCAGCTTTACTTTAGAAGTTTTTATTGGGCACTTCCTACTGCTGATACCATGGGAGTTGAGCTAAACATTTTGTTATGTATAACCTACAGTGTATTATGGTATTGCACCAGGCTCCAGAGTTAACCCATAGGTTTCATTTCCGGGCAACTGGAAACAGTTACTATGCTCAGGGGAAGACTGATCTGGGTGGTGCTAGGTACTTTTTAAAAAAAAAATTTGAAGTGAAAGAAAGAAAGTTATAGTGCGAGCAGAAGTTTTCTGCTTTCATGCTGAAGAGTTAAAAATGTTAAGATATGGACAAATCTAGAAGAGTTAGGTGCTCAAAAGAGTGCTCTTGACTCATTATTTGACAGTATTCTTCACAGAACTCCATAAGTGAAGAAAACTGGACTTGATGCACTTTCTTGGAGGAAAGTTTCTCCTCTCAGTTTAGGTTGCCTAACGAAGAGTAAAGAACATCATTATTACTTAGACAATAAAAGAAACTGAGAGGGAGGAAAAACAGAAAGAAAAGGTAATCATAATAAACTTCAGCGCTATTATTCATAACATCACCATTTTAGGGTTTTTTTTGATGGTTCTGAACAGCCTGTCAATTAAACCTGAAGGATACTATTCAAAAAGAGAGAATAAATTTGCTGACATTTATAGGCAAAAATTTTTTCTCCCAAGAATATCCATTCTTGCCTGATTATGGTTTCTTCTTCTAAGTTGGCATTTGCAGGTTATTACTACATTAAAATATAATATCCATTATTGTTTTTCAACGACATGAATCAGCTTACCAAAATCCATTTCTTTTTGATATAAATAAACGGAAACAGAGTTGAATTCATTAAAATCAATCTAAAACCACAATTTATTTTGATTAGAGCCTAATCTTTTCTTGAGTTTTCCTTATTACATTGTAAGTCCTTTATCCCTCAGATCTCTATTCATTAATACATTAAGCCAAAAATCATTAATAGAAGTCCTGCCTCATTATAAGTTGCCAGAACTAGCTTTTGAGGCTGGAATTTTAAACTGACACTAGCTTTTGGGGAACGCTAACATTTTCTTTAACTGCTCATGTTTCATCTGGTCAGCATCATATCATTATTGACAAGTCCTCAAATCAGAGCGACTACTGAGTGTGTCCATTCGACAAAAATTTTATTGCATATTGTTTTGAACAATAGCCTTAAGAGCAAAAGTATATCATCTTTCCAAATGCTTTTCCTCCATCATTAACTAGTTATTCTTCCCAATAACCTTATGATGGAGGCCATTGTAAAGAAAGAAAGCAGAGGAAAAAAATATAATTCTTCAAAAAAAGGGCTGTGTCCGAGGTTACACATTGCCAATGTCACACTCTGATGGGAGCCAGTGCCTTTCAATGATTCATCTCTTTCGACAGTCAATTACAGCCCAGCATGGCTGATTAGATCAATAATGCTCCTTAAATTGCTGGGGAATCTAAGGCTGGCTTGACAGTTAGGAACAAAATCCTTTCCTCCTAATTTCAGTCAAACCAATCAGCCACAGGCCTCCTACAAGGTGACAAAATTGGCAGAGCTGTGGTGTCAGATGTTCCAACTGTCCTTCCAAGAAGGAAAATCATCCTCAGACTCTCAGAATCACAGCCACTTATAGTTTAAAAGGAACATAATCCACAGTTTCTTAACCTTGTCTTGGATCATAGACTCCTCTGAGCATCCAACACAAGCTATACATGGCATCTCTCACCCAAAAAATACACAAACAAAAAACTTCCTGCAATTAGAGCCCATTCATAAAACTTACCTTTGCCTTTTCACGTGAGGAAATGCAGACCTAGGAAGTTGACGTTAAATGCCCAGGTTCATATAACTCCTAACCTGCTCCTCTTCAAATTATTCATTGCTGCCACTTGAGAGGGCTGAGGTAACCTCAGGTCTTTCTCAACTGTTCTAAGAAATAACAGTACTCTGGGTCTAAATAACTCCAGCTTCATTCATCCTTTTAGCAGTATTTGTTCAGTCCTTCCATGTGCCAGGCACTGTGCTAGTTCATTCTTCTTCTCATGGCACAGTTGTTAAAACTGAAGAAGAATCAAATGGCGATCTTACCAACCGATCTGACCTGTTGGTGAAGTTCCAGAGAATACTCTTTTGCTTTTCTTTTCATTATATGAAGATAACAGACCTCTAAAACAGTTCTCACTCTACACAGAACCCTTAATGTTCCTCCAGTGCTCCCAAGACCTAACCCAATTCTTTGCCTGGTGTTGAAAGCCCGTTCATACATGGGAAACTTACGTCCAGACTCATCTTTGCAGAGCCCTTTCCTCACAACAAATCATTCTATTCACTCTGTACCAAATCATTAAAATAATAATAAGTATTATTCATTCAAGCAATTCTCACCCAGAAATTTACTACAGTTCTATTCATCTTTCAAATCCTTGGTCATATCTATCACCATTCCTCCTTGAATTTTATCTTGATTACCTAACTTAAAATCCCCTTCTTTCTCCTCTTACTTCCTATAGCTCTATGGCTATGCCCAGTTTGGGTCCTGTTTTCTCTCTTCATGCATATTTGACTTAGACGGCTGATATATTTAAGCTTTTCTGAGGACAGCTAGCATGTCAATGGTTCACTATATACCCTCCCTCACTTGATGGATTTGTTCAAATGAGGCTAGTAAAAGTGGCCTCCCTTCAAAGGATTTCCAAATTACTTTTATTTTTAGTAGTTGACTATTAACAGAAAACTCAATCTATCCACATATTGAAATCTTTGAATTTGCCTTGAATGTGGATCCCTTGGCCAAGAATACTCTCATTTTTATTTTCTTCCAGAGTCCAGAAAACCTTGGAAGGCTGCCTTATGGGGTGATGGAATGAAAAACCAGACCAAACCAACCAGACATGGGCTCCTTCTATAAATGAACATTCCACAGCCCAAGACAGAGCATCTTCCATTTCACCGCTCTAGCTCCAAATGCCTCCTGGTTATAATTAAGTACTTCAAAGTCTTCCAAACACCCTTTTAGAAATGACTGCCCCCAATATAGAATGATGTCCAATCAGATGTAAATCATCACACAGCAGGGAGGGAGAGGCACGGAAAGCGATCATCAGCACTTGGACTAATCAGAAAGTTTAGTCTCTTGATGAGGATTTTCGTTTTCTCATTTGTCATTCTAGCCACTGAATTCTCAAGTGGCCAATTTGCTCCCCATTGGTAATCAGCTGGTTATTTTTACTCTTGTTCCTCTCTCTGGGACTGTCAGACTCTTTGGAGCAATTCATCACCCACATGGGCCTAACCATTCTCTGGCGGGAAGTGGGGGAGGGAAGCCATTATCTTGGAAAAGATAAGTAGAAAACTATTTCGCCGTTTATATTCGGTTTTTAAACAGTGATTTCCCTGATGAGGTAAGTAAAATAATGACCCAACCAGGTAAGAGTGAAAGAATGTACGTTTCAAGGGTAAGTGCGTTAGACAATGGAAACGCTCTCCGGCTGTGAAGTTTGTTACTCTGAAATGACTTGTTCTTAGATTGTCTTTACAACCCCCAAAAGGAGCATCATCTTACATTCATTACTTAAGTTTGCAGGAAGCTGCCTCTTTGAAAATTATAAACCCAGAAAGGAGAGTTTTAAAGATGTATAATGCATTGGTGGTTTTTCTAAGCAACTTTACTCCACCCACTAGGAGGAAGGTGGCCTTTGAAAGCTGTTTGGTCTGAGGCAGGAAAGTTAGACCTTTCTTTTTCTATTTGCACGGCAGGTCTTCTCCATTACAGAATCTCCCTTTGGTTTGTCTGTCGTCCTCTCTTCTTCCCTCCAGCAGTTGCTGTCTCTGTCTGTCTCCAGTGAAATCATTCCCAAATGCGTTTTCAGAGATTTCATTTTTCTCCGTTCACCTCAGGTGCCAGGGAAGACTTGACGCTGCCACTCGTTGCAAATCAAACTCTGGTGTCGGTACATTTTCTAATTAGTGAGCGTCTAATTTGATCTCCTCTCAGATTTCCCTCAGTCCTTCTGAAGAACCTAATATCAACCCCTCCGGGCGGCCTGTGCTCACTATAGCCAAAAGTTTACATTTCCGAAGTCCACGTTCAGCCTTAAGAAAGATGTTAGTGTGACACAAGTTGGCATTTTTCTGGCACTTCCTGCACTTGCAGCAAACTCTTCATTCCTTGGAAGGAAGCTGAGAGTTGAATCGCCCTTCTAGCTATTTCCTTAGAGACTCTCTGAATTGAGCAGCAATATGATCTGAATCTTGAAATGTTTATCTTCCTCCACCTTTTTCATGTCTCAGACCCTTTCTTGTGTCCTTCATGCTTCATATAAACATCCACATATGTAACTTCACTTTTAGGTGTGTCTATCTATCAGGAAAATCAAAAGAGACTGAGAAAGCACGTTTACACACCCCATATCGGGTTTGCTTGCTTTTCATCTGGTAATTCCCTCCATGCATGGCTGTTCTCACACTCGGTGATATCACCCAGCAGCTGTCTTGGACTGGAAACGAAAATGCTTGTAGAATTTCAGTCTTTTGTCTTACCTACTTAAATCTGTCTCTTTTCCAAAATACCAGAACAATACAAGAATGGCTGTCTTGCTTCGGGGAGAAATTATTCCTGTGACTTTAAATAAATCGTTTTACAACTCATTCTCCTAATATTTTGTTGTAATTGCCCCTAATTCCAAAGTTGCTTTCAAGAATCGTTAACTGCTATTATATTGACATGAGGTCTTATATTTGGTATTTGGTGAAATAGGAAAAGTGATTTTGTAAAAATCGGTTTTCCGGCTGCAATTCCTGCATAGGAAATGAGGAAAGAAGTGACGCTTTACCTGCCCTGTGTCCCCAGGTTGACCTGAATGAGAACTTAATATCTCACGTGGTGCCTAGCTGCAGATTAGCATCTGGATTGACTGAACACAATGAGCAGAGATCTCTTGCCTCCTTCTACATAACTAATCTGATGATTTACTAACATCCGTAGGTCCTACTTCTATGAAAACAGCAGGTTCCTCCCACCCTCAGCAAAAATGGCTTCATCATTCAAATCTTGATTTCTGAGAGAAATCTACTTTTTACCTCTTCTTCCATCCTCCTATCTTGAATCTCCATCTTCATCACAATATCCTGTCCCCTGGTTCCTTCCTCTACTTTGGACATTGTGTTTACTCTATTTATTCCCAAAGAAGAGTGCTCTTGGGAGAGTGACACAGCCTCCAGCGAGCAGTGTTCCTAAAATTCACAGACTGCCATCAGTTCACAGTGAGTGTGTGCAGACACTGCATACAGCTCAACAAATTTTCATAAACTAAACACGTTTATTTGACCAGCACTGAGATCAAGAAGAAGCATTTATGAACTTTCATAGCCAGTCAACAGAATAATGTCTGTTGAAACTAATACTTAAAAACTGGGGCTTGAGGGTCAGCCTCATGGCCTAGTGGTTAAGTTCGATGCACTCTGCTTCAGTGGCCTGGGTTCGGCTCTTGGGTGTGGACCTACACCACTCATCAGTGGCCATGCTATTCAGGTGACCCACATACAAAATAGAGGAAGATTGGCACAGGTGTTAGCTCAGGGCAGATCTTCCTCAAGCAAAATGAGGAAGATTGGCAACAGATGTAAGCTCAGGGCAAATCTTCCTCAGGTAAAAACAAAAAAAAATTAGGGCTTGTATTTTGCCTCTTTGTTCCATTCTTAGTCACTCATTTTTATTATATTTTAAAAAATGTTATTGACTAGTGAATGATTAGAAATGAAACAAAAAAACTTGTCATTCACCTCTGATCATTTGAGAAGAACCAATCTAGATGACCAAAGATCCCTATTAGATTTTGTGCCTATTTTCAGCTGCTAACTTCAGCATTCTGTGAGAACCAACCCTTCGCATGAGGCCCAGCTCTCCTAAACAGGATAACACCCCTACAATGAGCTTGCTCACCAGAGGTTGTCTCCTGCTCCCAATGCACCTTTCCTTTCCTTGAGGTTAAATAGAGTGAACACAATGTGTTTGTTTGCGGCCTTAAAGTGTTGCTTTCCTGGGGGTCCCTGCCTTGCAAATGTCTGTGAGGCTTGGATAAATAGGAAAAGTTTCCCCGCCTGGAGCCCAACACCTTGTGTGAAGATTACAGCATGGTCTACACTATAGAAATCATTTTCCTGCTTCTAATATAGAAGCTGACACACAGGACTAGATTCTCGTGCCAAGACCGTCTGCGGATGTCCAACTTTCCTGTTGTGAATGGGTACAAGCTGTGATGTTGCCATTCAAGGACTTCCAGTAGCGGAAGAGGAAAATTATGAACCAACTCCCCTCGGAGAGGAAGTGCCTATTCAAACAGCAGTCGGTAGTGAGCACAGTAGCTGCCTCCTTCCGACCAGGAACAGCCCCGCCTCTGCAATTGCTGACTCTCCCTTGGCAGGGTCTATGAACTGGCATGACAGGAAGAGGCTTGGCAGAAGCAGCATTTGGCGCATTCACACTTATCCCGTGAACACTTTGGGAAAGAATTAACTACGTGCATTTTCCTGGAAGACAGAATTTGCCTTGTCCATTGATTGTCTTTAATTTACAACAAATGCCCGAAAACGGGACATACGTGATATTGTAAGCCTTCTACAAATTCGGATAGCAAACCCAATGGCCCAAGGCTCATTCTCTATTTTTTTTCATTGCTTCAGAAATGGGTTGTTGGAAGGAAGAGGTTGTACACAGAACCATAAAGCTGGAAGGGTCCCTTACAGATCAGCTAGCAAATCCCTCTCCCATTTTATAGATGCTAAAACTTAAGCCTGGAGAAGGCATGTGTCTTGCCAAAGATGAGGTTTAAACAACACGGACTGGATTCCAGGGTTTTACGTTCTAATTCTGTTTTTTGTCAGCTTTTGATGGAAGTAGAACATACCTACAAAAAAGTCACAAATCATAACTGTAAAACTCAACAAATTTGCATAAGCTAAGCACACTCATCTAACCAGCACCCAGAGCAAGAAGATGCACATCCCTAGTACGCCCCAAAGCCTCCCTAAGTACCCAGCTACTGCCCCCTCCCGAGGGAAATCACCATCCCGTCTTCTAGCATCACGTGTTATTTTTGCTGTTATTGATGTCATATGAATGGAATTGTATAGTGTATTACTCCTGTATCAGGCTTCCTTCACTGAACACTCTCTTGGTGAGATTCATCCACATTGCTACATTTTTTAAAATTTTTATTATTTATTTATTTATTTATTTTTTTGAGGAAGATTGGCCCTGAGCTAACATCTGTGCCCATCTTCCTCTATTTTATATGTGGGATGCCACCACAGCATGGCTTGATAAGTGGTGCTAGGTCTGCACCTGGGATCCAAACTGGCGAACCCTGGGCCACTGAAGCAGAGCACAAACTTAACCATTATGCCACTGGGCCAGCCCCTCACATTGCTGCATTTTAATACATTGATTTTCATTGCTGTATCATACTCTTTTGTGTGGATATAGTAAATTCTTTATATTTTCAACTATTGATAGACATTTCGGTAGTTTCCAGTTTGGGGTTGTTACAAATAGTGCTGCTAAGACCACTCCTATATGTGTCTTTCGGTAAATATACGAATAATCAAATTGGGGTTTCCTCATACTTTTTGCCTACTGATACTCCAAAAAAAAGTTAATAGAATGAATGAACCAGCTGTGCACAAGCCTTTGTGCTATGAGAGATTGTCACTGCACCTCTGTCTGTGCCAGCCGTCCAAAGGGGACTGTTTACAGAATTACAGTAGCCACGTGGCAGTTAGCAAGACAACATTTATGGTTTGGGATTACTTGCAAATACTCTCAAAAGCTAAAATAAACAGTCACTTGACATTTTGTTAATATAAAAATCTGAGTTTTTCTTAAATTTGCTTTTATTTTTATTTCTTTTTAATTACGTAAGTAATATATAAATACATCCTTGTTCTATAAACATACCTAACAAAACAATCATTTTGGATGTAAGTGTCCCGGTTGCAAGGATTTTATCTGTTTTCTTGATCACAAAACAGCATCAGTGCCTGGCCTGGAAGGTGCTAAACAATGTTTGTTGAATGAATGAATGATGGATGGTTCCTGTGACCGTTGCTCCCCGTCCCTGGAACTTCCCCAGGGGTAATCTCATCTCTGAGTTCGATGTGGATTTTTCCATTCCTTTTTTCTATACATTGGTTTTGTGTGTGTATGTTTATATAATTGAAGGATACCACGTGTGTGGATTTTTTAAACGAACAATATGTGTCTTAAGCATTTTTTATTCTCAGTACATAGAGATCCACCTTTTTATAAGCTGTTTCACATTCCATGACATGAATATATTATATTTTGGTTATCTCTAATTTTTTGATACCACAAATGATGCTGCGATGAATATTCTTGTGAATGTGCATAAGTATTTCCTGGCAGTAGGTACCAAGAAATAGACTTGCTGGCTCACAGGTGGTATATGTTTTTAATATTTCCAAATGCCTTCCAAGATGGTCATTCCAATTCACACTTTCATCAGCAGAAAGTACCTGCTCCCTCATCTTTCCTGTGACTGATATTATCAAACTTAGAAGTTTTTGCCAAAATGATAAGTGAACAATGTCATTAAGCTTGCATTCCCATCCATGTTGCTGGAGTTGGCTATCTTTTCATATATTTGTTGATTAGGTTTGGCTTTGATTCAAGCCTGCAGCAAAGAGCAAGTGTGTAGGAGTGAACCATTTAGTGCCAAACCCCCATCAGGGCATCTTCTACAGCCAAGCTGTTCTTTATTCTCATCTTCGTGGCTGTAGAATCCTAGACAATCGCTGGTTGTATCCCCCGCTCAATTGCTAAGAGTGCAAAGAAGTGATGTAAAAATTTCTTCAGCATCCCAGGGAATGGGGGGAATCTTGACCTGTCCAGTGTATTGGTACAAAGCAAAAGCATTTGGATACTGAATTTTCCAGTTAATTATCCTAGTGCTTTCTCTTTTTACCGGAAACTTGAAGGAATAAACCAAGTTGTACTATGCAGCTTACCTATCTTTGCCATAGAATGGAGGCTGAGTTCTGAGAAATGCTGTATTGGGTATGAAATTCCAACTAAACCTAGAACGAGCATCTTATTTATATTTCTGCATGTTGGAGCCATTATCCGACCAGTCCCTTGACCAGCATTAGGGCAGAGGTTTTGGAGGTGAATTATCCAGCTTTCAGTCCTGGTCTTTGCTGGCTTGCAAGCTGGGGCATATTCCTAAACCTCTGTTCCTCTGCTCCATTTTCTATCAAATAGAACAAATAATAAAACCTACTTCGTGGAATCATCAACAGGATTAAGTGATCAATAAATGTAAGGTGCACAACCCAGAGTCTGGCATATTCAATATTTTGATTATATAATGAATAAAGATGATGATTATTATTATCATAGTGTTAGTTTTGATTGGAGCACAGATCGAGGTTTGAATCTGAGCTTAGAACATGTCCAAGGTCTTTTCTTTTTTTTATACTGGGGAAGAAAATCACTACAGGATGCCCTTCACAGCTCATCTACAGGTGTGCACTCACTTTGTGTAGAAGAAGTCACATTGGCCTCTGATGTTGATTTTATACACAGCTCCTTGCAGGTTTTTAGTTCAGGATATGCAAATGAGGAGCATTTAACAAATGGACCCACCAGACCACTAAATTCCATATCAATTTTTACCCAAAGCATAAATGCATTCAAGTTTGCTCAGACCTTGGCCTTGTGAGCCCCTGGCTGACATTTCTGTTTGAAACCTGACACCCTGCCAGAAAGTTTCTTTAGTTTGAATAAAATGAAAAGAGGGACTTAATTCCAATAACAGACAGACCCAGCAGAGCCAGCAGTTGATTCAGATTTTTATTGTCCCACAAGAACCTGGCCTTCTAGGCTGTGACTCGGGACCTCTGTACTCTGTACGTTTGCCTCGTGTTCAGGATGGAATAACCAGAGGCTCAGAGAGAGGACATCTGGGTGGAATGAAGTCAAACCCCAGCTGCCTTTTTTCTCAGCTTCCCCAAAGTTCCTGTTCTTTGAGGTCTGACCATTCTTGGTTTGGGTAATGAGACTGATTTAATGCCAAAGCATCTGCTGGATACTCTTTGAGAAATGCCAGAAAGATGCACTTATCATCATACTCACTCCAGAATGGGCTTTCCATGTGGAATTCCTTCCATGTGAAAATTCTAATGAGGTCAAGACGCATCCTTGATTGGAATCTTCTTTCAAAATGCAAGTTTTCCTGAGAAGAATGACATACGAAACTACTGTTATTCCATCAATCCTTCATTCATTCATTTATCTCCCACATATTTGTGAGGGCTTACCCAATGCCTGACAGTGTGCAATGGACCAAGGGGACAGTGGTTAATAAGGCAAATACAGTCCCTGCCCTATGCAGCTCAGCCAAGTGGGGCCATAGGCATTGGGCAAGCAAATGCAACAAAGTGTGATGAATGTAAAGGGCCCACCAGGAAGGGGCCTGAGGGACTAGGGGTTTGGCCTTGACTCTGTGTGACCCGGATCATCTCTGCCTCTGCGGGAGCCTACACTGTCATGGGATGCCATCCTAGCTGCTGCTCCTAATGAGAATTTTACCTGCTGTGAGGCACCAGGGCATGCAGCCAGCTCAGGGCTCTGGAGTAATTTACTAAGGTCTCATTACCTTGCCTCTCTTGGGGTCTCTGCCACAGGATCATGTTGTAGGTGACACCACCTTATAATGAAGCTTTTTTTGCACATTTTACCCTGGAGTAAACTTAAATGCAAGTTGGGGGGGGGAGAGAGAGAGAAGAGAGAGAACAGTGGAGACCCTGAGTAAGAAGAGACAGACAGGTAGAGTGTGAATATGCTGTTCCTGTTCTGAGTGAATCTGGTACCAAACACCATTTCCTCGTTGGGAAGAAAGCATGAGAGTTTGACTCAGGACACCTGGGCTTAAGTTATACTCCCATCACTCGCCAGCTCTGACCTTGCCAAGTCACTGAAAGTCTGTTTCCTCAGTTTCCTCCTTTGCAAAAAGAGATTTAAATCACCAAATCCCATTAACTGGGTTGTTTTGTCGCTTGAATGTGCTTAAACAAGCCAATGCCCATCAGCTGTGTTTTCAAAACAGAAAAATGTATTAACATATTAGTTGTCATCGTTACATATAAATGTTCAATATCTTTGTGTACGGGGGTGGGGGCAAAGGACAGAATCTATGTTTTGGGGCTGGGCTTGGGGTCAAAGGGTGGACCAAGGCTGTGAAACTCTGGGCTGCCCAGAAAGAGGATTTTAGCATCCTTCTCCTCTTCCTCTTCTTCCTCCTTATGGCCAAAGTGTTTTTCTATGATGCTCCTAACTTTTCAAAGCGCTCACGCATTACTCACTTCAAATTCAGGCCTCGCTGTCTTGGCAGGTTTGTTATTGAGTGACCAAAGTCACTCAAGGGACCCACCTCTTTTGCTCACACACTTCCAAGTGGCTGTCATTTGACATGACTGCATTGCTATCCTCCTGAGGCTGGAGGGAGACAGAATACAGACGGTCCCCAACTTACGACGGTTCGACTTACAATTTTTCAACTTTACAAGATGCAAAAGCAATATACAGTCAGTAGAAACTGTCCTTCAAATTTTGAATTTTGATCTTTTCCGGGGCTAGCAATATGCAGTACTGCTCTCCAGTATGATGCTCTCTCATGATGCTGGGTGGCAGCAGTAGCCACAGCTCCCAGTCAGCCACGCAATCACGAAGGCAAACACCAGATACGCTGACAACCATTCTGTACCCACACCACCACTCTGTTTTTCACTTTTAGTACAGTATTCAATAAATTACATGAGATATTCAACACTTTATTATAAGACAGGCTTTGCATTAGATGATTTTGCCCAACTATAGGCTAATGTAAGTGTTCTGCGTACGTTTAATGTAGGCTAGGCTAAGCTGTGAGGGTGGAATAAGTTAGGTGTACTAAACGCATTTCTGACTTAGGATATTTTCAACTTATGATGAGTATCTTGGGATAAAATCTCATCCTAAGTTAAGGAAGATCCATATTTCGTAGGCCAGGTAGACCTGCTTTCCACAAGTAAAGTCCTCTTAGACCACTGGGCTCCTAATCTGCTTGGGAAGGAGAAACTGCAGTGTGGGCAAATGGGATCAGGAGGTCATTCCTGAGAGCCACACTTGCCAAGTCAAGAACAAGACTCTATCAAGTTTATCTGCAGTTCCTCCAAAAGCACCCTAGAAAGATGCTTAGCCTCCGGCCTCTCATGCCTGGGGTGTCACTGTTCCTCCGTGAAAGAGCAGCCCTCCTGGGTGCTTTCACAAACCATGCATCTGCTGACATTTGCAAATGCCAAAGCTCTTCAGGAACTGCTTCTCTACATCTGTCTGCTCTGACTACCAAAGAAATAGATTTCAAAATCATGTGTAAGAACATGAGGACATACAAGGGAGAGGCAACATCGAGAGAACACCACAGGTCAGCCATGCCACCTACAGCTGTGAACACCTAGGACCACCAGAAAAGCACCCAGCCTCAGAGCAGCCCTGCTCCTGAGGGCAGTGATGCAGGTGACTTTCCCAAGTCAGAGACGGGCTCAATGCTGCGCCTCCCTGCTCACAGCTCCCCGGCCGCCCCACACTCTTCCTCAGCATCATGGTAGTCAAAAGAGCAGGGGCTCTGGAGGTGGAGGAGCTGAGGTGAAATCCCAGCCCCATCACTTACTAACTGAATCATTTTGGACAATATTTTTTATCCTTTCTGATTCTCAGTTTTCCCATCTGACAAATGGAGATGCTATTATTCTTATAGGGTTCTTGTGAGGATTCAGTGAGAAAGGTGGATAAAGTGCTTAGCACAGCACTTGAGACATAGCAGGTGCTTCATCTGTAGTAGTTGCATTCACCCATTCATCCACCCATCACGTTAGGGGCAGAATTAGCACAGATGTTAGGACAAAGCATCACTTGGACCTTTTTAAAGTCTTTCCGCCTTTTCTCAAATGTGACTTTATCACTGAGGCCTGTCCTGTTCACCCTATTTAAAACTGCAAACCTGTATCGCAGATCGCCCCCTCAACACACACCTCCAACCCACTCCCCATCCTTTCTTCACTGCCCTATTTTTTTCCATAGCATTATCACTTTCTAACAGACTACATAATCTACATTGTGTTTAGATTTATTATTTATGGTTTGTCTCCTCCTGGCAGAACCTAAGTCCCATCAGGACATGGACCTTTGTCTGTAATATATTCTTTGCAACTAGAAAACAACATGACACAGAGTAGTGCTCAATAAATATTTGTTGAATGAATCGAGGCCCTGGAATCATCAGTTAGGCCCGCTTCCAGTGCTGGTCTTGGCCCTTACTGGTGTTTGTGATCTGTAGCAAATTACTCTCAGCCTTAGTTTTCTCCTCTGAAAGATACAGACACTGATGATTTCAACCCCTCCGAGTCAAGAGAATTAAATGAGATTATGTCTGTGAAGCACTTGGCATAGCTCTGGGGCACAATAACTTCTCACTAAATGAAAGCTGTTAAGATGAAAAATTATGAAGCTCTTGATTTCCATGCTAGTGTAGACAGAGACAAGGGATCATCCAGAGTCATTCCCAGAAACACCCACCCTTAGTCTTATTCTGAACTCCCTTCTCAATGTATGCTTAAGTAGCCAATAATGTGAATTCCATCTCCTCTCTGTGCCTGTCCAGTCACCAACTTCCCCCGAATCACAGACAGCATGATGGCCAGTGGGGAAATCTGGAAATCATCACAGGTGTTTGGCCCCATCACGTATATGGTTTGACTGGTGCTGGGATCAAGACAGTGCTGCAACCACAGGCCTGCCATTAGCAAACAGTAGAGTTCCTGCGGGTCTATCTTGTGGTGGGAGCCAAAACTACAGTTACTGCCCTCAAGGAGTTTATGATCCAAAACTCTTCTAAGAGAAGATGACGGAGCTCCACACCAACAGTCATTGTTGTCTGCAGACGTGTGTGAATGCACATGGATGGCATCAGTGGAGGCTGGAATGTGCAAGAACCAGTTGGGTTTCCAGCTCACTCTAGTGGGCAAGACACTGCCACTTTTTCCTAGACTCCGCCCACCACCCCCAATATGAAAATCTTAAGGCAGACGGATGTGACAGATTAAAAATGAGACTGGCAGTCCAGGACAAGTTCAGGTTTCAGTTCCGCTGTGTGTCTTTGGGCAAGACACTGGGCCTATCTGAAGACAATTATTATAACAGCTAACATTTGTTGCATGTTTACTATGTGCCAGGTGCTTCATATATATTAGTAACTTTTTCAGCCATTTGTTTGTTTAACTAAAGTTTACTGGGCTCTAGTCTCACACAGGCACTCTGGATGCAACAGTGAACAAAGCAGCTCAACGCCTCATCTCATTGAACTTAAATACTGGGGGTCGAGACTGAGAGTGAATAATATTGATATATATTACATCATTATTAACTACTTATTCATTCATTCAAAAACCACGTATTAAGCCTCATACTGCTCTATCAACAAATTGTGGTCACTGTTACAAACGAGAAGTTTAGAGTGTTCTCTGTGGGATCATATCCTGGGAGGGTGGGTGACTGGCCTTGTCTGAAAGCTCAGCCATGACTTCCAAAGCTAAGTGACTTTGAATTACGAAACTGAAGAATGGGTGAGTCACTGTGTAACCTCATTTTGCGGATGAAGAAACTGAGGCTTAGAGAGTTCCCACAACTTGTCCAAAGAACCACAGTTAATGTTTAACCAGTTTTGAACCCTAGTTTTTCTAATTCCAAAACAGGTGGTCTTCCCATCCGGCTGGTGTTTTTAGACTGAGATACATGTCTAAATTGCCACTGAGGGCTTTTTCAAAAGCTGTGTTGTAGCGTTCCACCAAGAGATTCTGATTCAGCTGGTCCAGGTGGAGCAGGGCGGGTGAAAGCAAGTTTAAAAGAGCTCCCCAAGTGATTTGGATGCACAACCCTAACAATACCACTGTCTAGTATTTCTGCAGCTAGCCCTCAGAACCTAGCAACATTGTGGAAGAAAACACAGCTAGGGGTCAGGGCTCTGCCACATCACTAACTCCCTGTGTGATCTAAGGGACGCCTCGTATTCCCTGGTCCTGTCTCTTTGTGGGGCTGTGACTACATCGGGACTTCCAGCCCTCATTGCGCATTAGAGTCCCCGGGAAAGCTTTAAAAATCCTTCATGTGCCCCACCTCCGAACAACAGCACCAGAATCTCTGGGGAAAGGACCCAGGCTTAGGTATTTACTAGAAGTTTCCATGTGATTTAGCACTAGATGATCTCAAAGGTCCCTTCTGACTTGGAAATCCTCTGCGTCTGTCTATGAAATCCTTCATCCCCTCCTTCCTGACGACTGAGGGCGACGCACTTAAGGGGACGAGGGTGGAGGGGTGGGGGATGAAGCCTTGCCAAGACCTGCTGCTCCACTCTGGCAGTGTCTTTGTGAAAATAGTAACTTTTTTTTTCTGACTGATTTATGTGACAGTTGGAAAGCAGCCCCCAGAACAGGCTGTTCCTCCCTTTCGTACTATTAACATAAATATGCGCACGGGGCCTTCAGCTCCTGCTTCTCTCTGTGTAAATGAGGCTTAAGGGGCCGTGAAAGCCGGAGGCTGAAGAGAAACCAGAGGAGAGGAAGTGTCGTTACAGGCACAAGAATGAAAAGGGGAAAAGGACAGGACGTTGCTAAGAGACAATGTCAAGCTGGGCCATGGGATTAGCCGCCAGTATCAAAGCAAGTTCTTAATGGTATGTTCTTCCAGTAGGGCCTTTTCCAAGCGCTAGTGGAGGATGAGATTGTCAAAGCAATTCCATTCCAAATCGGGCGTAAAAGGCTCTTTCCTTCTTGGTAGGACCAAAATATTAGGTGAAAATTAAGTGATTTAAATATATATATATCTTCCAGCTTGGGGTAAAGTGAAACTGGATTCTTTCCCGTGGAACTTCTCAGAGTCCTTAACGTGCTAATAAGCATTGAGAGTTGCTGAGAGGCAGACATAGCTTGCAGCACACGCTGAAATTATCTGCAACTTTTTACTTAGAGGGGACCAGCGCTTTCCAAGACATGTTTGAGAAACCTTGGCATAAAAAACAACTATTGTAATATCTAATATTACTGTGCTAAGAGTTTTACATAAGTTATTTCTTTTAATCTAAGCAACAAGACTATGAGTTATGTACTTTTTTATTTCCTTCTTTGCACAGGTGGAGAAATTAAGGCATTGAGAGGTTAAGTGCTTGCCCAAGTTGACAAAGCTAGTGGGGAGTGGAAGGACTTTGGACTCTGGAGTTAAAAGGATCTGGATTCACATCCTGGTTCTGCCATTTGCTGGATAGACAGGTTGAGACAAGTTAATTCACCTCACTGAGCCTTGGTTTCTTTATGTGCAAATTGGGGAGAATAAAATGTACCTTGTAGAATTGCTGAGATTAGAGATAACATATATAAAGCGCATAGTAGGTGCCCCATAAATGGCTATAGATATCATCATCATCATTGTATACTTAATGTTCTGAAAGGGAGTTTATAAGTGGTGTCTCGAAAAGAATATGCGTTTTGATTAAATCAAATGAAATAGGCTGTCGAACCTGACATGTGACAGGGTAGGTAAATGATAAATCTCTCCAACGAAATAGAAAATCTTCCTGCTATTCTTCAGCCTGAACTTGCTCATTCTTAATCACCAGCTGGCAATGGGGTAGCCTCCTTCAGAGTTTATAAAGGGGGAGGTGGCAAAGTTGGGGGCCTCGTGGAATGGGGCAAACTGGCAGCTCCATCTGGCTGGCCATCAGAATCCTGGAGAAGCTTCTTGAATCAGATTCTTAAGCCCTGGGCCTGGAGATTATGAGTTTATGGGTCTGGGATGGCCCCTGGGAATATGTATTTTATGGACCTTCCAGCTGATTCTGATTATCAGTCTGCTTTTAAAACCGCTGGACTCCATGAAACCTTGGGAAACCTTTCCACTGAGTTACCCAGCAAGGCCTCAGAGGAGCCTGGTATAATTACTTTGGAATCCAGACAGTTTGTGGCCTTTCCTTGCGCAAGCACCCAACAGCTTTCAAACATCTTGGAATTTGAGGGACAAATTTTCCCCATGCTTTGTGGTCGATACCGCGGCCTGGAGAGGTGGTGTGTGTGGTTGTAATAGCATAAATTTGGGCACCAGGCAGGCCTGGGTTCAAATCTCAGTGCTGGGGAGGGAAGAGACATGACACTAGAAAGCCACAAGAGTAGGTCATGATATTCCGCATAGTGACTATCTGTGCCATCACCTTTAGGATGCAAGTGAGAAGCCAGGCTGGAGAAAGGAAATCCTCGATTACATTTTAGTAATTGTTTTCAAGACAATAGGAAATAAGACGTTTCACTTTCTTATATATTGATGTATTTTTCTTTTCTTGAATAGCATGCTGGTGAGTAGCATATTAATGTTTGGTTTTAAATTAATCTTGATTTCTCTACCAAGTAGACCTAAAACTCACTGTAAGATATGTTTCATGTTTTTCTTAAAGTGATGATTTTGAGCCTCTTAAACATTTACAGCAGCCTTTTTCCTTAGGGGAAAATAAGGGGCTAATCTGGGCAACTATTACCAGCTTATAGTCTTAACATATTCACTTATATTTTTCATATTTGGAAATGAAGTTCATTATTAAAAAGCAGCGTAAGAAAGTATGTAATGACAAAAGTCAATCCCAGTGCTGCCTCTTTCTAGCTGTGTAACAGAGGCAGTCTTCTTAGATTTCCTAAACCTCAGTTTCTTTTCCTCTAATTTAGGGATGATGATAGTATGCATTATATTGGGTTGCTGGGAGCATTAAGAGCACTCATATTAAGTACTGGTAGAGTTTGGCTTGGAGTAAAGGCTTAGTTAACAGTAGCTGTCATTATCATTATTTTGCCCCAGTTCAGTTTACTTTTATCGGTATGACTGTGGACAAGTAACTGCCTCCTTGAGCCTCATCTTCCTCATCCATGAAATAAGAATAATTACATCTACTCATAATGCTGGTGTAAACATTAAATGAGGGACTACTTTATGGGAAACGCCTAGCATTGACCGTGAGATATCACAAGTATTTAATGAATGTTGGCTAATGTCATTTGCAAGATGAACGGGTATTCTTTGTATTCGGATCCCTTAAGTCATTCATTCATTCATAAACACTTGTCAGGAACCCCCAATACAAAAGCACTCGATATATATGCTGCTTCAAGCATTTTGCTGCCCTGAAAATGCAGTGCCCTGAAGGTATGATGTCACTTCTTTCTGTTTTGAAAGAGGGCATTCCTGGATGAGGTAGAGTTCGGGGGGCAATGTTGAGAAGCAAATCCTGTACCCCACAAGTCCCATGGCCCCTCTGCCTACAGAGTGATGTCAGGGCGAACTAAACCACTGCCACCATCTTCCATAGGGTATGGTCTTTACCCCATGACTGTCGTCTGCCATCATGTGCTCTGCTGGGTCCCGAGGAGGAGGTGATAAACTAATTGGCATAATCTCTGCCCTCACAGAGTTCTAGATCAGAGGGACTCCCGCTTTGCTGGAGGTACAAAGGCTTGAAGTGAGGGAGTATTTTCAGCAACGGCCTGGAAAAGGGAGAGAGAATGGCAAGTTTAAAGAAATAAAAGAAAATAAGCACGGCGGAAACATAAAAGGAGAGAGGGGATGTGGAGAGAAATGAGCTTAGAGGAGTAAGTCTGGGTTCGACAGGCAGGGCCTCTAAAGCCATGATAAGGACATGTTAAGGACATTGGGGACCCATTGAAAGGTCTTGAGCAGGAGGTGACATGATCAAATTTGGGTTTTAGAAAGATTACTCTGGCTTCCCAGTGGGGGGAAAAAGTGTGTGTATGACGTCAGGTGGAGGAGGGATCCTTAAGTTTCTTGTGTCCAATGGCGTAATAATTGTTCCATCGTCCTGGGGATGTGGAAGAGGCAGGAGAACAGGAGGATGTAATGTTACACATGGCCATCATCTACCGGGCCTTTAGGTGTATCAGGTATAGGTATAAATGGAGAGGTTGTACGTGATTTTTGTGGTAGGTAGATTTCTAAAATGGCCGCCAACAGTCCCCACCTCCTGGTATTCACAGCCCTGTGCAATCCTCTCCCTTTGTGTGTAGGCTGGATCTGGTGACTTCCTTCTAACAAACAGAATACAGCAAAAGTATTGAGATGTCACTTTCATGATTGGGTTATAGAAGACCGTTACTTCCGTCTTGTGGTTGCTCTCTCACTTGCTCTCAGGAAGCTCCCTATGGAGAGGCTCATATAGGAAGGAACTGAGGGCTGCCTTCAAGGATCAGCTGAAGGCCTCCATCTAACCCTCCACGGAACTGCAGCCTGCCAGCAACCCCTGAGTGAGCACAGAAGCAGATCCAGCCCCAGGTGGGAGAACCAGCACCTGGATTGTAGCCTGTGGGAGACCCTGAAATAAAGGACCTCTTCAAGCTGTGCCTGGCTTCCTGACACTCAGAAACTGTGAGATGAGAAATGTGTGTCACAGGGCCAGTGTAGCAGTTAAGTTCACGTGCTCTGATTGAGTGGCCCAGGGTTCTTGGTTTCGGAACCCAGGCGTGGACCTACATACCGCTCATCAAGCTATGCTGTGGTGGTGTCCCACAAACAAAATAGAGGAAGACTGGCACAGATGTTAGCTCAGTGACAATCTTCCTCAAGCAAAAAGAGGAAGATCAGCAACAGATATTAGCTAAGGGCCAATCTTCCTCACCAAAACAAAAGGGAAAAAAAAGCAACATGTGTTGTTTTAAGCCAATCAGTTTGTGTTAATTTGTTACACAGCAATATAGAATTAAAACACTGTTATATGATGTCACAGAAGGCGGGAAAGGATACAGTATTGAGAAGGGGGAGTGACAGGCATTGTCAAGTGTGTCAGGGAGATCAATGATAACCAAAGACGATAAGGAAAAAGAAAGCATTGAAGCTGACAAGGAAGCAGTGTGAGTAAGCTGGGATAGAAAGGGTAGGTATCAAGGCCTCCAGGGGTGTATGTATAGTCCCTGTATGATGGGACTAAATTTAAACTGCAATTACTGCTGCAGGTGGGAAGTATGACCTTTCGAGGATGCATCATGCAATCTGGTTTTGCTTTCTATTTCTTGTTAGAATTTTGGTCCCGATCTTATGATCCTGTGCTTCTAAAAACTCTCCTAAAGGCCTCTATTAATGAATTCAGCATCTGGCTGTGCAGTACATCCAAATTCTTCCTTCCCTTTCTCTGGATTCTGTTCCCAGTGATGCACTCCCTATGCCCTTGAAGTGTCTTTTCTTCGCATTATCTGTAGTCTTTGGAGGAGACTTGGGAACAAAATGAAAAATCCTCACGCAGTGATCTGGGCGTGTGAAGTCAGAGTCTGAGTAGAATCAGAGTTCTTCCTTTGTTTGAGTTTCTTACCCGTGAAAGACTCATAGTTCGCTCTATGTACTTCCCCTCTCTCCAGCATAAACGGTTCTCATTCAGCACAGAGCAGGAGAAATAGCAAAGAGTTTGGAGTCATGGCTTCATTGCTAGGTAGCTTTGGGGAAATGATTTAAACTTTCTGAGCCTCAGTTTCCTCTACTGCAAACTGTGGGTGGTAATATCTGTCTCTTGGGGTTGTTTTGCGGAGGATGAAAGGAGCTGATGTACATAAGGCACTGAGCAATGGCTTGGCACAAACCCTTTTCTGAACGCTTCGTTGATGTAAGAAGCAGCTAACCTTCTCAAGCTTTCTTACCTGCATGGCAAACCCAAAACCACTCTAGAGGCTGCCAGGCCAGCTGCCTGAGACATGTCATAAACAGCCTGGGGAGGCAATTTGCTTTCAAAGAGAAACAGGCAAAGGGAATAAAAACAAGACAGCCAGCAGCGGGCCCAGCCCTGAGCCAGGACAACTTGGCAGCAGCAAAGGCAAGAGGTGCACCGCCCAGAGAGTGAGTCTCTGCAGGACCTCACAAGCTCAGGATAGTCCCGAAACCCCACGCTCGTGAGGAAGATCTGTCGGGGTTGCCCCATGGCACCTGTAAGAGCCTATTGTAAACCCAGAGAGCCTGCAATTACCTCGCTTTGACTGTTTTCATGCCACCAAGGCCCGCACCTCCTTCTGTCAGTGGAGTTTGTTTTCCCTTTAATTCTTTCTTGAGGGGGGTGGAACAGATGCAGGGGCTGCCTGAGAAAAGCATGCAGGACACTAACCAGCTGTTGCCCGCATTTCATCACACTGAAACTTAGAGAATGACTTGGTGCTGTCTGCTGGCATATGGGTTATAGCACAGGAGTCTTTGCCATGATATTTATTTCTGTCTGGAAGACAATTTGGGGGTTCCTGGAACATGGCTCCTGGCCTCCTACCTTGGATGGTGATGTGACTGGCTCTGTTTCACTGTTGGGCTTGCAGGTAACTGATCACCTTCTTAAAGAGGCTCACCCTGATAACCCTCTCTAAGCAGCCCCTTTCTCTCCATCCCCTGCATAATTACTTGCCATCTCAATAGCCTGTTAAATTGTCTTCTAGCACTTTCTGACACTATTCTGTTTACCTATATTTATACCAGTAAGTTGTCCGTGCTCCCGACTAGAATATAGCTCATTGTGGGCAGGAACTTCATCCAACCCACTTATCTCTATATCTTTATCCACCCTATGATGGAAGGATGATTATCATCCCCATCTGACAGGTGAGGAAACTGAGGCTCAAATAAATCAGATACGTCTCCCAAAGTCACAGAACCAGTTAGTCAAGGAATGAGTATTAAAATCAGGGAATATGACTGTGCTGTCCAATACAGTAGCCACAAACCACATATGGCTATTGAGCACTTGAACTGTGGCTAGTCCAAACTGAAATGTATTATGAGTGTCAAATACATACTGGATTTTGAACACTTAGCACAAAAAATAAAAGCATGTTAAAATGTCCCATTAATAATTTTTACATTGATTATATGATAAAATTATAAGTTTTTGATATATTGGGTTAAATAAAATAGAATATTAAGAGTAATTTCACCTGTTTCTTTTTACTTTTTAAAATGTGGCTACTAGAAGATTTAAAATTGTATATGAGGCTCAAGTATATTTCCTTTGGACTGCACTGGTCTATACTTTTAATCACTTCACACAGTAAGACCTGAAATATTAGTAGACCTGACATAATATCACTGTTAGTGCTAATAATAACAATAGAAATCAGACAGTCATCCAATTTAAAATTCCCTCTTCTGCTTTCTGAAGTTCATTTGTTTAAAAAAACCCAAAAAACAGTTGTCCTTTAATTTACCCACATACACTAGGGGCCTACTCTGTGCAGACTATTGCACAAAGTGCTTCTCGATGCAGTTAGAACCGGCATTCATCAGGAAGTGACAGAAACCCAATCTGAACTACCAAAGGAGTAAAAGAGGGGGATTAGTTGGAAGAATCTTGGGTAGCTCCCATATCTGAATGAAGAGCTGAATGAACAATGCCAGACATGGGTCTCAAAATCTGCTCGCTCCCTCTCTGGGTTCTACCTCTTTTTTTTTTTTTTTTTAAGATTTTTATTTTTTCCTTTTTCTCCCCAAAGTCCCCCAGTACATAGTTGTATATTCTTCGTTGTGGGTCCTTCTAGTTGTAGCATGTGGGACGCTGCCTCAGCGTGGTTTGATGAGCAGTGCCAGGTCCGTGCCCAGGATTCGAACCAACGAAACACTGGGCCGCCTGCAGCGGAGCGCACAGACTTAACCACTCGGCCACGGGGCCAGCCCCAAGGGTTCTACCTCTTTTTGAGTGTTGGCTCCATTTCTTCAATCAGCTTCCTCCCATGGCCAGAGGCAGGTGTGATGACAGCTTCCAGGCTCACTTCTTCCCAGTTTCATCAGCAGAGTCAATGGAGTGCCTCTGTACCAACTCCAGACAGGACTCTCATTGGCTTAAGTTCGCCACAAGTGGATCTCTCAGGTCAATCACAGGTGTGGCATGATGATTGGTCCAGCTGGGTCACATGCTCATCTTGTAAACAGGTAGGTGGGCTAAATTGATTGGCAACTCCAGTTAGAAGGTTAGAACCAAAAGCTAGGGAAGGAATATTTCCCAAATTAAAGTGGATTCTTTTTTGATGAAGGAAGGTGTGCTGAGCAGACAGGAGGACACGTTCATAGTGTCTTTCTGGATGTCATTGTCTTCTCTATGGGAATGAATTTGAGAAATTATAAAACTCTCTGTGAAAGTAAAGATGAAGAAGCTGGTGCTGAAGCGTGAAGATATTAGGAAAATTTAACAGCAAAGTAAAAAGAGAATAGAAGTCTTTTTGTGCGTGATATACAGGAGGTATACAAGCAGACTCAAAGATGAATGTCTCTTTGAAAGCATCTGCCTTTGTCCACTATGACTATCTGTCCTCAAGACAGCAACCCTGAAAGCAGAGATACTGAAACAATGAATGTACTTGACTTCTTATCACTGTTGGAATATTGGTACTCACAGTGCGGAACACAGAATTAAAAACAGTCTGGTCTTCTAGACAAACAGTCTTATTTAGGTAATATTTGCTGCTGAACAACATGCCCCTGAAAATTCCTTTAGAGAAACTGAAAACTCTCCCACTAATAGTCAAAATGTCTCCCTTATTCTTAGAAAACAGACTCGTTGGTTCCTATGCAAAAAAAAAGAGTGCTTCCTGTTGATTTGGCGTTTAAACCTCCCCTCCCATCCCCCCTCTCCACCCGCTGCCTACTTTCAGCTTTATGCTATAACGCTGTTGGCTTATTGTCGTCTGATCACCACCTCCAATATCCAAGAGCATATCATTCCTTTGTGGCTTAGTCATGGGAGTCACATTTGGACACATTTCATTAAAATTGAGAAAATTGGGCTTCAGGACTTGAAACATAATTAGAGTCGAACACGCAGCCACTAAAGAGATCTTGGAGTAAGTCATAAGGGAATCCATCCACGCCCAGAAAACCCAAGGGGCATCCTGAAATACATACACACTTATATCTATATTAGCTTCATAGAGAGATCTTTTTTAAAATCACGTGCTCACATTTATCACTCACTCTTTTCTTTATTTTTGGAAAGATGTAGTATGAATTTACCCTCTTGTTTTCTTTCTGACTACTCAGTTTCACAAAGACAAAGAGGTGAAATTCTACTTTTCAGCTCAGATGGAGGGGTCTTGTCTAAACTATAGGGGCAGAAAGAGCGGCTCTTTGCTATGCATGCCTGAAGCATTATGAAAATAAGAGTCAGGTTTCTTGGCTGGGGAGACCTTGTTTTGGGGAAAAGGGCTGGAGAGAGGGGTTGTCTTAGAAGGTAACTCAGGCCTGGTGTACATTGTTCGTAAGCATCACATTCTTAGGAAGCCTCTGAGCTTATGTTTCCACTACCTCACCTGCTCTGTGCCACATGGCGGCCAAAGATAGATGGGCACAAGGGACAGACTTTATATAAAGAGGTTTAAATAAGTTCCCTTTAGGGGTGCGATCTGGTCACACAGAACTTGGGAGTTGTGTCTGTACCAGTCCTCATTACACAATCTTTCTGATTTGGGGCAAATTGATGCTTCACACCAATCATTTAAAATTAGTTCTGTAAGGGGTCAGACTGGTGGCGCAGCGGTTAAGTTCATACATTCCACTGCGGCGGCCTGGGGCTCACAGTTTGGATCTCGGGTGTGGACCTACACACCGCTTGTCAAGCCACACTGTGGCAGGCGTCCCACATATAAAGTAGAGGAAGACGAGCACGGATGTTAGCTCAGGGCTAATCTTCCTCAAAAAAAAAAAATTTAGTTCTGTAATGTATACAGCCTCTTTGGAATGAAGATCAATAGGGACATTTTAAAAAGTGAGGAATAGGGGTTGGGGGACAGGTTTTCCTCCCTGGAAGCTTTCATGTTTAATTACATCTGTAAATTAAACATTTTTACCCTTCTCATTTTAAATCCCAGCCAACTAGCATCTTGCCTTTCTGGCACAAGAAGCGAATCTACATGTCTAGCTTTGCAGGTAAAGGTGACTCATTGTTGTAACCGATTGGGAGGGAAGAAAACACACACAAAAACACTCTCCTTCTTACTGCAGAACACAGAATGTCATTTCTGGAACAGTCAGTAATTGCTAGTTACACACTGCCAGTTTTATCTTAAAGGGACCATTACATGGTTTTGCTTTTGTTCATTTGTGATTTTTATATCTGCAGTTATTTCAGAGCATAGAAAAAGAATGAAGTTGATCATCCATATAAATAGCTGAGCATCCTCTTGTAAAGATTTGCCTGTGTTTATGGCTATGATGCCAATGGTCATGAGATTTAAACAGCTACTTCACAATATTTCTTGAACTGCTCGGTTTAATTTCAGGCATTGAAAGGAACCAGAGTAAAAGCAATAAAATTCTCAGTTATATTTTCTAATTCTGACATTTTTCCTATTCTATGAGATGTATGAGAAGTTTTCCTCTCCTAGGATGTACCCCACAACTTTGCCTTGATGCTTTGGGTGTCTGGAAAACAACTTGCATGTCTTTATCCAGAAGTGAAAGAAGATATAATTCGGTATTAAATGATGAAGACTTTTCTCCCAATAATCAAGCACTGAGTCAAGAGAATCACAGTTATCAGTAACTTCCGAAGTGCAGGTGAGGCAGTTCAGGATTCAGAGTAACCCTATCATGTTCCTCCGTTGTGGCCTTGGTACATGCTGTTCCCTCTACCTTCAGCTCCCTCCTCACTCCCATCTCTCTGGACATCTCCTACTCATTATTTCTCAGTTTAATATCACTTCCCTGACACTGCCTGGCTAATTGTAGTCCTCATGGCATCCTATGATTTTTCATATGAAAAACTGTAATTCACTGCTCAGGCAGGTATTTCTAGTGTTCATTGGGACAGGCACTGTTAGATAGGGGTAGCTATGGGGCCCAGCGCTGTATCTGACACATAGCAGGTACTCTATAAATATTGTTGAAGGAATCAATCATTCACTGATGTTCTGTTTAATCCTGGAGCAGAGCGTCTCGTGCTTAGAAATAACTAGGAAATGGGTCCAAACTAGAGCCCAGATATACTTTAGAGGTCAAATTGTCCATCCTCTGCCTCACCGTCTGGTCTTGTGATTATTCAAAACTTCTAACCCTTAACCCGGGCTTTGATAACCTCTGTCAAGAGTATCATCTCTGTCCAACATTGCTTCCAATGGGCTCTAAAAACGATCAGTGTGTATTGGTGCCTATGACAGCCAGCCTTCAAAATGGCCCCCAATAATCCTCACCTCCTCTTATTCACTCCTCTTGTATATTTGCCTCCCACAGTGAATCAGGGCTGGCCCATGCTGACTTCCAAGGCTAGTGTGTGACTTTGAGGCTAGGTCATAAAAGGCTTTGTAGCTCCTGCTTTAGTCTCTTGGATAACTTGCTTTAAGCAAATCCAGCCACCATACTGGAGGACGCACAAGCAGCCCTGTGGAAAGGCACATGTGGAAAGGAACTGAGGCCTCTGCCAACACTATCTTGTAGCCATGTGGACCAGCCACCTGGCAAGTGGATGTTTCAGCCCCCGAGTTACTTAAGAACACTAAGCTCATGGTTTCATTGACCCAGGCAGAAGCTGAAATACAATGGAGCTTTCAGATGCTTCATACCTCGTCAACATCCTCTCTAAAAGAAAGGCAAGAAAGCTATTTTCGCTCGTCAAATATTAGTTGAAAAATCACACTTTGAGTACTCATTGCAACAAGAGTAATGCCCAAATTCCTTATTCCCTCTCTGTTCAATTGAAATCAGCTTCTTGGATTAATTGCCTGTTTCAAAAACGTCAATCCAATCAGCAGGCTCATCTTTATATTTTTCACAATTATTTTCTAATGCTCAGAATACTTCAGTCAAAGGTGGATACAAATCTTTCTTTCACTTGGCGAATAGGCTCTGAAATGTCCCTTCAAGATACATTTCTACTTTTCCAAACTTCAACCCCATGATGTGTCGTCCAGACACAGCCAAGGACAGAGGAATAAACTTTACCTTCATGGAAGACAACACAAAGCACCTTATTCCATTAGAAATGGTGGAAGGTGAGTGACATCTAGTCTTGGCATGAAGAATACTAGATGTCATGTTGCCACCTCACACCCTGCACCTTTCGTCCATTTTGTATTACTGAGCACTTCCCATCCTCCTGTTCATTTTCATTCTTTTTCGTAAGCAGTCATATTTTCTTGACCTTAAGGCTTGCCTTGGTAGAGAATATCTGCTTTTTTGTTAAGGATGTTGTGGCCACCTTGGTCTCTTTTAGAGCCCACATTATACCCCAAGCTTCAGAGTAGGAAGTCACTTAATTTATTTTTTATGGTTTTATCTTTATTTTCTTATAAAAATAATACACAGTCGTAAAGATAAATACCAAATTACATAGACATATATAAAGCAGAAAAAATCATTTTGTCCCTATGGTTATCAGTTTTTCATCTGCATCTTTCAAAGCTTTTATGTTTTTTTTCCTTTGGTGAATAAGTACATATGTATAAAGAAAATGTTTTATATAAACGGGATAATTTAATAAACAATATTATGCAACTTTAAAAAATATCAATAATATAATGTGGATATCTTTAGATAATAGCAATATCTTAAGTGTATTGAGTTATTTAGGTGCCAGACTCTGTGCTAAGCATTTCACATGAATTATCTCACAGAATTCTCAAAACAGCACTGAGACAAGTGCTATTGTCCCCATTTTATAGTTGGGGAAATTGAGACTTAGAGAACATAAGTGGCTTGACTGAGACCTCACAGCAGGCACAAGGTAAGCTGGGATTCAATCATCAGAGTTGGGCTTCAGAGTCTAAACTCTGAGCTACTATCCATGTCAGTGTTTACAAATCCAACTCACTGTCATAATGGTACATGGTAGTAATTCCTTCAAACTTGCTGCCTTCCTGCACTGGCTGTCTGCTCTAGACCTTGACTTGTTTCCCTTTCCTCTGGTGCGTACCCCCCTCTAATTACCATACCCTCTGACCACCTTCGTAAGCTTGCTACATCCCTGCATTATTTGTGGACTCTGAATAGCATTTCCGTTCCCTCAAGGTGTATTTTGACCCTGATAAACTGGTTCTATGCTGATTTCAACAAAGATGGTGGAAAGTTGGGGCTAAATACAATTTGGAGGTCCTGTTCGTGAAGTCTACAAGTTCTATTATCTTAGAAATAGGCATATTTAAAGAATAATGTTCCCTTTTTTTCCTCCCTTCTATTCTAATTATGATTCTGCTCATTCCTAACTGGGATCATAGTCTCATCCTGAACTTTCACCAACAATGTCTTGGGTGTGTCCACACAGTTCTTAAATCCTTCTCCCAAGAAAGAGAAAGAAGAAAAGCATCATTATATGTGCGCTAGAGGAGGGGATAGTGAGGGAACTGGGGATATGAAGAAGTGAACCAACTGGGTTTGGTTTACCGACTGGGAAGCTAGGGTAATGACCTGTTGCTCTCCTAAATCTGTACCGTGTCATGATCCCAGGGCACTCCCAGCCTCAAACCAGTCATTACGCCTGTGAGAGCATGCTATCTGAGAATGAAACCCGGCCCTTCAGAGAGGAGGCGGAGTTCTAGGCCTCGCAGTTGGCGCCAAGTAGAGTGCAGTTTTCCTCCTGTGGGAAGCAGCAGACCATCACAGCAGCATCAAGACTGTGGAAATGGTGGCTTCACAATCAGCTCAGTGGCAGAGAGCCCTGGGCTCTTCCCTTGGCATCCTCTCTCTCTTCATAAGTGGCAGTTGGGCTGCAGCCTCTGAACCATCACATCTCAGATGAATTCCGTTTCTGGGAGTTACCAAACAGTCTGTGTAAAGTAGCATTCATCACACAGCATGCAGAGTTGACTCTTGTTTTCACCACAACCATTAAGATAAAAGTAGTCAGCAGAAAGAAGTGATCCAGGGGTAGCTAATAGATATGACATTGAATATCAGTGATTATCGACCAGTAGTGGCTGCCCAGAGTAACGTGTATATAGAAGGATTCTGTGGTCATTTCCAAGTTCAAGGGGAAGGAGCTCAATGATCGATTAGTAATGCCTGCAATGAGCATGGAAGAGAGCAGGGTAGCACGTGTACCATGTATTTGTCATAAGAATAGATTGTGAAGTAATAGAAGATGGGGTGCAGGCTCAGCTTTATCACTTTCTAGCTAGAAGTTAAACCTTGTGCTTAATTTTCAGAGCCTCAGTTTTCCCATACATACTATGGGAATTTTACCTCTTGGTTATTTTTTGGAATGGTAAAGTTCTTATCAAGGTATCTGGCATGTTGAAATTTCTCAATAAATGGAAACGACCCAGACATATCACTGAGGGATGTGGCATCACAGAAATATCACTGAGGCCAAGGAAAAAAGGAAGTATGTGTGATGATCCTACTGTGAAATTTAATAGTGATTTTGAAGATGCTTTCTCCCTCTGCTTTTTCTTTTGCTGCTGACTGGTTTTACTGCTCTAGGTGACTGTGACTTGAGTTTCACATGTGTCCTTCTATTAATAGAAATTGGGGCTAGTCTCCAAACTCCCACCTATTTTTTCATTATAAACCCTGATATATAAAATCATCACTTCATACCCTAGGGACCAGAAAGGGATGCCCCACTCAGTTTTTTATTTGTGTGTCCTTGGGAAAATTATTTAATGGCTCTGAGACTCAGTTTTCTCATTACTAAATGGAAATAACATTTACTTTACAAGATTGTCCTGAGGTTCCATTTAGATAATTTTGGTAAAAGAGTTAGAGAGGCACCCTTATTTTAAGGTTTTACGAACATACATAATTATTATTCTCTTCAGGCATATAGCTTCTGATTTCAGTTGGGCTAGAGGAACAATTGAAAACAAATGTCAAAATGACCTGAAAATAACAATAATGGTAGGAGTGACTATTTTCTGAGGTCCACTCAGTACTTGGAACTAGATTAGTTCCCACCTCATCTAAGGGTAGGGTTGCCAGATAACATATAGGATGCTCAGTTAAATTTTAACTTAAATTTCAGGTAAACAGTATTAGTATAAGTACATCCCGATTAATGCACGGGTTATACTTAGAATTAAAAAATATTTGTCATTTGTCTGAAAATTAAACTTAACTGGGCATCATTTTCTTTAAACTAAACAATAAGTCTAAGGGAGGTTTGCAGAAAGTATTGAGTTAATAAATGTAAATGATTTAGACGAGCAATAGAGCAATGCTCACAGAGTGAGCACTCACTGAGTGTGAGCAATTAGAGAGACAATGCAGCATAAAGGTTACAGGGGCAGGCGCTGGGGCCAGACTTCCTGCTCCAAATCCTGGCTGGGCCACTTCTTAGCTGGATGGCCTTGGGCAAGATACTTCACCCCTACTTGGCTCAGTCTCCTCATCCATAAAGGGAGAATGACAGCCTTTTCCTCTTAGACTGTTGTGAGCGTCTATGGGTTAATACATGTGAAGGTTTTGGAATGGCACTCAAGGCAGAGAAAGTGGTCTAAAAATGAGACCTATGATGATGTCATTGTCATTGGTGCACTCATCTATCAGTCTATTGGATCCTAATATTTAAGTATTATTGCTTACTGTAATAAAGGTATGTGTATTTGATATCTCCCAGAAAGGTTTCGGGCAGCTAGGTCTCATTCCCATTGCACAGAGGAGGTATCCAAGACCAGAAAGGTCAGTAACTTGCCTAAGGTCCCACAGCCAGAGCTGAGATTCAAATCCGTAACTGTCTGACTAGAAAACTGAATCTCTTTTCACTCCTCAAACAGCTGGGATCAGTGATCTATAAAGTGGAGAAGATGGCTGGGAATTATAACAATAACACCATCTGTTAGTGTAGGAGCACTCTATAAATTCTAGAGAACACTACCTGAATATTATAATAATGTTATAATTTTTTATATTTATAAAAAATCTAAATAGGCTAAAGCATGCTATCTCCTTTGTTCTTCACAGCCTCTGAGGTGGGCAGAGCAGGTATGATGGCCACCACTAGGCAGAGGAGGGAAGTCAGAATCCAGGAAGGTGATGTGACTAGCTCAGAATCACCCCACAAAATAAGGAAGAGCGGGTAGGACCATCATCCTTGGTTTCAAAGCCCATGTTTGTTTTCTGACCTGTGGCACTTCCCTCATTATAAACACATTCCTCCATTAGAGCTTCCAACATGGTCTGCTTTGGTTTTTATTAAATTAAGCGTGGCATCCACATCCAAAGACAATTGAGTGTTCTGTCTTATAAAAATTGCCCCTGCCTTGGATTTTTCTTTCCAGTTTATCTTTAAGATAATAAAAACAAATAATTCACAAATCCAGGGGAGAGATTAGCAAAACAAACTTTGCTGTTATTTTTGAGCTATAAGCAGGGCAAGCAAGCGCCATAATTGCCAGCAAATGTTCTGGAACTTATATTATCTCATCCTGCTAATTATAAAGCAAAGACCACTTCACCTCAGATTTTCTTAGGAATCACAGGTATAATTCCTCCCATGTTATTACAGCATTTTCAATTTTCAATTATACTCCAAATGGTTATTTGGCAGTGGAACGTATTCTGTGCATCTCTTTTTGGATTCCTGAAACTATTGCCAATGCTGCATGTCTCTGGACCACCATTAATATACAATATGCTCATCCTTGAATTTCTTTCCACTTAAAAAAAAAAGAGGCAGTAAGATGATCATGGAAAATGCTGGGTTTGGAGACTTTAAAAGGAAAGAGCTTTGAAAGACCAGGCAGGAGTCCAAGTTGACCTAAGGCCAAAGTCTCTATCAGAGCTGATGGTCTCCAGCACAGGGGTATGGAACTGAGCGTGGGAAGGAACTGCCAATTTGTGGATGTCATGGGATAGCCCCCTGCCCTCTGAAATACCTTCCTGGGGGCAGAAGGGCAACAGGGCTGGGGGCAGCAGAAGTTCCTCTATCCTCTCTCAAAAAGACTCGGAGGCTAATCACAGATGGTAAGTTTTATAACAGGATCAGGAAGGAAAAAAGTATTTAAATTTGTAGATTAAGGCCCATTTTCATTTTGTACAAACTATGCAGAGAGAATAAGGAGGGAAAAAAAGACTGGAAGGATATATACACAAATGGAAATATGGTTAATTCTGGATGGTTGGTCAAAACTATTTAACTTACAAGTAACAATCTCAGCTGAAACTAGTTTAAGTGAAAAAAATATAAGAAGCATATTGGCTCATATAACTTTTTGGCCCATATGTAGAAGTTATATACTTTCAGGCGCCACTGGATCCAGGTCCTCAAACTGTCACCAGGGATCTTTCACTTCCCACCCTTCTTTCTCTCCATCTAGAAAGCTAGAATCTTCTCTATTTTTCACCATCATAAGCTTCAGACATATTAATCATATGTCTCCTGGGTCCCAGAAGAAAAAAGCATCTTTCTGTAGCTCCAGCAGAAGTCCCAGAGGAGAGTCAGCCTGGTCCACTGAACCACGCCTGCGGCTGCGTCAGCTCCATGCAAACCACATGGATTGAGCAGGATTACTGTGCAGTTGCGAGAGCTGGTTCCCCCAAGGTGGGGATGTAGGCAGATAAAACTCACATCCTCTACTCTGTGATTCTCATTTGCTTTCTGTTGGACTGTTTCTTTTCTAAATAATTTTAATGAAACTATATTACTTTGTGATAAGATTTAAAAATTTTAAAATTTATTTTGAAACATACTGTGATGTAGAGGAAAGGAACTGAAAAGATCCCTAGCACCCAGGAGACCTTACGCTTCTAATGTCCCTAGCTGCCTTCCAAGGAAATGGACACTGGTAAGTAGCCAGTTTGTCCAGGAGAGGCTGCTACCCTGGCCATGGGTAGTGGGACCAGAGATCATCACCCTAGCCGAACAATGCCAATAGCACCGTTCTGTCTATGTGTGTTAACTCATTTAATCCTCGCAAAATCCGCATTAGGCAGGTACTATTAACATCCACCTATTACAGAGGAGGAAACTGAGGCACACAGAGGTGAAACCATCTGCCCAAGGTAAGCGTAAGTGTAAGCGTTGATCTTCACACCCAAACAGGGCGTCTGTCTAGGGGCATGTTAAAAACAAGATTCTGAGAGAAGGACCCAGATGTAGAGGGAAAGTAGAAGCAAAAGGCAAAGGTAGCGAGGATGAGAGAGAGAAAACTCTCTGGGAGGACGTCCAAACACCAGCCCTCAGATCTGTTATTATTCTGAGGGACAAGAGGCTATTGTTCATTTCTTCGTGAGCTGTTTTCCTGTCCCGCTCACTTCCCATGTCTCTTGACAATAGTGCTCTGTCACCTTACGTACTGTCATCTCTTCCTCAGCTTAACAAAGCCCAACTCACAAGTGTGACAAAAATATATAGTCCTGCATGCACCTGGTTGGCCCAATTAACCGCCATCAAGCCAGACAGAGCCAGTGAGCTCATTCATTTCTCTTCCCCTCACTCTCCTGAAGTTCTCTGTTTGAATGTCCCTTTTGATACTGATTTCATTCGCCTGGGATGACCAGGAGTGGTCAGTGTTTCTTTCTGCTACGAGACAGCACCTTGAGGGCAGCAGGGCCTGTGCCTTACTCACACTGTAGGAACACACTTCTCAGCATACATCAGGCGCCCAATAACCACTTGTGAAATAGAATTGAGATTTGTCCAGGCTCCTAGATGATGCTCCACTGAATGGCAGAGCCCTCTGCTGTGATGTCCCTGCCCCCAAAGGCCAAGAGCTGACCTCTTCTTCCCTCTTGTCACCTGACTCTCACCTGCCGGTGAGTGAAGAATCAGCCTTCTCCTACCATACAAGACTGAGTACCCTCCTGAGACAGCCCCTCCAATATCATCCTCAGTGGCCAGGACTGCGCAAGCCTTGTGGCTGCACCACTAGAAATCCTTCCTTTAGAGTCAATGAATGGCATCCGGAAGGGTGCCACCCTGGAGGACACCTGGAGGGGCGGGGTTGAGGCCCCCCCAGTGACATCAGATGGTGTAGACTCAGCAGATGTCCTTCCAACAAGAACTGGGTCCTACAACACTGTGCCCTGTTTCTTTACATTATTGCATTTTTGGGACTGGGGCACAAAGCCTTTAAAGAGCAGGGTGACATTCAATTTTTAGGAACTGGTTTTATTTTGTGAGGCCACTTGACATGTTGGTGGAAGGTGCTGAAGAATCAGATGAGACCATTAGGATGGCTGCCTGGAGACACAACTCCATGAATTTCCTTAGGTTTCTCAGAAATCTAGGAACATGGGAGCATCGTGTGGTACTCAGGAAATGTTCTCTGATGTTTTTCGAGGCTATTTCCTCAAGGACAAAGAAATGGACAGGAAAATATACCAAATCTTCACCCGACAAGTTCCAGCTGCAGCATTCCTTGTCAGCCTTTTCTAGTCACACTCCACCACTCATTCATGGTACTCCAAGTGCCTCTTTCGAGTCCTCAAATACTCCAATCTATTCCCATCTCAGGATCTTTGCACTTGCTTTGTCTTCCTCCTGAAATGCCCTTGTTTCTGTTCATTGAATCAAGGAGGTGTCAGCTCATATTTCACCTCCTCAAAGACGCCATTCTGGATCAGTCAACCCAAAGTAATTCTCCCCCAGCCACTCTTTCTCCCATTGTCCTGTTTGATGTCTTCATAACCCTCACCACCACCTACATTATTTCCTCTGTTGGTTTATTGATATTGTATTGTCTGACTTTGCTAGAATGTAAGATGTTCATAAGAGTGGGGTCCTCGGATCCCTATGTCTTTGTTTGTGTCTATGTCTCAATATGACAACCTCTAGCCTATTGTGGATGTAGCCCATCATTACCACCCATAGGACACAATATGCCATGCCTTGTGCCCTTGGCTGTGGGAAAGATGACTTTTCTCTTTCACAGACAGACCAAGTTAGAACCTGATTCTAAGTTTGGATCCTTAGAAGGCGCTTTGATGTAGCATCTCATAAGTTATGATTTTCCAAGGCTATTTCTGCTGAGCCTTGAGATTTATATGTTTGATATTTGGTGGCATTTACAGGAATTCCCTCTGGAATTTTACCAGCTATAGAACAGCACTGGCTTTGTGTGTCCAGCTAAACGATAGCTTCTTGCAATTCACTGAACTGTCTGAATGTCTTAGGCGTTCTGTTTTCCAAATTTTGTTCCTCAAGTACTACTTCTGCCAGGTATTAATCAGTACCCTGCATGAAAAATAAAAAGGTAGCGGGGGACAACTGTGTGACACACATTGTAAGTCCCATCCTCCTTGGCACTCACAGTTCCTATGCACAAGAACATTGCGCTATTGCAAGCATTGCTACTCTTTGCCTGAGGTCATTCTCTGGATGCCATGCAGGGCAGGCTGGAAGTGCCAGAGAGCTAGTGACCCCAGAAGCAGCCCTCAATTGATGACTGATGAGAGTTTGTGGATAAATACCCAGCTTCCTCACTCCTGAGACGGGTCAACTCTGAGACGTGTTCTTTTCGTCGGGCCCCAACAAGCTTGAGTCCCAGTTGCCTACAGAGGTAAATCTGCTCATTAATTCACCCTGGATTGTCTGCCTTCCCTTTCCAATCTCACTTCTCCTCTCCCCTCCTGGTGCTTACTATAAATTCACCTCCCAAATAAGACTTCTTGCAGTTAAATCCTTATCTCGGGATCTGCTTTTGGTGCAATCTAATCCAAGACAGCATTCTGTGGCTCAACACAGCCAAATAAACTTAGGAACTGAACAAAGTTAAATAGATTTTTTTTTCTCTGCAGGACCTCTCGGCTTCTCTAAAGTGCTAATGTGTACTGTGAATTTCAAGACAAGCTTTGCTGCAACGTTTCCTTTATTTATTTGGCAATGGACACTGAGGCAATGGTGCCCCTTTGCACAAGGAAGTGTGCGGAATCAGTGAACCTGAGAACAACACACTTTACGGTCACTTATTCTACTCCTCCACCCTGACTCCCCATGGCAGGAGAAGCTCTGTGGCTGAGACCTGGCATATTAAAATTTTTATTTGGTTACAATTCTATAGGCTTACAGCCTCATGTTGCTGAAAAAGTGGTGTGAATGCAATAGCACTCCCTCCACAGACATCCACATCCTTCCTTGGCAAAAATGGTGTGTACAGATTCAAGCTTCTGTTCTAAAAGAAACACGAATGGAAAAGCCTTTCAAAACCCCTTCCTTCCCAAGGTTACTCACTCAAAGTCCTACAATGTAACTTAGCAGTTTCATTATCTCTTTGTCACTCTGAAAGCCACAGGATTAGAAATGAGCTGATGGGAACTGACTATACTGATGGTTAAAGAATTGAGAGTGATGTGTCAGTAATGAGTCAATTAGTCACACTGTGGGGTGGGATACAGATGTCAAGGCATCTTGGAGCCCCAATCTAGCAGGGGAGATGGATATGTACTGAACCCACAGTTACAAAAAGAATTAATCCCGTAAGTGCTCTAAATGAAAATGTAGGCTGCCAAGAAGGTGTGTAATGGGGTACCAGGAAGGTACCCTGGAGCAGGTGGCATTTAGCGGGAGACATGAAGGGTGAAGAGGAGAGATGAGCGTTGGAGGTGGTGCTAAGGCTGGGAGTGAGAAGTAGCCAGGCATTAGGGGAACTGATCAGAGGGACCAGATCTCTAACAGCTAGAGGAGAAGCTGGGAACCCGGTCCGGTGAAGTGGACACAGGCCAGATCAAGTTCATGTATTCGCTTTGTAAGCTTAAGTAATAAACATTCCTTAGCCTCTGTATCATCTTCTGCAAAGTAGGAATAATAATAGTACCAGCCATATGGGGTTCTAGAATTAAGTGAAATTCATATATGTAAGGCCTTAGCAAAGTGCCTGTTACATAGCAGGTGCTCAATAAATGTTACGACATTAATGACGTATTGTTCATGCTAATTCAGTTGGTTAGTGGGAGAACAAGGACTCAAACTCAGGTCTTTCTTACCGCAGCCTTCCCTATTAACTGTCATGATATATTTCCTGGTTTGATTTTATACCGTGTTTCTCAAAGAGGATTCTGTGGATTATTAGGTGACATTTGAATATCAAGTTTTTGAAAATATTTAGAAATTAAGTATATAGGAAAATGATCATAAGCTTTTAGTAAGAAAATGCATTCGGCAAAATTTTATACACCATTATCCCACTTTCATTTTTTACAATATTTATTTAGAAGATTAGATTTTTAAAAATGAAAATGGTAAAAACATTGTTAGATAATAGAATTATGGATGTTTTTCTAAATAAACTTATTAAAAAGCTTTCATAATTGTTCTCCTAAAAGATAAAAAGAAAAACCTGGTAAAGTTCCAGATTTTCTTCCTGGCCCAAAACTTAGGAATTACTCATGTTCCTATTTCTAAAATAATAAAAAATTATATACATAGGACCCACCTCCTGCCAGGAATTGACTTAAAAGACTATTCATCAAGCTTGACAAAGACTTAAAACTTGTTGACTCTGCATCCGGGTCCACTTTAAGGAGGAAAGGGATGCTTTCCTGCTCTCAGAGGGAAGTCGATGCGAAAGCACAGGAGTGGTCCATTTCCAGTCCTGGCAAGCAAACCAGTGCTCAGAGCACGTGTGGGTCAAATGGCTGGCACAAAATGAGTGGCTAGATTCACTTCCTTGCTTTTCTCAGTGGCTTAGCTTGAAACTGTTAAGCCATTTTCCAGAGTGCATTGGACCCAGAACTGGGCTTGCATAACACCTTGGAATTATTCATGCAATCCTATATGCACCTTGGTTTTTGTCCCAGAGGGAAAGCATGAGCACCAAGACCTTGTTTCCCCTTTGCAAGGTGTTAGCCACAAACATGCCACCAACATGCCGTGGGGTAGACCCAACAAAAGCATTCCTCAGGCTTTTCAAGGAACACAATATCACATGATCCCTTCAGGATCTGAAGTTCATCTTCAAGCATCCATCCATTCTTCTTCTATATATATACATCATCAGATCAAAATGTGCCCCAGACTTTCAAATCTGAGAGCTGAAAAGATGTTTGGCAAAGAAACTTTAGCAGCATTGAGTCAGAATGTTAATGTAGCACATGCAACTTTAATTAGGATTAGGATGCTCCAGCTAAAAGAAAATTGTGTAATCTTGCTAGACCTGCACCCCCCCACCAAAAAAAAAAAAAGAACTTTAGCTGAAGTTCCCTGATCTTTGTTCCCAACAGGTACCTTTTGTAGCATCCTAAAGCGTACCCCAATGGACAGTCATTAATTAAATACCTACTAGGTGTCATCTATTGCAAAAGCATGACTCAAAGAGGAAAAACTCGTAATTTTTCTAGCAAGCAGACTCTTGGCAAACATTTCTGAGGTAAATTAGGATTTATTTGAAGCTTAAGATAGAGGACGTGGGCTCCAGATGGTACTTGTGTGAGTGAAAACTCTTAAGTAAAACAGAGCTGACCTCAGAGTGTAAGGAGCACGTTTTTACAGATTATTAGACCATCTGTCACTTGAGGACACTTGAATAATGTCTTTCATAGGAAATTGGGGAAGTTATGTGCCTCTTTTTGAAGGTCTCGGCTCTGAAAGAATAGACTCGTGCGGCATTCATTGATTTCAGAAGGTGGACCCTCAGGGTATATAAAAGATGCGCTGAAATCCTCAAACACTCATGATCCTCTTCAACAACCATGATCAATCGCTGCATTAAAATAATAAATAAATAGACAAATATTTCCACGTGTTGGTGTAGGAAGCATATGTTCAATGGTAGGCTCAATACCTAGAACTCTGGAGTTCCAGGGCAAACTGAATGGAGTTCCACTTGGAAGGTCCCAAACCATTTTGAGAGGGACAAAAGGTACAGTCCAAGGATTTTGAAGTCAAAGTCAGGTCCCTGAAATGCCTGGATTTCAACTCTACAGCACAACATTGCATATATTCTCTGTGGTGTGCCCTTCTTTCCCTTCGCTTCTGGATTCTGGATGAGTCCCTTTCAGCATTCAAGATTCTCTTAGGCAAAGCTGAGTGTCTCTTCCTCACTCATCCATGGCATCACCTGCTTCTCTCAATAAGAGCCCCATTGTCATTAGGTGGCTGCCTCTCCACCATACTGTGAGTACTCTGATGTTGGGGAACAAGTCTTACTCATCTTTGCGCCCCATAGCACCTGTCTTCAGCACAGAGTAGGCCCTGAAATAGTTCTGGTGGTAAGGAATTAGAAAGGGAGAGACAGACTTCTCCAGGACCTTAATCCATTTCTCATCCATTAATTCACAAGTCTTTTGGTGGGGAAGGGGGTAGGGGGGAGACCTGAAGAGGAACAATGAGAGATACTTGATTATCTGGGAAAGTTTTGAAATAGAGCTCAGGGATCATCTGGCAAAGTTCCTGAAAGGTAGTAATGGACAGTCGTACAGTAATATGAATGTTCTGTGAGATAAAACAGTACATTTTAGATGGGCTTTCTGCTATAACCAGGTTAAAAATATGGGTTTGGCAAGTGGGAATTCATCAGACTAAAGATCTTCTGCAACACAAAGGAATCTAGGATCAAAACAAAGAGACAACCCACCAATTGGGAGAGAATATTTGCAAATCATATATCTGACAAGAAATTAATCTCCATAATACATAAGGAACTCACACAAATGAACAATAAGAAAGCAAGCAATCCAATCAAAAAGTGGGCAGAGGAGATGAACAAACATTTTTCCAAAGAAGAAATACAGATGGCCAATAAACACATGAAAAGATGTTCAACATCACTAATCATCAGGGAAATGCAAATCAAAACTACACTAAGATACTACCTTACACCTGTTAAAATGGCTATAATCACTAAGACTAAAAATAAATTTTGGAGAGGGTGTGGAGAGAAGGGAACCCTCACACACTGCTGGTAGCAATGCAAACTGGTGGAACCACTATGGAAAACAGTATGGAGATTCCTCAAAAAACCAAAACTAGAACTACCATATGACCCAGTTATCCCACTGCTGGGTATCTACCCAAACAATTTGAAATCAACAATCCAAAGTAACATATGCACCCCTGTGTTCATTGCAACACTATTCACAATAGCCAAGACATGGAAGCAACCCAAGTGTCCATCGACCGATGATTGGATAAAGAAGATATGGTATATATATATATATATATATATATATACACAATGGAATACTACTCAGCCAGAAAAAAAGACAAATTCACCCCATTTGCAATAACATGGAAGGACCTGGAGGGAATTATGCTAAGCAAAATAAGTCAGTCTGAGAAAGACAAACACCAGATGATTTCACTCATATGTGAAATAGAAACAAGTACTGGGACAAAGGAAACAGTTCAGTGGTTACCAGGGGAAGGCAGGTAACGGAGCAAAGGGGGTGAAGGGGAGCACTTATGTGGTGACAATCAAGAAATAATGTACAACTGAAATCTCACATTGATGTCAGCTATTATGAACTCAATAAAAAAAAAAGTATGGGTTTGGGGGTCAGAATACCTGGGTTGAGTCCTGTGACCTTGTACAAATCATTTAAGCTCTCTGTATTTCAGTATCATTATTTATAAAATGGGGATAATATATTTATCTTGTGGGATCATTGTTTTAGTTAAACAAATTAACATATGTGAATACCTTAGCTCAGTATGTGGCAAATAATAAATGCTCAATAAATGTTAGCCATTGTAATTATTAACCAAAAACATATGTTTAGCATTTGGTAGTCAAATAGGTTTAAACTAACAGTATTTATTTATATTTTATCCAACAAAACTTCTACTGGGTGCCTACTGTGTTATGGGGTAGACTGTGTAGAAGATGCTGGATTTGGGAAGATGAATGGTCCTGTCATTGAAGTCTCACAACTAAAATAAAAGATAAGACTAAAAGGGAAGCAAATAATTAAAATATAGTGTAATATGCACTATTAATAGAGTCATTAACAAGGTGCTATGGGAGAGACATCACACAGATTTTGAGTTTTAATTATGGTCAACTGGTTGAGAATGACTGCTTTGGAATGCTGTGTTGAGAGGGATTCTGAGGCTAACTCCAGTTTCATTAGCAATGTCTGCCAGAGATTGGAAGTGAGGGGATTGTGGTTCAAAGGTCACACAATAGTCACTAGAACTTTACCCATTGAAAAAAGGATAACAGGGAAGATGTTCGAAAAGAGTAGACATTTGCATTCAACAGCATTACATATTCTTGAGTTGAGCTAAGGAGTAATATCAGAAAAACAGACACTCCTGGGTTTAAATCTGGGCCTTGCCTCCTTTTCTTTGTGCAAGATACTAAGCATTTCTAAGCCTCATTGGCCATAGAGGTGAAATGGAGGTAACAATCCATCCTTATTTTCTGGATTAAATGTGAAAACACCTACAAAGAGCCCAGCCCTCAGTAGGTACCTAATAAATAATATTACTGTTAAAATGATTATGGACTTCCTAAACCACCTCAGTAAGAGGACCTCTCAGCTTTGCTTTCTGTTCAAAAATGAAAGTCTCAACCGCACTTGAAAGTACAAGAAAATGCTTAAGTATTTAAGAAAATGTGTAAGTATTTTTTTCCCATTAAAACCACTGCTCAATGGGTAAAAGAGAGAAATAAAGGAGGAAAAAAATTCCTCCATGAAGAGAGGAATAAATGAACTTGCCTTCTTTCTGGAAAGTTTAATGACACAAATAGTCCTCATTCCAAAAGATTCCTTTTCAACTACATCTTGTCTTTCTAGCAGGTAAACTCTGTGACAGCAGGGATTCTATCTCACAGAGGTTCTGTAGACCCCAAACACACATCACGGGTGCTTAGCAAGTGAGAAAGATAAAAGTGGCCCAAGAAAATAAGGTTAGCATTAAAATGATTTTATTCAGGGGATGCGACTTCTGAAAACACAAAAATTCAAATAATTGATGCTGGCATATTCCCTATCAAGCTTATTCCTAGATGTAACTATTCTTCTTAAACATTATAAGTAATAGAACAAACTCATATATTTGAAATATATAGTTATTTCAATTATTGAGAAATAATTCATTTTATATGCCACACAAATAAAAACCTTATATTACATAGAAGTTATAATATATAGATATTGGGAGCTTACCCTGTGTTTGTGCTATGAACTTGGCTGAGTTAATTCATGTGTACTTGACCACATCCTTTGTATAGGTACCGATATCTTCCAAAAGTTACAGATAACAAAGCTGAGGTTTAAATTAATTTCAAGGATTTCAAACTAAGTATTTCTGACTCCAAAGCCCATGCCCTTTGCCCCTTAATCTTAGAGTCTACAGTCCCCCAAAATGTGTGCAGTTTTAATGTTTGTAAATGGAGACATTTTAAAGTTTCCATTGTTGTTTTAAGAATGCAATAATATACTTTTGTTTAGATCTCACTATATCTGTTCCACCACTTCAGACTTTTATGCATAAGTTTTGGTTAAAGCAGAGCACACCTGGGATTACTCACAAATTATGAATATGAGAGTGTCTAGCAAATTGATGACACATCACAGACAATTAATAAATGTTGACTGTAAGAATGAATAATCAATTGGATAAAAACATTTTGTGCAGTACATATTACTGTGCAAATATTCACACTATCATTTCCAATAACTCTATTATTTTCATATGTTCTTAACCATCAAATTATTTCACCACGTTTTCTGGAATTTAGTTCACCTTTCAGTGCATTATCAGCTCTGGGTGAATATTTGAGTACATAATGTGTCCAAGGCAATGACTGCCCCTTTAATGACTTTTAGAGGTGTGGATCACTTCCTTTTTGGTTCAGTGGACAATACTTTTGGAAATTAGTCCATCCATATAAATGGAGCTACTTCTTCTCGGCAATACAGCCTTAATTATTTAATTTCAAAATCTATTGTCTACCATAAAAGGAAACTTAAGGCTACTGTGAGTGAAGATCAGAGATTCCAAATAAATAAAACCTACAGCCGCCTTATCAAGCCAGATGTATACAAAATTGCAGTCTGAAAACACAGAGGCATTGTACGTTTAGCTAATTAAACACACATGTGACAGAGCCAATAGTATGGAGTAAGAGATGTTAAAACCTTTCAGAAAGAAAAAGTTAACCATTATTCTTAGTTCACTCCCGACTCAAGGACAAGTGTTGAAATCCCTTTGTCTCTGTTTTCCATGTAAAAAGCAGTTCTGTTGCAGTCTAAGTATGTGAATATAATGAATACTTGGCAGGTCTGGGAATATGATATCCTAATGAATCCAATCTAAAGTTTCTATAGATACCATTTGTGGATGATCAAGTCCACAAGGAGGATGAAGGCCTCGGGAGTTGGTTGGAGTTGGAACAGGCTGTGGCCCAGCGGCGTGCTTTCCCAGTGGAGCAGGGAGGGCTTGTGGCTGGTGTGGGAAAGCCAGGGGAGGACAGGGGAGAGCAGACACCTCAGACCTCCAGAAAGGATCTTCCAAAACTTCCTTCCTAAAAGCTTCTGAGGCTGGCTGAAGTCTTCTAAGCCTGGGGAGGTCCCCCCCAGGGGTAGGGGGCTGATGTCAGAGGCATCCTCCTACAAAGCAGCAGGCCCAGGAGCCAAATGACAGCATCTGCAGTGGTAACAGGTGATCCTTAGCTAAGTAGCGTTTGCGTATTACTGTAACACAGCGGCGCCTCAGATAAAATCTCTCACTACTCCAGGTATAATCAAGGCCTAACTTACCCACCTTTTCTCACTAGGAAACTATGTCCTTTTGGCTTGATGGAAGAAAAGCTGTTTTAGGTGATTGCCTTTTTTCCCTCAATTATGCCGTGTTAAGTGTTGAAAAATACTAACTCTGGCTCACGTTTATTAAAGGCTTATGACACGCCTGGGACTGTACGGGGACTTTATGTACATTATCTCATTTAATGTTCCTGACAACTCTATTCTATAGGTATTATTATTAGTCCATTTTCCAGTGAGGAAACAGAAGTTCAGAGAAGTAAAGAAACATATTCATAGTCAAGCAGGTTATAAGCCGGTAGAGGCAATGTGGGAATCCAATTCTGTCTCCTCCTAACAAGCCCACTGTTCTCTACCTTGGCAGGGCTGCTATGAACTCACCAATGGACTGGTCTCCCAGCTGCTCAGTCTTCAATGCCCATTCTAAGCTTAAACGGCCACGCAGAAACAAGATCAATTCCTTTTCAAGCCTATAGGAATTAAGCACCTGCATAGAGTTGTCACCTGATTCTTGGTACACTTCACACATGGGGGTAAATTTTCAGTGCAAATAGCTATTTCAGAAAGCTGAGCCTGGCAAAGACATCGGTGCCATTTCTCTGTTTTTAAGCAATAGGGTCCTGTTCTATTGCTGAGGAAGCTTCCTCCACACAGGACAAAGTTCTGATCATGCCACATGTCTGTTCAGGAGCCCTCAGAGGCTCCCATTGAAGGTTGTGTGCTCTGCTCCCATACGCTGAACTCAGGCTCAGCCTTGACGGCTTTGGGAATCTGGAAGAGCCCCATCCACTTCTTAAACATCGCACGGTGTAAGGTACAGAGCTGGTGCCTGGCCAATGCCAGTTAATTTGAATAGATGCTCATTTCCCTGGCCACCTGCCCCTGCCTCAACCACCATAAATGTATGTTAAACTGTCCCAGCTTCTTAAATCAGGTTTCCTGGAAGTAAAGTAATAAAGGGAGACTGAGATCATGGAGTAGGAAGGACACAGCAATAGGGAATGTATTTAGGCGACTAAGAGAGGAGTTATGAATACATGGTGAGGCACAGCCTGGTATCTTACAAGAAATTCAAGTGTGGGAACAACCTTCGTGGGGCGAGGGTGTTCCAGGAAGGCTTCTTGGAAGGACTTGCATATGAATTTCCTAACCCAGTGTTTTTCAAACCATGGGTCGTGACCCGAGGGTCAGATCACTGGTGAGTCATGACCAGAATTTTTTTTAAAAAATGAAACAGAACCAAATTAAATGGAAGCTGGTGGAGTGTGTTACTGGCTCACAGCATATAATGTATTTCTTTCTGAGGTTTGTGATCCAAAAGTTTGAAACACATTGCCCTATCTCTTGGCTTCTGAGACGTTTCTCTACTCCTGTGATTCTAAATCCACCAGCCCTTGTTGAAGATGATCTTCTATTCTGCTAGGAATGGAGACAGGGTACAACTTGCCAATCTTCAAAGAAATCACCTTCATCTTTCTCTGTGTCTGTTCCTACTGGGCAGTGTTTCATTGATGAAGATAAGAGCTAACACATATGTAGACCAGGCTTAGTCCTAGGCAACTTACACACATGATCAACATTTAATCCTTACCACACAATAACCCTACAAGGCCGGGTTCATCATTCTCACTGTCCTGATGAGAAAACTGAGGGTCAGGATGAAGGTATTATTAGTCACTTGCCAGGAAGTGGCTGAGCTGGGATTTGAACCCACGATCTTCTGATTCTGATGCTAATGTTAAACCCTCTATGTTACTGTAGCTTTCTCTTTTTTTTGAGGAAGATTAGCCCTGAGCTAACATCCACCACCAACCCTCCTCTTTTTGCTGAGGAAGATTGGCCCTGAGGTAACATCTGTGCCCATCTTCCTCTACTTTATATGTGGGACACCTCCCACAGCAAGGGTTGATAAGCAGTGTGTACGTCCATACCCAGGATCAAAACTGGCAAACCCTGGGCCACCAAAACAGAGCACCTAAACTTAACTGCTATGCCACTGGGCTGGCCCCTTAACTTGGAATTTTTATCATGGAATTATATATTCCAATAGCCAGAGCATAGGCAGTAAAGCTCCATTTTGTGCCCTTCACAGTGAATCCTTGAGTTTGTGCCAGATTTTATTCCTTGATTTTTTTTATTTTGATAAAATACACATAACATAAAATTTACCATATTAGCCATTTTTAAGTGTAAAGTTCAGTGGTATTAAATACATTCATAATGTTGTGCTACCATCACGACCATCCATCTCTAGAACTCTTTTCAACTTGTAAAACTGAAACTCTATGCCCACTGAACAATAATATCCCATTTTCCCTTCCCCCTAGGCCCTGGCAACCGCCACTCTACATTCTCGTTTCTATGATTTTGACTATTCTAAGTACCTCATACAAGTAGAATCATACAGTATTTGTCTTTTTGTGACTAGCTTATTTCACCTAGAATAAGGTCCTCAAATTTCATCCATGTTGTAGTATGTGTCAGAATTTCCTTCCTTCTTAAGGCTGAATAATATTCAATTGCATGAATATACCACATTGTGTTTATCCATTCATCTGTCAATGGACACTTGGGTTGCTTTCATAGCTATTGGGAATAATGCTGCTATGAACATGGGTATATAAATGTCTCTTCGAGACTCTGCTTTCAATTCTGTTGGGTATATAACCAAAAGTGGAATTGCTGGATCACATGGTAATTCTATTTTTAATTTTTTGAGGACCCACCACACTGTTTTCCACAGCGGCTGTACCATTTTACCTTCCCACCAACAGTGCACAAGGGTTCCAATTTCTCCACATCCTCACCAACACGTTATTTTCTGATTATTTGATAGTAGCCATCCTAATGGGTGTGAGATAGTATCTCATTGTACTTTTGATTTGCATTTCCCTAATGATTAGCGATACTGAAGATCTTTTCATGTGCTTATTGGTTACCTGTATATCTTCTTTGGAGAAGTGTCTATTTGAGTCCTTTGCCCAATTTTGAATCAGGTTTTTTCATTGTTGAGTTTCAGTAGTTCTCTGTACATTTTGTGTATTTATCCTTTATTAAATATGATTTGATAATATTTTCTCCCATTCTGTGAGTTGCCTTTTTATTTTGCTGATAGTGTCTTTTGATGCACAAAATTTTCTAATTTTCATAAAGTCCAATTTGTCTATTTTTTTGGTTGTCACTTGTGCCTTTGGTGTCAAATCCAAGAAATCATTGCCAAATCCAACGTTGTAAATCTTTTGCCCTGTTTTCTTCTGAGAGTTTTATAGTTTTAGGTTTTACATTTAGGTCTTTGATACAATTTGAGTCAATGTTCATATATGGTGTTAAGTAAAGGTCCAGCTTCATTCTCTTGCATGTGGATATCCAGATTTCCCTAGCACCACTGCTAGGTGCATTGTTGAAAAGACTGTCCTTTCCCCCTTGAGTGGTCTTGGTACCCTTATCAAAAATTTCGCAAATAGTTTTTAAGTTAAGTTTGTAATGTATCAGTATGGATTTGTAAATGTCATTAGTATTGCCCAATAAGACCGAATAACCTTCTGTTTTCTAACTTGGAGGCTTATAAATTCCCCTGTTATTTTTTAGAAGAATGGAGCTACGCATTTCCTACTTTCAAATGTAAAGTGTTGTTTTCTCATCTCAGTTTTATCTCTTTGGTCTGTTGTCCACCTCTCTTCGCTTTCACTCCCTGTCACACTGCTCCATGCCACTACCATCTCTTGCCAACCGGTCTCTTCAATCTAGTCTCACAACTGTAACAGCCTCCCAACTGGTCTTTTCAATCTAGTCTTTTCCGATCTTTTTCAAATGCAAATTTCATCAATCCACTGCTTATAATATTTCAATGGCTTCTCTCTGCTCTTACAATAAAGACCGTATTTGTTTAGGGTGGCTACGCGTCACCATAATCTGGCCTCCCTCTCCTCTCCAGCTTCATTTTGTACTATGTTCTTTGCTCTTATAACTAAGCAGGCTTCCTTTCAGTTCCTCTGACATGCTTTCTTCCCTCCTGTGACAGGGCCTTCACACATACTGTTCCTTCTGCTGGCATCATTCTCCAAACCAATCCCTTGTCCCCTTTATCTAAACTCCTGCCAGTTCAACAGATCTCCATTGATCTTATTAGCTTCCAAAGGAAGATTTCCCTGTCTTCCTTGTAGACAACCATCATATGATCTCAAAGTGCCCTGAATCTTTACTTCAGAACAGTATTCATTTTAATTTTAGTTATCAATGTGATTCTGTGGTTGATGTCTATCTCCCCCACTGGACTATGAGCTCCATAGGGCAAGAATTGTGTGTGTCTATTTTTTGCCCCCAGGGCCTACTCCAGCTCACAGAGCAGAGTAGGACATTCAACATTCAACTTATTTGACCTCTTTACAAGCAGTTGTGGTAAAAGCTCCAGGTGCTCATGTTTGTCCATTAGCCTCAACTCAGAGGGAGATAATCAAGGGCAAATCTCTGAGGGATTAAAGAGTCAGGTTTAGCAGTAAGAAGAGCCTTCTGAGTATAAATGTTGATGTCTCAGAGCCCCGGTATTTATGGTTTCTCCTTTATTTGGTTTGGACACAAGACATTCCTCCATCTCCTTTGGGTACTGTCGTTTCCTTGTTTAGGAGTTTAATTAAATCTGCACCTAACATGCTACAAACCGTTGGGGGGGGAGGGGTGTCTGGTTTATGGCATTGAGGGAAAAGTTAACCCTGCACAGTCTAGTGTAGCCACAGGATTTACTATATGTATAATTCTAGGATAGATTTGCACGGGCCTCCATTAGCCTTGTCCCAAATTCCAAGCTGTCTCCCTGGCTATGCATTTCCCCTGGGATCTAACGATAGGAAGAAAAAGAACCCAGAGATAAGACATCGCCATGAGCAAAGACATCTTTTCCAGGCGAGCCTCTTATCCCAGCAACCACCGGGGCATGCTGAGGGGATAATAAAAATGATAACAGTAATAATTATTATAATTATAGCCCTTATTGAGCTTTTGTTATGTGCTAAGTGCTTTGCCTGCATGATTTTATTTAATATTCACAACTACCCTGGGAAGGACTCCATTTGACCCAGGAGTAAGCTAGAACTTAGAGAAATCAAGCTCTTTCCTTAAGACCACACATGAAGTAACAGGTGGTAAAGGGATTTGAAACCAGACAGAGGAGCTTCCAGTCCCCTTGCTCTTGACCACTGTCTTGTCTGCCTTCTTTCAGTATTTAATCATTCCTTTAGTAAATCTTTTCTTTTTAGGCATTTATTGTGTGATGGGCACTGGGGATTCAAAGGAAGATAAGTTATAGTTTGTCGCTTTCCTGGCGAAGTTCACCACCCAGTGGGGGACATATCAACCTCATCCTCTCCTTGAGCCCTTAAGTGTGAACCAGCTCTGAGGAACCTGTTCCTGTGATATTTAAGCTTCACAACTATCCGCAGGTAGGCACTATTATCGTACCCTTTTTACAGATAAGAAAATGGAGGCCTAAGGTAAAGTCACTCACCCAAGGGCCCACCACCAGGGAGTGACTGGCTGGGAGAGCACCTCAGGTTTATTTGACTTCATCAAATGCCTGTGCTTTTGACCACAACAATAAATTGCAGAAATGTGGAGAATGTACAAACAGAGGAACCTGCAGTGCACTTGGAGAGTACAGGGCAGGAGGTGCTGAATTCTGTCTGGAGAGGCCCGAGAAGGCTTCCTGAGGAATACTAGATCTAAGGAAGAAAAAAATGTAGATTTCTTTGGGTCTCTTTGCCCTCTACCTTTCTGCTTAAATACACTCCACAGCTGGCAATAAGTGGGAGTGAAGGGAAATGAAAGCCAATTGGTAGACATTCCTACAGGACATATTTGTGTCCAATATATAGAACATTCTGATAATTATTCCAGGCTAAGAGTAGAATGCACTGTTTGGGAAGTAGTGAGTTCCCCACCTTTGGAGGTATGAAGGAGGCCAAGGGTATTGGGGAGATTCAAGTACTAGGGTGGCAGTCAGATTAGATCAGGGGCACTGAACTTAGCTGTGCATATTAAGTGGTGGGTGGTTTGGTTAAACCCCAATTCCTCGGCCTTCCCCCTAAACATTCTGGTTCTTTGGGTCAGGACAGGGTCCCAGGAATCTGACTTTTAACAAGCTCCCCAGGTGACTCTGAACGATCTGTCCTTGTGAAGTCACGCTGCCACAAGTGAGCTAGGTGACCTTTAAAATCTTTTCCAAACCAGAGGTTCTCTAAATTAGTGTTGCCCAGCACATATCCCACAGACCACTCAGCCTGCATTAGGGGTCAACAAACTGTTCCTTTATAAAGCCAGATAGTGAAGAATTTAGGCTTGGTAGGCCAAATGGTCTCTGTCACAACTATTCAAATTACTGATGTAGTATGCAAGCCGTCATAGACAACATGTAAATGAATGGGCGAGGCTGTGTTCCAACAAAATTTTATTTATAAAAATAGGCGGTAGATCAGGTTTAGCCCAAGGCTATATTTTGCTGAACCCTGGCCTACAAAAATTGGTGCCATGTAAAAATGAGTTTGTGAAAAGTAACAAACCATATCTCTTCATGAATAATCAGGATGCACAGTAGCATCTTAAAGACTCTGAGATAGCCTGAGAAGTAAAGAGATCTGTTTAATTTCAGTCAACCCAGAATTTCTCAACTTTGTTTAACCACTGAACTCTCTCATTGCGTAACACTTATTCCCATCCCTTAGAACAAATGTTCCAGAGAAAACACCTTGGGCGCCATTAATTCACATCTTACAAGTGGGTAACATATATATTCATTTGCATAGACTGTCTTTTGAGAGGTTAGGAAGGAAACATCCTTAAAATACTTGCCTCACTCAGGTCACTGGCGCCTAAACTTAACCCATTCAAGGTGGTGTCCTTGGCTCAGGGTACTGTACCCAGATTAAAATGAAAACACTTCCAATGGAAATGCAGCTGTCAGGTTCCTTCCTCAGAGGTGGTTTTAAATGCAAGTGATAGGATAGAAGACATGGAGATTTTTGGAAGAGGTCAAAGAAAAGACATCTTGGAAAGGAAGAAAGAGCAGACAGGGGAGTGAACCATCATAATAAGATTTGTTAAGTACTGGCTGAATGCCTACGGTATACTAAGGCCTTTGTCTAGATCTATGGTTCTTAACTGAGGGCAATTTTGCCTCCCAAGGCACATTTGGCAATGTCAAGACATTTCTGATTGTCATGACTGGGAGTATGGCATATAGTACTGGCATCTAGTGGGAGGCCAGGGATGCTACTGAACATCATACACTGCACAAGACAGCCTCACTCCCACACCCAATAAAGAATTAGCCAACGCAAAATGCCAATAATGCCACTGTTGAGAAACCCTGATCTCGATTATCTAATTTCTTCCATATAACAAACTTGTGAGGTACATGGTGGTGTTTGTACTTTTAAGAAATGAGAAAACTGGGGCAAAGAGAAATTTAAGTATCTTCCTCTAGGCTCCTCATAATAAGTGATAGTGTGAGCCCTCACTCTTAAGAGCTCAAATTCAACTACTAACGGCAAAAACAACTTTCGCTTCCTTGGCTATTAATAGTCCCTGACTCCAAGAGGTCCTCCCATGGCTCCTCCACCGCTCCACCCCCTTTTGGTACCCCATCCCCTTTCATTTGCTCCTCCTGATACATTAGGTATGTAGCATCCAACTTTATCCATCTTCCCAAAATGTATCTCTGACAACCACTAAAACTCTCTTTATTTAAGCCTTGAATTTCATCCGGTACCAACCTGACCACTTATGTTCAATTAGATTTGAAACACCAGGCAAATGATTTTAACCTATTGGTCTTAGTTTCACCACCTATAAATGGGAATAATAACAAGATGTGTCCTTGGTATCTTGATTCAATTCAACTCAAACATAAGCTATAGCCTCAAGACTATGCTTGGAGAGTTGGGGGATCCAAAGAATGCAAAACCTCCCAGGGAGAGAATGCTAAAGTGATGGGATCTTTAAGGAGGAAGCAAATTCCTCAGTTTTTATAAGCCTGGCCAGCTCCAGTTTTTTCCAGCAGCCTACAAGAATGCCGCAGAGTGTGAGAGTGGGCTTAAGAGGGTCTGGACAACATCACCAAAGGGCAGTCGTTACCCTGATATTTAGCCTGGGGATAAGTGCGGCTAGAAATGCATGCGTGGCAGCACAGTGTAAAGTGAAAAGTTAAAAATTCCTAAGCAGAACTCTCTCCAAGAGGGCAATCAGGACAAATGTGATTGGGACTTGTAAGGAAACATCGTTCAGGCCTGACTTGGCGCCTGGAACTTGGAGTTACTCTCCTCTCTGGTAATTAAGAAGTGTAAAACCCTTGTATTTTATTTTTATCACTGCTAAATTGAACAATCAATTTCAGACAGTCCATGAATAAGGAGGTTGTTTCTGGGAAGATGATACCCCATGGATTATCATTAAGCATTGAAACCAATACTTAGAAAATAAAAGCCACACGATGGCATGAGTATTTAAGTTGGCGCATCGTGGCGACCAGGTCTGGGTATGGCTAAGAGTCATGAACTCTGGCCATGAAAGACTGGCCTTCCCCTTATTCTCTCTAATCTTCTGCTCCTTTTAGAGATGTCAGCTCTTTTGCTCTCTCTACATCTATACTGACTCTGGTTGTTCAGTTATTTCATAGTAAGAGAAGATACTCCTAGAATTGGAAATGACAATGGAGAATCCACAGTCATGATGAAACTTTCTTTTCAGAACCTCAGATCCTCATGGAAATGAGTGATTGCTGAGCACTGTGCTCTTGGTGCTCACAAATACCAGGAATTCACTAGTTTAAAAAAAAAAAAAACGCATGTCCCATAAATGATCACGCCCCATCTTCCCAAGCATTCATAAAATAAATATTGTGATGTTGACGTGGCTTGAGGGTATCTGACTGGGGGATGAACAGGAGATATTAGGGCACATGCCTAAGGGGACTCCTGGGGGCTGACTGGTTGTTCAATTTCTTCAGAGCAAGAGATATGGCATATGTTATGGATATTTGTGATAAATCATGTTTTACTTGACTGGTGTACTAAATCCCATTCCTTTTTGCTTTTTTTAAGTCCTTTCTCTATAGAGTTTCTAGAAAGGTGATAAGGGAAGTGGAAAGACATATCATTTGGGAGACATAAAACCTGAGGTTTATATCTTAACTCTGCCACTTATTAGCTGGGTGGTCGTGGACCAATCACTTAGCTTTTCTAGTTTTTAGTTTTCTTCGCAGTTCAATAAGGATATATTACCTATCTTACTAGATTCTTGTGAGACATAAAGGAAAAAACGTATGTAAAGTGCATAGAATTCACTAGGCATTCAAAAATGGTTATTTTCAGTCAAATAAAAGTGAGATTATATTATTGCTCCATTGAAATCTTTCTATTAAAGACTCTCCATCAAGAAGGAGAGATGCTCCTTATTATACCTGGTTACGAGCAGCAAACATAATAGATTGTAATTTCAACTTGTCGTTTTTACTAGGTGAACCTTTGACCATTCACACAAACTGGGAAGATATAGTGCAAAAAAAGCAAGCATGAGTCTCATAGGAAATAGACTTAACAAGAACCCAGATTTGATTGCAGATAAATTATTGTTAAAGGAATTCTTGTAAACACAGGGTTAACAGTCCTTAGGAGTGTAGTTGATCTGTTTCATGTTATCATTTCTTGGTTTCTTAAATCCAGTGACTCAAACTGGGCTGCCCTCTTAGCCTGGGAAATCCCTAAAGCGGAAACTGGAGGGAAAGAGGCCCTTTGTGATTTTCTCAAAATGAATCACCAGTGATTAGAGCCAATTCAGTCTTGGATTCTCTCAACTATGTTACCTTGAAAAGTGGAAGCGCAGCCTTTCCCTTTTCCTTTCTTTGTTCGCCAGCCACAACTCACTTGGTCCACCACACCCCCTCACCTCTTACACAAAGACCTTCAGAATTTGGAAGTTTCGGCAGCCTCCCTGGGGAAGAGCCCTGTGGAACCTCGCCCTCCATTCAACCCTCCAGTCTTTTCTGGCAGGTGCTGCTTGACTAAGTTCTTCCTCTGTGCAATTTTCGTGTTTTGCTTTTCCGCTCTTTCAGTAACCCAGGTGATAATCATTGTTCCTAGGTGGGTGAAACTAGTCTTTATGGTGAAGAGACTCTGAGGGCCCTTGGTTCATTCTGTTAAAGGCAAAGAAAGCTCTTTGTTCATGCCTAAGTAGGCTTTCATGGGCAGAAGACACAAGCAAAGGAAGGCATCTGCTGGGATTAGATTAGGATAGACTCCTCAAATGGTCTATGTGGACCACTTGGGGACGTGTTGGAGGAAAGAGGAGCTGAGATCTTCCTTCCCATCTTCCTGCTTTCCCTCTATTCCAGGGAGCAGATGAAATAGTGCTTTGAGGAGGGCAAGGCTGACGCTGGTAGAGAATTCTTAAATTCCCTCGTATATGACTCAATTCAGTCAACCATCCCTGAGCCACAGCCCTGCCCTCTTAAGAGCTGCCTCCTAGGAAGGGAGTTGGACACAAAGACACCTCTGTTACAATACACCTGCTTTTTCCAAATGCCAGCCTGGTGCTCAGAAAACACTGACTGAAGGAACTCACCCCAGCTTCACAAATTTTGCCATAAAACCAAAGCAAGAGGACTATCACTTGCTTACTACCTTTCTTTAAACCTACTTTCTGTCTTTCTTTTTTACTTAGCCTCATCCTAATCAATGCACTCTGTGAAGTGATGGGTCTGATATATTACATTGTCATAAACGCTTATTAAAATCAACACATAAGCAAGTAAACGTGTTCCTCCTTGTACCGCGTACCCAGTATGCCTCACACTTGCCCCAGCAGTGCACAGACCACCCATGGGGAATCACTGCCGTATGGTGCGCTGCATGTAGGTCCATGGTAGAGGTCTTCTGGAGGCGATGCCATGGAGAGAGGGAGGCAAAAGAGGTAAAAAGTAGAGGGCAGAGGACTTTCCTGAAGATTCTGAGCTGAGATTCAAAACATAAATGGGAGTTTGCTGGGAAGTCCTAAGGAAAAGCTGATCCAGATAGAAGCAGAGAGAGCTAAGTTTAAAGTATTAGGGAAAGGAGTAATAGACTCATTCATTCATTGAATACGTATTTCATGAGTACCTACTTTCAAACCACATGGCTGTTTGTTAGTTTTCTACATGGTTGGTTCTGGGAAAATATACCAGGAAGGTGATAAACGGTGTTGTTCTCAAGTTGCTTGCAATCTAGTTAGACAGACAACACACGTACACACACACATACATACACGCACGCACACGTGCACATGCAGATACAGGTATCTGGAGAGAAGTATCCAAAGAGCCAAAATAGCAGCACTGATAATTTCCTTACTGTGAGTTCAGAGGAGAAGTTTCTATAGATAGCACTGGCTAAGAAAGGCTCCCTGAGAGTGAAGGACTTTGAAGAATGGGGTAGAATTTGGAGAGTGGAGGAGAAATTCAGGTAGGAGAAATAGGTGGGGAGGGGCAGCTGCAGTCACAGGAACATATTTAACCTGTCTCCACCCCTTGGCTTCTAGACTGAAGGTCCGTGCAGCGTCTCATCCAGGTTCTTAACCGAGAGCCCTGGATGGATGTTAAGGGGTCTGTGACCCTCCAGACATTGCATGCAAATGTTTTTGTGAATTCATATGCGCATTTTTCAGGAGAGAGTACTTCTAATTTTCATCAGATCCTCCAAAGAGGGACTCAAAATTGCTTAGGAGCTTCTTCTGCAAGTCTCTTCTGATGTGCCTTTATTGTCACAGGCATCCATGTTGTTGTTTCTTAAATCTTGCTCTTTTTTTTTTTCAATTTCGCAAAGAGAATCCAGTTTTCACAAACTTGAAGGTAAACAAAATTTCTCAGAGTGATTAGATTAACTTGCCCAAGGTCACTTGGTGGAACCAGGCCTCCTCAGCCAGCGAGGTCAGACTCAAAGTCCCGCCCATGCTCTTAACCTCCAGGGTACCCAGTGAGTCAGGTTTCACACAGGGCGAATCCACACAGAGCCCTGGCTCGCAGTCTCACCTCCCTGTTAGCACTTCTCATATTCCCAGCTTGTGAAACACCACTCCAAGCAGTTGGCCCTGGTCACTGACCTTGACTTGAGTGTTAATTTTCTCCTTTTGACACCTGATTTTACTAATCATCATACTTTACTTATAAGAGCTGGTCCTTTGGAAACTGTGGAAAGTAAGCGTGCTTTACATACCTTCAGTACGGCCCATCTTTTCAACATGATATTTCATTACAACAGCTATGCATGAACCCTATGTTGAAAAGGAGCAGTACCGCCTCTTAAAAACCAATAGTTACATGAACCTGCTTGCAAATGCACTGCTTATGCACAATGTTTAAACTAACTATTCTTTTTCTTTTTATTATACAAAATTAGGGAGAATATTATAAACGTGCCCCATGTTCCCATCTCCTAATTTCATTTATGAACTCATGGCCAATCCTGTTTCCTCTTAGCCTCATCACTCACTGTCCCCACCTGGATTATTTTGAAGCAAATACCACATATCATATAATTTCACTCATATATTTCAGCATTATACAAGATTTTAAACAGACTTTGTTATAAATAGTATGGGCCACTTACCAGGTCACAGAAAAGTCTTACGCTATACATCAGCATGTGAATGGGTTTCATCTAAACAGGACTCTAGTTGTTTCTCTGGAACATTTCTGTTAGGTAATTTCTAGAAATTAAAAGTCTCTTTGATAATGAAGTCTGTCACACTTTTGAGAATCGTTGCTGTGAATTATAATTTTAGTCAATTCAGTGCAATTGAATATGTACAGTCAGTTCTGCTATAAGGCATTTTCAACACATGGATTTGTTCTGATATATTAGGGAACGAGGTGGGCATAACTGAATTTCATGTTGGTTTGTGTGCAATTTCATCTGTGAGAAACATTCAATGAGCCGTAAGCTGCATGCAGCTGAACTGGGCTGCATGCGAATATGCAAAATGCACACACACAGACCCCTCTCAAACATTCACCAACTACTCAGTTCACCACCGGTGTTACGAGCCACACCATCCACATCTGTTGCTAGAACTTTCCTTCCAATTTCAGATAACCCTGCCTCCACCACTTCAAAATTGCTCGTAAGCTGAAACCCTTCCAACACCTATTTCTACAAGCAACGCCAGGTCTTTTTTCAATGTAAAGTGCAATATTTATGCAGTATTTATGCATTTCTTAACCATTTAACATAGATAAAACTGTGTTACCGTTTTTTTAATCAGATTCCTATCCTTTTTTTGTAATGTGTCAGTGACAAATTTTTAGTGTTGTGCCCCTAACCCAGGGTTTCTCAACCTTGGCACTATTGGTATTTGAGGCTGGATGATCCTGAGCTGTGCGGCTGTCTGTGCATCACAGAATGTTTAGCAACAACCCTGGCCTCACCCACTAGATGCCAGTAGCACCTCCTCCTCTCTGTCCCCAAAAGTGTTTGTAGACATTGCCAAATGTCCCCTGGGGAGAGAGGCAAAATTACATGAGATTTTGTGGTTGAGAACCACTGCCATAACGCCACTTCCCACAAGCCCTGTGGCATTTATTGCACTACTTTGCAAGCATGGCAATTTTTAGGGACGTCTGTGTCCCACCACAGCAGAATTGACTGTTCCATATAAAATGGTTGCCTCCACATGAGGCCTCATGCTGATATTATTTACAGGGCGCTATTGGATTCTACTCGCTTTGTATTGAGCTTTAAATGTAAATCCCTGAATTAAAGGACTCATTGACCTCTAACAACATCTTTACTTTCAAAGTATACAGACCTTGAACTATACAGGATCTTATAACAAAAAATAACATTAACCACAATAGCTCCCATTTTTTAGACACTCCTTAAGAGCCAAGCACTGTGCTATAGGCATTATATTCAGGGTCACATTTAACCTTCACTAGAGCCCATTCCAGGAGCCACTGTCTGTTTCCTTTAATGGGAGAGAATTCTCAGAAGGAAAAGTCAGTCCCTGAAGAATAGGGAGATTTGCCTGAGGTCGGCCATCTAGCATAGCGATGAGAAGCCTCAGGACACAGCACTCTAACTCTGTAGTCCACATTCTCATGCCTCTGGAGCCTCCTTACTTAAGGACGTCAGCAAGTATTTACTGAGCGCCTGTTCCTTTTACTGAAATAGTGACTGTAACATTGACAACACAGCAAATAGCTGAAAAGCCAAAATGCTCCATGGGGCTGAGCTCAGGAAAAATTCTCTCACGTTACTGCACTGAGGCCCTATGCTAACATTAAAAATAAGGTTATAGAAAGAGAATTATATGGAGAAATCTTCATGCTTTATTGATCCAACAGCATGTGTATCAATTTCTACCCAAAAAATTCTAGACGGTGTTATCTTAAATCAGGAAGCACCATTATTACCTCTGCATGCTAGGATTACTATGACTTCTGTCCTCTTCATTTTGCTTAACCATATTTTGGAAATTTTCAGCCATGAACATGTATTACTTTTATATATATATTTAAAGAAACATGTTTTTAAAGAGAAAATTGAAGCCCAAGATAGCACAAGAGATAATAAGAGGGAAACTAGACATTTAATGAGTTCAAGTTGGATTAAATTCTAGAATATAGAAAGGACTTGCAGATGTGGTTTACAAAGCCACTGTCAGCAATCCTAGAGAAATCAGAGGCTGGGAGCAAGGCCAGGGAACCGGAGACAAGAATATGTTATTCTAGTTTTCAAAAATGAGAAAAATGTGGGTTCCAAAAACTAGAAGGCAATGGATCTACCATTTAGAACCCAATTATTAAACACACCCTTTACGAACATTTAGGAAAGACAGCTCAGCCAGAAATGGCGGAAAGCTTGCATAAGTCCAAGTCATGCTGGCCTAACTTTATTTCCTCTATTAATACTTTATTTTTGATAGATCAATAAATATTCCAGACTTTATGTACTTCAATTCCAGCAAGAACATTTGATAAACAGATGTGTGCTTTTCCTCGTAGAAAGAGTGGGCTAGATGATAATTTGATGAGTTGGATTCACAGCTAATTGAATTATTCATAATAACTACCAATGGCTACAAACCCCTGGAGCAGGTACTCTGCCAAACCCCTGCACACACAGCCTTGTCAGACGGGTGTGGTTGTTATTCCCATTTTTAGAGATGGAGAAACAGAGGCTGGGAGAGGCTGTCATATTCTTGAAGACATCCAGTATGTAAATAACCAAGTTGGGATTTGTGCTTTTAAGTACTACTCTATATTGCCTTCCTAATAAATAAATAGGGATGGAAATGAAGGCTTTAATTGCAGACCACGAGTCTTTATCTCATGCAATATATTGATCAATGACTCGAAAGAGAATGTAGAACTGATAGTTATCAGATTGGGAGATGACAAACAGTTAGGGGTTTAGCCACCCCTGTATTTAGTTCCACTTCCTTTGATTGCAGGAGAGGACTCTCCAGCTGGCGGGGCTGGGACAGAGTACCAGAGAGGCCTGGGCCTGGGTAGAAACCAAACTCCAAGCTTCTTTTTCCAAAAATATATTTGCTAAGGTCACCATAAAGTTCGGCCCTTTCAGTACTTTCCATGGACATTTTGCCTGAATAAGAAAGAGGCCTTTGGCCCATTTATTTCATCAGTTCTTTCAGCTGCAAATAATCTTTGCCCCCCCCCCCCCCCCGCCCCTCAAAATCCTTCCAGCTCTGAAAGTAAAGGATTTATCTTTTTTTAAACTTTCCCTCAAAAGTACTTTGTCATGGAAGTTGGAAGGAAGAAAAAGAAGGAGAAAGAGAGAGAAAAAGGGAAGGAGAGAGCAGGGAATTTAAAAAGAGAGGGAAAGACAAAAATGAAAAAAGTAGAAGGAAAGAAAGAAAGATGGAAAGGAAAAAGAATGAGAAAAAGAAACTTCTTTGTATGACATAGTCAAATTTCTTTTTAAGGCAGCAGGGGAAAATGAAAGGAGTTACAATTTCGCCAGCTGTTTGGTCTCTGAGGCAGTGTAAACATGCCCACCCCCCTAACTGGCCCCCAAGAGGCTGTGAATCTCAGCAGAGCCTGAACTCCTCCTAGGCCAGAGGGCCGTGAACCCTCCCTCCTGGAGTCCCCTGTTTGCTGAGTCAGCAGGAGCCACCAGGGGAATTTGGCTGTTTCCCATTTCACTCTTCTGAGCGCCAATAGCAGAGTATGCAGGTGAAGGGTGATGTCCTGGAACAATCAAGGTCAGCTCCGATTAGGAAACTGGGACACATGTGTGTTCTCAGATCCTTCCTGACTCCTCAGAGTTGCGTTTTTGGTGAGATTATTCTTAGCTGGTGTTGTGAAATGTGCACAGTGAGGATTGGGCCAGGCATGTAACCCAGGGGTTGTGTACTGCTGGGCTTAACTTTATTTTCTTCTCCATCAAGAATATATCCTGGCATGTTTGCATGGAACACTGCAGTCATTAAAAAAGATGGTATATAGACTACAGAACAATACTACTTGGCAGGAAAAGATGCCTGCAATACGCTGGTTACAGGAGCACAAGTGTAATATGACACGATTACCACTGATTATCTCTGGGTGGTAGGATTGCAGGTGATTTTTAAATTTTATGTTTTTCTCTATTTTTTTATACCAATAATTATAACTAAATTGTATGGAGGGTTTCCTGTGTGGTGGGTACCACGCTAAGTATTTCACACAAATCATCTCCTTGGCTCCCTGCAAGAGATCTGTAAAGTAGGGACCATTATCATCCTCATCTTACTGATGGGACAACAGAAGTAAGTCCCTTGCCCAAGGTTATGCAGCCAGAGAGTGCTGGAAGACAACACTCGAAACCACACCAAAGTCCATTCTCTTAAGTACCACATAACAATCTTTTTTTCTGAAAACAAAGTATTTAAATGAAAATTATCCTAACAATTGGTTAAGCCAAATTTTGAACAAAATGCAGGTATTTAAAATGAATCGGTAAACAAATAATTAATGATGATGCAAAATGTTCCTCGTAATGCATTACGTGAGGACACAGGCTACACGTATCATTCTGTCGTGTGCGCCTGTGTACGTCCCTGGAAAACACAAAAGTATCTATTCTGATAATGTTAACTGCTTCTCTTTCATTGTTGGGATGGAGATAATTTCAGACTCTTCTCTTGATTTATATGTTTTCAAAATTTCTGTCATAGTGAGTAGTACTTTTGTAATAAAGAAAGAAAAAGGACAGCAGCCTCTCCACCTGCCTTCCTGACACCCAGTGCAGCTTGCACGAGCTTCCGGAACAATAGCTTGTCTTTCCCTTTTCTCTCCCCTTGGACCTGCAACTCCATGGGCTTTAGCCTTCTTTGGCCAGAACCTGAGCTGGTGCCTTAGAGACAAGGAGCAGAATCCGTGACGTGCAAGGAGTTGGCAGAACACGGGAAGATAAGCGCCTCCAAAGTTTCACATCTCTGTTTTGTTTGCACAGTGGGGCAGCTCACAGAGGTCAAAGCCTGGCTTGTTGAAAGGGGCTTGTTGGAGATAAAGACTCTTGACTCCCAGAGCTCAGAGTGCAGGGTGTGGCCACTGGACAGCTGGAAATTTAAAAATCATGTCAAGATTTCTGCAAAGGCCTCCATGAGAAGCAGCTGGAAAATGTCTCTCACACATGAAGGAGAGACTCAGTACCAGGCGAGGGGACTCAAGGCAAACCAAGCATTCTGCTCTCACATATGCTATGCCTTTTGCCTGAAATTCATTCATTCATTCAAGAAACATTTACTGAGTGCCTACTATATGCAAGATACTGTTCCAGGTGCTTGGGAGGTAGCAGACAACAAAACTAAGTCCCCGTCCCTGGACACTTGACATTCTAGCCCTTCCACTGTCTTGCCCCCTTAGAGAACACCTGCTCATGCTTTAAGACGCAGAATTTTAGGTCCACCCTGGAGACTTCCACGATCATCTCCAAGGAAAAGGGTTAGGCACACTTTTCTCAGATTCCATTGTATTTTCTTAGCACTTATTTTGTATTATTATATAACTTATTGTACATTTGTTTATCTGTAATGTAACTATTTGTTTATGTGTCTTTTTCTCAAATACCATGAGCTTGAGACACTTGGATTCAAATCAGTTTCCACCACTCAACTAGCTATGTGACACTGGGTCAGTTACTTAACTTTCCTGAGACCCTGTTCTTTCATCTGTATTATAGTGACATTAATATCTAACTCAAAGGACTGTTGTGGGGTTTACAAGAGAAATGAAAACCTGTTCATACAAAAACATGTATGTGAATATTTATAGCATCTTTATTCAGAAGGATCCAAAACTGGATCCTTCCTGGATGTCTTCCTACTCATGAATGGATCATCAAACTGTGCTACATCCATATTACGGAATCCTACTCAGCAATAAAAAAGAGTAAGTTGATACATGCAACAACATGGATGAGTATCAAATACATTATGTGAAATGAAAGGAGCCAGAGTCCAAGGCTACACACAGTGCAATTCCAATTATGTGACATTCTAAAGAAGGCCAAACACAGGGAGAGAATTGAGACCACTGGTTGCCAGCAGCTGAGGTGAGAGGAGGGGTAGACTACAATGAGTTAAAAGGAATTTTTATCTTATCATAAAGATCTTATCTTATTTATCGTATCATCAAGAACTGTTTCTTATCTTTATGGTGGTGGTTACTCAATTGTATACATTGATCCAAACTCATAGAACTGTTATACTATAAAATTGTGTTGGTTGGATTGATGGATGGATGGAAGGAAGGAAGGAAAGACACAAAACTTAAAACTTCAGGGGATTTAATGCCTCTGAACCCTTCACCAGCAAGAAATGGAAGCCAGTGAATAAATTCTTCTCCAACGGTTCACATGACCTCCCAAAAGATGGTCCCACAGGAACAAATGGTCACACTTGATACCACGAGTTGGCCAGCTCCATAATGCACCCTCATATTTGCTTTCACTCCTTTGTCACTGCATTCTGTTTTTTCCTCACTTCTGCTTCTTGGCACTGCACTCCCGAATGAAATAGCACAAAAGGATTTTCTGCAGGCTTTGCTTTCAAGGAAACTTAGGCTCAGACACTAGGCATGGCCCTGTAACTAGGTTCTTGTCAGCAGAAATGATGTGTGCTGCTTTTGGTTCTGGGCCTTCCACCTTTGGGCATGCTCTCCTTCATACTCCTTTTCCCCCTCCTTTGAGCTGAAACCCAAACTACAACCCAGATTCAAGCATGTAGACAAATTCAATCCCCTAAGAGATGGTGGAATAACAATCTAGACAGTTAGTCTCAGGACTACTAGATGAGAAAAAAGAAATCTCTCTATTCTTTAAACCCTTGTATTTTAGGGTTTCTTTGTTATAGCAACATAATTTTTGTCTACATTAATGTGAGGGATGATACGGTTTCTGAAGTAATAACCTCCATGATGGTGACTCTTCTAAAAACATGGTACTTACATATTTTATCACTGAAATGGTGACACTTTTAAGGGTAAAGGAGGTGCTATTAATAATGATTCAGGGACAACTGGAGTAAAATAGTCTTCCTATTTGTAAGCAACTTCAAACCTCTTCTAAGAAGATACTTGACATTTACTTGGTTTGTACCTGCATTACTGAGATTAGGAGGAAAGATGGAGAGTGGCATTACCATTAATAGCGTCTGACCAAGTCAGGGTTGTTGCCTGGAAAGTTGCTGGTCTCTGTATATAGAGTATGTATGGAATTTCCATTCCCAGGGGATATGGGTGTGGCCTTTGGCTGCCCTGGAGAGCCATTTACACTGGCATCTTAGGTGAGCCAGGAGGGATGTCTAGCATGTCTGGGAATATTTAATGAATAGGAGGAGCCAAGATTATCTTCATTTGGATGAATGGAGAGGAGCCTGTAAGGTGGATCTTGAAATTCACAGGTGGATGGATATGAGGAAATGGATATGCAGCCGCCCCTGGTCCAGTCACATTCTGCATCTGAAGCCTCTAGAGCCCTTTTCAGACAATCTTTGAGACATCATGGCCCCAGAATGTTGCCTTAGGGCCCAGTTGACAAAGTGCTGCATTGAGCTTGAAAGAAAGGCATTGTCCCTACAGCTGGAACTTGATTAAATGAAAATGGCAGGACATCAGGAAGCTCCAGCGCTCCACTGGTAACTGTAAAGTTGGCCCTTTGGTGAACATCAGAGCTCAGTGTATACCTGTTTCCCCTCTCTCCTTTCTTTCTCCCTAGATGACTTCTTATAGGCCCACACTGAACAAACATTTCTTATTTAATGAAATGGATTTTCTTTTTTTAAGATGCTAAACATTTTAAGATGTGGTGTGAGCTAGGCTTGTATCAGGCTAGGTAAATTTCAGGCAAGCTAGTAGCCACAGAAAATGCTATCTAAAAGCCACATTATTAAAGTTACAGGGCAGTTAGTTAGAGGAAATGTTAGCGTTCAGATGCAAGAAATTTTAAAACCATGATCTGCCAAATAAAATTGTTTCCTTGGAGCTAAGTAAATATTCTCCCAGGGACAGACCTGAGGAATTGGACAGCTGCATCTATTTATGGTTTCCCCTGTGTCCCCCTCTCCCCTCTGAGTTGAATCAGCTCTAGAGAAAGCAACTTTGGTTCTTTATAAAGCCTCCTTATTCCCAGCAAGGGACAGAAAGAGTGCAAGAGTGAAACAGAGAGCCAGCTGCCATTGAAATGTTCCGACCACCTGCTTCTTCCTTGTTTTTCCCTACTCTGTATACATTTAAATGGTCTTCCTTATTTATCTGTTTGTTGGGAGCAGAAGAGACTGTCATCGACATCGTCGTCATCATCATACTCCACTAACTGAGCACCTACTATGTCCTAAGACCATGTTAGTAACTCTGTATAAATTATCTCATGAATCCTCACAAAACTTTAACCTAGTGTTATTGCCCCATTTTACTGATGGTGAAACTGAGGCTTAGAAAGTTTACGAGACTTGCCAAAAGCCACACAGTAATAAGTGCAATCTTCTAAACCTTAAGCCTCTCTTTTTTGAAAGAAATTTGTGCTGTGGTGATAAACTTTCAGAAAAGTAATGAAGTAGGTGCAAGTATTTTTAGCACCTTTCAACTTCCTCTTTTCAAGCCATTGGAACGCCCTATTGCCCTGTACCCCAAAACTGTCAAGGATTCCAATAGTTCCAAGAGTATCCTTTCTTAGTGGTATTTGCACTTGAATATGGGTCTCTTAGGAGGCAAGACAGTTGAAAGATCCAAAGAAGTAAACCTCTAAGGCTAAATTTCAGACCATGCAAGCAAATAACAGGGAAGATCTTTGTAGGAGGGTGGGCCTCCCCAAGACTCCTTCGATGACTTCATGTTTATGACTCTCAAAATTTTAATAACCCTGCACCCTCAGCAATGTCAATTTCTTACACAAGACTTCTCAAAATAGGCTACATATCAAACTTTTCAATTCATTGCAACCAGAACAACAAAAATTCTTGGAGGCCACTGCTATGATTTCATAGCATTTTCAGGGGACTGGCAAGCCCAATTTTATTCAGACCAATAGAGTGGAAAGATATTAAGATCCCTGACTTTGTTATAATTAAATGAACAAGATGCTGGTTTTCTAGCAAATAAAAATGTATTCTTTGGATACTCTTCTTCCTCAAATTTGTGGCACATGCCTTCAGTCTGCTGTTGAAAATCTAAAGCATTCCAGTTGGAAGAACAATAGACTTTTCTCTTGCTGGACAACTGTGAATTGAGTTTGGACAATGATTGTTCTGCTTCCAGAAAGTCCTTGGGGGCAGAGAGGGAAAGGGGACTTGGAAAGTCAGCCAGGTGTTAGACACCTCCTCAGGGAGTCCTCCTCTGCCAGGCCCCCAAATCCCAGGCCTGGAACAGACCCTGCTGACTTTTTCCAAAGTTTGACCTCTGTTAGAGAGGCAGAGGCAAGAGATTTTTCCACACCGTTCTTCAGTTCTGGAATTCTGGATCTGACCTCCTGGTCCAAAGGAACTCACATACACCAACCTCTGAGACACGGTGTGACTTTAAAGCTTTCAGTTGTTTTTCTTTCCATAGCCTTTTCTCATTTCCAGAAAGAGGGGTTTAATAAGAGGAGTATTTGGGATGTTATTTGGCTTAGAAGCAGGTTTGCAGAAAAGAATGTCACCCTCGGGGTTTTCTATGATAGGTAAATTTTTCTCCTTTGCTAAATGAATAATTAATGTTGTTTTAATATGGAACTGGCCCTTGATTTAGACAATTTATATGCATGAATGCCCACCCTTTCTTTCTCTCAAAGCAAATGGATTCTTTTAACCTACTAGGAGGAAGGCCTAAAATAAGTAAACATTTGGGTGGTCTGTTGATATTCACAGAGCACATTTGAAATTAGCTAATTTGCCTTCTATGAGAAACAGACTTTAATGCTGTTCAAAGAGCTGGAGCTTTGAAATTAAGTAGCAGAAGTTGTCTTTGCATATCCTCTAACTTGCTTAGGTTGTTGTTTTAATGGCAGCATTTACTAATAAAGGGAGGGAGGTTGCCAGAACCAGACACAGAAGGCCAGGATGGGCCTCCTATAGAGAGTGAATTTCAACCATCAGGAATGAACGGGGAAATTAACCATATATTTGACTCCAGATTCTTAAAATGTGGATGTACTCTGTCTCTCTTCCCCCAGAGGTATTGTTTACCCATCTCTGTACCCCAGGAGGCTGACTCTGCAGTCTGTGTCTCTGGCTCCTTGGCCGGCGAGCTTCAAGTGGGGTTCAGCTAGAGAATGACACTGACAAGAAAATCAGAGGGCAGGAGAGAGAAAAGTCAGCGTATTTCTGCGCTCCTTCCTTACTGTTTTGTCATCTGGCAGTGACTAAGGCTACCACTCTTCTCTTTAGCTCGGGGGATGGTTGTCTTAGTCAGCTTGAGCTGCTATAATTACCATAGACAGGGTAGCTTAAACAACAGAAATGTCCTTTCTCACAGTTCTGGAGCCTGGGAAGTCCAAGACTAAGGTGCGGGCAGATCTGGTGTGTGGTGAGGGAACATTTCCTGGTTTGCAGATGGTTGTCATCTCCTGTATCCTCACATGGCAGACAGCAGAAAGAGGAAGCAAGCTCTCCTGTCTCCTCTTAGAAAGGCACTGGTCTCATTCCTGAGGGCTCCACCCTCATGACCTAATTACCTCCCAAAGGCCCCACCTCCTACTACCATCATATGGGGACTTGGGATTTCAACATATGATTTGGGGGGACACAACATTCAGTCCATAACAGTGGCCATGACTACTTGGGTTTGCTAGTCTCTGGGTGCCTCGTCACCTCTTTTGCCACAGCCACACCTCCCTTCACTAACAACCCATCATTTCAACCAACTTCGGGGGTGGTGGGATATACTGTTTATTGTCAGAATCCTGATAAACTATACAACTGGCTTTTCTTCAGTAAGACTAAGTAAGGAATACTAGGAATTGGTCTCCTTATGATGACTCCAGAATTGGATCAGTAATAATAGTAATGGGAGTTAACACTTACTGAGTGCTTTCCATCTTCCCATGTACTAAGCACTGTACATGAAGAACCCAGGAAGTGGAGACTGAATAGTTTTTTCAAAATAATAGCCTGCAGAGGGGCAGACACCATTTATAGGGCATTTATAGCCAAAGCTGGTTTAAGTCCAAATGAAGTGATCCCTTAAGTAATAATATTAAATACTACTTTTATTAATGCTGAATATTAAAATAATATTGAATGATCCTTTAAGGGTACTGGATAAATGTGGACAAGGGGACTATTTTAACAAAAACCCTTCTGTGCTTAATACTTGTGGTAAATATCTTTACCATTAATTGTGATAGAGTCAACAGACTTACTATCTGTCTGTCTATCCTCCTCTCCTAACTTCTTGAGTAATCCACAGGCACATGTAACAATATCCCCACACTACCGTCTACCATGGGCAAGGCAGCAGAGCCTTGGTTTGTGCCCCCTGGGGACTGGGAGTCGTGGTAAGGATTTCCATGCTCCTAGGGAGATTCTGAGCCTCTTTGGGTTTTGATGCTCCTAAGACTGGTTCTTTGTTGCTGATGCCATTGATGCAGTTGCTTACGAGCCTCCCTCTCTGAGGAGAAGTAACAGGTAAACTGTTTCTCTATTCTAACAGGTAAACTGCTTCAAATGTATGTATTCTGTTAGAAGGAAGAGAAAACGAAAGCAGTTAGGACAGGGTTGGGGCGGGGATCGGGGAGGTTGGGGGGAGCCTAGGTGTGACAATCATGCATAGAGTCTTTGTTCTTTCCTCTTTTTCTTTACCAAAAATAATTGCCCAAACTGCAAGTTCTGAAGTTTTGGCATAGTGTTTGGGCATTGTTTGTGTAGTACTGATGTTGGTGTTAATGGTGTGTGTATATTTTGTCTGACACTCTTGATTCCTCAAAGTCATCTAAAATTAGGTTTAAAGGCTTTTCCTACTAGTCTTCAGGAAAATTGAACTCAGCCTATCGTCTATCACAGATGCCATGCTTTCCCATCTAGGCTATGTGTACTCCTGATGATACATTGAGCTTACAAGAACAGGCAAAGTCAAGATAAATGTGACACATCTTTACTGGAAGAATGTGAGAGGAAATTACATTCAAATAAAAATGAAATAAATCATGGATAAGATTGCAGAACTCACATAAACTTTCCAAGTCAGATGGGAGGCATTGCTTTTTCAATGAGCAATTGTAAGGAATGCTCCTAGGTTCCCTGGAGTGATAACAATATCAGCTAATGTTTATTCAGTCCTTCCTATGTGCCAGGCATTATCTAATTTAATCATCGCAACAGCCCTATGATCTATTTGTTATGATATCCCTTGTGCAGATGAGGAAACTGAGGCTCAGAGAAATTGGATAACTTGCCCAAGGTCACACAGCTAGTGATAAGTAGATTGCTGACCTAATACTAAATACTAAATTGTACTGGGTACATGTCAAGGATTTCTCTAACTCAGTAACAAGGGACACAGCAGGATGACAAAGCTGGCTCAAAGGAGGATGTAAGAAATTGATATATATTTAATTAAAACATGCTGGAACAACATTGCGTATATAGATACAAAACTGATTAATTTATTCAGGGCATAAAACAATAACTAGTGGAATTATTTTTTGTGCTGGACAAAAATTATTTGCACCACTAGGCAACAAAAGTTATTTGCAATTTATCAGTCTTCCACCAGTTAACATCTAACTTTACAAAATCTGAGCTCTAATTAATAGTAAATTTTAAGGCAAAGTTACCTTCCCTTAGAGCAGTGTTCAACAGAACTTTCTGCAATGATGGAAATGTTCTATATCTGTACTAATATGGTACCCACTTGCCTCATGTAGACATTGAACACCTGAAATGTGGCTAGAGTGATTGAAGAACTGACTTTTTAATTTAATTTTAATTCAGATTTAATTGTAAAGAGTCATATATGGCCAGTGGCTACTATATTGGGCTGTGCAGCCCTAGAGCATCAAATGACCCTTAGGTGGGCTAATTAGAACAGTTAGCATGACTTTGAAAGGGCTTACAGTAATCTTTTTGCCTTGTTTCCAAGTTTGGGGGCATTTTTCTTAACACCTTTGTCTCTCCTACATTTCCCTCTATCAACCTTTATCTTACTTTCTTTGCTGTGAGGAGCAGGAGAAAGGACCAATCTGTTTACAGACTGTTGCCCGCTGATGGCTCCCATCCAGCTCACAGATCAGACTGATGGCCCCTTTGAGGACTGAGGACGCAGTCCCCGGGCACTGCAGTCAGGATGGACATACACACAGCTGTGGACTAATGGAGCTGACGTGTTCTCCCTCAGAGCTGAAGAGTAAATGTCACGAGAAAAGCCCTTGAAAATGGTTCTCATCCCCTTTCTCTATCACAGACAACCCAGAATAAACTGTTCTTAAATGTTGAACTTTAATATTCCTAATGCTTGGGAAAGGCTTCTGGTAAGGAGATTCTGGAGTAAACAGGTCACTAGGCTTTAACTGGTTATCAATAAAGTTCTCAAAGAGATCGCTCATAAAGGAGATAGGCTCAAGTAACCTTTAAAAATATATATATTGTCTCTATGCTAAGGTAATGCAAGAGGAATTTTTGTTAATTTATTCTGGAGGAGCTATTTATGAAATGATTGAGATTTATAAAAACAAAAATGAGAAGCCTTTACTGGTCCCTGGTAGGCCTTATACCTTACTCGGAAGGGGACAGATAAGTTGGTTTTATCTTAGAAAAATTTACTGCCTGTGTGTTTCCAGCTGTATCAGGCCATTTTTACCTCTGTTAAATTAAAAGCCCTTCATTGCTAACTCCTAAGGACTTTAACAACGCATAGATGGAGTTAAGGCCTCCTTCAGGCCTCCCTTTCACTGCCTTCTCAGCATCAAGATCTAACCAGTTATGTTTGGCTTGCTTTGTGCAGAAACTTGCCTGCCAAAAGCTTGGTGTTCTGCCCTGAATTTGCAAGTAGCCTGTCACCAAAGGGGGCTCAAGGCACAAGGATTCTGAGCTTGGAAGCACTTTGCCAGCCTTGTCAACCTCTATGACTCTATGATTTCTTTAGTCTTCCTATCTTTCTTATTCACCCAAATAACTGAAGGCTTTACTAGAAGGCCAAGCAAACTTTGCTGTAAATCACTGGAAGATTCAGAAAAGGAAAGTTAAAAAGGAAACCTTGATTGCTCTCAAATAGTCTTGAAATTTTCACTGTTTTATTTTTTAAGCCCCTTGCATTTAAAAAAGGCTTATAGAGAGTGCCGAATCCTAACCCCTAGACCACCAGGGAGTGTCTTCAAGGCAAATGAAAACAGGATTGAAACAAAAATACAACCTACTAAGTGGGAAAAAATATTTGCAAGTCATACATCTGACAAAGTCTTAATATCCATAATATATAAAGAACTCACACAACTCAACAACAAAAAAATCAAACAACCCGATCAAAAAATGGGCAGGAGACATGAACTGACATTTCTCCAAAGATGATATACAGATGGCCGATAGGCACATGAAAAGATGTTCATCATCGCTGATCATCAGGGAAATGCAAATCAAAACTACACTAAGATGTCACCTTACACCCATTAGAATGACAAAAATAACTAAAACTAATAATAACAAATGTTGGAGAGGTTGTGGAGAAAAAGGAACCCTCATACACTGCTAGTGGGAAGGCAAACTGTGCAGCCACTATGGAAAACAGTATGGAGATTCCTCAAAAAATTAAAAATAGAACTACCATACGACCCAGCCATTCCACTACTGGGTATCTATCCAAAGAGCTTGAAGTCAGCAATTCCAAAAGTCCCATGCTCCCCAATGTTCATTGCAGCATTATTTACAATAGCCGAGACGTGGAAGCAACCTAAGGGTCCAGCAACAGATGAATGGATAAAGAAGATGTGGTGTATATATACACAATGGAATACTACTCAGCTGTAAAAAAGAACAGAGTCATCCCATTTGCAATAACATAGATGGACCTTGAGGGAATTATGTTAAGTGAAATAAGCCAGTTAGAGAAGGATAATCTCTGTATGACTCCACTCATATGAGGAATTTAAAAATGTGGACAAAGAGAACAGATTAGTGGCTACCAGGGGAAAGGTGGGGTGGGAGGTGGGCACAAAGGGTGAAGGGGTGCACCTACAACACGACTGACAAACAATAATGTACAAGTGAAATTTCACAAGATTATAACCTATCATTAACTCAATAAAATTTTTTTTTAAAAAAAGGCTTATCGAAACACTATAACTTATATAAACCAGAATGTCCATTGATTTTTTCAAGCTAAGTGAAATCTAACTAGAAATAGATGTATTGCCTCACTGCTATTGTTCAAAAGCCTTCTGAAGTGTATGTTCATCTTCCTGCCTTATTAATTGCAGTACAAATGGTGAATCTTATATTTCTTTTGATATCATATGCCATACTATGCCTGTAACTCATCATTCTCCACTTGAGTTCTCATTATAATTTACCTTTTTGGAGGCTGGAGATTGAGTTGAACATTGAGTAAGTTGAGTATATCCCCCTGAACATATTGAGGGAAGCTTTGAAATCAACTTTGTGTTATCTTCTCATCTTCTTTTTCTGTACAGCTAAGGTTTATCGAGTGCTCACTATGAGCCAGTCATTGTGCTCAGTGCTTTAAGTGACTGATCTCTTTTAATGCTCACGACATTGAGTTAGCAGTGGTTTTCTCCTTAGTAAAGATGAGGAAACTGAGGCTCAGAAAAGTTAAGTGACTTACTTGAGATTACTCATCTAGTAAGTGTTGAAACCACGACCAAAATCTAGGTGTGTTTCACTGCACAGACTTGCTCACAACTCACAAAAGTCTTCCATTCTCAGCTCCGGGTATTACAGACTAAATAGTTGTCTGACCTGTCCAGGCATCTATATTCTTATTTGCAAAATGAGGGTAATAATATCTCCCTTCCAAGGTTGCAGTACTGAGACTTGTAAGAAATGCTAAGTACATGTAAGGTGTTATTATTTGTGTATGTTCATTAGTTACTGACTTCTCTCGTGAGTTGGATTCTAATTCATTGAAATGTTATGCTTAGATTACCGGTGGGAAATCTCATCTCACTATCTACCATAGGGAAGAAACTGATATAAGACCTCCTGGCTTTGGACTGGATCCAATGTGGCCTAGTTCTTGAATTACCACAGGGAGTTCAACTAGCGGTAGTATGGCCAGATCACAGCCCCCAGTCCTGGCCCCAGTTTTGACTTCCTTACTTGTGTGCAAACATTCAGTAATCTAAATAATTTTCTCATTAGTCTTTGAGATCGTCTATTATATTGTTCACTTTTTATCTATTTAGGTGGACCTAGGTAGAACAATTAGTATGACTTTGAAGGGGCTCACAGTAATCTTTTTACCTTATACCGAGTTTTGGGTAATTTCTCTAAACACCTTTGCCTCTCCCGCATTATTATTTCTGTCCCAACTATTGGGACAGTCTTCCTAATTTTGAATGGGACTTTTTATGACTTGGGATTCTCTTCTCTGACACAGAGCAAAAGAGAACAAAATGGACTTAATGCAGATCAATTCTGTATTGGCGTGTTTTCTCTGGGAACTCTAATACAATGTGCCTGCAAGCAGAGAGATGCCATTAAGAAATAACCTTGTCCTCTAAAAGTGGCCTTGCTAGGGTGACATGTTTTTTGAGGAGCATTAAAATTCCACATTTCAAGGAATTGTTCCACATAGGATTGCTTTTTAACTTTTTTTTTCTGTTAAAAAAATCCTTTCCTATTTCAAACAATGACTTCTTTAAGGAAAAATGCAGGGAAAGTGATGAAGTCACTTGCAGCTGAACTTCCAGGCAGGTTTGCTGAATATTCATGATGTTCAATTTTTAAATCTCTCTCAACTGGAATTCCATGGAGACATCAGACTTCGTCATCTAAGAGGCAAATCAGTCAAACATATCCACAGACATTATCGGAGAATCCGATCCTTAACGCATGCATTCCCCAGTGAGGCACTTTTGAAGATACGGTGATAAAGTCTGCACTATCAAATAACTTACAATTGGCTACAGGATACTGAAAGCTGCTACCTATAGAAACATCTGTAAAAACAACAAAAAAAGAAGATGCCTGGGACTACTTGGGTTGAGGGCAACCATTGCAAGCCAAGTCATATTCTTTACTCCATCTACCTGGCTCTTTTTGCTTCTTTTTTTTTAAGTACTTTTCAGCAGGTGAAAGAAGAGGCTTAAGAAAGTCACCGCACCAGCTACACTCGGAAGGCAAGAGGAAAATTCTATTTGGTTCTTATGTTTAAACACCTCACTCCAATGTCTGAGACATACTGGCAATAAAGAAAAAGGAACGGTGATGAAACGAAAAACAAAACCCAGAAATATTTAGCTTGGATTCCACATCAGGGGGAGGTTAAATAAAATATATGGTCAAGAAGTATTTGTCCAGTAAATCCTACTTGTCACCATTATAAACTTGGTATTAAAATTCCCACCCGCGTGTTTAGGACACAATGATAGAGCCAAATAAGAATAAACAAAACCGCCCCATCTGTTTTCGTTTAAAAAGATATTCAACTTTCCATATTAAATACTGTAGGTCTGTTTAGAATGTAACTAACACATACCTATTCGGGAAAAGAAATCCAGAAAAGAAAATTTAAGCCCTTTAAAATGACAACACAATTTGTAAAGAAGATAAACCATTAGAAATTTGATTAACCTTTTTTTTTGCCTTTTCTGAAAGGAGAAGAATGTCTTGATTGTTCTTGGTGACTATAAGAGAAAGATCTACTTCTAATCGAGTGTCTTACTCATGATGCCTCAGAGGAGAGGGGAGAACATCGATCTCATCATAATAGAACTTTCTTTTTAATTTGATTGATGCAGAAAAGCTGCATTGAATCAAAGCCTGTTTTAACTAAAGAATTCACACCAAACATCTCCTTGGCCCATATGATGCCTGGGACTGGTGGGCCGTAAGGATTTCTTTCAATATTTCTCCTCCTTTCAGCTCCGCGTACACATCAGAACGCTTTGTACCGTGGAGAAACAATATAAATAAATCATGTAATAAAATGACCTTTCCCAAATCACGTTTTGGCGAGATGTCTTTTACAGCTGTCTCTTTGCTCTGACTGCAGATGCCAACAACAGTGGAACTTTTACAAGCCCTACTAGAAGAAGTTTGACATCCAGTTGAATTCAGTTCTGGGGAAGCTAAATTCAGCATGCTTCCTCTTCACATTTTTGGCAGACTAAAAATATAGACTGCCAGTGAACCAGGGTGTGTACAAATAACATCCTTATCTTTGGCCTTCGAGTTTGCTTCTGGAGAGAAGAAAGTTGTGAGAGAAAGACCTTGAGAAGGGCCACCAAGAGGGATTCTTTCTATTTCTTTTATTTGTTTATTTGCTTGGTCAAGAGAGTTGATTGTATTGTCCTGGGAATTGTTGACCAAAGTGACATGTAAATAAGGAAATGGCCTAAAACGTGGCATGCAAGTCCTCTTTCTCTGCTGTGCTTTTGCTCAGAAATGAGACAGTTCCGCGTATGCCAGAAGACAAGACGGGTTCATTTTGTGAACCCCCGACTCAGGGCAGTGTTTTGTGGAATATCTGACAGACCACACTATTTGTCAACACAGCCTAATCCATATGTCAAACAGTCTGTTTCCAGAATATGGCTTATCCATGTTGATTACCAGGAAGGTCAGAATTCACAGAAACACCAACACCAAAAGGGATTGGTTAGGTTGTGAAAGATGAGAGGGGGAATCCAGAGAGCACAGAGCTTCCCACGTTTTTTTTTTTTTAAACTATTAATTTTCTAATTCAGTCTTACCCAGCCATTCCACAACTCTGGGCGCAGAACAAGAAGTTTCTTTGAAAGCTATGCATTCTCTCTCTCAAAGCAGCTCTAGAAGGTTCCTGATCCTTTGCTCTCCTAGTCACGTTAAGTTCTTTTGGAAGGAGGTGGAGAATAAAGTTATGATTAAAAAACAGGTAACATTCACTTCCCTTCTCTTCTCTCTCTCTGTCTCTCTTTTTTGAGGAAGATTGGCCCTGAGCTAACATCTGTGTCCATCTTCCTCTATTTTATATGTGGGACGCCTGCCACAGCATGGCTTGATAAGCAGTGCATAGGTCTGTGCCTGGGATCTGAACCCACAAACCCCAGGACTCAGAAGCATAGCGTGCAAACTTAACCACTACACCACCGGGCTGGCCCTGACATTCACTTCCCTTCTCTTTTCTTAAAGTAACCAATCTAGGGACCATGAATTGGAAACCAGAAGTGTCCTTCTCTTCTTCCCTTCAATCCTCCTCCTCTTCTTCCTCCTCAATTCCTCGTCTCCTTCTAATTCCTCTTCTCCAAATTCTTCTAATGTTCCTAATTCTTTTTTTTTTTTAATTTTTATTTTTTTTCCGGATGTACATCATATTTCGAATTCTGTGTACATTAAATCATGTTCACCACCTGAACACTAATTATAGTGCATCCCCTGACATGTGAGCCTAAGCACCCCTTTTGACCTCCCCCCACTTCCCCAATGGTAACCACCAGTCCAATCTCCAATGCTATGTGTTTTGGGTTTTTTTGTCGTTTTTATCTTCTACTTATGAGTGAGATCATATGGTATTTGACTTTCTCCCTCTGACTTATTTCCCTCGGCGTAATACCCTCAAGGTCCATCCATGTTGTCACAAATGGCCGGATTTCGTCATTTCTTATGGCTGAGTAGTAGTCCATCCTAATTCTTTGAATTCTTCTCCATATCCTTCTAATTCTCCTGCTGCTTCTCTTTCTCCTTTTTCCATCTCTCTCTCCCTTCAATCTACATATCTAGTTTACTCAATTTCTAGTTTAGAAATTAGATCTAGATATTTTTCTCAGAATCCCTGAGTAGATCTAGCCAAACCAGCTAGAATGGAATGAGCCCATGCACCATCAATCTTTCTACTACTGCCTCCATGTCTTTCTCTTATGATCACTAAGCTAGAGTTCTTATTTTCTTGGGACAGTTCCAGTGGGAATTGTTGCAAAAACAAAAAAAATGGCACAGATAGAGCAAAGTCTTATAAAACTGCAAGCAAGTTGACCGCATCTATTAGCAAATAACCTCTCCTTTGAACTAGAAAAATAACTTTGTTGTTCTTCAAACCAACTCATTATAAACAGACACCTATCCTTTTGTTTTCACTTTCAAATTCAATTATACCTTGGGTTTAACCGGTGGTAAAAAATGGGAAAAACAGTCAAAAATGGTAAAAAAAAAATCAGTGACAACTATTTAATGTGTCAGAAAATAGATAAAAATTTTATTTTGTAAAAATGCTTGCTCCTCATTAAAAGAGACTGATCTCCTGGTTAAACTCTAGGTTGAACTATATAAATTTGCCAATATTCAACCATTTTCGATCTACAAAAAGGGGAATTTCATGTGGTTCCATGTAATAGGTAAGATTGTGATACTTACTAAATATGTCTTCAGAATCTTCCAAGTCCTGGAGGGCCCATGGGAGTTGAACCCTGGCTCCTATATCAAATCCGTTAAGACTCCTCAGAGCGGGAGTCCTTTTTCCTTATTTTCTGGTGGTGCGCAGTTCACATGAAGGTGACAATTACAGGTCAACAGCTTGACTTCAATTGGTCTACTGAGTATTTGAATTGCCACAGGGGAATCAAAACCTTAACTCAAAGATACACAACTCTAATAGCTATACTTTAGAGACATTATTGTGAAAATAGAGATGGTATTTCATGAGACTGTGTGTTGTTGAAGCTGGAGTCAACCTTAAATATTATTTTATACAAACACTTCATTTTACAAATGAGAAAACTGAAGTCTAGATACACCAGGAGCATCAGGCCCAGACCCTCCTGTGGTGGCTGATGGTGCAAGGTTTCTTGCTTTACTCTTTCACACCCTCCTGCCTGTCTTCTAGTCCTTCCCTCTTCCTCACTTCAGCTGGCAGACCTTACCTCTATCCAACAAGAGGGAGGGGGAGAAAGGAGGAAGGATGGGGAAACTGGAGCCAATTTTTTCTCACTCTATAATCAACACTTTTTATTTATAAATAGTAGACTAAACACTTGCTACAACCTTCCCCAGCAAATCTCCCAGAAACATCAGAAAACCTGTCTAAAATGAATTTGCATGTGGCTGTGCACCAAAACCAGAAAGGAACTCTCAGCGGGTCATAAACCGTGAGGAATCCCTGGAAGGTAGAAATTAGGTAAAATCAGATCTAAAGGTAAAACCAAAGCCCAGTATGTGCCTGGGAAAATTCATTTACACCCTGCTAAATTCCAAATTTCATCTCCTCTCCACCTCAAGCTGAATCTGCATTCTAGTCCCTCCATCCCTGAAGCCTGCCTTGCCTGAGAACTCCTTTCACTGGCTTGTTTTGATTTGCTTGTTTGTTTTTGGGGGGAAGATTAGCTATGAGCTAACATCTGCTGCCAATCCTCCTCTTTTTGCTGAGGAAGACTGGCCCTGAGCTAACCTCTGTGCCCATCTTCCTCTACTTTATATGCAGGACGCCTACCACAGTATGGCTTGCCAAGCGGTGCCATGTCTGCACCTGGGATCCAAACCAGCGAACCCTGGGCCGCAGAGAAGCAGAACGTGCAAACTTAACCACTGCGCTACCAGGCCGGCCCCTGGCTTGTTTTATATAAAGTTTCTATCAACCTTTCTCTTATCACCCCTCTCCCAAAGGAGCTTTTGGAGGCATTTTTCTTTCCTTATCACTCCCCCGATAAAATTTTAATACCACAGATATACCGAATATCTGTTTATGTACTGTGTGCTCATTGGTGCTTTAGACATACAAAAAGAACTATTTATCCTTCAAACACCATTTTTGGACCCTTAGGGTGATATTGCCCCCCTTGAGAATGTGTGTCTTATACCCCAAGGATCATACAGCTTCTTTTAAGATGCTGTGAGTGGAGGTCTCTGACTCCTCTCAAGTCATACGATGGGAATGACCAACACATGTGTGTCTCTGGGCTGTCAACGCTGGCTGAACAGTTACAATATCTGTGAACAGAATCTTCTTCTTTAAGTGGCTTAAGGGAAAGATTCACAGGAGGAAAAATAACCAAGCACCAAAATATGGTTTACATACTTTTACTCCTGGTTTTATTTCTCCTGCTAGTGTCCCAAGGACATGCTTTGCAGAGATGACAACCTCTAGATAGTCCCCAGAATGTAGGTATCAGCACAGAAGAAAGTTACTGTGAGGGGCAGCCTCTAAGATGGTCCTGTTGGTATTAATGTCCTTGTGGAACCCGTTCTCCTTGAGTGTGGACCAGGCTTACTGACTCACATCTAACACACAGAATCTGGCAGAAGTGTCAGGATGTTATTTCCAAAATTAGGTTATAAAAAGATTAGCTTCCATCTTGGATTCATTTTCAGTTCCTCCCTTCTGTCCTTCTACCTCAGGCATACCTTAGGTTACTGTCTCCTGACTGATGCCTTGATTGCAGACTTATGAGAGACCCTGAGCCAGAACCACCCTACTAAAATTGCTTCCAGATTCCTGACCCACAGAAAATGTGAGATAATACATGTTTGTTGGCTTAAGCCCTAAAATCTGGGATAATTTGTTATGAGCAATAGATATATAAATACATTCATATTTATTTATATGTTTTTTTCTCCCTCCAAGATTATTCATTCTTATTTGTGGGCTAGTTCACCTGTTTTATATAAGTTAGATGAATATTTCTTCTAGACAGACATTGGAGGTAGGACTAAATGCTTTACCAAGCCACAAATGAATACCAACACTTCAAATTAGAATTCAGTTTCCCATGTTATTGGTGTGAAAAAAGTGATAAATCTGATGGAAAAAAAATGTGACTGGTTCAAATGGAGAGAAGCAACCGTACTCAGTAGTCCTTTATTAGTTATTTTTTAAGTTCGTCTATATAAAAAGACTTCATGAATTCCACTCCCAACAATTCAAAATTTGTAATTATTTGTATTGAGTCTGGGGAGTTCATTATCTTTGTGAGATTATACACACACACACACACACACACATATATCTAAAGAGGGAGTACAGTACAAAAAGATTGCAAGGGGAAGGTTTACCAGCTTACAAGAACTATTTTTTCCAAAACTGTAGTAGCACCTTGAACTATAAGTAAATCAAAAACGATTCAAATAACCTTGGTCTTATCGAAATAGGCCTAATGAGACCTCTACATGGTTCTATTTTTGCCCAGTTCAAATCATTTCATACGTCCCACACTCCAGTTTGATTGATTCATTCATCCATCAGATATGAAACAGATAGTAAGACTTTCTTTCGTTTAACTCATACCTTAATTAAGACATTTTATTAATTCAGGATTGTCTCTCCCTTCAGTCACTCTAAATTGGTGAGTTCTTTCTTTGAGACATTTTTAATATCTTTCTTTTCTTGGGCCTGGTGGTATTGACTGGCTTGATTGATTCATTAAGAACTTACTTCTTTTTTTAAAATGGCCAGTCGGAATTTTCCTCTGATGAATAAGAAACCAGAAAAACAACTTTTTTTGTAGAGATTTTGGCAGATTGGCTCATTTGAAGACGAAAATATTTTGTGTAGCAGAAGTGTGAAAGATTTCTCATGATTCAATGAATTAATATGACAAATGGACTCAGACCATAAAAGACAACCCCTACGACGTGCCATGTGGCCCAGAGGCAGTGAACGGATGTAATGTGGGAGAGTGCCAATTTTGGATGGGAGTCACAACATGAGAGAATGAGCGCCTTCTTCACCATTGACCTGTAGCTGTTGGATGGCAGGTGAACAAAAGCTTTGGAATTTTGCAGACCTGAATCTGAAACCTGACTGTACCTCTTCGTGGCAAGTTATCCAAACCCTCTCAGCCTCAGTCTTCTCATCTTCAAAATGGAAAGGAGAAATACTCTCTTCATACTGCTGTTGTGAAGTTTAAATGAGGTTAATGAAGTAATGCTTAATTCTTAAGCTGGGGCCTGATACATTGTACAGTCATGCACCCCGTAACAACATTTCGGTCAACAAGGGTACCACATATACAATGGTGGTCCCATACGATTAGTATCACACAGCCTAGGTGTGTTGTAGGCTGTACCATCTAGCTTTGTGTAAGTACGCTCTATTGTGTTCACACGACGACGAAGTTGTCTGACGACACATTTCTCCGAAGGTATCCCCATTGTTAAGCAATGCATGACTGTAAATGCATGATGAATAGCTAGGTTATTATGTGAATAGTGAACCTGAATTCTGTTTCTAATCGAGAGATGACCTATTGGGCGTCAATTATTGAAACATAAATTGAAAAAATGAATTATTCTATCTCTGCTCCTCTCTTCAATGCATTAGTTTTAAATCTTATGGAATTTCTCTTCTTATGGGTCAAAAATAGTCAAGTATTGGTCTGTATCGTCCAATGTAATGACAATTTTATATTCAGAAAGTTATATTCAGCTTAATCCTACAAACCAGGGAAAATCTCAAGGAGTAAAATAAGTTGATGATGGTCTCCCCTATAAGCCCATTAAAGCACCTGTATTTGTTTTTTTGAAGGCAAGGATAGGCACAAATGTCCAAAATACTCATTTAATTATCCTTCTATCCTATTAACATGGTAGTCTGAACCTGATACACTGACAGGACCAATTGTCTAAATGTGCCTATTTAGACATTTGAGATTGAAATTTCAGTCAATTTACTGACGGTTGCCCATTAACATATTTTAACCATTTTCACTATAATTGAAATTTAAAAACCTCCCTCATTAATTGATTGACTCATTGTTCCACACACTTTCAAGGCCATCCTGATGAAATTGAGGCAATGAGGCCAAAAAATGGTTTTCTGCGTTTAATTAGAGTGTTGTTTCTTTGTTTCTTTTTTAAGAGTGTTCAAGTCTTCAGGCTTTGTTGTCTAAGCAAATCAATCAAATCTGTTATTGTCTTTAGCCCTTGAGTTATCTATCCATGGAAGCCCAAGTTCATGGATAGAGCATTGGAACAGTGAGCAGAAATCTTGGTTTCCTGGTTTCCAGATGCCACATCAGCTAATCCAGCTATCCCTCAGCTGAGGGGGGAGTCAGAGCATTACAGTCCTAAAAACCAATTAATGTGCTTTTATTATCTACCAAATGCTTGACCTACAGTATTGAACCCTCACAAAACCCTATAAAATTGTGTTCTATTTTTTTAATCTTTCACCAATGAGGAAAATTAAGCTCAAAGAATTGAAAGCAGCTCACCCGACTTCCCACCCGGCCTATAAACTCTAGGCTGAGTCTAGAGCAGTGGTTCTCACCCAGGGATGATTTCATTCCCCCTTCCCAAGGGAGAGCTGACGCTATCTGGAGACATTTTTAGTTGCTACAACTGGGGGAAGGTGCTACTGGTGACTAGTAGGTAGTGGCTGCTAAACATCCTATGATGTGCAGGACAGCCCCCCACAGCCAACAATTATCTGGCCCAAAATGCCCATATTGCCAAAATGAAGAAACTCTGGCCTGGAGTCTCCAGAGCTATCTAAGAGAACTTTCTGCGATGGTGGAAATGTTCCTCTAAGCACTTGAAATACGGCTAATGTGACTGAGGGACCGAGTGTTCATTTAATGTTAAATAACTTAAATTTAAATAGCCACATATATCTAGTGACTATTCTATTGGACAAAGTAGTTCTTATTTGCTGTACTCTTGCTTCTTCTCCTGTAGAATGTCATATAATGACAATTTTACAGGGTTGTTGTAAGAATTAGGTGAGATAAGTAAGTGTGCAATAAGATATTAGCTGCTATTTTAGGAATTAAATAATAAACCCATATATACACGGGTAATTATACTGTTAAATATCTGCATACGTATTATATGTATATATATATATATACACATATATGAATGAAGCAATTTCCAAAGAACGGTCTCAAATAATAACTGCATGTTTAGATAGTCCACAGACTATCAAAATGCACCTATGTGAAGTCTCCGATCCTGCTGAATCCCCCTGTGTCACTTCTTGTAACTGCCACAGACATTGGGAGCTTAAACTCAGTCATGTGCCTCATAATGACGTTTTGGTCAAAGATGGGCCACATGTACGAAGGTGGTCCCATAATATTAGTACTATATAGCCTAGCTGTGTAGTAGGCTATACCATCCAGGTGTGTGTAAGTATACTCTATGATGTTCACACAACACCGAAATCACCTAATGACGCATTTCTCAGAACATATTCCTATTGTTAAGTGATGCATGACTGTATTAGAGGCTTCAGATGAATGGATATCTAAACTTTAACAACTGAATTAAGGGGTAATTGTTGGTAGGATTCCTCCCTCCACCACCACCACCAAGGCAGATTTCCTTAAATATCAATACCCCACTGTTCATAAATATGGTTTGATCTTGAAAAGGAAAATTGGTGTGAGTTTTTGGAAGCACATCTTTCAATGGCTTCTAGGCTGAAGGCCTAGCCCACTTCTTGCAGAAGACAGGCAGAATGGCCTACCAAGATTCCTTTTGCATGAGGACTCAAGATGCTTGGTGGGCACACTAATGACTGGATGCTTTGAGGCTGACAGCTGGGGCTGGGTTCAGATTTCTTTGCTTCTGGGAAATAAGGTCATTCCTTAAATCTCAGGGTTTGCACTTGCCTGTAAAGAATCTGCTTGCACAAGCTTGATATTGGAGTAAGGACCAGTTAGATTCTTCTTCCACCAATGTTTTATGTCTTTTAGCTTAAAGAGTCTAATTGGAACAAAGTCTGAATTCAAAGGAAAGGAGGTTGAGACCAAAGAATGCTTAGAATAAAAATAAAAATGATCCAAAGCATTTCTTTGTGTTTCAACTTACATGTCATATTTCTAGAGAAGTCCAACCCAACCAGCATACACACGAACTAGATTTCCCACCTTACCCTTAGGTCTTATTTTGATCTTATCACCTTACTAATTTGCTTCAAGGCACTTTTTAGAATTAGCAATTATATATTTGTAGAGTTACCTACTTAGTTTCACTGTGTCTCCCTCACTAGACCACAAGCTCTGTGAGGGAAGAGACCATCTCTGTCTTGTTTGCCATCATGTCTTCATAATCCAACATCATCTCTGGCACATAGTAGATGTTCAGTATGTTTCTTGGATGAGTAGGTACATGAAAATAAAACTGAGTTTAAACACCATTGATTACTCTTCTGATCAGTATAAGTTGTAAAATGTAGTCAAAAGATATTTGTCCACATTCCTGAGAACGAATGTTTCCAATTTGTGATATTCTTCCTGCATCTGAGAGAACTTCGATTCAGAAGTATTTTCCAAAGAATATTTGTCCTGTTTCTTTGAAGTCAGCATCCAGGCAGAAGGCCTTGGAGATGAGGTCACCAGGGGGAGGGAATTATGTGAACAATTACATGAGAAATATCAGTGCCAGGCCTGCGGTCCATGCAGCCATTCGTTCCTAAGGATTCCTCTTCTGACAAGGGCAAAAGAGAATGTAGTAGTTGCTGACCATGATATTGCCTGCAAAAGTCTGTATTTGAGGGCCCTTAGATGTATAGTTGCTGAAACTTTCTTCCCTTCCACAAACACTTAGAATGAGCCTACTATGCACATTGGGTCAGGAATCGGGGCTGAGTTAGAAAGAACAATATCAAGGTCATACGGCTTAGGCATAAGCTTTGAAATCCTACAAATCTGGATTCAGTTCCCAGTGTGGCCACTTACTGGTGACATTGGACAGGTTACACATCCTCCCTAAGCCTTTTGTTCCCTATATGTAAACTGTGGTAATAATAGCACATATTTCATACCATTGTGATGAACTTGAAATGAAATACCCTCGGTAAAGCATTTGGCACGGTGCCTGGCATGTAGAAAGTACTCAATAAACGTTAACCACATGGTGATTTTAAACCTTGGCTCCAAATTCTTTGACACTCCTCAAAGGTGGAGTTAGGTCCCCTCCTCTTGAATCTGCATGTGTTTGTGACTGCTTTAACTGACAGAGTATGGTGGAGGTGACACTTTCAAAGCTGGTTCAGTCAGCCCCCACCTACTCACTGGAACCCTGACGCACCCTGGAAGAAGTCCCACTTCCCTGTGGCCACTATGAGGAACCAATGGCTGCATGAGGAAAGGCACTGCCTTAATACACATTGTTTCCCTGGCACTTGCATTTGCACAGGAAAGACAGTATCTGGTCAAAATTTAGCACATAGGTTCTGGAGCCAGACTGCCTGAGTCTGAAGCCTGGCTCGGCCACCTACCAGCTGTGTAATCTTCTCTGAGTGCCTTAAAATGCCTGTGTCTCATGTGTGCAGGGGCCTTCATGGGTCGTACCTCACCCATGAAGTTCCTTACAATTTAAAGATTAAAAATTTAAGTAATAGAAAGCGTTTGGATTGGCCCTGGATACCTAGTAAGTCTTCAAATAATTGCTATCTATTAATTATAAATTATTACTTATTGGTTTGGCTCCATACAGAGGGTCAGCCCGGCTATCACATTTTTATGGTTCTGTTTCCAGTTTCCTGCTCCTAAATATTTCATCTGCTTTGCTTTTTATTTGTTTGCTTGTTTCGCCTGGGATCTACCAGTAATTCCAAAGTCTAGCTGTGTAGCCTGGACTCACCTGGGTAAGTCGGTTAGAAAAATTCAGGCCCCCCCTCCCAGTGATTCTGCAGCCACAAGGGGAACCAGGAAAACTGCAGCTTTACCAAGTTCACTAGGCAACTGATTCCAAGGAGGTGGCCCATGTACTGGACCAACATTTGAGACACTGACCTAGAACTTCCATCCAATTTTAATTTTACTGCTTTATCTTCTAACTCCATTTCTCAAGACAGCGTTTCATATATGCGATTTTTCCTTCAAGCAGCAAATTGAAGCTTGTTTAAAATAAACATCCAAATGCCATTTCAATCTCTTTTTACAAGATGCCCTTTTCTCACCTCATTTTGTCCCTTCACTGGTAGTTAGCATCTGACCCCGTCCTTGTTCACCAAAGAAGCTGACCATTTGTAGTCAATGGATGAACAGCTGATGGCTTCTTTTACGGGAGTAAAATTGCAAATAAGGGTGATAAATAAAGCTGTTCTCTGAAAGGGCCACTCTCTTTGGCACATTTTGTGCTTTCTTCTACCAGGGGGGTAAAACTGAGGCTTATTCATAAGGGAATGAATACACGGTCAAAGAATCACTCCAGCTAGTCAGAAGCTAATCCTCTTTGTCAAGTGACAAATGCTTTTCCCTATTTCATATTTGTGTATGGCTGCCAGAGCAAGTACTCCTAAAACACCATTCCTGGGGAGAAGACCTATAATTCTGGCAGAATTATATTACCCAATCACCTTAATTCACTATAAATTTTAGATGGAAAGGAGACAGCAGAAAACCAATCCTCAGAACACACCTGTGAGACCCTTTGAATAGTGCTTTGTGAATGAATTGCCCTTTATCTGTCTCCGCAGTGATGCTATCACAGCTTAACTGGCACTCACACAGCTGTTCACAGCTGCACACAAGATGCTAGCAAGAGCACAAGGTCAACCATTTGTCCTCGTGCGGTGCAACTTAATTTATTTCCTTTGAGGACGGAGTCTGATATTGTATTCTAGCAGGAATCCAATCAACAGATCTAAAAGACATTCAGAGGTCAGATTTAAGGGATGAGGTGAGTTTCCGTGTATGATTCTTCCCTTGGCTGTCTACCTTCTTCAAAATATATCCAGCTGAGAACTAATCTTGATGGCGAGTTTGTTTTTAATAGACCTTGAGCAGGAAGTGAACTGAGGCGGAACAAATGTTCTCATTATTTGAGGGAGAACCATAGCCACACTCCACTTCTCAGCCGGGTCAGCTGATGCTCTTCACAAGCCAGTTCAATGCACTGTGACAAAAGAAATTTATTGAGCACCTACTGCATGCCGAGCAAATGTGCAGGGCCAAAAAAGACAATAAAAAGGTGGCATTTCATTAGAATGTAAGTTTCATGTCTTGCCCTGAATGCCTTTAACATGCCTGGCACAGTTTACATGTTCAATAAACTGAATAAATGAATAAATAATGCACTCACTAAATCAGTCTCATAAGTCAACCCAGATACATTGGTCGCAGCTGCCCAGAGGCCTATACCAAGAAAGACTCTGAAACTAGAGCCAAGCTCAGTGGGAAATGTGACCAAATTGATTAGCAATGTCTGTCAAGAGCAGGAGAGAGGTGAAATCAAGTGTGCCATATATTCATCCTTCTGGGGCTAAACATAAGTGATATAGCTACTCATACCCTCCCTCTCATCTCCCTACCCCCTATCCCTCCGTCATTTTTTCCATAAACCTTCTTTCCTCTCCATTTCTGAAACAAGCTGAGTGGCTATCAGGGTCTAATCAGAAATTAAATTTTCTGGGGCCAGCCCGGTGGTGCAGCGGTTAAGTTCACATGTTCCGCTTCGGCAGACCCGAGTTCGCCAGTTCGGATCCCCAGTGTGGACATGGCACCGCTTGGCAACTCATGCTGTTGCAGGCGTCCCACATAGAAAGTAGAGGAAGATGGGCACAGAGGTTAGCTCAGGGCCAGTCTTCCTCAGCAAAAAGAGGAGGATTGGCAGCAGATGTTAGCTCAGGGCTAATCTTCCTAAAAAAAAAAAAGAGAAAAATTTTCTGCCTTTATGATCCTTATCTCTTCTGAATCCATCTTCTTCTACTCATGAAAGAAGAGCTAATAGATTCTGGTTTGAGTGACTCAGAGAGACCACTGAAGGAAATTCCATCTTGCTACCACTGTGGCTCTGCCTGGTTGGTACAAAACAAAAGACCAGGCAAACTGCAAAGTTAAAAAAAACGGGGAGGTACAGGGTTTATACTTTCTGGATTTAATTTGTATGCACAAGGTTCACCTAATCCTTAGCGGGTGAGAATATAGCTGATTTGTATGCTTGATTCATATAGCTTTTCTGCTCCTCCTAAGAAAAGCCTCATGTGCCTTTTCTCTTCTTGCTTCACACTTCAAGTTTTAAAAAAAAACTGTCCAGTGCATCTTGTTAAATAGAAAAACATTAAAACATAAAAATTTAAATCTCACACTCAATTAACTAGGCTGCCCTGTAGCAATTCACTCTATCAAAGACAGAGGAGTATGTTCTGACACTGCCCACTGGGAGAAGACATTGCAAAAACCACACATTTTAAATGTTATTTTGAAATTTCCTAAAAGGTCCATCCAAACTGAACTGGGGACCCTGGAGGGCTGCCTGCTTTGTCAGTAATTTGGCAGAAAAGTTTCACTAACAGCCAACCAATAGTTACTGAAGCCACACAAATTTGCCTGGTCTTTGGGCAAACAGGTCCAAAGATTTGGCAACAAAACCCAACCTACATTTTTCTTTACACACTTTATTTGGTTTGAATTTGTGATAACAAGTATGTGTTGCTTTATGAATGGGAAAAAATAATTCATACGGATATAAGCAAAACTCATGTAGATATTAAAAAATAAAGGCAGTGTGGGGCTGGCCCAGTGGTGTAGTGGTTAAGTTCACACACTCTGCTTTGGCGGCCTGAGGTTTGCAGGTTCAGATCCTGGATGCAGACCTATACACCACTCATCAAGCCATGCTGTGGCAGTGTCCCACATACAAACAATGGAGGAAGAGTGGTGCAGATGTTAGCTCAGGGCCCATCTTCCTCACCCCAAAATAAATAAGTAAATAAATAGCTATATAAAGGCAGTGTTTCTAAAATGATATTTTTCTTTATATTAAGGAAATGAACCAAAATATTCAAAAGCGGATGTCTCTGAGTGGAATTGCAAGTAATTTTCTTCTTCTTTAAAACTAAGCAAGAAAAATGAAGGGAAGGGTATATTAGAAGATGAACATAAGAGGAAGTGAAAATGAGGTTTAAATCCAAATTGCATAGTAAGTTATTCCTATAAAATTAATGCAAGTGATATAATATTTGATGTGATAAGATTCTCATTTTTCCTATTTTTTCTGGAAATCTTTGTTAGAGAAGTAAACACAGATAGGTGGAAAATCAGCTTCAAATATATCTAAATTCAGAAGGTCATGTTTTCTGGGGATTTTTGACTCCAAAATAAAAGGTGGAGATTCATATAATGGAACAGAGGTGACAGTGGGACACATAAAGAGGAGTAAATCAAATGGAGTCTTCTGAATATATCTTTTTAGAAACTTTAAAATTAAAGGAATATATAACAAAGATATAATTGATTCCTAATACATTAAAAAATTGTTATATAATTCATCAGACACAGTAGTAGACATTGGGAAATGTATGACAATTCATTCTAAAGTTGCCAATGTTTTCATCTACATTTTTAAAAGTGTCACTATATAAGCATCGTTTCTAGTAGTCGAGACCACTGGAAATATGGAATCCCTTAGCTACAAACTGGAAACAATGAAAAAAGGAGCCTACAGAAATATAGCAGACAGGAAAGAAACTCAATTTTGCACAAAGCATCAGTCTCAAGATCTAATTAGTGCCCCCTGGAGACTAATTTTTCAATTAGAGATTGACTTCAATGCCAGGGGCATGAGAATGAATTCATAAAATATGCTTCCATCCACCTTTTTTGCTTGAGGATTCCAGTTACAAAGAAATGCACCAAGAAGATAAAAATCTATGACAAGTGAGAGAATCCTAGACACATCAATGAGGATGAGAAGGGAATAATTTGGGTTCCAAGGCCTATGCAGGGAGTTTTAAAGACTTCAGCAGACAATGGTTAAAAGGAGAAAAAAACTATCTGACACATAAACAACTCTAAGATATTCAGAGTGGGCCCCAAACCTTCTAAAGACTCGTCTGGCTCCAGGATTATCACAGAGGATGATTAAATACCGCTGTTGATAAGGCAGGATAGTACACTGGAGTCTTGTTTGGGGTCCTTCCTGAGTTTTTCCTACTCTATTAAAAAAGGTAAGCAGGCCCCTGTGTCCTGTTGTTTCAGAAGATCTGCATTGTATGGCAGAAAGCACAATTTACCTCAAGAGAACCCTTACTGCTTGGCTTTTGTTTTCAAAATTCTGCTTATTGATTAGGCCACTGCTATCTTGGGTCTTCATAACCCACAACTGAACCTAATCCTAACTGATAGTGAAATGACTTCCAACCTGAATGACTGATAGTTCAGAGTAAAATTTAAGTTGATTCTAGAGAAACAGTGTCACGTTATTTTTGCACACCACGGTTTGCAATAATACTATTCCTGCTCTACTAAATTTGGAAGAAGGCACAATCATCCTGGAGATGTTCTTGATGTTTCAGCATTTTGGTGTGCATACGAATCACCTGAAGGGCTGGTTAGAGTAAAGGTTGCTGGGCCCCACCCCAGAATTTCTAATGCACCAGGTCTGCGGTGGGACCAAGAATTGCATTTCTAACAAATTCCCAAGTGATGCTGGTTCTGCTGGTCCAGGACCACACTTTTGAGAACCACTGTTCTAGACTAATCCTCAAACTACCTAAGGTGAAGGACAAGTTTTATTTTATTTTGTTTTAGTATTCAATCTATCCTGGACTGATGCTTTCGTAAAATACAATACAAATAAATTGCTAGAAAAATGAAATCAAAAGAGATACAAATACAAGCCCTATTTTTAAAAGTATTATTTGGATTTGACATGTGCAGAGACATGAAATTACTCTGTAAATTGCTGCAGAAGTTTCCAAATGCTGACTCTCAATGTCTATACTTAACCTCATTGTGGCCTGGTTACAGGAAGTTCACAGACAAGCCTGATCCGTGATCCACTATAGCACTCCCAGCCTCACTGAATAGCATTGGTCTGGAGGCCCATTTGATCCTTCCAGTCTAGAAATTTCAGCAGTAGAAGCCAAAGACCCCAAGCATAGGCCAGTATCTCCTACCCTGCCTGTGATGGTTAACAGTCCTTTCTTCTTGGCCATACGATATAAAGGGGGAGATGGTGTCTTGTTTCAGGGCTGGTCCAGTGGTATAAAGAGCTTCTAGAATTGCTCAGGGTAGAGCATTATAGAGGAGATTGCACTGACAAACTCTTAAAAAGAAGTTGACAGCAAACAAGCAATTGCCATCCGATCTCCTTTCCCTACTATGGGATCTGCCCCCCTTTTAAAACACTATTTATCAATAACTGATAACTGGCAACAGATTTTGAGCACTCACTATGTGCCAGGAACAATGACAAACTGTTTATAATTAACATATGTGCTTTACATGCATTCTGTCATTTAAATTCTCAACGACCCCACAAGGCAGGTGCAGTCATTATCCCCATTTTCAGAGGAGAAATAGGCCCAGAAAAGTGAAATAACTCGCAAGAGATCATACAGTGGGAAGTGGGCACTTAAACCAAGTCCACGTTTGTAGACAGCAGGCTTTCCTCCTCATTTCACGGGAGATCTTTTCTTGCAGAAATGCAGGAAAGAGCAAGCTGGGAGCACTACGCAAAGCATCCTAGAGAAGGCACCAGGAGACCTTGGCTTAAGTCCAGACGTTCCCCCTAACTAGCTGAGGGCGTAGGAGAAGTCATTTTCATCTTTGGGCATCGCTGAGTGGTCGTTCATAATTTTCCTCAAGAACTAATGTTCCTCAAGGGTTATGAGACATTTTAGGAAAATAGGTTTGGGACCAAATACATTTAGGAAAGACTGAATAGAATATCACCTCTTTGGATTCACATTGCTGGCATATTAAAGGCTCTATGGTGAATGGTTTTGATTTTATTTAACCTAACATTTCCCAAAAGTCATTGAACAGAGAAACTCATTTTTCATACAACTAACATCTTAAATAACAGTGGATATTCCTGGAACACAGTTCTGGAAACAATACCTTAAAGTTTTTCCAGTTCCAAAATTCTGTGAGTCTATGACTGGTAATCTTGTTCATATAGAATAGGAAAAAAAAAATGCCAATAATAACAAAACCAATAATAATATCTCAACCTTACAGTAAGTGCTATCATTAGCTATGTGCCGGATGGATTAGAAACCCAGACACTTTTCTAAATGCTTCACATATATTAATTCATTTAATCCTCATAACCACCCCATTATAATAATTATACACATTATCCCCATTTTACAACTGAGGAAACTAAGACCCTGACAAGAGCAATTACATGTCTCTCAAACTGAATCACGTCTTGGAGACTGCGGTTTCTCTGCATGCCCTAAGGAGAGTCTCAAGAAACGCAATAGAAGCAAGCCCATTTATATTTTTATTTTTTGCCTGGTGCACTTCATTTGCATATCAAAAGCGCTCTAATGTGAGTGTAATCCGCTCTGTTTAATGTTTTTGACTTTCTTTTGCTCTCCCTCTGTTTAGCATGGCTCACAGTCATTACCCTCTTGATCAAGTTACAGACAAAAGCAGCCTTCCAATTAGGCCTATTAAGATTTGTTTTTAATGAGGAGATAATTCCTCTAACAACACACGCCAGATTCGGCTGGGGTATGATTACACAATCAGGCCAGCTTGCAGAAAGGAAAAGCAGCAGATTTTTGCCTCTTCTTCGAATGATTTCAGCCGGCCTTGATTAACCTGATACCACTTAAAAGCACGGAGCAAATAGGATATTTGGGACTTTTGAGTGATGAAGCAGTCATACAGCCTGCGCTCTGCTATGACAGTGGGAGCGTTTCTATTTCAAGGATCTGAACTTCTTAGAAGGCAAATGCTCAGATTCGTTATAGTGGGACTCATAGGAGGGAAGATGAATGCATTCTTTCTACGAGTCTGAGCTGTCTTGTTTATGTTGAATTCAATTGCCAGCCCTCTTTGTCTTTCAGGAATGAATACCCTGTGAGACTCGAGTGAAACGGTTTGATAATTAACCTCAACTTTTTGGATCTGTTCGCATGCTTTCTATTTCCATTTGTTATACTAAATAATACAAAAGTAATCTTCTGCACATTCACTTTCTAAAAGGTTATTCCAACAAAATCTTTTCTAGATGTATTGATATCCTTTGCATATTCATTTTTGCCAGTCTTGGGTTAAGAAATCTCTATCTGTACCTTATTAAATACCTCAACTATTCATTTCTTTATACTTAAAATCTACCTAAAACATCTATTCATCTGAAGCTCTTTTACAATAATACATAACAAGAAGAATAAATTCGGGCCATGGTAGACTCAGTATTCCCCAATATTGGTCCAAAGCCTCTTTCATCTCTCATTGTAGGGCTACTACGAAGAGATGTGATAAACCTCCTTAAGGACTTAAAGTGGTTGAGCAACTTTAGTCGTTAAAGTTGTTTGCCCAAAATTGAACTTAGCATGAATGTCAAGGTACAGCTCTTAACCACAGGCACAGGGTACGAAAGAATCCTTTACCAAGAACAACAGTTACTAACACTACACATGAGTCTACCTGTAGGACTGAACCCAGTCAAATGATATATTTGTTCTGTATTCACATGGCAGAAACAAGGTTGTAGCATCTGGGGGCTGAGTGATTGAATCATGGTAAATAAAATGACCCCAAATCAGGATCTCAAGGTCTAACCTGATCTTGAACACCATCACCCCCCATTCCAACGTGACACATGCACAGGAACACGCTCTTGCACTTGTGCATATCACTCAGGGTGGTCACTCCTGCAAAGCAAGGGTTCAACTAATGTGGTCTCCTTTCAGTTCGGTAAATACCCTGATTTCTTTCCCAATGACAGTCTTTTTCATACATTATTCTGGATTTCTAGAATGCTCTTTAACGAAACAGTTATATGGGTCATTTATTCTATTCTCTTCTTTCTTAGCTCAAATAAATCACCAGAAGCTTTGCCTGAGCACACTTTCTAAAGCAAATCTACCCAAATCCTGTTATTCTCCATTTCCTCTCCTTGTTTATCTTCAAACATAACACCTGATTTATTGTTTTATAATTTTTAAACCTGTACTCTTTACTACAGTGTATGATCTTTAAGAATAGAAGAAATGTCCATTTTGTCCATTGCTCTATCTCCCCCCCATACACAATATGATAAAATTGACATTTTATGTTTTGTTTGCTCAGAAGAATGTATCTTCTTGCTCATATCTCAGTGTTCATTTTGATTCTCATTTCCTAATATAAATTCTCCTCACTGGAGGCAAAAGTTGAGTTTTATGTGCATCCCACTTCCCTCCCTCATCCTCCTTCCCCCGTATATTTTGAATGTGATTTTGCCTATTGCTGCTCAATGAGTGTTGTAGGTAAAGACCTTGGAGAACTCTCTCCTTTGAGACTTCACTTAATATTTCTCCCAGATGAACTTACTGCCTCACAAAAGGACTCTTTGTCTTTCGAATTTAACCAGCTCTTTGTCTAGGCTGGTATCCAGCACCACAGGAGTAAAATGTCAATGCTCTCTATTTAATCAATGTTTTATTCTTGGCTTGTATTTCAATGGGGGGATGAAACAGCAATTCAAATGTCGTTGCAGATATATTTTTTGACGCTTTCAAATTCCTGGACTATGTTATGTGAATCTCAATAATTTATGATTTATTTCAATCTGTACAAATCCCTTGGAGAAATGTGCTGTTCTTTTGTTAAAAGATACAACAGCTGTGTTGACACTACACCAAAACCAGGGCTACCCCTCACCGAACCGAAGAGGTCATTTTACCATATTCAGCTTTCCTTTTTTTAACTCAAATTGCCAAATTTTATTGTTTGTAGAGCAGTGGTTCCCAAAGTTCATTTTGTGGAACATTACTCTGTAGTGATATTTTGGCTCCCCACGCCCCAACAAAAAAAAATGGTTTCAATGGGCCAAGAGTTTGAGAAACAAAGTAAAACAGCTCTGAGACCTGTTAGAAAATCAGATGTTTGATTTGGTTTAACTTTTAGCAGCTTCTCAATTTATTTGACTATAGCAATGGTTCACAAACTGTGGTCCCCAGCCCAACTGGGAACTTGTCAGAAATGCAAATTCTTGGGCCTCACCCCAGATCTATGGATCCCAAAACCCTAGAATGAAAGAGAGACTCAGCAGTCTGTTTTCTTAAGCCCTCCATGCAAACTTGACATATGCTCAAGTTTGAGAAGCACTGGACCATGGAAACCCTGTATTGGGACCATCTTCTAACATCCTGAGGTCACTGTATTCAAATCGCCTGGGAAACTATTCAGTAGGTCTGGAGTGTGACCCAAGATTCTGCATTTCTTACAAGTTTTCAGGTGATGTTGATGTTGTAGGTCTGTGGCGTAACAAGACAGGATGACGCTTCCAAACAAAGCTAGAGGAGGCATGGCTGACATACCTGGGGAAGCATATTTGGATAGGTTCTTACAATAGAAATTGTGGGCAAAGTGTCTCCTATTGCATACTTGACAAACCCTCCTCCCACTGTCCATGGACTTTTGTTGGAAGATGGGTAGAAATGGCAGCAGGATGCTCTTCACCCAGCCACTTACCATACCAGGTGTTCAAAGATAGACACGTAGTGAAGGAAGAGATGAAGCCAGAGATTCTTGAGCATGGGAATTTTTCTTGTACTTACAAGTAAAAAATTAATAGCTATATGGTCCCAGATAGTTTATATAACCATGGTAAGACTGAATTTCCTTACCTGTCAAATGGAAATATTAATATCACCTGGGCTCCTAGTTGTAATGAAAGTTAAGTATGACATTCTTGTAAAATGCTTACATTGTGGTACATAGTAAGTACTTGGTGATGATAATATGATGATGATCAGAATATGGTCTCATCATCTGAAACATCCCGAAGTTGGCCTCATAATTCAAAGGAAAAAAGGATGTGGAAGCAAAGGTCAAACTGTCTTGTTTTCCCTCCACAACTGGGGAATCAACTATATATTTTCACCTTGATTCTCTTCTTACAGCAACGTGGGCCAAAAGCACCTACCTAGATAGCCACCAGATTATTAACTGTGGGACTTGTGAGCAGCAGAATTGCTGCTGATCCTTATTTTCTTCTTTCTAGGATGACTGGGATAAAACTAGTCTTGTAAAAGGGTTTAAAACCTTCCCTCATCTCAGAACATTCCAAGGAAGATTTAGTATTTGCCTGGGCTCCAGGCCTTTTGTTATGTGGATCTAGGCAATGGGTAAAGCAGCCACACAGGAAGAGGTTCCGTAGATCTTGACCAGAAAGGCCAGAGCACCATGTGTGGAAGAACCGAGTTGGTGGATTTAAAGCATGGGCAGAACGAGGAATCAGGAAAGCCATCAAGGGCTAGAGTTGGGGGTCAAGTTTAAGAGAGAAGAAGAGAGATTGTGAAACAGCATCTGTTGTGATGAGAGAAACTAATAGACGGTTGGAGAGGGACTTGAGGGCATTTCAGGGGTCATGAACTACATTTCTTAGGAAGATTTTGGTAGAGAGCAAAATTTATTTTCATTGATTTTTGGATGTCTGACTTTACAACTTTGTTGATTGCGACAACATGCGGAGACTGACCTTGAGGTACTTTGGAATTATTTAAGTAACATGTTCCCATATTTTATAAATATAAATATTTATTACATGTATAATCAGAAGGAATAATCCCTCTCTCACCCTCTCTTGATAAAGGAAACATCCCCTTAAATTTTAAACATCCAGATTTGTCTAAATTAGTGATTCTCAATTGGGGGCAATTTCACCCCCTAGGGGACTTTTGGCAAGGTCTGGAGACAATTTTGGTTATCACAACTGGCATCTACTGGGTAGAGCCCAGGAACCCAGGAATGCTGCTAAACATCCTACAATCGCAGGAATAACCCCCATAACAAAGAATTGCGTGGCCCAAAATGTTAACAGTGCCGAGGTTGAGAAACTCTAGTGTAAATTATCAAAATTTTCCTTCCTCAATTCCAACCTCCACTGTGTGATTTGGATAATCCCTCTGGTTATAATTTATGCACTTCCAATAATCATAATTCTAGGGGAAAAACATTCTATGTATCAGACAGGAAATATTAACTATTCTTTGGAAACTTCCTTCCATCTTAGTATCTGTCACAGTAAATACCTTTAATAAACTACCAATTTTCACTAGAGACTCCTACTATGATAAACTCAATTATCAATAAATAAAACATCCAATCCTACAACATCAATTACTCTTGGAATTTTCTTCCCAGTAACAAAATATACAATGACTTTTATCTGGTTTGGATGGCCGATGGTTTCTGTGAAACCACCATCTTGAAGGAGCTTTTGCAAGCCTTTGAAGAGGCAGTGAGGCCAAATGGAAAGAACTTAGTCTGGTTCTCCTGAGCTCAGTTCTAGGTCCAGCCTGGCCACCAGTGAGCTCATGTCTTTGGGCAATTCATGTCACTTCTCTGAAGCTTGACTCTCTCATCTGTAAAATTAGTAGGAATTAGAGTAAGTTCACTCTAAGGTCCCTTTTCTCATTCTAAACTCTGATTGAGAGCCTTTTCCTCCATGAGAAATAATGCCTTTTAGTTGACCTTTGAAGGACTATTCAATAAAGTTCAGGTCAGTCTGAAGCTCAAGGAAGTGTTTGTGCAATTTCTAAAAAAATAAGGAAAAAAAAGAGGAGCGTATGGCAAGTTGCCACTGTTAAAGTGAATATATCTAAATGGAAATTTAGCATTTTCCCCTACTAAGACAAATCTGGATCCAAATAGAATCTGAAAAAGAGTAAAAAGTAGATTCCCACAGAAAACAATGAATTAAAACTAACATCTGTTAGACTTCTTTTTTTTTTTTTTAAAGTCAGGCCAACACCATATTAAACCATGGCCTGTATTTACTCACTCCTTATTCTCCCCCTTCCAAACACAAGTAAAATAAAAATTTTTTAAAAACAATTTGCATTGACTTCATTGTAACAGAATGTAAACCAAAACACATCTTTGAAGTTTACAGCACAGATGGCAGGTCCCAGCTCTCCCATGGTAGATGCTAAGCAAAAAAGTGACTGAACCACAGGAAGTTGAGGTGACCACAAATATCTAACACCACAGAAATGGCCCAGAACTGCCACTGACAAACATGAAATACATTAAACTGATGCATCTTTCTGAAGCAGTCCATTTCTGGGTCTTCTGAGGGAAGTCCTCCTTTTAATTTGAACTTGTTGGCAGTTTCCTACACATCAGCAATAGGAAGTGCTCTCTTGAGCCCCATGTTTTACTGGGAGAGATGGATTTGTGCTGCTTTGTTGATGTCTACCACCTGGTTCCCATGGTGACTTGTAGCAGGCATTTGTGAGAAAGCTTTCTGAAGTCTGGAGACATGTTGAGCAAACTTTTTCGGCCTCAACACATAGTTAGAAATACATTTTACATTGTTACCCAGTACAATTGTGCACTGCATGAGCGTACACACACACACAGAGTTCCCCAAGTACCAAACTTTCTCTGTTCTCTCTTGTGTTGGGGCCTACATGCCAGTTCCTTCCACCCAGATCACTGTTCCTACCTCACTCTCTTATCTTTGTCTCGATGATGACTACCCACCACTAAGGCTGAGAAGCCTGCCCCTCTACTCTGGGTCCCATGTCTTTCATCCCTTTACAACAATAACACAAGTGACATAAACACATACAGGAAAGTTCCGTAAACCATGCAAGAAGTTAATCTTGAAAGGCCTGATTTATCTCAGAGCATCACAGAATTTTTAAGCAAAAAGTCACCATAAAAATTAAGAGCAGTAGTTGCCAACTTCTATTCCCTATATATTAGAGATCAATGATTGCCACACGACATCTGAGTACTGTGGTTCAATATTGTAGAAAGCCCAGGGAAAATTGTCCACTTATTTGTTTTAAGACTGAGCAAGCAAATAAAATCAAGTTATTTACATGACTTGGTTAGAAAAGATAGGAAGATCATTGATTATTCAATTAGTGCTATTTGCTTTAAAAAAAGAACTCTCAAATCATGGGGGAACTAATAATTTTTAAAAGTTCTTGGTAGTTTATAAAAATTTTGAGAACCATTGGGGCTGGCCCCGTGGCCGAGTGGTTAAGTTCGCGCACTCTGCTGCAGGCGGCCCAGTGTTTTGTTGGTTCGAATCCTGGGCGCGGACATGGCACTGCTCATCAAACCACGCTGAAGCAGCATCCCACATGCCACAACTAGGTGGACCCACAACGAAGAATATACAACTATGTAACGGCAGGGGGCTTTGGGGAGAAAAAGGAAAAAAAAAAAATTTTGAGAACCATTGATTTAGCCCAATCCCTTAAATTTCACAAGTCTGGAAACTGAGCTCCAGAGAGGGTAAGTGATGTTGTAAGTCCATCTGGTATATAAGCACACAACTAGGATGAATTACCATAGCCTAAAAGATTCTTTAAAAGTATTCACCTCCAAAGATAAAAACAATTTATCTCATTAATCTGTTATGAAGGTAATACATGATCCAAAATCATTGTCAAGTATAGCAATCCAACAAACATAAATCATAATCTATTGTGTTCAAAACTCTACAAGATTCATCAGAAACTACAAAGATGAATTCTACACAGTCTTTGGCTTCAAGACCTTAGACTTAGTAGCACTGGCATTCATTCTCTTGTTTAGCCCACAGAACATTCTATGGGGTTAAAAGCCACATTATTCCCTTTTTGTAGATGAGAAAGTCCTGTTGCTGGTAACTGGCAAAACAATGATTCAGAACCTAATGTCTTCATCACTGCCATATATTGCACAGGTACTTTGAGAATTCAGAGGGAAAAAAGATTAATTCTGGGTGGGAGATTTATGTAGGGCTTCTTGGAGAATCTCGGCTTTAAGGCATGTGATGGATTTCAACAAAAAGATGTCTAAGACAGAAGGAACCAAAGGGCAAAAGAAGAAAAGTGAAAAGAAAATTCTAGACCAAGTACTTGGAGGATGTAGCTGGGGTCAGGCTACACAGGACCTTGAATGCCATTCCAAGAAGCCAGTGATTCCCAAGGGGTGTTCCACAGAGCACAGTTTCTGTAGGATCTTAACAGGGGTTAAACACAGTGTTGTATGGCCAAAAAAGTTTGGAAAATACTGAATTAAAAACGTTCTTTACTCCAGGACTGTTCAGAGCCTTGAATAAATTTATGTTCATAATGAACATCCCAGAAAGGTACAAAATTCACAGCATTTCCCAGATGTATTTGAGCACAGAATATCTATTTTATTATATTGTCTTTCCTAAAAAGCAACTGGCAGACTACCGTTCTATAGACTATACTTTGAGAAACAGTGCTGTTTATGGTTGGAAATATTGACAACAGAGCCAAACTTTAGGAAAACTGAGCTGACAACAGTGGAAAAGGCTTCTGAAGAGGGAAGTGAGATGGAGAGAAGAAGACCAGATGGAGGGCCATGGAAAAGGTCCTGGCGAGGGGTCATGATTACCTGAAGGTGAGTCCTAGAAGTGGGAATAAAAATTCACAAATCCATATATACTGTAAAAAAAGTACATTTTGGGAACAATTGAGGAGTATTGGACATGGATTGGGTTTTAGACGGTTTTAAGAAATTATGGTTAATTTTATATGTCATAGTTGCATTGTGGTTATTGCTTTTTTAAAAAAATCTTTATATATTAGATACATTCTAAAGTATGGGTGAAATGATTTACTTTAAAAGAATGCAGCTTTTAAAAAGGATTAGATGAAACAAGCATAGCAAGATGTTAATAAGGTTGATGAGATATTATTTTCTTGGTTTTTGTGTATGTTTGCATGTTTCCAATAATAAACAGTTAAAAATAAAGTGACTGTGAGAAAATTTGGGAAGGAATATTCTTCATCATCTTAGGTTGGGTTCTTTGGGAAATCGGCTCTGAGGTGGAAATTGGCATGCAGTGCTCTTGAGATTAAACCCTATGAAAGACAAGAGGAAGGAGAACCGGGCCTGAGGAGTTGCTGCGCTGTGATGTAGTCACAACAAAGGCCTGAGATGCTTCCAGCTGCCATGGCCCCTCAGATCACCTGATTTCAGGGGACCAGGCCCTATCCACCTCTCGCTGCCCTCCCATCTACATTGGATTGTGAGCTGTCCCTAGAGAAGAGCATGACCAGGACAAGGTACGATTTGGCTGACAATTGCCAGAGAGGGACTCCAGTAGTCAAGACTCCAAGGTTTCAGCAGTTGAGATAAGGCAACCCTCAGTCCCGAAGGGTGAGTGTGGCCAGAATCCTATGGCACCCATCACACTTTCATTGCTTCATCCTTAAACATTTACAGCAGTGACATTTTTCTCCTATTTGTATGCAGTTGATGGTTGTGTTTGTGTGTGTTTTGTTGGCTATTATAAAAATGTGGTGTATTTACATAAAAAGGGCACGTGTTGACAAGAAATAGATCTATTGCTTTAAATTCATCTTGCAAGTGGTTTTCATTGAAATAGCAGGAAACTAATGTCCTTTTAAAACTTTATTAAAATCATCTGGATATACTCAACCTAATAAAAGCTGAGTACACGGCTGCTGGACTTCCTGTAGCTTTAGATATGGAGTAAAAAGAGGTTTAAGTGATATCCTACATTTGAAATTGTGGAGAAGGATATGTTGTTATTGCCCTAAGAAAATATGTCCTTTATGAAGTAGATTCAAAAATACCATTTGGGCTCCATTTCTGTTGGCGTGACTTTTTGAGTGTCTTTGGCATTCTGTCCATCGTGGTCTCTTTGTCTCTGTGTGTTTATATACATCAGTGCTAGTTTACGGGGACTGCTGCGTTGCCTAGTTCAGGCTAAGATATTTCACCTCACCACTCGAGAAAGGTCAATTCCAAAGTGAACCTTTATAAAGAGCTGCGTCACCTTGAGCTTAAGAATCGTTTCAATTTTCTCTTCCGAAAAGGCAAGTTGAGCCTCCATCTTAATTGAATTGCATTTAATCTAGCCACTTTCATGATTAACTACAAATAGGAGCTTTGGGAGGGATGGGGCAGCCATATTTAATGAGGTCACTCAGGTGACCAGGTCTCTTTCTGGGGCACTGTGATCCTTTCCTAACTTTTGGCAAAAAACGGTCAAATAATTTGCACCCCGTTTCTGAGTTACTTTAGAAAAACACCATTGCTGTTCATTAAGGATGTAAATGCATGTAAATTCACCCAAATACACACCCTCCCCAATCCAACCTGCAGCCTCAGTTACATTTGATTCCAGGGCTTTGAAATACAAAGGAAAACACTGAACACAGTGGGGTCAAACTCCGCTGCAACAGGGAACTAGGAGGAAGTCTTGAATAGCATTGCTCTGGCCAACATACACAAGCTTAACATTACTTTTTGAACCTATGGCCATGTGCTTTAAAGATGAATATTTTGCCTGTGAAAAATTAATGTCCCAGAGCTCTTACAACCATTGTTTCTTTGTGAAATGGAGTATGCAAAATGTCTTTTGAAAAAGCAACCTTTTGGTGAATAGATTGCTTCTCCCCTTTTGGCTTTTACTACTAGTTGGAAAGGCCCCTAAAGAAGCATTAAGCAAATGAGCAAATAGTTATAAAAGAGCCAACCAGATTCACAGGAGCATGGAGATGGACAGAGCCAGTGAGGGAGACCAATTTTCGTCCTTGTGTGAAACAAATAAAATGTCTCATCTCCTACTTTCTTTTCTTGATCTTTTAAAAATGTAAAGGCTCATTGCTCTTTTCTTGGTTAACAGGTTTAGTTTTAAACAAAGAAGTCTCCTTTTGAAGGCCAAAGTAAGAAGAGTCATGCTAAGAAGAGAGCTGGCCCTAGAGCTCTGTGAGTTATCAGGTAAATGTTCTGTCTGGAGTAGAGACTAAGATAACCAAGCCTCATGGGGTCTTGGATCAATTTAATTTTGATGAATGACCAGTTTGGTAAATATTATTTACATTACTACACACAAGTCAGGTCTGTTCCATTCATGTTTGAACAACCCACATAGTCTGTTCTGGAATAGCTTCTCAAGTAATCCCCACGGGCTGGCTTTCCCCACTGTTAACTCACAATTAGAAGGATAATTAGTAATGAGGGCGCTTTGCCTTTGAACTAAAAATGAAAACATGAGCGAATAGCTCAATAATCTAGAATTCCAGCAATTCTTCAACCACAAGATCTCAAAACTATATTTTCAATGATAGACAAGGGTGGTAGAATTACTTTTTAAATTTTGCTTCTGCTTTTTTTTTAAAAAAAATGACATTCTTAAATATTATAGGATTTAAAAAGAAAAAATTTTCAAACGTAGTCTTATCTCTTTAACGCAATGTTTTTGTTTCTCTGCATTTTTTCCCACTCTTTATCCGCATATGTTCATTCACTCACTCACTCACTCGCCCTTCAAGTGTTTATTAAGCACTTGATACACGTCAGTCAGTGGTTTCAGCCAGGGCTCAGCAAATGCTTTCTGTAATGTGCCACACAGTGAAGGACTTAGGCTTTAAGGGCCCCATGGTCTCCGTCACAACTACACAGGTCTGCCATAGTAGGACAAAAGCAGCCACAGGCAATATGTAAACAAATAGGTCTGGTGGTGTTCCAATAAAACTTTATTTACAAAAATAGGCAAGGAGTTAGCAGGCTGCACGTTGCCAAACTCTGCCACAAGGCCTTGGGGCTATACAAACCAACAGAACAAAATCCCATTGAACAGACATTGCAACTGAGGGAGGCAGATAATAAATAGCAAACAAATAATCTCAGAGAGCAACTAGTACAATGAAGGAAATACGTATTTCTCATGTTAGAATGACAGCATACCTTCAGTTTGGCGTTCTGCTCTACTCACTATTATTTGGTGAATGTTTTCTATGTCGCTGCACACTCTTCATTTTTACTGATGTTCTTGGCCTCACAATATCCCGCCTTGTTGGTATCTCAGATTTTACTTAATCCTTCCTCAATGTTGTACATTTAGCTAAACCTAATTTATGAGCATACATATGAAGACAGAAAATACATCAAAGTGTTCATCTTATAAAAAACTTCTTCTAAATTCTTTGGTTTTGCTTTGGACAGGGAAGCCCAGAAATTCTAGATCAGGACAAAGGCACCATGAGGGAGGCGAAGGTGAGAAAGTTTAGCCCTGTGCTAAGAACATTTTTGTTAGTGTCCAATATCCTACAGTTTCAGGGTGGGCCTGAAAATGGGGATCCAGAGGGCTAGATTGTTCTGAACAAAGGCAGCAGACAATGGGAGCCTCACGCTTCCTATTCAGGGTCTGTGTTTTTCCACCAGGCAATAGCCCCTCACAATTTAATCCATTAGGAACAAAATTGCTCAAAGATGCTCCTGTTCAAATTTATTAAGCACTGATCGAGTGCTTGGATGTAAAGCATAGTGCATGGCCCTATGTTATGGGAAGGATGTACGGATGACTATGACAAAGCCCCTTCTCCTTGTCTCCCAGGTGGACACAGGGACCTGCAGGGATAGGAGAGGTTCTAGGTCAACTGTGTCAAGTGATAGATATATGAGAGGTAACCCCTTACTCCCTCTGTTCGATGTTCAGCACACAGGAAGGGCTTTACACCCAATGCCCCACGAAGGCAATGCCTAGGAGCAATACTTCTCTTTCAGAAGTGTTTACTCCTTATTTGCTCTTCTTCTTGGGTCGGTGGGATTGGAGAAGCATGGCGATGCAGTGTTTTCTGTATTCTTTTTTCAGATACTGATAATTACAAACATATATCAGAGTTTCTATGTGCCAGACACCAACATTTTCATTTTTTCAATCCTCACCACAGTCCTGTGAGGTAGTACTATTATCTTCCCTATTGTATAGATGAGGAGACGGAGTCACAGAAACACCGAGAGACGTGTATTGCTGCTTGGCTAATGAACAGTCAGGTTTTTTCATGCAGTCTGACTCCAGCATCTGTGCTCTCAACTTCTCTGCTCTATGATTCACCTGAGGGCTGAGAGTATTCTGCCAGATCTTCCACAACGTAAACACCCCTGGGACAGGTACAGGGTCCAGGCCTTGCTCATAACCCGTCTGTCCCTGATGAAGGCAAAAGAGCAAGAGTGATGTACAGATACACAGCTTTCCTCGGCTGATGTGTCCCAACTGCTGGATTTGGCAGAGGTGGGGAGAAAAGCCCATCTATGTTCTTGAAATCAGGAACATGGGTTGTAAAACTAATATTTTCATCTCTCTTGGTTTGACTCCTGTATCAATTTTCTCAAATACTCGTTCCCAACTTAGAGGAAAAGATGTGATTACTTCTCATCTTAAACCAGTAACGTAATATAGGTATGAATAATAGTAGTAGTGAAAAGTAGCTAACAATAATTATCATATTGCAGGCTTGTGCTAAGTGCCTTAGCTAAGAGTTATCTCTTCGCGTCTTCACCACAATCCCAAACAAGTAGGTTTTACATGTTATGGAAGAGAAAAGGGATTAAATTTTAGGTTGTCAAATAGGCTTCTGATAAATAAAAGGGTAATGACTGTTTAATTGGCTACACGATGTATTAACAGGCAAACCCAACAGTTGATTGCAATGGTCTTTGATGTTAACATCAAATAATTTTGCTTTTCACAGAGTCACTCACAATAGTTGATATTTAATATTGTCTGGGAGCACTCAAAGGTCAAAAATAACTCAGTGGTACTGGCCAGCAAATAGCAGAATGAGATTAGGTTAAGATGTTTCATTTAAAAGTTTCTTTGATCTGTCCACCTCTTCCCATCTTCTTTGGCGTCGCCCTAGTCAGGCCACCATCATCTCTCACTTGTGCTACTGAGACAGCCCCCATATTGTCAACCATATATATTCTTGACCATGCCAAACGTCTTCTCCATAAAGCAGAAGCATGACCTTGCTAAAAGTCACTCTCCTTGCTAAAAGCAATCCAATTTTTCTTAGGATGAAGACCAAAATTCTCAACACACCTTTCAAAGCTCTGAAAAGTCTGGCCCGAGTGCCTCTCCAGCCTCATCTCTGCCCTCCCCCGTGTCTGTACACTGGTTTGGTTAACTCCGCTATCTCATCCTCCTTCCCAACCTACTTATTATTCCCTCTCCCTGAAACATCCTTCCTTATCCCAGTTTTCACATCTACAAACATACTTGTCCTTCAGGCTTAAGATTAAATGTTGCTTCCTCAGAATTTCTTCCCCGCCAGCCTAGAGTAGTAGGGCTCCGTTAGGGGTCCTTATATGATCCAGTTCCTATACTTCATAGGACTTATCTCAATTTGTATTTATTTGGTTTTTGTAGTTACTTGCTTTTGTCTGACTTCAACTGAAATAAAGCTCCAGGAGGGCGAGATCCAAATCTGTCTTGCTCACTGCTCTAGTCTCAGTGCCTAGCACAGTGCCTGGCACATACTCACCCAGTAGATATTGTTGAAATGGGGTCACTGAATGGGGCTGTGCAGGCTGTGTACTGCCCAGTTCCAGGGGCACTATCCACGTAGACAATGATATCCAATGGTGCTGCCTGGAGATGTGAAACACAGCAACCCTGTAATGGATGAAAGAATGAATAGATGAATAAATAAATGGATGAGTAAATGAAACCATTGGTACAGAATTGTCTTATTGTCGGAAAACTATATTCGATGTCCAGTATTTCCTACAAACTATGAAATCCCATAGGGTTATATACGCCTTGCATATATGTCACATGGGAGCAGTTATTTTGGCATTTATGTGTTCCCAATGAGATCTCTTTTGCCCTTATTTGAATTCCACATACACCTTTTCATAATCTTGAACTTGGTCCACAACCCTCCAGGTGCCCATATAAAGTCCCACTTTGGCTTTTTAATTCTACAGGGCCCTCATTTTGGACTTGCAGGTGAGAAAGAGCTGAAGCTGCATTCCATTTGTGAGCTGAAGTACACTTTTAATATAGTATTTTTATTCAATGGGGCCCCTGAGTAATATCTGCTATGTATTATAATATGCTGGTAAAATATATACGCTCATCAGGGGAGGGAAAAAGTGACACCCAAAAGAAGATTATAGATCACTGTGCTGAGAGCTGGATTAGCTGGCACAGGGGACTTCGAGTAACTAAATGTCTTTTGGAAATAATAAATCGTGGCCATGATGCCAACCTCCAAGTCTTGCCAAACATCTGCATTCTGTTTACGACCCAGGGCTTCCCTTCAGCAGAAATTGAGCCATGATTATTACTAATACCATTTATTAATAAATTTATAAAGGGCAATGGCTTAAAAAGTAAAATGGGGATTGTTTTGCATGCATTTAGGTCAAGCGAACCATGGTTTCTTAGCACCGAAGATGCCTATATCATCCCCAGTACTGTCACCATTTCACCTTGTAACTCATATTCCTGCATTCCCCAAAGAGACTATAAGCTCCCCAAGGACAAGACCCATGCCTTGAGTTTGTTTTTGTATCTAGCTCACACATACTTGACAGTGCCTGCACGTACAGGGTTTGCAGGTCTTGATATTCATGGGATGACAATGAAGTCACTAAACCCAACGGTTTATTTAAACCAGACTTAAAATTCCACACTGTCCCCAAAACATCACTACATTGATTTTTCAAACTAAGAACAGATCATAGACTTGAGCAAGTTTCTCATCTGGACTTAACCTATGAGATGGTAGACACCCTGATGAGCCACTCATAAACCCCTTGAGGAATGAAGGACTTACTCTCCCAGCCGCTAGGAGTGCTGCCAGAAGGCAACCCTTGGTTGTCAGCCCACTTTGGGAAAAGACTGCTGAGGAGAGCTGCCTTGCCCTTTCAGGGGCAGCCTCAGCCAATAACTGGCCAAAGCTAGTGTATAAAGGCCAGGTCCTCTCTCTGCAACTGAGGACAATGCTGCAGGGCCACTCCAGCTCCAGAGCTTCCCCTGGGGTCAGCAGAGGCCTTTGCTGAGAATGCAACCCAGCCCAGTTTCTCCCTCTGCCCCATCCTGCTTCCATCCCACTCGTATCCACAAGTGTTGATCCCAAAAGCACTTCCTAATAACCCTCCTAAATGCTAATATTTGTCCCAGAGTTAGCGTCCCATGGAGCACAGCCTATAACCCAACCCTCTACATTTCAACAGAGTTCAACACAAAGGAATCAATTCAAGGACTTTTTTCCCCATTAGAACAATCTAGTAACAAATGACATTATTATTTGAGAAAGCGACTGGATCTTGGTCGCAGCTGCAGCAGAGGGCTGGATTCACACTATTGATGTTAGACAACAGAAAGACTCTCTCATAGCCAGGAGTAACAGGCAGTGTTTTCCTACATTGCAGGGGAATGCTGCTCCCCAGACAACATTAGGAATTTAGGAAATTATGGTGCTGAGACAAGCACACACAATTATGAGCAGTGTCAAGAGTTCTTGCACTTTTTAATTGACCTCCAGAACACTTTTTTTCTTTAATGCCTGGTTGTTTTTTGTTTATATGTAATTCCCCAAAATATGCGCTAACAAGACAACCCTTTAAGAAATCTCCAAGACCCAGAGGATTAAAAAGTCATACGTTTCCCCTTATAACTTTTGTAACAAAATGTAACTACTGCTGACACTCTAATATAATTATATTTAATAATCTGTTATCAATACTGATGACACTCTTTATAGGAGTCAGCAAACTACGGGCAGTGGGAGAAATCCAGGCCACCGCGGGCAGAATCTGGCCACATCCATTCATTTACAGACTGTCTATGGCTGCTTTCATGCTACAAGGGCAGAACTGAATAGTTGTGACAGAGACCACATGGCCCACAAAGTCTAACTCTTACAATTTGGCCCTGCACAGAAAGAGTTTGTTGACCTCTGCTTTAGTATATTAATATTTAGCGATCCCAACATAGTATTAAATGAAGTAAGAAAATTTTGTTGAAGGAACGTAACACACACCAAGAAAAGTTATCTCTGGTCATCGAGATTAGAGGTGAAGTTTCGTATTTTTTTCTTTTTGCTTTTTTGTATTTTCCACAAGAAACATGCATTTTTTTAAATAAGAAAATCAATAAATGCTATTTACTATGGAATTTGTGTTCTTTTCTTCAAAACCATTTAGAATTTTGTCATTCACTAGCCATCTGTAAAAAAAATGTATTTGTGTAAAGTCCAGTTAGAAAGAGCTCTGAATGTGTGCATATTGAAGGGTTCATTTCTTAATACCCCCCATGTCTAAGGAAACTATGTACACAATGCAGTGTAGAGGAGCTTGTCCAGCTACTGGATTAAGCATCCAGTTGGCTATCAGAAGTTGAAAAAAAAAGCAACGACAACAATCCTAAGTTGTTTTTGGGACAGCTGGCTCCATTTGGTAAGCTTATACACAGTATGCTAAGAAATATGGTTTATTCAGCCTCTGGTTTCTAATGCTTTTTAAATTTTCCCATCGATGTAGAAAAACAGCCCCCATTTTCCAAAACCAAGCCATTTCTGGACTATAAAAATAACACAGGGGACATTATAATAATATTTGTTGTTAGTGACTTCAATTGTGACTCCTAGCGATGCTGTGTACAGCACAGCGGAAGCCTGCCCCGTCTTTTTGCGCCATCCTCGCACCTTCCGTCGCTGTGTCAGACAATGCTCTGCTGCTGTTCATAAGGTCTTCATGGCCAATTTTTTTTGGAAATGGGTGGCCAGGTCTTTTTTCCTACTTAGTCTGGAAGCTCTGCTGAAACCTGTCCACCATGGGTGACCCTGCTGGTATGTGAAATCCTGGTGGCATAGCTTTTAGCATCACAGCAACACACAGCGGCCACAGTATGACAACTGATAGATGGGTGGTGTGGTTCCCTGACTGGGAAACAAACCCAGGCCTCAGTGGTGAGAACACCAAATCTTAACCACTAGACCCCCAGGGCTGGCTCTATAATAATATAGCCAACCATTTTTGAGCAATTTTCTTAATAAATAGCAAGCCTCACACTCAGTGCTTTTTACTAGCATCCTCTCAACAAACAGGTGAAAAATACTCTCTCAGCCTATTTTTCAGATGAGGAAACTGAACCTCAGGCAGGCTGAATAGGTGGCCAAAGGGTCACCAGCGAACACATGGCTTAGCCAGAAGTCAAGCCACTTCTCTCTGACTCCAGAGCTCTGAGTCCAAGCTCACCAAGCTGTGCTGTCCTCTGACCATTTGCATGTCCCAAAACATGCTACATCCCCAATCCCCACCTTGGCAGAATACCTATCTGCAGAATGACCAAAAGACTGTGCTCTCTACTCCATTAAATAAGGACTAGAACGAGGAAGCAGGAATTGTGGCTTTGTGATTTTGCAATTTCACATATCAAATTATCTGGGGACAGTATTTTTAGAGCTGATATAAAGCAGTAGTGGTGGACTGTTTCTATGTAATACCAAAACACTTCTTATTTTAAATAGCAGTTTCAGGAAATTTTTTCATATGAATATACTGTAAGTCCAAATTGATTTCTTTATTGAAATAAATATTAAATTTTGTATAGAAGTCATATTTGCCTAACCTGATTTTACATATTAATGTCACATAGAAAAATAGAATATCGTTTATATTTTCATTTTATTCCATTCTCTTAGGCATTTTTAGAGTGCTATGTCTTTGCCCACTAAAAACCAAGGGCTTTTTTTTACTTTTTGGATTAAAGTGGGTAGCAACCATGGATCTGTGTGGATGCTGGAAAACATATCTATTCGTAATTGATTCTTTCCTATTACTAAATCAAAACAGAATGAGTCTTTGATATTTTGAAATTAATATTACTTAGCCACATCACATGAAAAGTCAATTATTGCCAAATCCTTCCAATATGCACTAATATAAAGAAAAAATAAAATTTGGATTTGGAACTGAAAAAAAAGTTGACAGTTTCCTCTCAAATTGTGGCAATTGGCATCTCCATTTAAAAACACTAATAGATGAATAAAAATAGAATATATTTTCAAGCGCTTACGAGTGCCAGGCTTGACAAACTGTCAAAAAAGTAGGTACTCTATCATTATCCCCATTTGACAGAAGAGAAGCCTGAGGTTCAGAGAGGTTAAGAAACCTGCCCAAGGTCAAACAGCCATAAAAGAGCAAAGCTGGGATGTAAATTCAAGTATATTAGATTCTAAGGCAGAATTTCTCAACGTCAGCACTATTGACGATTTGGACTGGATAATCCTCTGTTGTTGGGGCTGCCCTGGTAGTGGAGGATGTTTAGCAGAATCCTTGGCCTCTACTTATTAGTTGCCAGTAGCACCTCCCCACGTGACAAGTTATAAGAACAAAAAGTGTCTCCAGACATTGCCAAATTTCCCCCAAGAGGGCAAAATCACCCCTGGTTTAGAACCACTGCCCTAAAGTTCCTGTCTTAAGCACTATGCTTTTCTGCCTGCCTTTCAGTTTAGGGCAAGGTCGCCCTTGCAGAACTGGTCCCCAACAAGCCTGTCACAGTCTATGCACATCTGGGCCTCAGCCAATTTAGTTTCTCCCTCATTTTACTTAGGAAGGAAATGTCGGGCGCCCACAATCTGGGGTGGTTTGGGATATATACCCAAAGCTAAAATTAATAAAAAAAATAATGAATTGCCTTGCTCTCATTGCCAGAAATCTGAGCCAGAACTGGATCCATGTGTTCAGAGATGAGCCTGTTAAAAAGGGAGGGTAGCGGGAAGACTTATTCAAACTCAGAGTACTCACTGTTTCACTTGGAATTAATTTGATGAAGAAATAGAATAAGAATTGCAAAGTCATCAAAGATGATGGCTTTTCCTTTATGACCCTTGGCACCAGAACAAAGAGCCTATTTTTGTGGCTTTTCGGATTTCCAGAATCAAGGAAATAAAAATGTTTAGGTAATGTTTGGATGGTTTAGAGACTGAACGTACATTAGTGATAGGCCAATTAATATCTGAACAGTTCAAAGAGGCAATTATTTTAATTTATAAATCACTTCAGAGGTAGGGAGCTGCCATCCATTAATGTGGTTTGTACAAATAAGAGTGCTCATTGTTATGTGTGTTTGTGTGTGTGCGTTTCTACCCATGTCATTCTATCTGGCCTGAGTTTTCCGACCAGATCGCATACCTCCGTGATTATGTATTTGTCTCTAGAGCACTGCCAAATACATAAAGCATTGTATCTGCAATTTGACCCTTGGCTGAGACCACCCTATTTTTCGAGTTTTCACTACGCTGAAAGGTACCACCAGGCACAATGTTGCTTCCAGAAACGAACTTCTTACATTACATCTAAATGGCAGCGTCTGGGAGCTAAGACTCTTGGGGCCATTACAAAGCCTCTTGGTAATCATTCAAAAAGGGGAGAGAGCCCAGTGGGCTTATCAGACAATTTGACAGTTGGTAAAAAGTCTCCAAGTGACAATTCAGAGCTTTCCTTTAAAACCGTGTAATAAGCATCTCTGTATTTTATTATTATTTTTTTAAATTACCGAGTGATAGCAAAGCATAGTGCTCAGCGCTAGGGTCTAAGAGTATGCAAGACAAAAACAGTCTTGTGAGGGAGGCAAACTAGGAAGCTGGGAATTACTCTATAGTCTGATGAGTGCTATAAAGGGTACAGTATAACTGGGGAAGCCCAAACTGGAGAAACTGGTAGTTGAGGAAGCTTCCAGAAGGAAGTGGTCTCTACTTCACAGTTGAAAGATGAGGGGCCGGCTCCGTGGCCGAGTGGTTAAGTTTGCGCACTCCCCTGCAGCGGCCCAGGGTTCGGATCCTGGGTGGGGACATGGCACAGCTCGTCAGGCCACGTTGAGGCGGCGTCCCACATCCCACACCTAGAAGGATCTGCAACTAAGATATACAACTGTGTACAGGGGGGGTTTGGGGAGATAAAGCAGGAAAAAAAAAAAAAAAAGACTGGCAACAGTTGTTAGCCCAGGTGCCAATCTTTAAAAAAAAAAAAAAGCTGAAAGATGAATAGGTGTTAGTTTGGTGAATTGGAGGCAGAGGGATGGGACATGGGAAAAGGCCCAGAGGCAAGCGAGAATGTGGTGATTTCAGGAAACCGAGGGAAAAATGGCTGGAGTCTAGAGAGGAAGGGAACTGAGGGACAAGCAAGGAAGCTAGAGATATGAGCTCAGGCAGGATTGTAAAATATTTTCCAAGTCATGTTAAAGAATTTGACTTTATCCTAAGGGCACTGGCATCTGATGGAAATGCTTTAAGCTAGAGAATGACATGGTCAGATTGGCAAAAACGGGGGAAGTGATGAGGGGCTGGGGTGTGGAAGGCAGTTCATGGCTTATATCAGTGGGCTCAAGAACTGGAAAGAGGGAGCTTAGAGGTGATGTTGAATGGAAATAAGAGAATTTAGTTAAGACTAAAAAAGATCAGCTAATAATAAATTCACCGATAACCATTCCCATTTAACTTTTAACTTCCCCTTCCCTTTTAACTTAGGATACTTCCATTACAAAAAATAAAAAGACAATTATATAATCTATATTTATGTCCTTGGTTTCATTAATTTAACATTGCAAGTATTTATTGAGCATCTACTATATGTCTGGTGCTGTTCTAGCTGCTGAGGAAACTATTGCAGACCAGAGACCATTCCTCCTTTCAGTGTGCTTTCATTTTAGTGATGAAGACAGACAGTAATGGGAAATCAAAGCACAGATATTCAGACAGCAATCAATGCTGTAAAGATGAGAAATTATGAGGTTATGTAAAAGGTCATACCCAGCAGAGAGGAAGGACTCTTTGAGAAGGTGACATTTCACCTGAGACCGGAACAAAGTAGAGCCAAGCCTGAGAAGATCAGTGGAGTAGGCATTCCAGCCAAGGGAAGAGCAATGGCCTTGAGGTTGGGGTGATCACGACCTTCTGGGGAAGTAAAGAGCCTGGAGGGACACATCATGGAAGGCCTCATGGGCCATGGTATGGCATTTGAGTACTATTCTGAGGGCAGTTTAGATCTTGGAGTCAGTCCCTTTTATGATTAGACATTATTAAACCCATTGGTTGGAATAAATAAAAGTCCTTCTTTGAGCTGTGGTACATCCCCATAGTCAATGATGAAAACGTTTCATTGTGAGATTTCTACTTTCTACTTGGAGATGATATACCTTTAGGTGCACCACACTTTGTGGGAAGAACAGACCAAATGGCCTGAGTAACAGCCCTTAAATAGGGCAGCGATTATTTATGCCCAAAGAATAAGCTGCCAGGCACTGACCAATTGTCCAAGTCTTTTCTCAAAGGAAGAGCAAAACAATGTTCCACCATATTCCCAACTCTCCACTTAGAAGGAACATATCCAGTCTGAGCGGAATTTTTGCTATGTGCTGGCCTGCTGCCTCGTCAATCATTAATTCAGTTCCTTAATCACAGGAAAAGTGTTTCCGAACCCGAAGTGACGAGGAGAGGATCGTCATCAGGAATGTGGGTGTTCCAAGGACTCCCCTGAGCATTGCCAACTTTCCTCCTGCGCCGACACAAAATGGCAGCAAGAGCGTGCATTTACAAGCAGCCGGATGTGGGTGCTCACCTGGGTTCCACTTCCTATTGGTTGTATGGCCTCAGTTTCCCCAGTCTGTAAAATGGAGATAACATGTGGCTCATATGACTGTGATGAGAGAAAACTCAGGAAACCCTTATACTCTCCATAAATTATCTCACTTAATGTTTACATGGCAGTTCTGCTTCATTGGGCCCCACTTTTCTATCAGAATGTCAGGCTTTACAGCCTGCAAATAAAGCGTTGATATTTCTCCTGCAGCCACCGTCTTCGACTGGAAGTGAGAGCAGAAAGTTATTAACTTGGCTTCATTTTATCATCACCAAAGGGTGGCAGTTAATCAAAGTACTGTTTAGAAAGAAAATCTTGAGATTCACTTTCTGATGAAAGACTTACCTAAAGGCTATTGTTTGTTATTGAAGTGATATCAGTGCCTAGTAAAATTTAAAAATACAAAACGGGATGAGGGTGGGAGCAGGAGGAGGTCGAGAGGGAGAATTCTTAGAGAAGTTACATTTGGCTCATCTCTAACAAGTTACATCATATTGTTATGAAAACATTATCGTGGTATTACAAAACACTTGTGAATGTTCCATTAAAATTATTTTTTGTGTGTGTTCTAATAGCATTATTTCATCACATTAAAATGAATGTTTGCTGCTATGGCAGATACCTCAACAGCTTTCTGCTTTGAATTGGATTTATTTTGAAACTTTTCAAATAGTTATTTTGGGGGGAGGGTACACTTCAGTATAATACGTTTCACTTTTTCCTTCTAAAGTTCTATTTCACTGCAGCTGGTCTCAGTAAACAGAGGGCGTGGGAGGCCATGTGACCTTGAAAGAAATGAGATAGGGACTAGCTTTGCAATTAACTGCTAACACTTCACGTGCATAGAAATAGAGTTGCCTAGATGACATCTTGGGCTCTGGAATTAGAAAGACTGAGGTTCAAGTCCCAACTCTATCCCTTACAGCTATGTGACCTCGAGGCAAGTTACATAGTGTCTCTATGCCTCAGTTTCCTTCTCTGTAAAATGGAGATAATAACAATAGTATTTACCTTAAAAGTTGTAAGTAGATTTAAATATTATAAGCCTCATAACAATACTTAAAATGGTACCTGGTACATAGTCAGAGTTCAAAAAAACATTAATCGTGGCTAACACTAATTAACTAGGTTGCTTTTAGCAGGTTGCTTTACCAATCCAGACTTTAAATTCCTCACTTGTGAAATAGAAGACTTGGAATCAGCGTTTCTGCAATTTAATCATTTTTACACAGCTTTCAAAATTTGTGCCATTTGGGAGGAAAAATATCCCTACAGCATAGCCCTGGAAAGAATAAACCCATACACACACATATTCAGTATATCTGTGTAAATCTGTAAATTTAAAATTAATCTGAAATTTGATATAGGTGAATTGACTTAAATTTAATGGCGTAAAGTATCACAATACCCACCCTTCCAATGTGTTATTGTAAAAGATCCCATCACTGGAGCTTTGACCCTTTCATGGGCACATCTGGGGACCATTCCTGTACCAAATGGAGTACCGGTACCTTGCATACCTTAGGTTTATCCAGAGCAACACTAGCTAGTTATCTTTCTGTTTCAAATATACATTAATACAGACACATGTGAAGCCAGATGGTATAGCGTAGGAGCTAAGAACACAGACTCTGGAGCCAGACAGCCTGGGTTCAAATCCCAGCTCTGCCACCCGGTAGCTTTGTGATGATGGGCAAGCCATTTAATGCTAAAATGTGCAAGCCATTTAAAGATTTAACTCTGGGCCTCAGTTTCCTCATCTGTAAAATCAATAAGAATGTCTACTTCAAAGCGTTCTTGTGAGATTTTAGATAAGTTAATCTATGTAAAGAGCTCAGCACAGTGCTTGGTATCAGCATCTAGTTAGCTAGCTATGCCTACCGACATAGGGAAATATATCACACTTCAACAAACACCGTCTGGATCATCTCTGTTTTCCATTTTGGCTCTGAAGTCTTTAAGGAGTTGAGAAGGAGATCTGGGTCCTAATTCTCTACACTTGGAGTAGACATTTAGTGTCTCTGGCTCAGATTTTTCCTCCTATAAAATTATTATAGTACTATCTCCTTCTAGGTGTTTCCTAAGCATGATAAAGTCTAGAATGGGTAATGGGTCTGTATTTGATTAGCTTTAACTCCCTCAACAGTCGACAGTAGAAGATCTTACTGTTAACTAGCAGCTTGTGACTCTTTAGTCTGAGAAGAGGATCAATGTGAGAACCAAATGTTGGTTCGTGGCTGTCCACTGCTTAAGCAAAAGCGCAAGGGAAAAGAAAGCCATTTCTCTTGCTATGGATATCCTGCCAACAACACTGAAGAAAAGTAGACATAACGTGAATTCCATATGTCCAAATATATTACTATTCCATTTGGTCATAAAAAAACAAGTCTCTCTGGTCTACCATATCTGAAACCCAAATCATTTATATCTCAGACTGAAATCCTTCCTCTAAATCTTCACACACCTGCATCATGTTGACATCCAAAATAAGCATGATTCATTGAAAAATGTGAAATTTCTGTCCAAAAAGGAGCTCCACGAGGATAAGAGAACCTGTGTGCCCAGAGATTGGAAGTAAAATATGCGGGTGGAGGTAGTGTGGCAAATAGATTCCAGCCTTCGTGTGTATTTCAACAAATGCAAGGGGACAAATCAAGTGTTTAAATTACTCAAGCAGAATTATTATGTGTTTAATTATTATGTCTCACATGAGAAGGTTTTTTTAAATCACAGTGAACTGGCAATTACACTCTCAGACCACAGAGCACCCATACCTTTCAGCCTGAATGTGGTCAGGTTTCGTCCTGGGTAACAGACAAGTTCTTGTGTCAGAGGGGTAAGCAGGTGAACGAATCGAAACTAAGGCAGCAGAAAGGGGCGAGAAGGAGTGAAGCCAAGTGCAGAGTAAACTGTTTTACCCAACATTGGTTTTGTTTGATTTGAAAAGAGATGATCAGAAGTCAAGAGAACATGTATGGTTTGGTTTCACATCATCAATTACCCAGCTGACTACCTTTGGAGCAATAATTCCCTCATCGGAGATTACCTAATTCTCTAGAATCCATTTATGGGTTTCCAAGAATGAATTTACCATGATTGTTATTATAGTCTGTCCATTCCTAACAAAATCTGGTAATTTTTTAGATAGGAAAATCATAGTATATATTTTATGCTACTAAATTAAAACCCATCCAATAAATTTGGCATCATATTGGGTTATGGCTGTATTTGGGGTGTCTGATACCCTCCTTCAGTCCCTTTTTTTTGTGAAGCGAATGTATCTTGTAGACCTAGGGCAGATTATTAGCTAGGATCAGGTTATCTTTCAGTTTTACTGCATCATACTTTCACCAACTTCCTTTCTGAGATGAACTTCTTCTTTGCTCTGCTCACCTTGCCTAGGCCTGGGCAGGTGAGACTGAAGGATTCTCTGCAGATGTCAGGTCCTTGACCAATTCTGGTTCTGGTTCATCAGAGCCATCGCCCCATCCTTCTAATAAAATTCTTATTTTGCTTAAATCAGGCAAAGTCTATTTCTGTCTCCTGAATGCAAACAAGCCCATCTAATACAAGGTACTAACTAAAATGTCATATATATACACATATATGTAAGACATATTACTGAATATATTATATAATATATTTGTTATTTATTGAGAGTTTACAGGCTAGGCACTGTTCTAAGCTCTTAACACGTAGTAACTCATTTATGTTTACAAGTTTATGAAGATACCCCTCTCTGCCCCTACTTCAGCCCTTCCATTTCTATTCCCTGCTCTATTTTTTTTTCTGTTTTCCCATGCATTTATCTCTTTCCAACATACTTGATAATTTTCTTATTAGATTTGTTGTTTATCGGTCTTCCCCCACTGGATCGTAAGCTCACTGATGTGAGGAGAACAGTCTCTGACATATGGGAGGGGCGCAATCAATATGTGTTTAATTAATTAACTAATTAATTAATGAGCTACATGCTATTATTTGGTTTATTACGAATATTCCTCTAAATCCATAACCCCCTCCCACCTACTTTGCAGGACCTGCTTAGGCAAAATGTTTGTTCTCCTTTCTAAAGCTTTTTAAGCATGGGCTAGATTTCCACATCTGTGCTCTTGCCCAGCAATGGGGGACTAGATCGAATGACCTCCTGAGAGCTGCCTGGCCCTTGACATTCTAATTCAATTCCACTTAAATGTCCTAAAAGTAATTTGCAGAGAAATTCTTTTCCTCCTCCTCTCCCCGATTGGAGTGCACATTTATCTAATTATTTCCTTGGTAGATTGACCTAGCTTTGAAGGAGTACCATGTCAGCTCTCATGCATTTTCTCTAAGCACTCACTTTATAAAGCTAAGAGACTAAAGACTCAGCTCTCTAGGGAATTAAATTGCATTCAAATAAGATTAAGGATTTTTGACTCACAAAAGCAAGGACAATCAGAGGCTAACTAAGAAGAGGCAATTGTTCAGCAAACTAATCCAGACATGTTATTCACAAAGGGACTCTCACAATTGGTCAGGGAAGAAAAAAGCCTGTGAAGGCATGGGTGAGCTGATTGAGTTCGGGGAGCCTTCTTCCTTCCAGAGCTTAAAGCCCATCACTTCCTAGATGGTGCATATGTTTACTTTCTAAATTTGGTCAATTGTGGCCCAACACCCTTCCACTGAACTGGATTAAATTAGAACCTTAGATTCGATCTTGAAAGCCAGGCACATGGTTACTCCCCTAAAGAAGTAATGGATTGGTGAGGTGGTGTCAGGGGTGGAGAAACCCTGTTGATGTCAATCTAAGGCAGTTCGTCTGTCACCCCTCAGCTTGGAGCAGGGATTCTTAACCTCTCCTAGGCCATGGACTCCTTCTCAGAATAATGTTTTAAAATGTAAAGTAAATCTTCATAAATCTTATGGTCATAAGATTGCAAAGCGAACTGATCATATTGAAATCCGTTTGTCAAAATATTTCTTTCAAAAACAGATCAGTAATACATGTGTTTATTAACAAATTAAATATCAAGGGCTAGCAGGAGTTCTGATAATTACTCTAATTTTAAAGTGAGGATGAGTTTAAAATAGCTCAACAACTGTAATCTGATATGAAAATATCTTCCATTTATATAAGTGATAAAGTCACAGGCACAGCTAATCCTACTGTGGTTTGTTGCCTACCTTCATAATTGAAGGAAATGCGGAATTTCAGTTAGATGGTAAGAAAAATAATGATGTGATTTCGTGGATGCCCCCCAACATCTACCCTAGGTTAAGAACTCCTGGCATCGAGATTCAAGTGAGAGTCCATGAAGCTACCCCAATAAACACTGTCCCAAACTTCACCGTGAGACGCCTTGCTTCCTGACATTTGTTCAGACTATGTCCCAGCCCACTAAGAAAAGGTTCTTGTTGTCTCAGGTCAACATTGAGAAAGCTTGAAAAATTGGGAAAATATCCATACCTGCCATGTATGTTTTTAGCTCACTGAAATGGCCTCTTTAGACTGGTGGGCAAAGAGCTCCAAGTCACCATAAAAGAGTAGTGAGAACTCTGGCATTAAGGTGAACAACTTGTCTTGGTTTGCCCAGGAGTGTCCCTGCTTTAAAAAGAAATATCCCATACCCTAGGAACCCTGTAGTCCCCAGCAATGGTTGGTGGGTGCTTTGAAGTCAGAAATAACAGAGTGATCTTGGTCAATTTATTTATCTCTCTGAGCCTCAGCATCTTAGTCTCTAAATGGGAATAAAACTACAAGGTTGGTATGAGGGTTAAATGAAGTTATCTATATAAAATGTGTAGCACAGTGTGTGTCACATTATAAGCACTCAAGAAACAAAGGCTACTATCATTGTTGCTGCTGTTCTTACAACATTAACTCCCTTCTCTCTACCTGACTTCATCCCCTCGAAAGAGCCCCATCTTCCTCTCTGCCTGCATGAATTGTACACAGTCTTCAAGGCTCCCCCAAAGTCCACTTTTTCAACAACAATTTGCTAATATCACGCACACTGATGAAATAATGCTAGATCAAACCTTATGAAATCAACAGTTTTGTAGGTCAAAAACAGTTGAATACTAATAATGTCATACAGTTCAACCTAATGTGTGCACTTACTGAGCACCGGGTGTGGCATACAGGAGGCTGTCATTTTATAAACACATGTGGACCTTTCTTCCTTAATGATTCTAATATGCATGGGCCTCTTCTTAATTCCTCCTTCTACAATCATCCCAGGTTTTCAATGAGATTTCCGATTTCACGCCATTAAATTCTTTTCAATTAAGATAATTTATTAAATGCTTAAGTAAAATGATTTTTTTTAACCTTTCATAAACTGCATGTAAAAAATTCACAAATCAGAAGAAAAATTCTTAGTTTTGGAACTATTTGTTCGCTCTAGATACAGTTGCAAGTGAATACTCCCACTCTGTCAAGGAATAGTATACTACCTTGTATTACTCTTTATCTTATGTGCATATGTCTTGGGCCTAATTTTGACCATGTCATATTCCCCTACATCTTTGACAATATCCGGTATTACGAAGAAACATATTAATTGTGGATAATTGAAAAGACAACTTTAAATGTCATAGAAACTAAATGGGAAATTTGCATTGCTAAGGTTTCAGGCTCAGAGTTAACATCACAAAGAGAAGGCTCCCAACCACATCTCTGGAGCAGCACTGTGCAGGATGGGAGCCCTTAACCTCATGTGCGTATTGAGCACTTGAAATGTGCTTAGCCCAGGTTAATAGGTATTCTAAGTACAAAATACACACTGGATTTCAAAGGCATAGTAATAAATAAAGGATGTAAAAATATGTTAATTTTTACAGTGATTATATGTTGAAATGACAATTTGGGTATATTGAGTTAAATCAAAAATATTATTAAAATTAACTTCACCTATTTCTTTTGACCTTTTTAATGTGGCTACTAGACATTTAAAAATTCATACGTGAGACAACCCAAATGTCCACCAACAGATGAACAGATAAATAAAATGTGGTATGGACATACAATGCAACACTATTCAGCCTTAAACAGGAATGAAATTCTGATACATGCTACAACATGGATGAGCCTTGAAAACATTATGCTAAGTAAAATAAGTCAGACACAAATATACAAATATTGTATGATTCTACTTATATGAGGTACCTGGAATAGGCAAAGTCATAGAGAACGCACAAGAGGTGACCGGGGACTGCAGAGTTAGAGTATAATGGGTACAGAGTTTCTGTTTGGGACGATGAAAAAGTTCTGGAAATGGCTGGTGCTGACGGTAGCACAACATTGTGAAAGTACTTAATGCCACCGAATTATACACTTAGAAATGGTTAAAATAGTAAATTTTATGTTATGTATATTTTGGCACAATTTTAAAAAATTCATATGTGGCTCACATGTGTGGCTGATATTACATGTCTTTTGAACAGAGCATCTCTAGAGCTTAACAAAGGGCCAGGCAAGTGCGCCCTTCGATCTGCAATACCAGTGGTGTTTGAGAGCTCGGCCTTTGGAGTCAGTAGACGCTAGGATTCAAGTTCCAGCTCTCCCCATGACTGGCTAAGAAACAATCTCAGAATCTCTGACAACCTCCGTTTCCTCATCCACAAAATGAGGATTATAAAATGTACCACATTGGATTGTAAATCTAAAAGAGAATATATGTACAGTGAGTCATAGAAACACAAGAGTGATACTGCATAAATGGTGCTCACTGCTGCCATAGGTGGAAGCAGGGTCTTCCATTTTTATTGATCCCTAGCTATTTTGCTAATGCCTGAGGAATAACCCAAAAGGCTCAACAGCATTTCACTTATCTGGGTGAAAACCTAGTTAGTAAATGTGATTCCCTTTCTGGGGACTGTAGGAAAAGTGTTCATTTTAGAACCTCCTTTTCCCTATTGTCCACAAGTACGTCAGTCACCTCATCACGTGATACAGGCATTAAGAAATCTCCTGTTGGGTAAAAGTATGCACCAAAAATAACCAAGATTATGGAGAAATAAGATTAGAGACAAACCACTCAAAACCTACCCACCTTTGCAACCAGAATGCCAACGAAAACAACTGCTCCATGAGGAAATACCTTGGCCAGCCGAGGCGGGCAATGTAGCATAGCTGGAGGCTGCCACAGTGGATCTTAAAAATGTTCACACACATGCACACATAAAGTGGAAATGCTGGCAGTGCCTCAGCTGGAGCAGGGCTGGCAGGTGCTGAGACGATGTGGATGGAAGTGGAGCTCTGAGTACCGGAGCTGCCATTAAGGCGGGCCTGGGAGGAAGTGCAACCTGCCATAGCTGAAAGCTGAGCGATGCTGGGGGTGCCCATTCCCTGCAGAGGGAGCCCCAGATGTGGGGACTTGGGTTAAAATATTCTTTAAAAACCACTGAAAGGTCTCCTGCTGCCAGCATAGCAGGCCAAGTTGAAGGCATATTCCTTTCTTGCTTAAGTTCTTAGGTGGACTCCTGCTAGTCCACTTCCACTTGCCTAGAGCAAAAAAAAAAAAATCCCATATGAACCAATATATCTTCTGTATTACATAGACAGCAGTCCCCTCTTATAGTAAGGACTTAACTTATATTGCAGAACCATCCTTGTCTGTATTTCCTTTGTGCCAGGGGCAGTGCTACTACATAATCCTATTTGATATTCATAATACCTCTACATAATTGGTGTTATTATGCCCATTTTAAAGTTGGTTACCTTGCTCAAAGATCCCACAGCAAGTAAGTGGCATTAGGATTCACATTGAGTCTCCTTGGCTCAAACCCATCCTCTTAACCACTGCTCTATATTGCCTGGTCTTTTTAGGCCATTTATGTTATGACAAATGTGACCAGGTCCTGTAGCAGATTTTAGGTTCAGTCTTGCCCAAGCTCACCCCTCGACAAACTTCCATTGCCCTTTCTGAATTCACTCCATATAGCATTACTGAAGATGGATGAAATGATCCAGGCATGTTTCTTCTCTAAAGGACTTGGGGGAAGTGGAAGGTATAATGTCATCATCTAAGCTCTCTACCTCTGAGGATGTTCTTGTGAGTTTATCTCCTTTCAGGTATGGAAATGGAAATCATTAGGCTATAAGTTTCCTGTGTGTTTTACCAAGATTTCAAATGTTGAGCTAAAGGCAAGAGTGTCCAAGCAGAACTGGCTATGCCTTAACTACCAGAACAGTTACTGTTAGAATTCATAGCATGCAAACAAGTCTTGAAGGCTAGCAAGAAGCCTGATGGGACAGATTCTTGGATGAAATTCAGAACTTGCTTCCCATCCTGGTATATTCAGTTAATATGTACCAGAACAGCCATACTGGTTATCAAGATATTAAATATTTCTGTAGTGGTGGGTAAGCAGTCACTGCCTGAGCCCTCCAGATGTCCCCTCTACCACTTTAGCTTCCCTGAACCCTCCCCTGTGTCCCCCCAAACCTCCTCATATTTCAAGAACTAAATGCCTAGCTTCATAAGGGGCTCTAGTTCTTCAGCTGGCGTCCATTCTCACTGGCCAACACCTCTACTACTGCTTGTTAAATATTTCCAATATTGCCTCTGCCTGCCTCTCAGTCTATACATAAAGAATTAGCTTAATTCCTGAGATCTCCATTGCCTATCTTTATATTGAAGGGATAGGGCGTATAGATGAAAGTGAAGAATTGGAAAATAACCTGACCCTGCCAGATGATTCATCTATCATTTGAGTATAGAAATATTTTTTAAAGAGTTTAAATTTATTTATAGACAGTCTCTAAATCAAGGCTTGCAACCTCCTATGGATTGGCCAAATTTGGCCTGCAGATGGTTTTTTTTGAATGGTCAGCACTGTGTAAAAATATTGAATTCGAAGATTAAGCCAAAAAAAGACTTCATAACAACTTCCTCCCACCCCTTTATCTTGTCCTACTGCTCAACTGCACATTTGAAATCCCAGCCTATTCCCTGAAGGCATTCGAATTTGAAACCCCCGTTCTAAATATATCTAACACCATCTCAGTTCTATTAGTATTTACTTATTGGCATAGGCCAACACCCATCATACACTCTGGGACTTGAGCTATGATGCTTCTATTTTGTTTGAGAAATAGATGCAAAGCTACATTCAGAGGTAGCTAATTAAGATTAATTAAATATTTCACCAGACTTAACAGGTCTAATTAGATTTGATTCATCTTTAATTTTATTACCAATGAGCATATTTTGATGATTGTTTTATATCTTCTTAACTTCACAGGAGACAAATGCTCATCTCTTCCCTTTGGACTTTTTTCCTCCCCTGAAGGGATGTGATGGTGAGTCATCATCCGTGTTCTCCCTGACTCTTGATGCCATTAAGTAAAGCCCATCTGAGAGCTGAGGATGGAATCTGGGGCACTGGGGCAGACTCTGGCTTTGGGCCACCTCCCTGAATTATTTATGTGGAGCCAGGGTGGGTGAGTGTCCAGCCACAAAGATCCAGAACCAAGGCCAAGGGGGAGACACTGGCCTGAAATAATTGAAGAAACCACCACTGGCGCCACTGACTTGGAAGCTCCAAGTAGAACCACATGACTTCAGCTCAGGTCCAGGTGCCCCTTGACTCACTACCCAGCACTTTTGTGTTAACTCTGAAAGGAGTTCCGAGGAGCCAAGATGTCTCTCTGACCTAGTGTAAACCTGGTCCTTTGACTCATTCTTCTCAGCCACCCTGCAAGAGGTTTTAGAGAGCCTTGGGATTTTCAGAATAAACAGCAATCCCCAACCTCTAATTTTCTCCTTGCTGCACCCTTGTAATTACCTTATTGGTGTTAAGTTGATTGTATGTTTTTAATATATTTACTGAGTACCTATTATGCACAAAACACTATGAGAGTCCTGGTCGAGGTATACAGAGGTGAACAGGACAAAGATCCTCATCTTCAAGCATAATAAGTAAGTTTCATTTGGAGTGAATTTGATAGTGGTTGTTGGAAGCAATGTCTTCAGAAGAATTTTCAGGCTTCAATGAGAATCAGTGGAAAAGAATGCTGTGATCAAGTCATGATGTCTACTCTGGCACAGTACAGAAGGGTGGCAGAGTTTCATTCCTGACCAGCATCTTAATACATGAGATAACACTCTTGTCTACCACCCATTGGTCTATAATAACATACAGAACAGAGCAAAATAATCACCATAATTTACTCTGTATCGAATACACGCAAGAGTGTTCTCTTAGCTGTTTAATATACATTTACTCTCATCTTTTAAGAACACGTGGCATTGTTGCATCTTGGTCACTAGTGACTACTTTTAGACCTGGGATTTGACCTGTGTGGTCTGCATGGCTACCCCAGCTCTAGGTGCAAAGATACAAACTCTTATATTTCTAGAGTGTGGAATAGGAAGAGAGCACGGCAGTTAGAAGACTCAGATGCTAGTAAGCCATTTCACATTTACAGCCTTCAGTTTCCAAAATGTGAAATGTTGGGGACAGCTTGATGATTTCTCAAGTTCCTTCCAACTCCAGAAGTCCTATGAGGAAACCCAGCTCACTTCACTAATGTGTGGATGGACTTGATAAAAGTAATTGACAGAAAATGACCCGAACCACATGCATTTCCCTCCTCCATAAACATCCAAGAAGCTTAATTATTTGCTGTCATCCCAAGAAACAAAAGGGATGCTGCTGGAATGACCCCACACAATCCATCTGGGTAGGTTTTGGAGTCTTCTGGGTTCGGGGATGATACAGTCAAGGAAGTTGCCTAGGGTACAATGACCTTAGTACATAAAGTAAAACAAGAGAGTTATTTGTCTCTAGCAGTCATGACCAGGTCACTGAAGGTATGTGGGGAGAATATGTCCTGATAAAGGCTACAAAATTGTTAACACTTTTAATTATGTTTGGGGCACACAGCATTATAGAACCAGCTGAGTTGGCATTATTGAAAACCTTGTCAGCTGCCATTCAGTGACTCAGCCAGCCGAGGAAGCTCTTGGGAAAGTTTGCTCATGTGTTTACTCAGGTTGTTTGCCCATTCATGTCATTTTAGGAGTGTTTTTTCGAAGAATCTGACAGCCATTAATCCTAACAAACAATAGCTTTTTAATTCCAGACTATCCTTCATCACATAATTGTTAAGACAGAGGATAGTGGGCATTCTCCTAAGCTATATTTTTCCATCCTTTCCAGAATATAGTTTTGAGGAACTACAGGGGCATTTGACACATGGAAGCAGTAAGACATTTTATTATTTTTTTAAGGTATGCTTTTTGGTGAAGAAGATTGGCCCTGAGCTAACATCTGTCGCTAATCTTCCTCATTTTTTTTTTCTCCCCTAAGCCCCAGTACATAGTTGTATATCCTAGTTCTAAGTTCTTCTAGTTCTTCTATGTGGGACGCCACCACAGCATGGCTTGATGAGTGGTGTGTAGGTCTGTGCCCAGGATCTGAACTGGCAAACCTCAGGCCGCCGAAGCGGAGTGTGCAAACTTAACCACTACACCACCAGGCTGGTCTCGACATATTCATTCTTCAGATGAATATCCTAGATATTATTCATTAAACTGTGTTGCGAAACACATTTAAACTTAAAGACCTAGAGGACATTATTTATTTTATTTTATTTTGCTGCATATTTATATTCGAGTTTGAACAGAATTTATGTTACATTAAAAAAAGATTTTAAAAGCTATAGCATTCTCAGCTTAGTGTTAAATTTTGTAGATAGGGAAATGAATTTGCATCATCAGTGGGTAACTACTTATATTCTAGCTGAAGTGGGAGAGAAAAACCTCAAAACCTGCTCTGGCGAAGCCACACATTAACATCTGTGCCAGAGATAGCTGTTCATGTTGCAGGACGTCAAGTGTAAGTCGAGGCTGGCCTATGATGAAAAGGTTAATTTTCTGCAGAGCCAATTGGCATTTTATTAAAAGACAATCCCTTGGTGGTCAAATGTGTGAATCAAACATAAGGTGGGTCGCCCAAGAAACCTTCCAAAGAAATAGTGCCTGAGGCAGGGAAGCAAGTTTTATTGACCTACTATTAACATTCTGCTCAGCCACCCAGCCAAGGAGAGCCCAGCATAACCACCCAAAGAAGAGCTAAATAGGGAATAGAAAGACCTGAGAAAGGAAAAGCCATCTCTTTGTTTCATACTATCCTATCTCTTTCTGCCTTCACCCATTTGCCCCATCTTCTCATCTCTCAGCTCCTCCTGAACTATAGAGGGAAGTCAACTGCATGCATACTCAATAAATAGCCAGCAGTCACTGGATTTGTTAGTCTCTACCCAGGAAAAATTAGGTGTCTTGGTTATCTATTGCTGCATCCAAAGCTTGGTAGCTTAAAACAACTATTGGATTTGCTCATGATTTGGGGTCAGCACTTTGGGCTGGGGACAGCTGGATGGTTCTGCAGATCTTGTCTGACATCATGCATGAAACTGCCATCATCTAGTGGCTCAGCTGGGGCTGGAGATTCTGAGATGGCCTTGCTCACATTCCTGGCATTGAGTGCTGGGTCTAGCTCACAGCTCATATGTCTCCAGAAAGATAGCCTGAGCTGCTTTGTATGGTTGTAGCTTTCCAAGAGACAAGCCCCAGTACACAAGGGCTCTACAAGCCTCGGCGTGCATTCTATTTTCTGCTGTCCCACTGGCCAAAGCTAGTCAAATGGCCAAGGCCAGTCAGTGTGGGAGGGGACTGCACTAGGGCACTGATGCAGGAAGGTGTAACTCACTGAGGCCACCTGTAATAACCCACCACAGCGGGCAAAGGCAAACGGCAGAAACAAAAGCTTGTTCTAACTGACCTAGCTAGCATGAGTAAAGGAACAAAAGAATCAGGCTCCAGAACTTGGGATACTGCCTCTGGTTTGGCTTCTGAAAATACCAGGGAGAATGATGCAGATAATTTTCCCACACACAGTGAGGTCCTCAGCCCTGCTCTGAAAACTGGCTTGCTCAAAACAAATTGGGTCTTTCCAAAACATTCACTTCCCTAAGCCAGTCTAAGGTCAAAGTGAGGCCAGGCTCTATTTTTCTTGATTACTTGTTTCTGATGATCTGAATTAGTTTCCAGTCATTTCCAAATGCACCTGTTACATATAAACGTAAAAGAAAAGAAAACAAAATCCTTTTTTTTTTCTTAAGGTCATGGAGTTTTCTTGCTGTGAGGAGAAAACATAAATCAAATATTTTAGGAGTCAATAATTAAAAAAGCATACAGGGGCACCAGTGACCTCCTCTTAGAACTTCAAAATGGAGAAATTGCCTTGGCATACCCACTAGCCGAAGCAGCCCAGCTAAGTAACGGACATTCTAAAACACACTTTCTTTTGAGAGATCTATCAAATGGACCATCTGTAAGATCAGAGAATCACAAAGTTGGAAGGAATCTCAAAAGTTTCCCCTTTGCTAGTCAACTTGTGGTCTAAATTATTCAAGACAGATGGACCATCACCCTATTTTAACATCTTATGCTGATGTTTGCCTCTTGCCAAATTCCTCTCTCTCACACACATCCTTTTTTTTACGATATAAAAGAAATCATAATCTCTGGCTCGTTTGATCCATTTATAAACCTACGTAAGATAAATGGAACCTAGAAGTATTTCAGGATTTGGCTAAATCCACACAGGTCTCAGTCTTGAGAAATACAGAAAGAGTGAGAACAAAAGAGCACTAGCCATTCATATGCTCCTTACTTTCCATGGCCAAGCTAGTCATTTAATTTAAGATACATGTACCTCTTCTAAAAATTTCCTCATGTATATAACAATGTTAGCAACAACTACCATTGACTGAACGCTTATTGTGTGCCAGGCAATGGACTGAGTGCCTTGGAAAGTCAGCACAGAGATTGTGTGTCAGTCTGGGTTCACGTTGAACAGTTAGCTCACCCACAGATGAGGGAGATATTGAAAGAGAAATCAGAGCTAATAAGGCAGCCCTTAGGGATCAGGCAAATGCCAGTCCCATCATTTTAAGGCAAAATAAAAAGCCACGGGCAGGAAGGAGACTTGTAATGCTTCTTATTCTTGTGGAGGTTTTTCCCCTGAAAAACATCTGAACATAAAAAATTTTCCACACAATTGCAGGGGTTCTCATAGAGACCCTGAAACCTAATCAAGGGCACCTTAAACTCCTGGATTAAGAAAAAGAGAGAAAGAAAAAGAGCCTGATTCTTACTGGGAGCATTTTGCATGGCAGATACTTCACATACATAACAATACACCTTCTCAATGGCCATGAAAGACTGGGCTTGTGGTTCCCATTTGGCAGATCTGGAAACTGAGATCCCCAAGAAGTTTAACATGTCCAGACATCATACTGCTAGTAAGTACTAGGCAGGGATTCAAAATTGCTTCTTCCTATCTTCCCATGCTCAGCGTTTGAGTCAACCACAAAGGATAAAACAGAACGTGAGAGACTAAAGCACAACAAGGAGAGGGATTTTTTATTTATTTATTTTTATTGAAGTAACACTGGTTTATAATATTATACAAATTTTAGGTCTACATCATTATATTTTGACTTCTGTATAGACTACACGTGTTCACCACCAAAAGTCTAGTTGCTATCTGTTACTGTACACATGTGCCCCTTTACCCCTTTCACCCTCCCCTCACCCCTTTCCCTTCTGGTAACCACCAATCTGTTCTCTGTATCTATGTGTTTATCTTCCACATATGAGTGAAATCATACAGTAATTGTCACTCGCCATCTGACTTACTTTGCTTAGCATAATACCCTCAAGGTCCATTTATGTTGTCATGAATGGCAAGATTTCATCTTTTTTGTGGCTTAGTAGTATTCCATTATATACATATATACATACACCACATCTTCTTTATCCAATTATCTGTTGATGGGCACTTAGGTTTCTTCCGAGTCATGGGATTGTGAATAATGCTGCAGTGAACATAGGGGTGCATGTATCTTTTTGAGTTAGTATTTTCATGTTCTTTGGATAAATACCCGAAGTGGAATCACTGGATCATATGGTAGTTCCATTTTTAATTTTTTGAGGAATATCCATATTGTTTTCCACAGTGGCTGCATCAATTTACATTCCCATTAGCAGCATATGAGGGTTCCCTTTTCTCCCCATCCTCTTCAAGACTTGTTATTTCTTGTCTGTTTAATAATAGCCATTCTGACAGGCGTGAGGTCACATCTCGTAGTTTTGATTTGAATAATTTGTGATGTTGAACATCTTTTCATGTGAGTGACAGCCATTTTTATAAGAGGTTTATATTAGAAACTATCTCACAATAGTTATGTTAAATATATCATGATTCATCTGTACAATGGAATATTGTGCAACATTAAAAGTCCTATTTTCACAAAGTATTTAATGGCATGAGGAAATGTTCACAATAGCAAGGTCACAAAAGCAGGATTCAAATACGTATATTCAGTATAGTCTCTATACATGTACATGTCTGTGTGTGTATACACACATTGAGAAAACTTTGATGATGGAAAAAGAAGTGATTTTTTGTCTTTTTATTCATTCATCTTTGTATTACAATGATCATTTATTATTTGTATACTCAGAAAAATAGTCAATCTTTTTTAAAGGTGAAGCATGGTACCTGGATGTCCAAACTGTCTTGCAAAGCACAGAATAAGGGAGCTAGAAGGGACAATCCCCTTTTAATGATGGGAAAACTAAGGCCCAGACAAATGTGGCCTAAACTTAAACAAAGGCTTGCATAAAATTGGTGGCAATGTTGCATAATATAGTCTTTTACTTTTCCTTTTTAAGTACTTTATGAAGAAGTAAAACCTTACGTGAAAAAAAATGTTTTCACATTGACACAATGTTCTGAATCTCTGTGGCTACCTTGTAGACGGGAAAACCAAAGTAGGGCTGTCACTAGGGAGACAGACTGTCAGGCTCCTGCGAACTCTGTCTTCTGTCCCTCAGCACATCTCACCGAGGGGACACCCAGTCTCACCCCACCCAGGATTTGAAACCAAGAGAACAGGGGCTTCAGCTTCTATTCTGGAAAGCCATTTATTGAAAGCGGCTCCTTCCCTCAGGATTTCCCTCCTGGGCACATCTTCTAGAGCTTGAGTCAAGTTAAAAGCAGAACGCCCATGTGGCCCCACCACTTCCTTAGCAGAATCCACCAGAGACTTTTTCTGGCAAAGGTTTACAACGGATGGATTTCAGCCCCTGGGGAATATTCAAATATGTGTACATTTGTTTCCCTAATCGCCATAAATATTTGCATTGTCCTTATCAGTAGATTATATTATATATTTATTTTAGAACTATCATTTACAGCGTTCTCCCCTAATTGGGAAATGAAACAGCTGTTTGGCACTTAAAAAGACAAGTCGTCTTCATTGACTGATCACTTAAAGAGGACAGGGATTATAAGTATTTACTTTAGGATTTCTAAAATAGGGCTGACCAGTTCTAGGCGGAATGAAAATGATTTCTCAGGAATATTCTGCTCTAACAGACTACAGAGATACATGACAAGGAATGATGAATGGAAGAGCAGTTCCTTGAGATTAAATGGTGTTTGTTGCCAATTTAAATGGGACTGGGCAACCGCGTAGTTGGTTTTTCAGTTTGAATTGTGCCATTTACTCAATCACAATCCTTGCTGTTGAGTGTGTAATGGTGTGCAAGCCCACTAGGTCACTCCTTCATCTGCTAACTAGTGTGCCAGTGAGCAGGTCAGAGGAAAACTCCTCAAAACTGATTGTGTATTCCAAAGGGGGAAAAATACCTCTTTTAAGTTATTTTTTATCATTAATTCAAATTATAAAAACATAAAAAATAAAATGCCAATTTTTTAAAATGACTAATTTGTATTATATTATGATCTGGCATACAATAGAAGGCTTAAAACCAAGTTTGTTTTCTTTTTAACTAAACCAGATCTAAAGCCAACATTTCTGCTTGTATTTACCTACAGGAAATATAGTACATGGTGAATATTGGCTTTTTCTGGCTTTGCCCACATAAAAATGCAATGCTTATATATGAAAAAGTGACTATACTTTGGGGGAAAAAATAAAGTGAGTTCACCCTTAGTGTAGCTATGCAAATATAAGAGGAAATGGTTGTGTTTACTAATGTCATATCTAGTTAACAGTGTGTGAAGTTTAATTTTAAAATCCTATATGAATAGTTTATTGCATACAAATGTGGTCAGTTAAAACACATTTCTTAAAGCATAACAAATTTAAATAGATTTATATCAACATGGCTTTCCAATCCACCGTCATTATCAAATTATTTCACATTACCTTCAAGGGGAAATGGTTTTGTGCCCAGTGGTAAACATAGTTTTAGCACTCTGCTTTGAAGGGGGGGTGTTGTGTGTGGAGTGCGGAAATAACTCACCACTTTAGTTCACGGTATTAGACATTTTTGAATAATAGCCAAAGGGTTCTTGTCAGTTTCAGGAATTTACTGAGTACACACTTTCACTTTTCAGAAGTGGGCCTGGAATCAAACTTTTAATAGAATGAGATAGCAAGTCTGTGTCATAGACTCCAGAAATGGCTTAAGGGTTCTTTTTAGAATTTCCACATAATAGGAATGTTCAAACAAGTCAATAAAACTAAACTTCGGAGCCAAGCAGTCACGGTGGGAAAATGACCACTTAAAGATTGCCAAGAGAAAAGACAAGCACGTTGAACTTCAAATGGTGATGGAGAGACCAGGCATGGGGCAAGGCCTAGGAGAGTGGTTACCCATGGGGTTTTCAAGTTAACAGTCTTGGATCAAAAGGCAGAGTCTTTTTGTTACTTTGGTTGTGACCTCAGACAAATCATGCAATTTCTCTCAAAGTGATTTATGTCATCTCTGCCATCAGAATAATAGCACCATGTACCCGCACTGGTAACATTTAAGGCAGCTGTAAATGTTATATTTATTTCTGTGATTCTTTAATATTTGTCTCCTCTTTCAGACATTAAGTTCCTTTAAATCAAGGCCCTGCTCATCCTTATATCTCCAGCATCAATCACATGCCTGGCACACAGCAGGCACTCAATGATGATTTGTTACATAAGATCCTGTTATACTGGAAAATTATGGAGAGCAAATGACACAATCGATACAGTGTTTAGCCCAGTGCCTTCACAGAGGCAATCTCCAATACATGTGAGATCATTGGTGGTGTTATAATTATTATTTGCATTAGATCATGTCTGTTAAGTAAATAAATTCCAGGCTCTTTCAGGATAAAGCTCACTAAGTAACTCCAATTGGGGGACACTAAGGAACCATATCTTATTAGTTCAATTTCTAGTGGTCAGGCCTAAGGAAATCACTAAAGTTTGGCTTCTTAGCCAAAATAGCAATTCATCAGTTTGCAATAGAAGATACATATATTTTTTAGGAATTAGGACCTTCTGAAATCAATGTAGTTGGAACACAGTATTAATAGTCAGAAAGCTGCTTGTGAGCTCTGAATCAGAACAGAGGGCACTGTCTCTATGACCCTGTGGCATGTGTGAGACAGGCCACACACTTACCTGGATTCCACAATTCTGGTACCTTTCTGGTGGCTCACAAGTTTGTATCCACCAAATACCTCCAAACACAAGGCCTCTCTTTCTCTTTACCCTCACCCTGAGAGAATGAAAGATGAATGCTGCCAGATCTGTCCTGTCTACGCTTAATATAATTTTGAGGCTGAAAGGAACCTTAGGGAACATCTATTTCCCTAAACCTGACACCTATATAATAGATGACAAAAGTGAGTCTCAAAGAAGTGACTTTCCCAAGGAAATACAGATGGATGGTAACAAAGCAAGGGCCTCATCTTAGTTTCCTAACTTCTAGTCCTTCCAGATCATTCTTCAGCTTTATCTGATATTCCCTATTGTGGTAGTCTGAAAAACGCTCCCCCAGTCATTATTCACCTCCTAATCCCTGGCTCCCATACATGTTACCTCATATGGAAAAGTGTCTTTGCAGGTGTGGTTAAGTTAAGGATCTTGAGATGGGGAGAATATGCTGGATTATCTAAATGAATCACATGTTTCTTTATAAGAACTAGGGAAAGGGGGATCAGAAACACATAGAGGAAAAGGTGATGGGAAGAAGCAGCAGACAGAGATTTGAAGATGCTGGCTTTGAAGACTGGAGTGATGCAGCCACAAATCAAAGAATGCTGGCTGCCATCAGGAGCTGGAGGAGGCAAGGAAGGGATTCTCCCCTAGGGCCTCTGCAGGGAGCAGCCCCACCAACACCTTGATTTTGGCCCAATGATACTGATTGCACACTTTGGCCTCCAGAACTGTGAGAGAATAAATCTCTGCTGTTTCAAGTTACCAAGTTTATGGTAATTTGTTATAACAGCCACAGGAAACTACTATACCTGTGAAAGCAGAAGTCAGATTTTCCTATTTAAAAAAATTGTAGGCATATGATATGACCACAGGGCAAAATACTTTATTTACAGACCGTTCTGGAAATTACACACAATTCTTGGTTCAAAACCACCTTTTACAACATAACGTCTCAGAGTTAGCTGGACTATAGTTGTATTTTACATATATTTAGAAGAGATTTTTGCTGATCAGATTTTTAGATGCCTTTATGAGACACTTTTGTCTTACAAACAATACATACATCGATTATCACTCTACATGTTACTTTATCAAAGAACCAGTTTCATTATATCATGTTGATTTTGTTAGCTTCAGTTTCAGAGGACGATTTTATTTTTAACTTTCTCTGAAAGCTAGACATACTCTATTTGGGAAAATGAAATCCCCAGACACTCCCCACAGCAATTATGCTTCATCACTCTTCCCATCAGTGGATTTATCTATTGCATAAATTGGCTCATACGTAATTGGTTGGTATTTTTTGACCTTAAAGAAAACAGTGTGTAAGCCAGCACTGGAAAGGATCCTTTAGCATTGGTTGAAGATTAGTAGGCTACCCTTTATTTTTTTTATGAGGAAGTACAATTACGTAAAGTAGATAGCAGAATAAAAGGGTATTTATTGCTAGGACTAAATGTTTTTCTAAATAAATTTTAACTGAGAGTAGAATTTTAAATAGCCAACAAGGTATTGGTCCAAAGGTTTTTGTGATCATTTATAGGTTATATATTTCTAGGCACTGTTTCCAGTGACAATTCTGGAATTGGAATTGTATTGATTTGTGTGAGTGTGCTCATCGAAAGTCTCCATAGAGTAAATATAGGGAACAAAGTCACTGTGCCTTATATAATGAATTCACTAATAAAAAATTATATATTGTGACAAAGTTTGTAAGCTCATCTATCGGATATTTTATCAAAGGAACCAACAGAGAAAAATCTGACGTTCACCACTGAAGTAAGGAGGAAATGCTCCCCAGAAACAGAGAAGTAAACGAAGGTCATGTTCTCTTAAAGAACAGCAAGAGTCATCTGTTAGTTGAACCATAGGAAATTGCCATTTTGTAGGTCAGAAAATGGTAGAATGATAGCAATTCCCTGAGATTCAATTTAGTAGTTTGCTTGGAATTGATTGGTCTTGTACGGTATAAAAGTGAATGGATTCAAAGGTATGCCATGAATACTTGACTCCTTATGATCTATTTCCCCACTTTGTCCCTTTGAACCAGTTTACCTTTCATAGGCCTGACAGTATTGTTCTTGTAAGATTTGGTATTAATATTTAAAGAGAAGAGTGGAATTTTCCACTTTTCAAATGGCTGACATTCTACATGGAACAATCTGATACCCAAAAATGATCAAAAACCCATTAGAACAGGAAATGAATGAGGCGAGTATTACCCTCTTTTCCATCCCCTCACCCAGTCTAGGCGAAAAAGAACCTTCCGCTATCTCTTACCGTGAAGCTCATTACTGGACCTTTTACAATCTGTGGAATCCAAATGAAGCAAGCACCACCAGGTCTCAGAAGGGAGTGCAGATCTTCCTAATAAGGTAATTATTTTAAACATTAGCTACCTTCAAATCAAATGTTTCCACTTAGCCTGGGATCTTTTTCCCCCAACCTACCAGGTAAGAATTTATCTCAGTTGGTTTTTAGAGGAGCCCTCACAAATTAGAGTCAGGGCGGCATCAAGTTCATCCTTGATGTTAGGGCTGGTCAGAGCCCCAAGAGGAAAACAATAGTGTAGTCAAATTGGGTAATTTGAGAAGAAATTAACAAAGGTGTGGGCAGAGTATAGAGATACCACATGGGATTGTGTCATACTGTGGGACTAGTGCTATAGACTGAATGTGTGCTCCCCAAATTCACATGTTGTAAACCTAATGCCCAATGGGATGGTACTTTGAGGTGGGGCCTTTGGGAAGTGACTAGGTCATGGGAGTGGAGCCCTCACAAATGGGATTAGTGCCCTTATAAAAGAGTCTTGAGAGAGATCCCTGGGCCCTTCCACCATGTAAGGACACAGCAAAAAGATGCCTGTCTATGAACCAGGAAGCCCTCACCAAACACCTAATCCACTGGTGTCTTAATTTTGGACTTCCTAGCCTGAAGAACTGTGAGAAATAAATTTCTGTTGTTTAGAGGCCATCCAGTGGAGGATGTTTAGTTATAGCAGCCCTAATGGATGAAGACAGCTAGTAAAGGTCATGGCACTGTGTACACTTCTAGGCCTGAAGCGTGTGTGTGTGTGTGTGTGTGTGTGTGTGTGAGAGAGAGAAAGAGAGAGAGAGAAAGAGATAGAGAGAGAGAGGGACAGAGAGAGAGAGAAAGAGAGAGAGAGAGAGAGAGGGACAGAGAGAGAGAGACAGACAGAGAGAGAGAAAATGGGAGGTGTGTGAAGAAGCCTGTCTGACAAGAACCATGACAGCTCTATGCGAAGGGAATCTGGGGAATAAAAGTTCTAATTTACTCTTTCCTCTCTCCATCTCCTGTTGGTGTATTTCACTGAGCCCACCGTTAGCCAGAGGGCAGGAGAATCTGTTAATACAGTCCCTAAAGGCTAGCCTTCTGGGACACTAGGCAGAGTGGAGAAGGGTGGAGAGTGGATCTAGGGAGGCAAAAGGCATTATCCAGCACGGTTCCCAATATATACACACAGCCCAGTTGGAGCATAGCTTTGAGTGCCATGGGTAACAAGTAGGTGATTGCTACGTGTGCATTAAAGCAAATCAAATTCATGTTCTTATTAGACACAGCGTATGGACATGAAGAATGGGAAGAGAGAGCAACTAGTATTTATTAAGTGTCTGTTATATCCCAGACACTATTGTGGGTGATTTCCATATGTCATCTCAGTTAATTCTCAGAAGGGCGATATCCTACAGATAAAAACACTGAGACTAAACAACTTCACTTACTTCTCCAAGATCATATAGCTAGTGGTTAGCTGAGATGGGATTCATACCACGTTTAACTAAACTCGAAGTCCCTGATGATTTCACCATTACATGTGATGTCTCCATGCTTGTCTATAATTTGAGAACTGAAGGTTTAAATACGTGCATCTTCAGTAAATACACACATGTATCTATGCCAGGCCTCAAGGGTCAGAAATATCATATTTGTATCAACTTACATGACCTCAATACATGTTGGTCTAGTATCTTCCAAAATGTACCACCCGCTTAGATCTCTCACAGCGTATTTGCATATTCCTCTCTCTGCCTAGAATGTCCTCTCTCAACCTCCCCCTCAACCACCACCATTTTCACCAGTCAAAATCTTCATATCCTTCAAGGCCCAACATAGATGTTACCATTTCTGAAAAACCTGATTCCTAGGTTTCTCAGAATTAATAGCTTCTCTCCTTTGTTATCCAAATATCTCATGTAGAACATCTATTACCATTAAGTTTTTATGACAGTAAGTTGTATGTGTTTTGTTCCTTAGCCTAGGTAGTAGACATTTGTGGGGTTTGCCTTCACAGCATCTATTCCCCGTTCTTTGGGTGTCAGTGTCCTGAGGTTCCTTTGGGGAACCATCCCTCCCCTAGTCTCCTTCCTTGTTTTAGTTTGGAGCTGTCTCTATCACAACTCCAGGAGTGCCCATGTGACCCAGGCTTGGCCAATAAGAGTACCCCTTCTTCCTGGACTCAGTGATTAGAATGGAAATGGGCCCAGGACCAATCACAACCACTCAAGGCTAATCCTTGGACTTTTGCTGAAACAAGCAAGAGATATGATTTGGGGGTGGAGGGGGCAAGTCTTTTTGTTTTCCTTTTTTTTTGGATTTCAATCAGGCAATATAAAATCTGGAGCCACTATGTAGAGACAGCTGGTAATAGTAAAGCGGCCGCAGAAGAAATTGGAGTAAAAAGATGCGAAGAGGCCAAATCCTGATGACATCTGCTGAACTGTTGAACCGTTTGGTCTAGCCAGCGCTGCTTCAGGTTTTCCAAGTTTATGAGCTGGTACATTTCAGTTTTTAGATACTTGCAACCAAAAAATCCTAATATAACTACCAACAGAGCATCTGGTATACTGGAAAACATTCACTGAACTATTAAAAGGAATCCTCACAAAGTGATATTTGTCCAAGTGTCAAAGTCCTAAAACTCAAATGGAGACGACGATCAGCTTTCACACTCTTCGCTTCAGTTTTAAGACAGTACTTGGAATGTGTTTGCTAAAGACAGACAGAACTTTCTGTTCTCCTCTAGCACATAACACAATCAGAGGGAAGATGCATTGTGGTTGAATAATGCATGAGGTAGCAAGGGCCAAGCCTGATGTTTCCAAGGTGTTGAAAACTTATGATCAGCCTGCTGATTTTTTCAACCCATCTGCTAAGCTGCTCCTGAGGGTCACTGACAGTTTCTGTGAAGGGAACATGTTTAGAATACTGTTTCCTACTCTGTAGGAAAAATAAGATTAGGATTTTCCTTTCTAGTGTCCTGTTAATTTCCCTTATCCATACCCATCTGTCCCTGGGCATTCTCCTCCGACAATAGTAGACACTTTCTGCAGTTTCTGAACTGTTCACAATCATTCCGTTAGGTTTCACTTAACCTGAAGCAATAGGCTGACAAAAGCCACGCTTGGGAATTTCACAGCTGACTGGACTAGAGAGGGGAGCCTGAAGTGAGCTAGGCAGTTTTTCCCTGGAATCTGGAATTAGAGCAGAGAGTCAGAGAATGGAATTGATTCAGTCATTCTATGTGCCTGGAACTACAACATGTGGCCTTGGGAGCTGTGGGTGGGCATCTTCCTCCAACCATGTGGAATGAGGAGCTGAGTGTGCTGAGACAAAAAAAAAAAGAAAAAAAATGAAGCAGATGTGCAGATATAAGCAGAGATGGAGAGTGTGTATTTCCTGGTTCCTGCCATCCCTCCGGTTCACTATTCTAGTCGTTTCCAAGCCCTCACTGCATTCCTGCTCACAATTCCATTGTAACACTTTATACTAGATACTCATTTTTTGATTAAGCTAACCCAACTTGATGCTGGTTCAAAGCAACCAAAAAAAAAAAAAAACCCAAACAACACAAAACCTCGTACATTAGCCAAAAAATTCTTAAGATGGGGAATTACCTAGGCGAGAAGAAATATCCCGACTGAGAGAAACAAAACAAAAATCATCAAGCAGAGTTGGCAATAGTCATTCCAAAATCTTTAAAGAGACGTCTCTCAGCTCTGAGAAGAGAAAAAGAAACATTCTCAGTCGGCCAGCTGTGCAGAACTGAAATAAAATGGACCTACTCCACGGATTCACGTAGTTGCTGAAAGTGAATTCCTTTCTGCAGTCTTCAGCCTGCAACTGAGCCATGAAATGTATTCCCAGTTAAAAATTCCTTCCCAAGTCCTATCTCATGACTTCACAAAGTTGTCTGCACACAAGAGCAACTCTCAAGCTAAGAGATGTCATGTTTGCATCATCGCTGACATGTAGACAAGTGTTTAGATGGTCCATTAAGTAAATGCCCCTTACAAGTATGGGGCACATCTGGTGGTTTGACAGCCCTGCCCTGCCTCTGTATGGCTGGAAATCCCCAGCTTGGATCATTAAGGAGAAACAGGCACGATTATTGTGTCAAAACACATTAGTGTATTTTATTCTGCCTTTGCAGTTGCCTATTGGCATTTGATGAAGCTGAAGAGATTTCAGGTTATGAAACCTGTGTTTCCTCCTTGTCTTTGTTTTGAAAATAGGTGTGGCATAATGTGAATAGGAATATCACTTAAGCTTCAGGCCAATTCTCCACAACCAACAAATGGATTGGTAACCTCATCAAAAAATCTATCCCTGTTCCTTTTTTCTTGTCTGTTTTCTGAGCAAACGAGCTATTGAAAATAACAACAGAAAGGATGTCCCCTTTTATCCTTGAAAAATAAAAAGAAATTACCTTTCCCTTACTTTAATTGTAAAATGATTATCCACATTATTGGACATCCTTTGGAAATATCTGGATAAAAATACAAACAGCATGCTAATGAAATCTGCAGATGATACTAAACTGGGAAGTGCTATTTTCATCATTAATGACAATGGATCAGGCAGCCAGACTCAACAACAGTATCAGTGAGAGGGGAAGGATGCAGTAGAGAAAGTCACATTTGTGAGAAAGGCAAAAGGAGCTAGAAAAATTAAAATGAATATGAAACCCAGATGCAGTATGAGTGGTGGGCAAGTGAGCCTTGAAAATTCACTTGTCAAGCCAACATGGACATGAGTGGACGGCCAATTAGAGATCCCTGGACTCTGAAGAGTGAGCTATTTTTAGTTCCACAAGTAGAGGCATTGTATCTCAAAACAGATAGCCTTTTCTTCCAAAACTTTAATAAGACCGCACCTGGCATAGGGTGTTCAGTTCTGGAACAGCACCAGAATGATGTTAAAAAAAAAAACCCAACTCTTATATATAAAATTTCAGGGGTTTTTTCTTTTAAAGAAAGGAATGCAGCCACCTTTATTTTTTAGCAATTATTAACAATACATGAGCTGCTTTTATTGATTGGGATCATCCTTGAGTGTATCTGTAAGAAATGTGATACCTAGTAGGCATCCTAAAATTAACATAGTCAAACCTGAGCTCTGATCTCCTCCCCACCACTCCCACCAAACCTGCCCTTTCCTCATTCTTCTTTGTCTCAGTTATTGGAATTCCATCCTTCAAGTTATTCAGGCTTTAGAGTGATCCTGAACTCTATTCCTTCTCTCAAACTACACATTCTGTACATCAGCAAATCCTGTTGGCTCTAGCTTCAGAGTAGATCCAGAATCTGACCATGTGTCACCACCTTCATTGGTACTAAGCTGACCCAAGCCACCAGGACCTCTCACTATGTTTATTGCAATAATATCCTAGCTGGTCTTTATGACGCTGTTAAAATAAAGGTCAGATGATGTCACTTCCCTTCTCACTAGTCTTCATTGGCTTCCCAAATCAGTGTATAAAGGCCAACAAGACCCTTTGTGGTCCGGTAACTCTTATCTTTCTGATCACATCTTCTTCCACTCTTGCCTTGCCCACTCAACTCTGTTTTATTCCTACACCTAGAAGACAGCTGATTACACAGAAGGGGCTCCATAAATATTTGCTGGAAAATGGAATGCAACTTGATGCCTGTTGGCATGTTGGCAATGCCAGCTTTCATAATCAAAATACTTGATCAGAGTCAGTAAATTCTAAAAAGTATCTAAATTCAAATCCAAAGAGCACCTCCAAATCTAGAGCAGAGGTAGGTATGCTTTTAAAATAACTTCCTTTGTCTACACAGTACATGGAACTTCCACTCAGAGGCAAAATAGCATTGTTTTCTAAGCTGGCACCATTTCTAGCTAGAAAGCTGCAGTATTTTATTTTTAATCAGTAGGGAATATATTTGTAGAAGTATGCAATGGCTAAGCTAAGGGACTTTAAAAATAAATCTCAGAAATAAGGAAAGTGATGCTCAGAAAAGTGAATCTAGTAGAAAGAACACTGACTCTGCAATCAGACAGGAGCTAACACTGTCAAGTGGTGTTCTCAGAATTTATCTGTACTAACTTGCTTAGCATTCACAACAACCCTAGGAGACAGGAACTGTTGTTTTTATTCCCATTACAGACATGGGAAAACTAAGGCAGAGAAAGTGGGAATAATTTGTCCAAGACCCTTCATCTCTCAGGAGATGGAGGTTAGGATTTAAATTCAGGCAGGTCTGGTCCCGGAGTCCATGTTCTTATACACTGTGCCAGGGGTACTCAAACTCTTTGCTTTCAGGACTCCCTTACACTACTAAAAAATATTCAGGACCCCAAAATTCCTTGTTTATGTGCATTATACCTATCAGTACTTCTTGTATTCAAAATCAAAATTTAAGAAATTTAAAACATATTTCCTTATAAGACATTTAAAAATAAAAATAATAAACTCATTATATGTTAACATAAATAACATATCTTAAGAGGAACAACCATATTTTCCAAAACATTTGGCAAAAAGAATAGCATTGTTTTACATGCAATCTCTGACTTAATAAAAGACAGTCTGATGATCATATCTGTTCCTGCCTTCAGTCTGTTATGATATGTTGTTTTGATTGAAGTACATAAAGAAAATCCAACTTCACATAGATACATAACTAGAAATACTTTAATAGCTTTTTCAGATAATTGTAGCTGTTCTTTGATAGTATGCCAAACTCAACACGTGCTTTTTCGTAAAGGTTAGTTGCAATGTGGAATCTGAAACCGTATCCATGAACTTTTCATACTCTGTTATAATAAAATCCATGGGTCCATTTTGTATTTTCAATGGTTCTTTTACCCAGGCATGACTTTCTAACAGTGTGCACTGGACATGTGGAAGATACTAGTTCAGTGAGTTTGGAAGATCTTCCAAAAATTGTTTTAAAAAAAACAGGTTCAGTAATGTCACCATTCTCATTTTAAAAAGGTTTTAAGAATTGAAAAGCTGACAAGCTCATGGTGTCAGACACAAGTTGTCTGAAGTTCTAATCTTTGCTCGAAAGCCCAAACTGTATTATTGGCAAAAAATACGTTCAGGTTATTGTCCCAGAGGCCTTTATGTTCATTGATACAGCATATATTTCTAGGCATTAGCTCCCAGTTATGTTTTTATCTTCTGAAACTTTATTGATTTCTGTGAGTGTATTTATCAGAAGTCCTCATGTAGTATCTCTAGGGAGATAGCTACTTTAACTCATACAACTAACATCACTAATAAAAACTGAATATTTTGCTAGGACATCAACAGCTTTATTCACTATTGCTTTTGAGCTATCAGTGCAGATGTCAACACAATAAAAAAGATAAATAATGTGTTGGTGTTATTATGCAAATAGTTTTGACCGCACCATCCCTTGAAGAGGCCTTAGACATGATGAGGGGTCCACAACCCACACTTTGAGAACTGTTGCACTAGGCTGACCATCTCTCCTATCCACGTCCTACTTCTTACAAGTTGTGCCACTTTAGCTTCTCCAAGCGTCAGTTTTCTCACTTGTAAAATGCAGATATTAATACACAATTCCCATCTTACAAAATTATCTTGACACTTTGAGATAAGCATATGTTAAGCTCCTGGCAAAGTATCTGACATACAGTAGGTGCTTGAAAAATGGCAGCTGTCATGACCATTGCCCAATCCCACAAGTTATTGGCAAAGCTAGAACCCAGACGCATATTTTCTGATTCCTGCCCAGAGCTCTCCCGGCGAAATCACATCGGCAGGAGCAGAAGAGATCCCCTGTGGTGGTTGTTACAACAAGGAGCAAAGAAGTCGATTCAGTTGATTCGATTGATTCAGTGGTCTCCCTGGTTAATGTCCTTGATGATAAACGGAAGCAGTTAAGTGGAGTCGTTAAAAATATGTACGACCTGCAATTGGGTCATGAATTAGCTGTGTACTAGCTCTGTAACCTTGTGCAAGGTCTCTGAGCCTCAGGTCTCTCTTCTCTATTATTGGATGGTAATAGCACCTTCCTTCTGAGGTTGCTATGAGAATCAAATGAGATAATGCACAAATAGAGTAAAGTACCAGCCCAATATAAATGCTCAATAATGGTTAGCTGCTTGCTATCATCATAATAATGACTATTGTTATTATCTTCATAGCTCAATAACACTTCTTCTAGGCAGCCTGTTCAGACCTCTAATGAAGGTCCCCATTTTAAGATGTCATCACTCCTGCACCTCTCCTTCATTGGACTTAATATCGTTGCAATATTATATTTTAATATGTGATTATTTGATTAACATTTATCATACACATTAGGCTCTAAGCTCAGTACGACAGGGACGGGGTCTGTTATGCTCATTTTATCCCCAGCACCTGGCTCAGTGCCCAGCACAAAGCAGGTTTCTGTAAATACCTATTGAAGAAATGAATGAAATAATTAATTTACTAGCTTAGCAAAGCATAGTTTTACTCCATTATATAATACATCTGACTTTCCTCGAGCACGTGTTACTCAAAGTGTGATTTGTGCACCAGGAAGCTTGTTGGAAACGCAGAATCTCAGGCTCCAGCCCAGACCTACAGTCTAAACATGCACTTTAACCAAATCCCCAAGTAACTGACATGCTCCTCAAAGTTTCTGAAGTACGGACCTCTGCCTACTCTTCACCAATCCCTTTGAGAGAGAGAGAGTGAGAAGGGAAGAGGAGGGCAGGGAGAAGGGAGGGGAAGGGGAGGGAAAGAGGAGGGGGAGGGGAGGGGGAGGGGAGGAATGGAATGAAAAAACCCACAGTCACTCAATTTCCTGGGCAGAGCAGTGCTCCCTTCCACAATTCCAGGTCTCATTACACTCCCAATGCAAACATTATTACAAATATTACCATTGCTAAAATCCAGCTGCATTTTTATTTTTTTCAGGCCCAGCCTGGCTGCTCTGATTTCCTATTCACATATGATTTTTTCCAGAAGACTATTTTGGCCTCGGTTGAATAATTTGTTTCAGAAACTTTACATCCTAAAATATTCTCTGGAGGAGACAGAAACACCATCTGTGCCCACTCCTGGAAAAACAGCCCTGAGCCATGAAGTAGGAGTGTCAGAGTTGCAAAATTTGAATGCCTGCTTGTCCACCACAACCTCAGAAAGAGAAGAGAAAAACAAACATCAAAATCCCTTCTTCTATAATAGCACCAAACCAATCTCACTCCAATAATCCAAAGAGATTATAAAATATGCATGGTACCCAGCTGACCCCTAGAAAACTTACAGCCTAGCTTTTTAATACAAAGGTTATTATTTTTAGAATTGATTTTCACCCTCAAATGGTAAAGCACATTGATCATTGGAAAATGATACAAGAACTCAAAAGAGATTCAATGAATGGGTCGTTTGCCTATGTTTAATCTTACATATTTTGTGGGACCCGATTGCAAAATTCCCTTTGCTACAGTGTCCGCTGCTCCCAAGGGAAGAAAATGGGCCTGGCCAGAAGCAACACACATTTCACTCAGTTGGGTCCTCCCTCCCGGCAGCACATAGAAGGACTTGGCAAGACCTGAACCTGAGAGCTGATGATTATCAAATGGCATTTGAATTTGCTGCTGCATGTTCTCCCATAGCTTCTTACTTGCCTGGGACTCTCCTCTTTCTGCCTCTCTCCCTTCTGTTTCCTATAGATGTAAGAATAAAGAAGTTGCAGAATCTAGAGAATTAACCCCCAGAGTAAGTCTGCCCCTGTGGTCATGGGTCCCCTCCCCTAACTCTTCATTTGGGTTCCTCTAGGGTCACGGGCCTGGACACATGTTGAGAAGAGGATGACAGGAGTTAGGGTATAAGACAGAGATCTAAGCTAAAATAACAGCTGTCCCGATGATCTAGTCCAACCAGATGAGCCAAGGGGCCCAAATGGGGCCTTTCTCCCCATCTGTAAACACACCAAACACAGTACCACTGATTACTTGGAAAAGGGAAGTTACCAGCCCAGCCCAGTGTAATGTAAAGAAATTGGGCTTTGGAGCCATAAAGCTCAGAAGTTGAACCCTGGCTCTCACACTGGCTAGCCATGCCTCCTTGGGAAAATTGTATTTTATTATTTGAGCCTCATTTTCCTCATCTTTAAAAAAAAAAAAGTAGGTATATAATATCCCTTTATGGGGTTCTGTGCGGATCAAAGCAGATTTTGTTACATAATGCCCCTGGCATGTTGGCAACTCTCAAGAAGTGTTAGCTGCCCTCTCCCTTTTTCACTTCCCTGCAGAATGTACCATGAGATATTTCCTTGGCCCTGAAAATGCTGATGGGCAAAGAAAAGAAGAAATGAGGGAGGAGCAATGGAAAAGGGGAAAAGGAAGAAAAGAAAGAGTGAGCTGGTATTTATCTACAAGCATGACTTAAAGAAAACTTGGCTGTCAAATAAGTGTAGTTCTTGAAGTCATGGTTAAAAGGAATTCTCTTTTCAACATAAAGTCTACCATAAGCATGTTTTTTGTTTATTTTTTCCCCATTAGCTATTCTAGCATTATTCACATTTTAAAAGCCACTAGTGCCTCTCATTGTTGAAATAAACTCTTTCTGCCATCCAGACACTTCATTATTAGTCCTAACCAGATTCTGGGAAGAGGATTATAATGGCGCTCAGTCAGAGCTTTGAGCCTTGCTCTGGTGGCACTGGGACCTGATCCCCTTCTTGCCATAATACTTGGGCTGCTTTATGAGAGGAGAAATGTGGAGGAGAGGAAAACACTTGGAGACTTATGGGGAGTCAGGAGAAGGAGTCTTAATCCACGGAGCTCTTGGTGCCAGGCATAAGACAATCTCTAAATTGTAGCAGAGAGAATAGCAACCTCAAGATGTCTGTTATATGTTTCAGCAGGTAAGTCTAGGCTGACACGAAGGCAATCCTCCTACAGTCCTTTCCTGTGTTGGTGATGGATGAAGTTGGTTTGTCTAGAGTGAGGACACAAGGGGTGAGACCAAATTGAAAGGTAAGGGCAGTTGAGCATCTACGAGCATCATCAATGTGCTATTCCTGAGGCCTGCTGATTTAGGCATCATTCTATTCTAGACATTTCTACCCACTTTGAATGCTACGTTACTTAAAACATTCCTGTAGACCCTTCAGTTGTTTTACCACCCTCGCACCACCAACAGCAGTCTCATAATACTTTAATTTTATGAAAAATGGCCAGACCTTTATAGTTCCATAACTATTATTCATTTTGAACCACAGTTGACTTTCTCTGTAGGATTTCTGACATAGTGGTTAGAAACTATGGCTGCACGTTGGAATCACCTGAGAATCCCAATGCCCAGGCCTTACCTCATATCAATTAAATCTGAGTCTTTGGGAGCTGGACATAGGCATTGGGATTGTTTTAAAAAGCTCCCCAGGTGACTCTAATTTGAAATCAAGTCTGAGAACTAGATCATAGTTTAAAGGTGCTGTGAGTGGAGTTGGGGGGATGAACAGATCTAACTTGACTTTGAAATAAGTCAAGCAAGACACTCAGCATTGATTGATCCTTACACTGGGCAACTAAAGGAGGCAATGAGAAAGTTCTCTGCACCTTTTTGCATACCTTGTGAAACATTTAATGTAAGGTCAGATTTGCCTATGGCAAGTGTCAAGTTCCCCAGGAAGTAGAGTAGGTAAGCCTAGAACCCTGATCTTTTAAAAATCTTCACAAACATTTGCGCCCACATTCTCTGTACCAGGCACAATGCAAGTTTCTAGTGATATGATGATGACAACGATGATGATACTAATATTATTATAATTAACAATAACAACTAACATTCACTGAGTGCCTACTCTGGCCATGTACCACACTAAATACTGTATGTGTATTTCTAATTTAACCATCCGATAAACAGTGAAGTAAATACTATTAGCCTTTCCTTACTCTGGATGGGATTTATAGAGGTTAAATAATTTTCCCGAGATTACTGAGCTCGAACATGTCAGGGGGGAGACTTTAAGCTGAGAATTTAAACCTCATTTGACATGCAACAATGAATTAGGTAAATGAGGCAGTGTTCCACTTTTTTCTTGGTGAGGAAGATTGGCCCTGAGCTAACATCTGTTGCCTAATCTTTCTCTTTTTTTTGAGGAAGACTGTCACTGAGCTAATATCTGTGCCAATTTTCCTCTATTTTATATGTGGGACACCGCCACAGCATGGCTTGATGAGCAGTGTGTAGGTCCAGACCTGGGATCCGAACCTGTGAATCCTGGGCTGCCGAAGCGGAGCACGTGAACTTAACTGCTATACCACCGGGCCGGCTCCAGCATCCCAGTTTTTAATTAAGATTTTCATTATTTTATTTTGGCATCACCAGATCTAGCACAATGGTAGCCCCATGATATTTTGCATAAAATATTTGCTGATTAGACAGATTCCTGCCCTCTCAGCCTGGTATGGAAAACAGGTATATGATGATTGTAATACAGTGTATTAGCAGACGCCTGAAGTTTTGACAGAACACAAATAAGAGGCAAGTAATTCTGCTTAGGTGGAGAGGATGGTGTCAGGACAGGCTTACAAATAGGAGAGGGTATTTATTGGAGGGCTTTAAAGACTAAATAGGAGCCAGCCAGAGCAGAAAAGAAAGAAGCATGCCAAATGGAGGGAACAGAAAAACCAAAAAGGCACAAAAATGTGAGGAATTCTGGAGAAATGATCAGCCTCTATCAGTGGTTCTCAAAATTAGTGTACACTGGAATCACCCAGAGGCTTGTTAAAACCCAGATTGCTGGGCCCGATCACCAGAGCTTCTGATTCAGCAGGACTGTGTGAGACCAAGAATTTGCATTTCTAATGAGCTCTCAGGTGATGCCAATCTTTCCTGTCCAGGGGCCACACTTTGTTGGGAGCCCTGGGCTACAGGGAAGGACCATCTGGAAACCCCCACAGCTTGTGCGTGTAGGAGAGGCCTGCCAAAGTCAGCAAGACTTGCACCAAAAGAAAATTCCCGGAAGAGATGAGGATTTCTTCTCTTCCTGCACGGAGTGGTGGTTAAATTTTACTGTTGGTTTTGGGAGCAATTCGTACTGAAGCTGTCCAGTGGGAGGAAGCAGAGAAACAACAACTTGGGACTGAAACGAGGGAACCTGGGATTTTTACTGCCTTTCTACCCCATCGGTGCCCCTATTCACATGTTAGTGAGGGCCTGCGGCTATAGGAATGAAGCACACTAGCTCTTTTGTTGGTGAGCGAGTGTTTGAGTCCAATTCACAGGGAAGATGGCATTTTTCACAGCTCTTCCTCCAGTTTTGGCCCTGTGTCTGCTGACCACAGGTGAGTTCCTGTGTTTATCATCAAGATGATCTGTTGACCGCCAATGGCCTCAAGTGCCACAAGGGGTGAGGGGACATGTCAGGAATGCTCTCACACACAGAGGATGGACAGGATGCTGGAATGCCCGGCTCAGTTGGACAGCGCTGCGACAGATGACATCCTTGTGAAACTCTTCCTTTTCCTCGACTTCTAACTCAATCACCAGCTTTGCTTTTCTCACTTTCCAGGATGGCAAAACCTAGGTTGCAGCTGCCATTGCTCTCCAACCCTTTCAAATGGGGTCAGCAACTCTGAAGGGCCTGCCTCCAATACTAGGATCTCTCTCTCTCGACTCCTGACCCACCTAGGACACATACCAGCTAGATCTGGAGGTCATATTTGTCCATTAATTGGAGAACATGAGGCATCTAGCTCCAGTCCCTGCTTTTTTCACTAGGTTGCTTTGCCAGCTGACGGCCAACAGCTACATGTGTTACATTCCCGGCAGGGGCTTTTCCAAACCCCACCATTACTGCCAGGATTGACAGAGAGGATTGGGAATCACCTGCCAGAGAAAGAGAAAGGAAACAAAATCGTGTTGTTTGGATTCTGTGTTCCACGTTTGTTTTCATTTCTAATGCAATTCCCCATTACTCTATTGCAATCTTCTCGAAACTTCTGGAAGCCTACTTAGTAGTCCACTTAGTTACTGGCCAGAATGGTGCTGGAGACTCTTTTTCATTTTGGGATTTTATTTTCTTGCTGTTGACCAGGAAGGAGGAGAAAGAGAAGGATGGTCTAAAAGACAAGTATTACCTGAGCCAGGGTGAGTCTGGTGCCAGGGCTCGCACCTGAGGCCCATGCTCCATTTTTTGGGGGGACCGGAGCTTTACTATCAGTATTATTGATGAGACTCTGGCTTCCTTTCCAGAAATGAAGTATTTTTGTCATCATGTCTATTATTCCTCACAAGAACCCAATTAGGGGAGATTGCCTCAACAGAGGAGGCTGATTAAATTCACAGATTTATCGCAAAACCGCTTTGGGAGTTGTGCAAAATGAGTTTCACTGCTGAGCTTCCTTGGGTTAAAAAAAAAAACCTTGCAAGCCTGCACCTTGGATTATCCATCTCTAACAGATCATAAAACACCCATAACCTTGCATGCAGTTTATTCTTCTCCAGAGAGGCCCAAGATGCTTCTTCCAGGCTCACAGTACCTCCCCAAGGGGTAGGTGATGGCATCTGTGTTCATGGGACACCAGGGGAAATTCTGACCTAGAGCTGGATGGCGTAGACACAGGCCTGCTGCCAGGATATAGGTCAAAAGGGAAGACTCGCCTTTGCAAAGCTTGCAACCAATTTGGGCAGGCAGTCCTTGTTTTTATCCGGGTCCCAGAAAAAATGCTGTCAGGAGGAATGATGTAAATGAAATCTGATTTTCCATAGAAATAAAGACAGCATTGAGGATGCATTCCTGACCCCAAACCTGTTGCCCAAAATGTTATAGAAATAAGCACAGACACTGCTTTAAAACTTTCTAACAAGGATATTCAAGACAAACATTGCCACTCCACCTCTAAAGTCTTAGGTTTTATTTATTTGTCAGCATTTCTCAAATTGTTTCCTGCAGAACATTAAGCTCACAAGATGCCCTGCAATAAAAGGTTTTACGGTGGTACAATTGGGGCAATGCTGCCTGCATTGTGTCCCTTTATTCACAACCTTTATTAACTCATTTAAAATAACAGCTAACTCTTATTGAAAGTCTACCTGAGCAAGGCAGCATCAAAGCTCTTCTATATTTTATCTCCTCAAGTCTTCATCATCAACTCTTCAAAAACTAATCCTTGGAGACAGACACCATTTTGCACACAAGGAAAGTGAGGTTTGGGTAATTAAACGAGTTGCCTGGTTAAAGGTAAAAAGGTGGAACCAGGATTCAAATTCAGTCTCATTCCTAAGTTTATGCTCATAACCACTAAGCTTTATTACTTTCCCACTAACCGTACAGACACTTTCTCACATTGCCATCACTGTGTGTTTCTCATTATTGCTTTGTTACACAATTGAGTCCATTCCTAACTACAACAGTTGGACATTTTTTATTGGTTTCTTTAATTTTTATCCATGTCATCACATAGAGCCAGCTCGGTATCATTTTAGGTAATATCTTCCCCTAATATCAAGCTTTCATGCTCTGATCTCACTTGGCCTTAAGTAGAGCTGCTTCAAGCACGCCTTAGCTGATTTTCATCCGTATCTTTGACAGTTTATGGATAAACAAAGATGTAAGGGAGACAGGATGCGTCTGAGTTTATTTACCCTGCCTTTGGCAAGGGAGTCTTCGTCCGCACAATGAGAGTGAGTAAAAAGTAAAAGCAGAATAAAAAATGATGTCCTCAGTGTTAAATTAGCTCTCATGTTGTGTGGGATTGAGATTTCTTGCACCACTGGCATCTTAATAACTATTAGAAGATAACATTTTATCGGAGAGGTGGTGGGGGAGGGCAAAGAGAGGGAGAGACAGAGAATGACTCTGTTCCCTGCAGTTTCACCCTAAAGAAACTGTTCATTAAACTCTGGAACCAGATTTTCTGCTAATCACCTTACCAAAGCATGCACTTGCTCAGGAAATGGGTTTTTTGAGGGTGGAGAAGAGAAGAATGTGAGTTATTAGCAGTGGCCCTAACTCCACAGGGGCAGAGCCAAAAGGTACTAGAAGTGGTATCTTTGGTTCCATCAGATTGCACAGGGTCCATCAGGCTTGACCCCAATTAAGTCCGCTTCCTTGTGGACGTCTGTGTTCTCTGAGAGCCCACACGTTATAGGGTTTACCCTCCCTTTGCACCTGATAATTTAATGAGCACCTATACTGTACTCTTTATATACAGGTCAGTTGGCTGATGTGGCTGTGATGATGTTTGAGGAAGTTTTTTGTTGAAACTGTGCTTAATGGACTATCTCCATGGATTAACTGCTTCCATATTCATAACAGTCTTACAAAGGAGAGCCTATCATTGGTTGTGGTTTACAAAAGAAAAAACTGAGGCCAGAAGAGGAGAAATGACTTGGGAAAAAACACACCGCTAGTAAGGGACAGAGCCTGGACACTAACCTCACTCCCTTGAATTCCAAAGTTTATACCTTTTACAACCATCAAATGCCAGATAAGTGAACGAGAATGCCTTCATTACCATTCTTCGTGTGGACTAAGAGGGTTCTGTTTAGGAAATGTAAATAAAGGAAAAAACGCTTGATTCATGTATTAAAAACAAATATTATTACTAATCAGGTAAGTGGGACCTCTGATGCTGATAGGAGAAAAAAACTCAGAAGATCATTTATTTTAGGGAAAACACTAATTATATGGCTATAAATTTCTCTGGGTAAAAATGCCAAGAACACCAATGTTGCCTGCAGCCTCAAGAGACCACCTCTAGTTTGGCTGTGATTGAAATACTAGAATTTGCTCTTTGTTTCTCTAGGCTTACAAAAAGTACTTGAAATTGTTCTGAAATGTTATTTAGTTCTTTCAAATAACACATACAGCAAGCCCACTTTTTAAATCTTAGGCTATGACTAGTCATTGCTCATAATTATGAAAAAGCCAGTGAAGGGGGAAGTGAGAGGTAGGGACAACTATATTGCTCTCATACACGGAAAGCTTAACTATTAAGCAGAAGCTATTCAGCAAAACAAGAAATGAAAAGGGGCCAGCCCAGTGGCATAGCAGTTTAGTTCGCAGGCTCTGCTTTGGTGGCCCGGGTTTCACCAGTTCGGATCCTGGGCACAGACCTACACACCGCTTATCATGCCATGATGTGGCAGGCGTCCTACATATAAAGTAGAGGAAGATGGGCACGGATGTTAACTCGGGGCCAATCTTCCTCAGCAAAAAGAGGAGGATTGGTGGCAGATGTTAGCTCAGGGCTAATCTTCCTCAAAAAAAAAGAAATGAGCTATCAAGCCATGAAAAGACGGGGGAAACTTCAATGCATATTGCTAAATGAATAGACACCAATCTGGAAAGGCTACACACTGTACAATTCCCACTATATGGCATTCTGGAAAAGGCAAAACTATGGAGACAGTAAAAAGATCAGCAGTTGCCAGGGGTTGGAGGGGAGGGGGGAAGGCATAGGTGGAACACAGAGGATTTTTAGGGCAGTGAAACTACTGTGTCTGATACTACAATAGTGGATACAGGTCATTATGCTTTTGTCAAAACCCATATAATGTACAACGTAAAGAGTAAACCTTAAGGTAAATGATGGATTTTAGTTAATGATAATGTATTAATATGGGCTCATCACTTACAACAAATGTACCGCTCCAATGCAAGATGCTAATAATAGGAGAAACTGGCGAAGGGGGCAGGGTGAAGGAGTAGCGGGGAGCTCTGTACTTTCTGCTCAATTTTTCTACAAACTTAAAACTGCTCAAAAAAAGTTTTAACTTTTTATAAGCAGAGGAGAGTCGTGCTGTTTTTCATCATCATAGCATCTCTGTAGATGATAGTGCCCTGTGGGGAAAAAAATGATAATCCTCTCACTGTTTAACACTAACTCAGTGCTCAGGTTGTGACAACCGAGGACTCTATATGAAAGGTCAATTTAAGCGTCTCAGTGGGTTGGAGAGACAAAGCGGACTTTGTGTCACAATAGAACTCATCCCATGGAACCCTGGAGATGGCAGGAGATAAAACAATACTCTCGATCACCAGCAGATTAACCAGCAAGGACGTGTTTTTTCTTTTTATCCTATAGGCTCCTAAGGACAATGGCCCTTTGTCCTTACACCTGTTGAAGGGGGAAGGTGCCCTTGACAGAGACCTGGTAGGGTTTATGCGAGGCCGTGCAGTTCAGATTTCTTACCTGCGTCTCTGACGATACATCCCGTTTCATAATATGCCTTCTAGCAACGGAACTTGGAGACGGAGCCCTCAGTGTTCAAAGGGAAAGGAGCACATCCAAGCTTTACTTGAGAAGAATGATAGAATATAGAAATCCATGCTTTTGTGGTTAGTGCTGTCAAGTTGGTTCCGACTCCTAGAGACCCTGTGTACGGAAATCCATGTAGAAGAGCAATATTACAAAGTTGTGGCATGTTCCAGCTCTCGACAACATGCCAGCCACAAGTTCCATGAGGGTCCTGCTCTTCCCTGGTCCTCAGCTTCTAGCTCAGCACGAGGCACAGAGTTAAATCTCAACAGAGGCGAGACTTGCTGGATGAACACACCTCCAGGACTTTGCTAAAGAAAAGAAAATGGCAAAATGATTCATTAAGATTGACAGCTGATTTTTCCAGCTATGTCACTAAAATCTCCCAATAAACATTGGTCTGTGGGCACCTGTGTGTTGACGGCTTTTTTCCATTCTAAATCCTGACTTGTAATGGGATCTGTTGGTTTTGACTGCCTTCTTTTTGGAACAACACTCCAATTTTCTTTGGGACAACCAACCTTCCCCTTATTCTTAGTATGTGAAGTTTGAATTTCATACTTCCTTTTGGCTGAAAGGAATCGTGTGTGGCCTGAGCCCAGCCAGTCAGAGCACTGTTTCCCCCTTGTCTCAGTGGAATTCAGAGAAGGATGCATAACTCAAGCTGGACCCAAGAGAATCCCACCTGGGATTTTGCCGGTATGATTTGAAAAGAAGTGCTCTTTAGCTGCTGGGGTTGAGAAATGGGTAAAATGCAAGCCTAGAATTACTAGTGGACTTAGCCTCCACTTGGGAAAAATATCCTTGAAATTAAAGCCAAAATAGAGGAAATGTAAGCTGAATAATGGAGAAAGAACAAGTTCTGGTGAAAATATATGAGCAACTTGAACCAGCTAAGCCTGAAGTCAATACATTTCCCAGACCCTTCAATGAAAATGGCTACTAAATTCCCAGGCTTTCAACCACCTTATAACCTATTACAATTTACTGATGTATCCATTTTTTCCCCTTAGATTGAAATGCTGAGTCAGTACTGTTCTTTCATATGTCCATGTGCTTCAGACTAGAATTTAATGAGAAAATTCTAACTGGGAGATGTTCTGTCCAGAGCCTCCACCACTTCTGTCAATCTAATCATGCCTCCAGGTGGAAAAAGATAATGTTAGAAACGAAGAGTCCTTGAAACACCACTTCCAAATTCCAACAAAACGCAGAATTCTCCTTTGTTGAACATCTTGCTTCACCATAAACTCTAAATCTTTTGGTGGCTTAGAAAAAGTTGGCATGTGGCAGAGTCCTGCTACACAGATAGAGACATCAGAGAATGGGCTCTTGGCCATACTCGGCACACATTCTGAAGACGTGGCCCCATGCCACCGCATCCCCTTACACTCAATGTGCCATTGGGCTCAAGAGCGAGGGCAGCCTGGACATGAAAAATAACCTGAACTTCATGGATGGGTTTGATAGATGAAGAAAAATGCTCTACAGCTCTTCACTCCATTCCAGCTAGTAAATGTAATAAGAACTAACATCTATTGCGTGCTATTGTACCAAGCGTGGTGCTAAATACTCTTCTTGCATCCTCCCTTTTAATCCTCATCTACTACAATCCTATGTGGTAGACCCTATTATAATCCCCACTTTCCAGTTGAAGAAACGGGACCTAGAAAACTTACCAAACCTCCCTAGATCACTGAGCAGGATCCAGACCCAAGAAGCAGGACCCAGGCTCTCAATCACAATGCAACGTTGTGTGATAACAATAAAGCCTGGATCATGGTTTTAAAATTACGAAAATGAAAGTTCTGACTGGAAGGAAGTTTAGATATCATCTAGCCTGACAGAAAAACTGAGGGTGAGGGAGCAGTGACTTCCCCAAAGTCACATACAAGTTAAAGAACCAGGCACTGAAATCTAGCCCTGATGCCCCAGCACTTCTGCAGCATCATTTCAGGATAGATACACATCACCACACAGACCAAGTAATTCAACAGGCAGCACCATTACAGATGCACCAGTCATTAAAATACCAAAATATGTCCAGACCAGGTAGCAAATTGCACCATTCTAAGACTATTTCCCTCTCCCCTTAGGACTCCCGAATCCCTCCAAAATTCAGAAATGAAAGGGCAAATGTCCGTCCCTCTGGCCAGCTTCCATTCTGATTAGCCAACCCCCTCCCTCAGTTAAGTAGTTTTAACATGAGCCCTTCATTAACACAAAAGGCGGCACACAGACTATTCTTCCTCTGGATAATGGGAACTTCATGGGTGAATTGCAGGCCGCATCTCAGTCACTTGGGAGAACACTGTTATCTCAAATATAAGAGGTAGACAAAACTAACCATGCCAACTGTGCACCCATGCCGATGTGGGAGGGGGCCAGAGAGGGGACGGTTCAGCCTGGCATTTGGAGACTCTGACGAGGCTTTTTCATCCTCTTCCAGTTGTGGGTTAAGACATAGCCTCCCCAAAGAGTGGAAGAGTTCAGGACATCTGAATTGTCAGTTGGAAGCAAGAAGGGTCATGCCCCATCTCTCTCACCTTCCTTGTTTCTTATTGGAACGGCAGAGCCATCTCTCAAGTCATGGGAGCCCTACTGACAAGGAGTGGGAAATACAAGGGAAGCAAACTCGCCGGCTGCACACACCAGCCCCAGGCTCCCTTTGAAGTCAATGGGAGGTAAGCTGTTCTTTTTGACTCTTCTCAGCTGCAGAGATGAAGAAGCAAATTGCTAATGAAGGGAGGCCCTGATGCATAGAATGCCCAGCAAGAGTCAACCTTGTGCACTGCTAGCCAGGCTGAAAACCATCGAGATCCCAGTGGCCTGCCTTCATGAGATGATGGTTTGCAGAGGACCGACTTGGGCCATTTAAGTATCTGTTCCCCAGTTATGCCTTACCAGGATTTGCAGATCACCAAGTAATTCTCAAATGCGAATTGATAGGCATATTCATATTCCATCCATCCATGAACATTCTGTTATGGACCAGAAATCTATTTCAGTGGTAGCCACAACTTTCTTGTATAATGTTTAAAGCTAGAGATATTACACAGTGATTGAAGGCCAATATAGAAAAAGCTCAACAACTCCTCACCTACCTCCCTTTCATCTGGCGATCTCCTCCTCATTCTCTGGATGTTAGCTTACATGTCAGTCCCTGTTCCAGCCTCCTCCCCCAGACTCAGTTAGAATTCCCATAGCACTTTATGATTTCCTTTTTGCAGTATTTATTACATTTATAATTATTTGCTCAATGCTTATCTTTCCTACTAGACCTACACTACCCACGAGGATTGAGGCAGCATTACTCTTACATATCCCCAGTACCCAGAAGAGAATTTTGCTTAATAGTGAATATTTACTGAGTAATGAATGAATACTGCAAGAGCTTGACATCAAGTCCTAGCTATTTATGGAGTAGGCTTCTTAACTATCATTAGAATGTGTGGGAAAGTCACTTAAAAAGACAAAGTCATCCATGCGTACATCAAGTTCTTCAGCTTCACCAATTCACAAAACACTTTCCAGTTTGTCTTCTCTTCCTATTTCTTTAAATCCATTCTCTCCTATACCATGATTTAAGAGAACCTCCATTCCATGTTATTGTAATTGGTGCATCATTGAATTTTTCTCAAACTGGGGTCCACAGAGCTTGCCTTATCTTATGGGCCTGTGAATTCGCTACGAGGTTTGTAAAGAGATGAAAGCATGTACTGAACCATGCAGGTGAACATTTTAAAACTGAGTATGGCCACATGATTTCCATATCTGGAAGTTTTTAAATATATTGAAAATTCTCTCACATTCCTCCCTTTAAAAAGTGGAGTCTCATTTCCCTTCCCTTGAATGCAGGACTCAGTCACTTGCTTCTAACGAACAGAGTGAGATAATGACCTTCCATGACTTCCAAGGCTAGGTTGGAAAGGGAGATACAGCTTCCCCCGGTCATCTCTCTTGGAGCATGCGCCTGGGAAGCCCTGAGCCACCATTGAGCAATCTGAATCTGTCAGGCTGCAGAGACCAAATGGAGAGATTGCACAGAGATTGCCAGAGGATCCCCAGCTGTTCAAGTCTTCCTAGCCTAGTTACCAGGCACGTGAGTGACAAGGGCTTCCAGCCTCAGCCACCATCCCACTACAACTTCATGAAAGACCCCAAGCCGGAACTGCCCAGCAGAGCCACTCCTGGGCTCCTCACCCGAAGAAACCATGAAGGATAAATGATTATTGGTGTTTTAAGTCCCTGAGTTTTGTGGTGTTTGAAACAAAGCAAAAGATAATTAGCATGGTGTCCTTCTTTGCAGTCGGGTTTATGATTGCATCGGAACCATACCTTTATCAGAGGCGAATGAGTGGAGAATACAGGCCTACTTAATAAATGCATGTCAAGCGCCAGGTAAAGTTTTGCAGTAGTTCAAAAAGAGAAAAGTGACAGGCAAACGGCTCATCACACCCAACTTGGTGTTTCGGGCAGGCTGAACTCAAAGGAACCTTTGTTTAGTCAATACCATACTCAAGTTGCAAGCAGTTACTGGGTTTCAGCAAAACAACTTCAGCAATTACATGTAACAAATGTGATCCATTTTAATTGTATTGGCTCTATTTTGCTTTTATTTTTTCTCTGATTCTACTTAACTTAATAATTGCTTCTACCTAGTTTTATATGTATACATTTGAGTAACATTATAATAATTTAACACCAGAGGATCGTGACTTTTTCTTTAAAAGCAATCTTAAATTTAAAAATCAGTGAAAGAGGATCTTCATAAAGGTGTGCACATCTCTAACACACTATCATCTCATTAACTGTTGTTAAATGAAGTCATCGCTGCCACTGTTCACCCTAGAGCACTCGTCAGAACTGTCCACATATGGACCAGTTTAACTGTAAGGTTGGTATCTCTGCCTTTAAGTATCCTGGTTCAAGCCTCATGTTTGAAACCCACGCTGATGACAATGATTTTTTCATCCGTGTATTCTTAGCACACATGCCTGACTGTTTTGATCAGCAATCCCTTATTCCTCCTGGTTATCACTTTCAGCTGGAAGATGGCACAACAAAGACAGGTGGTCTTCAACCTCCCCAGCTCCAACTTTTGAGTAGAGCATTTAGATTATATTTTAAATCAAACCATTATAAATGTACCTTTCAAATCTGGTGAATATTCTTTCACTCATTTTTATATTACCTCAAAAGTACAGAAGCTTAATTTATAACATATTAATATTTTAAATATATATTTTTATATGGCTGATTGATAGATATAACATGTAGCTTTCCATTCTATGCTGTGACAAATATCTGGAAGTAATTTGATTTTTTAAATAAAACAATAGATTATTAATTATCATAATAACATCAATCATGTACTGCTGTCTTGAAATACTGGCACAGTATGGTGTTAATCATTTCATCTATATTGTTTCATTTAATCCACACACGTTACCTAATGATTTAGGTAAAACTGTCATTTTACAGAGGCTCAGAGGGATGGTCATTTGTCCAAAGATAACATAACTGGAAATGGAGTAGCTAAGATTGAACCCACAGAGGTCTGCCTTTATCAACTCAGTTTTCCAACCTCTCTAAATTCTCTTGACTGTCCATACTTTCTTGTTTACCATATTCCCGTGAAGCTAAGTTGTCTTGTCATCAGTTGTAAGATGTTTCATTATTTATGTGCCAACATGACAAAGACTGACAATTAAACTAGAGCACAATGCTTTATCACTAGAACTTTTATTTTATATTGATTTGAAAGTAATCTATTTAATAAGTAAACCTAATTAGACATATTTTTAGCTAACATTCCTGTTATACAGATATAAAACAGAAAGCATAAACAAAATAAATGGAAGGAGGTGTGTTCTGGAATTTCCCATTTGGAGTCTGGCTCTTCTAGGTTGTTTTGAGATGAGGGTCATCAGTGTCCCGGTTTTTCCACAATGTCATTCTCCAACAACGAGAGCATTGATGATGTAGTATTTCTTAAAAGAACGCTCCATTATTGGGTCTGGATTTTTCTTCCAAGCTGCTGTCATCCTTTCCACAAGTTTTGATATGTATGTGCAGGCCTCTCATTTAAATATTAAAAAAAGCACATCTTAGAGTCAATGGAATGTGATATTATTATATTTCCTGTAGACCATGTTAAAAAATCAACCATCTACAAATTTAAGTATTTACAATGTTATGGTTATACTAGGCATAAAGGTCTAATATCAGGCTTCGGCCTGCTATGGATCATTAGCATACATTTATGTTGCTTTACTTACATTATCTCCATTTGTTGAATGCTTATGATGATCAGTTACTGGGCTAGATGCTTTGCATGTGTTAAGTTGTTAAACCAAAGGAAGCAGCATGTTGTCCCACTATATCAATGAAGAAACTAAGATTTTGAGAGTTTAAAGAATTTGTTCAAAGTCACATCGCTTCTTAAGTGGCAAAAGCCAGGATCTAACTTCAGTCTCTCCGACACCAAATTTCAGACTGCTAGCTACTTTGTGATATTACCATCCACATAAACACATGCATTGGCAGTGTGAGAATTGGTAAATACTGTTAATGATTCTTGTTATGTGCTATGTACAAACGATTTCTACTTCCCTTAGCCTTTTCTCTGCCTGCATATGAGTATACAAGGTAGCATGAACGTGGATCTTTATTGACTCCTCTCCCGTATGTTAACAGTAACCCTGCAGGGACTGATCTGGAGGTAATGCGCCAATATTTCTCAAAGCCCGGCAATGCATCACTCCCATGGCTGTCTTGCTTTAGAGGTTTCTGGGGGAGTTACCTATAAAATTGACCACAGTACTGGCTGTCACAGGACTCTTACATGATCAAGTCCATGCATTCCTATTTTACCACTGATGAGAAAATTTCATCTTGGCAATCATTCTATGGGAAATTAATGTGGCTTCCTTTCATTGTTTATAACCCACTGTAGGAAAGGAAGGAATATGTGCAATTGTTTTATGTTGTACCTGAAGCAAAAGATTTCATTATTTAGCTGCTGCCCAGTTAAGCCATGGTAATTATGTTGCTTTTAAAAAGAAGGAAATTAATCTCAGAGAAACTCTCATTTTATAATCTGGAGGTGAGTGGCACAAATAGTTAGCAATACTTCTAAACTTCACGCTGTGCAAGTAACTAATCCAGGAATTACTTATAAAATCAAGTGAAGCAGCTTTTATAATGTTAGGTCGTGGATTTTGGAAACCTTCATGTAAAGATTCCTCCCCTGGTACCTTGAGACACTGTCTTTACCAACTCAATCCGGGTGTTTGGAAAAAAGAAGATCTCTGATGTTTCTAAAGCTTGTGAGCCATACTTTATTAGAGAAATCTCAGCTTCATCTGAAAAGGCTTGTGAGACACTGTGAACCATGCCAAGTCAACTGGGATGAATTGTACAAGATATCCATGTTCTTTCTCCCATTTTCTCAAGTCTCAGCATCTGGCAGCACCATCTTCCCAGCTATCCAAAGTTGAAATGATTCTTGACTTGTCCCTTTTATTTGGTCCCTATATCCAAACAGTCTTTGAGTCCTACTTATTCCACCTCCTCAGTAACTCCCTAATCTGCCTACTTCTCTCCATCCTAACTGTCATTACTTCCATTCACCACCATGACCCACCTGGACAACTGCATCAGCTTCACCCTAATCTAACTGATTCTTCCTGCCTCTGGTCCTGCTGTTTATAAAGTGAAAAGTCTAATCATATCACTCCCTGGCTTAACCTTTTTGATGGCTTCCTGTGGCTCTTGAGATAAGAACCCAAGTTCATTCTATAGCTTACAAGTCCCCTCATGATGAGGGCCCTCTCGCTTCCCAAGGCCCATCTCTCTCCCTCTCTCCAGCCCGCCCCCATTTCTCTGCTTCAGTCAAATGGAACAACTTTCAGCAATTCAATTCTCCCACCTTAAGGCCCTTACACATGGGATTTCTCTGCTTAAAATATCCTGCCCTTTCAAGTCCAAAGTTAGATTTTCCATCCTCTTAGGATGACTTCCGCCATGCCTATTCTAATTTCATGCCCCCTACCCTGTGATCTCTTACTTCTTTATGATTATCTTATCACTCAGTTAACTCTGTTATAATTATCCATTTGTTCACTTTCTCTACCAACCATGAATTCCTTGAGAACAGAAACTGTCTCTTGTTCACTGGTATATGTCAGGGCAGTGGCTGCCATACTGTGTATAGCACCAGTGGTACAAAGAATGATTTGAAGTGGTACACTGAGGCTCGCTTTTAAAGTTTTAAAAATTGTTCTGCATTTTTTATGTTTATCTTCTCTTTATAGCAAGCAGTGTTTGTTTTATTTATTACGAACCACAGATGCACAGAACTGAATTGACTATTATCCTTGTTTCATTACGCAGTCATCATTGGTCCCTGCATGATGCACTGATATTTATTTTGCTAGTTATTTTATACCATAATAAGCATCGCCAAATTTGCCATGCAAAATAAAAGCTCAGATCTTCACAGTAGCCAACATCCACCCATATGGTACACTGGTTCTGTTCTTCTGCATCCTTCTACCTGACCCTGCACACCATGATCACCATTCTCTTGCTTTCTATTTAAATAGTTTTAGCCTATCTCTAAATTGCATTTACTTTTTAGTTTTTTAAGATTGTGGGAGATGTTTAATATTTCAATTGTTTTATAAGTTCTACTTTTTAATTATCTATAATCACATATAAAAACAGAGTAGAAGACTATATTTCCTTTTTTATTGAAATATAATTGACAGATAACATTATATTAGTTTCAGGTGTACAACATAAAAATTCAATATTTGTATATATTGTGAAATGATCACCACCATAAGTCTAGTTAACATCTGTCACCATACACAGTTATAAATTTTTTTTCTTGTGACAAGAACTTTTAAGATCTACTCTCTTAGCAGTTTTCAAATACGTAATATAGTATTATTACCTATAGTCACCATGTTCTACATTCTAAATTATTTTCTTATGTTGGCCGTGTTTAACTTTATAAAAAGGATATCAGGTTTACACAATATTTGGGGACTTTTTTCACTTACTATCTTGTTGCTGAGAGGCATCCATATTGTCTGCTGTTGTAGTTCATTTAGTTTGACTGCTCTATTATAGTCCATTGATGACTATACGACACTTTAAGCATCCACTCACCCATTGATGGGCTCTTGGGTTGTCTCCAGGTTTTAGCTATTGTGCACAGTGGTGTTCTGAACATCCGAGTATGTACCTCCTGTTGGACACGTGCACGAATTTCACTGGGGTAAAACTGCTGGGTCACAGAATATGTGAATCTTTAACTCTTGGAGACAATGCCAAGCTAGGATTCAATGAGATGGCACCAATTTACACTCCTACCAATCATATATCTGAAACCCTATCGATCCACATCCTCTCCAATACTCCGTATTGTCAGCCTTCTTTACTTTGGCCACTCCCCTATCAGGAAAATGGTATTCCATGTGACCTTGATTTGTATTTCCCTGACCATGAATAATATTGAACATTTCTTCATGCATCTATTGTACATATGTGTTTTCTCTTCTGAAATGCTTATTCCTGTTTTCTACCCATTTTTCTCTTGGATTGTTTGTATTCTTATCGATCTTAACATATTTTGATGCCAATTGTTAGTAAATTATGTGTACTTATTGCAGAATATCTTATCGAAGTTGGTAACTTATCTTCGTAATATCTTTAAGGTGTACTAATTAATAAAAGTTCTTAAGATAACATGCATATGACATTCAACAACACCAAAGTAGGCTTCTGGATAACGTGGCAGGGAGTGAAATTACCCAGTTTCTTAAGTCATGAAGTGGGTTGGGGCAGAGGCTTTGCTCTGTATTTGAGCTGTTTTTGAACTACAACCTACTGCTGTCCACACTTCCATTAGCTGTCGGGCACATCATAGACACTCAGCCACAACTTGCTGGAATGAACTAAAATACTCTGTGGAAATGGGCACACTGAGAAGAACATTCATTCTCCAAGTTGTTTAAACAGATGGTTTGTTTTTAAAAGACAAAAAAAAATTGTAAAAGAAACTAAAGAATAGGATTGATCTTCATTTGATCCTCGTGGTGTTGGGGAAATGGTATTTTTGGCAGACTATGTCATGTGGTTAGACTGGGCAATTTTCCCCTTCTCTAAGACTATAATTGGAGATGCCTTGGTATATGTATTTTTTACTGACGCAACTAAAAGAGACTTTTGCATACATTGTGAAAATTCTCTTTGGAGCTAAAGAAAGGAAAGAAATAAGAATTAAATACTACTTCTTCTTAAAAGCCATCCCTGATCTCAAGTCCCCCCACCCAAATGGACCTATCTCTTTTTCTTCTCCATTTCTTAGGTTTCACATGGGCACAAAGCAGGACATACCAACAAAGGCCATTTTGATGTGGAATCATAATATAAAAATGCTGATTTGTAATCTTATTTTTACCAAAAATATGGGGCCAACCAAACTCTCAGAGGCTCTTTCTGTGACGACCACTCACCCCATAGCCAGCAATCCCACCCACCTCCCATGAGGGCCAAGGCAGAGGCAGGAATAAGTTAGGTCTGAGGGATGGGGTGAGGATGTCTGTTTTATACCTTACCTGTAGTATTTCTCAATATGAAAGTCCAGCAGTGTTTTTTAACTTTAAAGTATATTATACTATATGTCATAATACAAAAGATTTCATATTCACATATACATATGTAGTATAAGGAATATTGTTACACACACCCTGTTTACCCATGGTTCAGCCTAACATAACAGAATTTTACCAGTCCTACTGCAACTCCCATATCAATCCCTCTCTCTTCATTTATTATTTATTCAAAAATATTTATTTTGGGGCTGGCCTCATGGCCAAGGGGTTACAGTTCTTCTTGCTCTACTTTGGCAGCCTGAGTTCACAGGTTCAGATCCCAGGCATGGATCCACACCAGTCATCAGCCATGCTGTGGAGGCATGCTACACACAAAAAATAGATGAAGATGGGCACAGATGTTAGCCCAGGGCTAATCTTCCTCAAGCAAAAAAAAAAAAAAGAGGAAGCTTGGCAATGGATGTTAGCTCAAGGTGAATCTTCTTCACCAAAAAAAAAAATTATTGAATGATTATTATGTGTCAAGCACTGTTCTAGGTACTGCAAAATAGTAAGATAAAAAAACAGACAAGAAGCCCTGACTCATGAAGCTTAAGTTTTATAAAAGGAAACAACTATTTTGAATTTTGGGTTCATTAGTCTCTTTTCCCTCCTCATAGTTTTACAATATATATAGATACATATATGAATCTCCAACTAATATATGAATTAGTTTACTATCTTCTAAGCCTTGCTTTTTTCACTTAAAATTTTTGTGTATGAATGCTGGTTCATTCATTTTCACTATCTGTGGCCTTCTATTATGTGAATACTTCACAGTGTATCATTTTCCTCTTTATGGATATTTGGATTGTCTTTAGATTTTTGCTATTACAAACAAAGCTACTTGAAACAGCATCATACAGCATATATTTTTTGTCTCTGGATTCTTTTGCTTAACATTATGCTTGTGAGATTAATTTCTGTTGCTGTGTGTAGCAGTAATACGTTGCTGTTCATTGGTGTATCGTTTTCCACTGGATGTATATATCCAATTTACTTATAACTCTGTATTTCAACATTTGAGTTATTTCTAGTATTTGTTTAATGCCATGTTTCCCTGCCATATTTGAAGCATATATTTGTGTTGGGTATTGCTGGGTCTTAAGATATGCATATGCCCAATTTTAGTAGATCCTGCCAACCAATTGTCTGAAGCAGTTATACAATTTTTACTCTTGCAGTAATGTATGAAAGTAACCATTCTGGTGGCATTGTGATTTTAATTTCCCTTTACCTGACGATTAATGAAAGTGAGCGCTTTTACAAGAGTTTGTTGGTTCCTTAATATCATATTTTATGAAATACCAGTTTAACACTTTTTCCCATTTTTTTCTATTTCTTATTGATTTGAAGAAAATATATACATAAGTACTCCCAAACATATAAATGATAGAACCACTGGTACATCATTAAATAGAAGTGATAATAACAGGCAAACTTGTCTCACTCCCAATCTCAGAGATAAATATTCAACATTTCACTTAAATAGGACATTATTATAGCTTTAAAAACATGATTTATCAGATAAAGGAAGTTCATTTCCATTCCTACTTTACAAAGTTTTATCATGAAAGCATGTTGAATTTATCAAGTGCTTTTTTGTAACTATTGAGATAATCATGTGAATTTTCTCCTTTATTCTATTAATATGGTTAGTTGCACTGACTGATGTTTGAAAGTTAACACAACCATGCATCCACTCCTAGAATAAATTCAGCTATACTGTAGTGTAGTACCCTTTCTAAATACTGTTGGATTCAGTATGCTAATATTTTGCTTAGAATTTTTTTAAATCTATTTTCATGGGAAAGATTGGCCTACGGGTTTACTTTCTTATAATATCCTTGCCAGTTTTTGGTATTAAGGTTTTGCTGGCCTCAAAAACACACTGGAAAATGATACCTGTTCATTCTAGATAGTTTCTTTGGATCCATCTCCCCCTTCACTATTCTCTCTTCACCTGTGTCTAATCAATTAAGCCCACTGATTGAGTTCTTAAGTTCAGTTATTGTATTTTTAAATTCTCAAGTTCCCAATTGATCCCATTATATAATATTCAGTTTTCCATCAAAATTCTCCATCTCATTATTTAATATTTTCACATATTATTCTTGATTATTTTAATACCTACGTCTATTAACAAAAATATCTGGATATCTTCTGGGTCTGTTTCTACTGTTTATTATTTTCTATTAGACATTAGTTAATTCTTACCTTTTTGTGCATCTCATTATTTTTGTTTGAATGCTACACATTGATTTGAAAAACTGTAGAAACTGAAGTTCTCAACTGTTCCTTTAATATTGTCCAATTCCTTGAGGAGAAAGGCAGGTCAGGTTACAAGCCCACCTCTTTGGGATTCTACCTTCCCTCCAATCCTAGAATTGCAAGTTCTTACTGTATTAGTATTATCAGTCAATGCTTTCAAAGAGAGGTAAAAAAATATTTTGCCAATCTTGTCTAGTTATTGTCAGAGGAAGAATCTGTCTGAAATAAGCTAGTGTGCTATTGCCAGAAGTAGCACTGTCTATCTTATCGGATTTTAATTTGTATTTTCCATATTTCAAATGAGTTGAGCATTTTTAGAAGCTTATCAGCCACTATTGTTTTCACGTATGCAAAGTTTTCTATTTAATTATTAGTTTTGTCTTATTGATCTGAAGTTCTTTATATCATTTAGATTTTTATCCTCGCTATTATGTATATTTAAGTTATTTCTCTCTGATTACAGTTTGTCTTTTCATTCTTTATTTATTTTGATGGATTCATGTATTATTTTCAATGTGGTCACATTCATTAACCTTTTCCATTTTGGTTTGTGCCTTTTTTCTTATTTAGGAACTCCTTTCCTATCTCAGTGTCATAAAGATAACCTCCTATATTTTACCCTAATCGTTTTAAAGTTTTTCTTTTAACTTTTGTCTTTAATCCATCTGCAGTTCATGTTTGTGTGTGCGGTGAAGTAGGGATTCAATTTCATTTTTTTCCATATGGATAAGAAGTTGTCCCAGAACCATTTACTGAAATGAGGAACTGACTCCATATAAAAAGCACTTTAATTTCAGAACATTGTTTCAGGAAACTATGCTCCAAGTATGGGAGGTCCTCATTATCACAGTATTCATGATCTGTGTCCCCCAAAGAAACAACCTCTTTAAAAGCTAGTCCTCCCTCAAACAAACTGTTGACTGATTTTAGCTTCTCTCCCTTCGTCGTGTCAACAGTATTTACTAGTCAATGTCTCAGGTTGTTAGCTGTTTTAAAATTCCCAAAATACAAGGCAAAAACAATGCAAATTGATGGCAAAGTAAAATTACAAATCTTGCAAAGGAGGTTGCATCTTACCATCTGAGCATAATTGCTCTAATCATCCCCAAAGGCAATGACAGATGGTCATATGGCAGAATTGGACCAGTTAGTAACAAAAGAACAGAACATCAGCAGGTGAGATGACACTATAGATGACTCAAAAAGAAAATGACTTCAACATCAAAATTTAAGAGCAATCCTCGAGAAACATGTACAAAGACCTTGTGTATTTTTGCAAACTGATCTTTATGATCATGATGCAAAAGTAAAATTAACAATGTCTTATAGCTCAATTTTCTTTCTTTCTTTCTTTTTTTGTTTTGAGGAAGATTGGCCCTGAGCTAACATCTGTTGCCAATCTTCCTCTTTTTTTTCTCCCCAAAGCCCCATTACATAGTTGTATATCCTAGTTGTAAGTCATTCCAATTTTTCTGTGTGGGAAGCCACCACAGCATGGCTTGATGAGCGGTGTGTAGGTCTGCGCCCATGATCCAAACCGGTGAACCCCAGGCCACTGAAGTGGAGTGTGCACACTTAACCACTTGGCCATGGGGCCAGCCACAATTTTTTAAAGTAGAATTATATACACATACACATACAAATAACAGCACTTGATTCTTTGATTGTTCTGAGACTATGTCACAGTTGGAATTATGACCTAAATTCTCTTAAACATAAAATAAGACTGGTTTGTAAGTTATGTTGTATTTTTCAAGACAAATTCCCAATCAAAGCTTCTTCACTGCTATTTCGTATAAAACTCTGATGATTTAAGATTATGAACAATAAAAGGGATGGGGAGAGTAGGGAGGCTTCAAGTCTAATATTTGACACAAACCCACTTCTCAATGGACTTATTTCACAGGACAAGTTTAAACGGTCACGAGGGCCAGTAGTAGGGTGAGGTAACTGAGGCGCACAGGGCAAAAAATCTGAGACAGCATTCACTCTTGGGATTGGACAAGTGCAAACACTGATCTGATTTCTATCACCAGGCATTAGTTTTGCCAATTCTTGGACTGGAAAGAAATCACACAGCATGTTCTCTTTTGTGTCTGGTTTCTTTCACTCAGCATGCTTTTGTATGTATCAGTAATTCATTTCCCTTTATTGCTCAGTATTCTGTTTTATAAATTTTCATTTTATAATATATGATATTTTATAAATATACTATTTTATATTTTATAATAAACCTCTTTATATAACATTATATAAAGATACCACACTGTGTTTATCCATTCATCTATTGATGGGCATTTGAACTGTTTCTAGTTGTTGCCTGTTATGAATAAAGGCATTGTGACATTAGTGTCCAATTCCTTTTGTGGACATATATTTTCATTTCTTTTAGGTAAATGCCTAGGAGGGAAAATACTGGGTAAGATGGTAGGTGTTTGTTTAACTTGATAAAAACTGCCAAAATGTTTTCCAAAAAACTTGTACCATCTTATGCAACTATCTGCAATGCATGAGAGTGCCAGCTGTTCCATATCCTCGCCAATACTTGCTATTGTTAGTCACTTTAATTTTAGCCATTCCATTGCTGTGAAGTGGTATCTCATTGTGTTTTAATGTGCATCCCCCTGAAGAAGAATATGATGTTGAGTATCTTGTCATGTGTTTATTAGCTACATATCTTCTTTTATAAAATGCTTTTTCAAGTCTTTAGCCTGTTTTTTAACTGAATTGTTTGTCATCTTATTATTGAGTTTAAGAGTTCTGTATATATTCTGGATTATATATTCTAGACACAAGAGCTCTGTCAGAGTCATGTATTGATAATATTTTCCCCCAAACTATGGCTCACCTTTTGCTTTTCCCATTGGTGCCCTTCGAAAGGCAAAAAGTTTTAATTTGATAAAGTCCAATTTATAATTTTTTCTTTTATATTTAGTCTAAGAAATCTTTGCCTACATCAAAGTTACAAAAATTTTTTTCATTTTATTCTAAAAATATTGTAGTTTTGGCTTTTACATTTAAACCTAGGATCTATTTTGAATTAATTTTGGTTTATGGCATGAAGTAGGCATCAAAACTCATTTTTTAATATGAATGTCCAGTTGTTCCCACATCACTTATTAAAAACAACTTTGTTTTCCCACTTAATTACTTTAGAACCTTTCCAAAATTCAACTGGCCATAGGTGTGTGGGTCTATTTCTAGACTCTTCTGTTTCACTGTTCTATATGTCGATACTTTTGTCAATACCACATTGTTATGATTACTGGAGCTTTCTAATAAGACTTGAAATCAGGTAGGGTAACTCTCCCAAATTTGTTCCTTTTCAAAATTGTTTTGGTTATTCTTGGTCATTTGCATTTCCATATAAATTCTAAAATCAACTTGTCAATTTCTACAAAAACATTTGCTGGGATTTTGACAAGGAGACCATTAAATCTATAAACAAATTTGATAGAACTGACATTTTAACAATACTGAGTCTGCCAATCCATGAACATGATACATCTCACGAAATCTTTTCAATTTCTCTCACCAGTGTTCAGTAGTTTTCAGTGTAGAGAACTTGCACATCTTTCATTAAGTTTATTCCTAGATATTGAAATTGTTTTTGAGACTATCAATTTATCTTTTTTTAATAACTTTTTTATTTTGGAAGAGTTTCTATAAACCCAACATCCAGTTTCCCGTATTATTAGTATTATATTTTAGTATGGTACATCTCGTCACAATTAGTGAACCAAGATTGATACACCATTATTAACTAAAATCCATACTTTATTCAGAGTTCCTTAGTTTTTCCCTGGTGTCTGTTTTTTGTTCCAGGATCTCATCCTGGATACCGTATCACATTTGGTTGTCACGACTCCTTAGGCTCTTCTTGACTTTGATAGCATCAATTTACTTTTTACTATGTTCATGATATTATGTTTTCTTTCTCCAAAATGGTAGACATATTAGATATTCACATACAAAAGAGTGAGATTTTACCCCTACTTCACACCATGTACAAAAAATAACTCCAAATGTATCAATGACCTAAATACAAGAGCTAAAACCATAAAATTCTTAGAAGAAAACGTAGGGATAAATCTTCATGACCTTCAATTTGGGTATGGATTGTTAGACATAGCAACAAAAGAAAAAGTAGATAAATAGGACTACCTTAAAATTAGAAACTTTTGTGCATCAAAGGACATTACCAAGAAAGAGAAAAGATAACCTAGAGAATGGGATAAAATACTTGCAAATTATCTTGCAAATGGGATAAAATACTAGCAAACAAAATATTGTATCTCATAAGGGTCTAGTATCTATAATATATAAAGAACTCTTACAATCCAATAACAAAAAGACACACAAACTAATTTAAAAATAGCCAAAAGATTTAAACAGACATTTCTCCAAAGAAGATACAACCAAAGAAGAAGAAATGGCTAACAAGCACACAAAAAGATCCTCTACATTAGTGGTCATGAGGGAAACGCAAACCAAATCCATAATGAGACACCATTTCACACCCATTGTGATGGCTGTAATGAAATATATGGAAACTAACAAGGCTTGGCAAGGATGTGGAGAAACTGAAACCCTCCTGCGTTGTTGGTGGGAATGGAAAGTGGTTCAGCCAGTTTGGAAAACAGTTTGGCAGTTCCTCAAAAAGTTACACATAGAATTACTCTATGATCCAGCAATTCCACTCCTAGGTATATACGCCCCAAAACTGCAAACAAGTACATGTACATACACGTCCATAGCAGCACTATTCACAAGAGCCAAAAGGTAGAAACAGCCCAAATGTCCATCACCAGATGAACGGATAAACAAAATGTGATATACACACAACGGAATGTTATTCAGCCTTAAAAAAGAAGGGAGTGTCACATGTGCTATAACAGAGGTGAACCTTGAAAACATATGCTAAGTGAAAAAGACCAGACACAAAAGGTCACGTATTGAATGACTCCATTTCTATGAAAAATCCGTAGAGATAGAACACAGATCAGTGGTTATGAGAGGTAAGGTTCAGGAAGGTGGGGAGCAACTGCTTAACAGCCATAATTTTCCTTTCGGGTGATGGAAATGTTTGGGACTAAATGGAGGTGGTGCTTGCACAGCATTATGAATGTGCTAAATGCCTCTTAATTTTTCACTTTTAAATGACTAATTTTATGTTATATGAATTTCACCTCAATTTTAAAAATTAGAGACTTAAAAAATGGTAGGGATCTTTAGTCACGGCTGTATCTCCAGCTGCTTTAAGAGTGCCTGCATTGCAGTAGTGCTCAAGAAAAAAAAAATGTCATTGAATACATGAAAAAACAGCACCTCTCTCAAGCCCAGGAACTGTCTTTCATAGCTGTACTAGAAAATATGTACACATTTGCCTCCAAAAAGAATTTCTGAAGCCAGACATGGCTATAGTAGATATTTACCAGCCACAATTTCCCCAAAAGATAGAAGATACGCCCAGATCCTAGAAAGCAACATTCCCCATCATCTGTCATCCTTATGTATTTATTGTTTTTTTTTTTTTTTTGAGGAAGATTAGCCCTGAGCTAACATCTGCTGCCAGTCCTCCTCTTTTTGCTGAGGAAGATTGGCCCTGAGCTAACAACTGTGCCCTTCTTCCTCCATTTTATGTATGGGTCGCCTGTCACAGCATGGCTTGATAAGCAATGTGTAGGTCCACGCCTGGGATCCAAATCGGCAAACCTTGGGCACCAAAGCAGAGTGCATGGCACTTTGCTTAACCACTATGCCACTCGGTTGGCTCCCATCCTTATTTTTTCTATAAAGCTGAAATTGCTGACTGTGGTTAACCAAGACCCCTGACATCCCATGCCTCCCTACCCCACCCCAGCAAGAGTAAACTTTATCCAGTGTATTTACCTGACTATTTACTATAAAAAACACTATGTGCAGGGGCCAGCCCCATGGCCGAGTGGTTAAGTTTGCGCACTCTGCTTCAGTGGCCCAGGGTTTTGCTGGTTCAAACCCTGGGCGCGGACATGGCACCACTCATCAAGCCATGCTGAAGCAGCATCCCACGTGCCACAACTGGAAGGACCCACAACTAAAAAATACACAACTAGGTACTGGGGGGCTTTGGAAGAAAAAGGAAAAATAAAATCTTTAAAAAAAAAAAAAACAAAACCAAAAAATGCTATGTGCAGCAAAGCTGAGCTGCTATGCAAGTCACTAAGAGTGCCGTAAATTAACTATGCCAAGAACTTCATGAATAAAATAAAGCAGAACACAGCAAGATGGTTATTCAAAATATGTAGAGAGAAAAACAGCAGGAATCTTAATTTGCCTCCATTCTTTTTTGGTTGTTCAGTATTTATGATGTATCGGGGACTCTAAACGATACTTAACGCATCACATAACTGAATTTTCACCCTGGTATTCCTATTTTTAGATAAGGAAATGAAGGCTCATAGAAGTGATGTAAGTACCCTAGGGTCACGCAAGAAGAGGCAGAGCAAGTATCTGAACTTAGACACTCGAACACTGATGTTGGCTTCACTCAGTTTTTCGCCAGTGCGCGTCTTCACAAGGAGGAGCTCATGGTAACTTGCAGCCCCACTGCTCTCCTGTTGGTTCCTTGATCAGACTGAAAAAGACTTCAAGTTTAAACAAATCTCAGGGAAGGTCTATGATTACATTAGCGTGGGTCACATGTCAACCTCCAGGCCAGGAGTCAGTGTACCAAGATTGGATACTCTCATTTTCCAAAAGAAAGGGGGGACATTTCCCCAAAAACGAAAACATTCTACCATCTACATGAGTTTCAGGTCACGGTTTAAAACACATGTGCAAAATAACGTCAGCCATTAAAAACACAATACAATAAGCATAGAAGAGAGGTAGTCAGTCTGTTGGTCAATATTTGTGTAATGAGCGGGGCTCCAGTCTCTGGCAGGCAACAGGACGGAATGGACTAAAAGTCAGGATGTGTTGATTCTAAGTTACAGCTCAGCCACTTTCTCTCCTTCTCTGCATTCTCAGGTAAGGCCAACCTGAGTCTTGATTTTCTACCTATAAAAGTAACAATTGTGATAAATAGTTCCCAAAGGCCTTTCCAGTTCTAGGTAGCTATGATTTTCTCAGTCTAACTTCAAATTTGGGAGAAAAATTCCTAGATAGCCATGTATGGGCAAAGAGAAGCATTTTATTGCTGTCTCAATCCAAATACCTCTTTTCTAATCTTTGTTTGGCCTTGCAGTGCTGGTTTTACTTCTAGGACCATAAATCCTCTAGTTTTAAGGTCTGATTTTCACAGTGATCGCAAGGAGCGTGTATATTCTGTGCAATGCCCCGCTTACGCCAGCCAGAACTTAACAGAGGGAAAATGAAACACTGAGTCATTGCTCAGTGAATTGAATCTGTATAATGGAAACCACAACAAAAACACAACTTTTAGCTTTTTCTGGGTCAACACAACTTTAAAGTAGTAGAAATTTGGTGATTTTCAGTTTCGTTTGATTGGTGTAGACGGAAGTTTCTTAACCTTTTATAACTCATGCCCCCCTTGATGGACCTCAATATGCCACACCAACCCCCAGAGTTTCTGAAATACACCCTTGGTTGGGGGCAAGACTAACCTCTTTCTCCCTCTCACCATTAAGAGTCACCTGAAACTCAGAATATACACTCTATCTTCTGGATATGACCTCATGGCAACACTTGTCAAACTACTTTTCCTCAACTGTATTCTAAAAATTGTAAGTTGTTTTATAATTTTCAACTATTAAATTAGAATATTGACTATGCTTTTTTTTTTTCAATTGACTATGCTTTTATAAGCTTCCCATTCACTCCATCATCCTACCATGCAGGAGAGGTTCTGATACGCCGCCCCAGGAAGGAACGCCCTGTAGTTGAGGACCGCAAGTAGAGCACACTTACTGATAACCCTCACTTCTTGCAGGCTCTACTTTTTTCATGATATGTTATCTTTGTGTAACTTCCTCAAGGTCGTTTCTGAACCTCAATTCCATCATGTGTAAAAGACACACAGCGAAACTTCATAAGGTCGTTATGAAAATTCCTGAGATCTTTTATGGAAAGTGCTTGGCACAGTGCCTAGAACATACGAAGTGCTAATGAACGTTTGACAATGGCAGTCAGGGCGGCTGGATTCAGTCATATAGGATGTGTACTGCACAACTCCGTAAACTGCCAACTAAACTACGATGTGAAAGACAGCCCCTGGAATTATGATATGTAGGAACAACAGATAGACACAAATATATATGTATATAGATCATATAATATACATAAAATATTATACATCTGTAGCTATCTATCTATTCCCAATGAACCCGGTAAATTGCCCAAACGCAGAGTGTCTGATTTACCACCACGCCTTCTCTGCTCCTGCTGTATAGTGTCATCAGCACAGCCAGGAAGTCCCAGGCAGCCAAGTATGCAGTATCAGGCCAGCAGGATCAAATCCAAACGGTCTCCCAAGCCAGCTCTTGAAAAGGAACAGTGTTTGTGACCCAAAATGAAGGGGAGCATAGAACTGAAGCGTTCAAGAAGGGCCATGTGAGGTCTTCTGCAAACTTTCCAGGCTCCCAAGAAAAGCTTTATGTCATTTTAAATATTGGTTGTTTAGATTGGGATTACCCTGAGAGCAAGATGCTGCTGTGACTGTAGAGACCAATGCCCAGAGCAGAGCAGCTCTATCTGTTTGTTTGGACTTGAAGCAAATGCCTGCCCTGCAGCCTGGGGGCTGTAAGAGTTTCGTAACCGGGAGATGCTTCAGTTCATGCCAGAGATGTGTGACCGCGAAAACAATTTGAAAAGACGGAACAAGTTGAGGAAGTAGAGTCTGGAGAACTTTCAATCCATCACAGGCTCCCTAACCATGTGGTTTATGGCATGAAACACTCAAGGCAGAATGCGACATTAAAGAAAATAAAGGGGGTCTGTGACAAAATAATAGTGTGGAGGATTCTAATTTGGCTACCTAGTTAGAGAAGATCAAATACCTCCCAGTAGTGGGAAGTGTATTTCCCAGATGATCACTCTGTGCCCAAAGTGACCTCAGGTGAAATGACACTGTCACTTCTCTTTCCTACTCGCCTAATTTGTTGCTACCCAACAAATTGACAAGGCTGGCCTTTCTCAGCAGGAAATTCCTAAACCATGCAATTCCATTTCAAAGGACATTTATTGTTTACCTACTATGTGCTAGGTAAAGGGGTGGGAAGAGGACAAAAGTAAAAAGTCGATCCTCCCTCAAGAAGCACACCGTCCAGTCAGAAAACGAGCAGAAAAGGGAATGATTGCAAAATGAGAACTATATACTCTAGGCGTGATGCTAACTAACATGGCCCTGCAGAGTAATTGGCGATAAGAGCAAAAGAGAAAATAAAACACAAATGACCAATTTATAGTTATATGAAATTTAGACCGAAGAACCTAATGATATCAAGAAATTTTGGATTAAAGCAGAATCCTATTTGTTCAGAGAAAAGATATTCGAGGCATTTCCAAGGGAGATGTTCATCAGCTGTTTTAAAAGAAATTGTGTTTTTCACTTGCAAAATAGCAATTTACATCTATGGAGTGAAATCACTTTGCCTCAGTCATTGCATCCATTATTAATTAATTGATGAATTGGAAAATCACACTTTACTGGGATCTAATTTATTTAGTAAGATCAGTTTACTTGGGAGGAAATGTCTCCAAATGGAACCTTTTAAAAAACCTTTCCCCCAATCTTATTCTCTAACCACTCAATCCTTTCATCCTTCAAAAATAATCACCAGTTCCGAATGAGAATAGCAAAAATGGCTGAATTTGGACCTGAGTAAATGAAAGGTTTTCCTCTTAGTTTAATAAGCCTGCCATATTTTAAATGATCTAGTTGAAAAGGCAAAATTGGAAATTTAAAAATAAATCTACCAATTCCAGGTTTGGATAAGGAAGTGAAACCATAGCTCCTTTGCGCCCCCAGGACATTCATTGATTTGGCCTGTTTTGTAGACCATCTGTTATTCTCAACTGTGATCCCCTGAGAAGTCTGGGAATAGTTTTCCACATACTCTCAAAGCTTGCCTCCTTTTGGTGGAGAGACTAGCAGAACCTAGTTCCTTCCCTGTGAACTAAATTTTGTACTCTGTGATCTGAAGAGACCAGAGGGAACCTCAGGAAATCAAACCATCATCCGGCCAGGTTAAATAAAAATGATTACCATTTACCAAGTACCTACTGTAGGCCAATTAGTTTTACTCATTTAGTCCTCGAAGTAAAGCTGTGTGGGAGTATGACTGAGCCCATTTTACAGATGAAGACACTAACTTACACAAAGGCAGATGGCTAATAAATGGCAGAGGAGGACTGAAAAGCATGTCTGCTAACTTCATGGAATCATAATTAAGTAGGTGAAAGCAACAGCATTTAGATCCAGGTCTTTCTCACCCCAAAGCCTGGTCCCTGAAGGAAATAAACCCCTCAGCTGCATCGAGTCCCTTCGAGATGCTACTTAATATAAAATATTTGCTTATAACAAAACTCCTCTGTTATGGGGTAGTGAAGACTCTCCACTTACACCTACAGGGTATCCATTAATGTACAAGTCTTATGCTGGGAAATATGGGCTACAGAGATGGGGGCTCCATGGCTCATAAGCTGGTCAAGAAATGAAATAATCACCATCCAGTGACTGTCTATTCACATACACACACATCAGAGATAGGGTATATTCATTCATTTATTCATTCAACAAATATTCATTGAGCACTACTTTTTGAGCATCTAAGCCTGTGTTTACTCATCTGAAAAATAAGGACAATCATTTCCTTGCCTGCTTCCCCGGGCTGTTGCAAGGGTTCAGTTAAGGAATGTGTGAAATCATTTGGATGACTGTAAATTGCCCCACTGCCACACACTTACTACTGTGAGGCAATCCCACACAGGGCTTCAGAACCTCCTGAGTTTGAATTCCACTGCTGGGTGACGTGTGCCCTCGCTATATAAACCCCATCTCTAAGTTAACCTGAGTGAATCCTTGTTCAACAACAAAAGTGCCTGATAAATTCTGTCATCATGGGGTGTATGGGCTCTGGACACACATAGAGCACCAAAAGCATCATTCCTAAGATGAAAAGTTCCCCAGGGTACAAAGAAAAGAGCATGCACTTGGACATCCAATAGACTAAATCCTGGCTCTGCCACTCACTGGCGTGAGACTTGGGGTATATCATTTAAACTCTCTGAATTTTGGTTTCTTCACCTATAAAATAGGTGTATTAACATCAGTCTCATAGAGTTGTCATAATAATCAAATAAGAATATGGATATTGAGCTCTGGTGTATTGGAACTGCTCAATAAGTCATGTTAATAGTAAGTTAGAAAAGCATAGCTCCTGACATTAAGAAAATACAATTCTATTTCAGTTTTTCACTATCTCTTTAAACTTCAATCAGTGAAGGTAATCTTGGGAAAGCTGGAGAAAACGGACAGGGCATGGGTAGCTTTCATCACCTCTCACCTTCCCTGTCACCTTCTCTTCATTAACTGCTGTCTCATAGCAGGAAAGAAAGGCTTTTACTTGGCTGGGCAAGTCCTGGGATAGCAGAAAAGCAAAGTGTTGGCTATTCTAGATGGTCTCTTGTGACCCTTCCTCAAGCCAGAGGCCTCCAGTGGAGCACGTCCAACCACTTCTTACTGAGGTCCCCTCAGGCAGCCAAGAAGAGTCCATACCAGCCCTCTCTCATATGTCCCATATCTGATTCTTGGGAAATGCTCATGCCTCCATTCCCCAACATATTCTGGAAATACAGGCCCGAGCCAGCACAGCAGCACTCTCCCAGAGCTAGCACCAGAGCAGCTGGTTGACCCTTTTCTGGCCTTTGGTTTCCCTGGAAAGAGGAGGTCCCTGGGCCACAGTCCCCTTAGTCAGGATTTTTTAGGCCTGAATCAGACACTAGTCTCCCAAACACAGGAGACACATTTCAAAGTTCTCCAAGTGCCTCTCGAAATCTCTTTTCACCAAGCTTGTGGCTAGACTAGGGGTCGGCAAACTTCTATAAAGACCAAAATGATAAATATTTCAGGCTTTGCAGGCCAGTCTCTGTTCAACTCTCAATTCTCCTCTGGAGAGCCAAGCAGCCATAGATGATATGGAAATCAAGAGGCATGGCTATATTCAATAGTATTTTATTTATGGGCGCTGAAATTTGAATTACAGTTCATTTTCATATGTCACAAGATATTTTTTTATTTCCCCCCACATTTTACAAATGTAAAAACCATTCTGAGCTCATGGCTGTACAAAAACAGCCAGCAGGCCAGATCTAACCTATAGGCTGTGTTTTCCTGACCCCTGGGTTAGGTGGTCGTATCCCTCACCTCAGCCAAGAAAAAAAAAAAGCAAAATAAGGAATCACACAGGATGCTTCAATTCTCACCCCAAAAACCTCTTCACCAATCTGTTCACACAATCCCACACTCCACACTCTGGCCTCTTTTTTCAAGGGCAGGGCTTGGGGTGGGGTGGAGGGCAGTCCGTTAAGAGTGCTATATCAGTTTATTGGACATTTTCTTTAAAAATCTGTGCATGTGGATTTCTTACTTGGATTTGTCATTTTGACACCTCAATTGAAACTGAGACAGAAAGAGTTCTGTTCTAAAATCTCATTGCAATAGCCATTATTGTAATTCTCATCACCACTGCCTAGAATCTACGGTGAAGAGGCAAAGAAAGAAATATAGTCAAATGGAGAAAGTGGTGGCAAATTCTGCTTTCTTCTATTTCCACGCTAAAGTTGTTGACTCAAAGCCATCAGGAAGGAGCAAATTTATTCTATTTACCTATCTGGGCTTATCTTCTCTGTTCTAGAAGTATTTCTAAGGCGCACTTCTTTTCCCATTGTCCATTCAGTCATTCTTCTGAATGTTGGCTTTGGGGAATAACATGACATCTTTCAAGTTCTGACTTTGTCCACCGGAAAAGGACCCGGCACTAGGATCAACTGTCATAACTAAATTGTCCTAACTATTTATGGGGCCAAGATATTCCAACTTCATACGGACTCATTTTTGTATATTTCCAACAGCAAGCTGGTTTTAAGTCTATTTAAGCAGTTTATGTATAGACACTCCTGTGTGTCTATACTCCTGTGGAGGCCATTTTGCCAAGTGGACTATGTACCTCAACACCAAGCTTCTTTCAGCTTTGATCATATTTTAACCTTGGAGACTGTAGGATTTACACTAAGGAAAAGGAAAGCTGAACTTAAAAGGAAAATGATAAAGTCTGGGGTCTTTTAATCAATCTCTCTTTCCTTCTGAGAGCATTACTCTGTTGTAATAAAGCTGTAGTACATCAAACGGATAGGAACGTGCATCACATCAGGGGGGCAATTTCTGGGACACATTTTTATATGAATACTCATACTTTAGAGTCATGTAAGATCTGCCTTCTGACGAGTTCAGAGCACTGAGGAACATGACCTCATTAATTTGCTCCACATCTCAGAGAGTTAGAAGAGGACAGAAATAATTTTTCTTCCATTTTGCAGGTGATGAAACTGAGGCCCAGAGAGGTTTTGATTGAAATAGTAACACACAGCAGGTAAGAGGAGGCCTGAAACAATGTTTCACTTACTGACCTACGTACCCTTTCACCTAGATGACAGTGGATGTTCTTCAAAGCAGGGCCTTAGAACAAGTTCTCATATGTAAATGTACTTAACACAAAATTTTTTTAAAACTTTACTAACATTCCAAACCTGTGAAGCAGTAACAGTATTTTCCAGATTAGCATCAGAATTTTCAGACTGAAAGAGACCTTAGAGATCATACAATTGCGCTCATTCATTTTACCTTGGGGAAAATGAGGCCCAGAGGGAATAAAAGATGTTCCCAAGTTATACAGCTAATTGGAAGCAGAAAGACCAGGTCTCCTGACATTTTGTGACCTTTTCACTAGACTGAGGACGGCAAATACACTCCCTAATTTGGTGCCAGTAGCAGACATCAATAATCGATCACACTCTTTTCTGTCAATCATAGTCACAGTCTCACAGTCATTCCAAACATAATACTCCAGGTGGTCATAAACTAATTACTTAAAGTTGACACTGGAAATAAAACCTGTTTGCCATCTGTGATATTAAAATACTGAATATAATTTTTAAAGCTACTGATTATTGACAGGCACACAGTGTATACGAGGCATAGAACACACAGTATTTAATTGTAACTTCCCAAGGACTCAGTGAGGTTGGCACTGTTGGAGATACGGAGACTGATGTTCAGAGAGATTACATTATTTACTAAGGACACACAGTTAGTAGGTAGCAGACTGAAGATGTGAATCTAGGTCTTTAAAAAAATTCATATGTATATGTAGACAGATACACATACATATATGAATTTCACTTAAAGTTTCTCTACATCCCATATCACTCACTCCCTTTTCTATTATTTTGTAATAAAAATTGTATATATTTAAGGTGTACAGTATGATGATTTGATATACATATAGTAAAATGATTATTAGTCAAGCAAATTAACATACCATCCCTCAAAAAGCTACCATGTTTTGTGTGTGATGAATGCACCTGAGTCTATTCTCTTAGCATATTTCTATTGATCAATACAGTATTAAGTACAGTCATCATGCCTCCACATTAGATCTCTGGACTTATTCATCCTACATAACCGCAAATTTATTTTTGACCAATATTTCCCCCGCCCCTCCCAGCCCCTAGTAACCATCATTCTACTCTCTGATTCCACGAGTTCGATGGGTTTTTTTTTTTAGATTCCACATATAAGTGATATCGTACAGCATTTGTCTTTCTCTGTCTGGCTTATTTCACTTAGCATAATATCCTCCCAATTCATCCATGTTGTTGAAAATGGCAGGATTTCCTTCCTTCTCATGGCTGCATAATATTTCATTGTATATATGCCATATTTTCTCTATCCATCCATTCATCAACAGATACTTGGATTGTTTCCATGTCTTGCTATTGTGATTAATGCTGCAACGAACATGGGAGTGCAGATATCTCTGAGACACTGATTTCATTTCCTTCCTATATATACCCATCAGTGGGATTGCTGGATCATTTGGCAGTTCCATTTTTAATTTTTTGAGGTATCCCCATACTGTTTTCCATAGTGGCTGCTCTGATATATATTCCCACCAAGAGTGCACGAGGGTTCCTTTTTCTCCACATCCTCGCCAACACTGGTTATCTTTTATTTTTTTAATAATAGTGATTCTAACAGGTGTGAGGTGATATCTCATTGTAGTTTTCATTTGCATTTCCCTGATGATTAGTGAAGTTGAGCACCTTTTCATATATCTGTAGGCCATCTGTATGTCTTCTTCCGAGAAATGTCTTTTCAGGTCCTTTGCCCTTTTTTGAATTGGGTTATTTGTTTTTCAGCTGAGTTGTTTGAGTTTCTTATCTATTCTGGATGTACCATATGTATGGTTTGCAAATATGTTTTTATCATGTGTATGGTTTGCAAATATGCTCTCTCATTCCCCAGGTTGTCTTTTCACTCTGTTGTTTCCTTTGCTGTGCAGAAGCTTTTTAGTTTGTTGTAATCCATTTGTCGGTTATTTTTGTTGTTGCTCGTGCTTTGGGGGTCATATCCAAAAAGTCATTCCCCAGGCCAATGTCACAGGGCTTTTTCCCTATGTTTTCTTTTAACAGTTTTATGGTTTCAGGTCTTACATTTAAGTTTTTAATCCATTTTGAGTTGATTTTTGTATAGGATGTGAGATAAGGGTCCAATTTCATTCTTCTGCATCATATCACATCCCTTTGAATACGATTTTTTTATCATCTTCGGCCTATTTTTTACCCTTCAATTATCTTAACTATGGATAGGTGGATTTCTTTTTCCTTGCTGAATTTAACAGTAAAATCAGATGCTCCAAGTTCACTGAAGTAGAAAGGCAAAGCAATTCCCTGTCTTTGCAGTCTCCCCTCAGTTGTAACTTGCTGCGGGTTAGGAATGGCCTTTTCCTGAAAGGCGTATTTGGTAGAACAAGTAAACCACCTTTTGTTAGGCATTTGCTGTGACCGTCCCCCACATCCCACCCATCACGGCATCCATTTCCAGACCCCTGACACAACTTCCTCTGCTTCCCTGTCCTTAAATGAACACGGACAAATTCAGCCCTGCTGTGTCTGGCATTTTAATTGGAGCTCGGCCAGGCCAAAATAAAGTATTTTAGCATTTTCTAGCAATTCACCAGCAAAAAGATTAAGAAGGATTTATAGCAATTTTCAGTTATATGTAAACGCCACCAGGGTAGCTTAAGAGGCTAGGCATGAATTCTAGAAGCTTTTGCTTTTATCTTGCTAAATCAAAAACCAAAACCAAAACAAAACAAAACAAAATAAAGACCCAGGAGAAGGGCAGGCTACACTGCTACCACTGCCTATATGGTTTCTTAGCTGTCTCTAAATTAGTTAATGGTCCACTCAAGTCTACAACGGTGAAGTTCAAGCAATATCATGCCAAAATGCCCTTTTCTGGACACAGAGATAAATGCACTGAGATGATTTTTCCTCATCCAATATGGCCAGCCTCTGGTGACCCAGCGTGGCTCCTAGATTAGAACCTGGGAATTTCCATTTATGCCTCACAACATTAGCACATGGCCTTAAGCCTGCTTACTAACAAGATGGACCCAGTTTTTAAACACCATTGGCCCCTCTCCATAGCTTCTATTTGAAGTCAAGAGAAATAAATGACCTCAAATGATCCTCTTGAAAGAATAAACTACATTTATCTTCCTGGTAAAGAAGATGAAAACAAACATCCTTAGTGTTTGCATATGGAGAGCCGAGATTCTAGTCCGACTAGAAGAAGCCAAACACTTGGCCTGTTTCTGGACTGTATTTGAACAGTTTCGTACGCCTGGTTGTACCTGGTTTCACAGAAAGATAAACGGACTCCAGGCCCCCAAGGGTGTTGGCTGTGACTGCTTGCTTTGCCAAAGTAAAATGTAAGCTACTGAGAAGAGTTCACCCTAGCTGAAGGCGTAGGCTTCGTTGGTAAACAGTTTATTCTGCACCTTGTTAATACTGAGAGGTATTTAACGTAAACTCTGAATTATTCAAACCCTGTGCAGCGTTTAGAAACACAGCTGCACCTCCTGGTGTCATGTTGAAGTTCCCTTGTTTGGTCTCCATCAAAATCCTGTAGTGGTAATGTGTTGGAAAGAAAAGGTAAATCTTTCTTGATTTCATAATTTATATACAGCTGTGTTTGTAAGCACATGGTTGTTTGGGTAGGCGTATGCCCTTTGAGATTCTTTGGTTCAATTATGCGGCTGCCATCACTCAAGAAGCACTGAGTCCACACAGACAAACTGCAGGTGACATCTGATCAGCAGAGACGGCCAATCTAAATAATCAAAGTAGTTTATAATAAGTGCCATAGGAATCCTATACAGACAACGTATTAACACTTAAGAGTGAGAGCGATTCCGTCTGTCTGCCTTCAATGATGATGAAAGACTTCTCAGAGGATGTGGCATTGGAGGTGGATACTGGGTGGTATTTCACCAGGCAAAGATGACAGAACATTCCAGGCAGGACATTTTATAAGCAAGGCCTGATGTCTAACTGTATGTAATTCATATGCCTGCATCTCTATCTGCTCCTTCCTAGTTTTTTTCTGGCTTTGCTTTCTATACCTGAATATCCTTCCTACACTCTCACATCCTTCCTAAATCCTAATTATAAGAGCTCTGTCCTTGTGGGCAGGGGTCATATTTGTGTCCTCCATGACTTTTTACACACTATCCTTGTGCCTGGAGTATGGTATGAGTTTAGTAAACATATATTGAATTAAAATTCAGTCCACAGTCTACTTCTCTTCCCTCCCTTTCCTTTCCATTCCCATCCTGTAAACTATCCATGTTTGCCTCCTATCTGCTGTCACTTGCCCCGGCTTACACATGAGAGGTGGTCCACCAACATTTGATGGAGGGATGGATGGAGCAACTTGGTGACACTGGTGGCAGGAACAGTGCCCACAGCTCTGTAAACATGCTTGCCTTGTTAAATCAAGTATTGCTGTATGCAGGGTGCTTGATTTTTGGAAGAGAATGACAATTCCTAGGCACAGGGTCGAACCCTTCCTGTGCGTTGTCTGATTGAATCATCCCAACAACACTATGAAGTCAGGACCATCACCTTGTCATACTCTTAGTGAGAAAAGTCAGGCTCAGACAGGGGCAATCACTTGCCCAAGGTTCACTGAGAGCATGCGCAAGGGACACGGGAATGGCCCCTCTGCGCATCTCACTTCATATCCTGAGTTCTTAAGTCTGTTCAACAATGAAGCCATTATTTCATTCCATAGCAAACAACGAAGTACTAGCTAGACCTCTCCTTAGAGATATTGCCGACCCCCATGTAGTGTAGAGAAAGAGGCGCAGAAGAAAGAAGCTAGAGGGAAGGGGAACAGAGAACAAGCCTCAATCAAGGGCCCAAATAGGCTCACATATGCATTAATTTTCTCTGGACATGATGTTCCTACTTGGATTGCTTCCCTACACTTGCAGCTGCTTAGTGAATAAAATAGTGCAGGAAATGCAAGTTCACTAAGTGAAATCGAAATGGGAAGGCAAAAGCTGCTGGGAATGTATTGGGGTCATCTCTGAAGGACTTAGTGATCTGCTATGTATGGTCATTCCCACCACTGCTTGCCAACTTCTGAGCGTATAATTGAGAACTGTCTATAAATACCTTCCCTCTCTCAGCTTCTAATAGGGCAGTGGTACTCCCAACAGTGCTGTGAAAACAGGCTTAGCGAATAACAAATTTTGGCCTCAAGTGTCAGCCAGGTATGCGGCCAACTTTGATTCCATCCCCTCTAAATGCCCATTTCTTGGAACCTGGACCATCTTCTATCTTCAGGAGAGGGTTCAACTCCATATTGGCTAATACCTCGGTTATCATTGAACACTTGGCAGGGATTATCGTCAGAACCAGATAGCTGGATGGAAGGCCTGGCTTATAACTAAGAGGGAGAGAAGGAGAGACAGGAAGGTGCCACATTCCTGTCTGCATCAGGCTTTGCTGCCAAGGCCGGCCTGGAATTAAAAGCTCAGGTGTTTGATGTCTCTGGGGAGATGAGGATTTTAAAAGTCTCAGAGAAGTAATTTTCATGAATTTAAGTTTGGAAATTTTTTAGTAAATTTTAAATTTAGTAACTTTATAAGTGAAGGGACCAAAAATATGCCTCTAGCAAGAATGTTTTGTTCTTTCAAATAAAAAAGGGAAATAAAGCCCAAAATACATTAAGGAATTATCTAATTCCAACTTGGAAATAGGAGATAGCTATTAATTATTTTGTAAAGGTATATCTCACTTTCAGAAATAGAGAATACATCTTTTTTCTCTTCTGCCTCCCTTTGACTTCTCCTACCCCAGGTCTGATCTATCTCTATCCTTTTCCGTGTCCCTTTCTTAGCATGACTATTAAAATTGCTTCTTAATGGTCTGACCTCCTTGCCCAGCAAAATCAATCCCTTGTATTTCTCTGCATCCCCAATGGCCTTGCTACATCATAATGCATAGAAAGGAAAGTCACTTTGAGAAAAGGGGAATGAGATTCCTTGCACTGGGCCCAGTTCTTCTTTACTATTAAGCAGTTTATCCAATTACTGATACTCAAATTTCTGTCTGGAGGCTGAGGAGGCCAAGTGGCAAGTGGAGAAATGGCCTCCTAAGTTCCCACTTCCCCTGCTCCTTCTACATTATACTGCAGGAGAAGGTTGCCCTGAGAGGAAAAGGACCAGGTCATCACAGAATGGAGGACCAAGAGGTCATGTGGGCATCTTAAGGCCACCAGGACAAAGACTAGATGGTTTTGGACATTTACACTGGCTTGCTTCTAAGAGGCTAAATATGTTGAGAGGTAGTGGAGGGAAGGAGACGAAGCAGTCCTAGTTCAACCCATCTGCTACGCTACTGCAGAGTGAACTTCCAAAAAAGCATATCTGATCAGCTCCTCCCCTGCTTGAAACGTTCAAGGCTCCTCTTGACTTCTGAATAATTATAACGTGGCCACAGCCTACATCTCCGGTCTGGCCATTCTTGCAGTCCTGCACACCGTGTTGTGCCAAGACTCACCACGCTCTCTCTTATCTGCCTGTCTTGGCATAAAGAGTCCTTCTGCCTTGGCCTCCCCTGACTTCGCAGCCTTGCTTGTTAACTGCTAGGCATCCCTCATGTCTCAGCTCTGGGACTGCCTCAACCTGGGCTACCTCCCCAGATCCACCACCCTCATATCTGGGATAGGTACTATGGTCTATATCAGGGATCAGAAAACTTTCTCCAAACATCCAGATAGTAAATATTTTAGGCTACTCAATTCTACTATTGAAGCATGAAAGCCTACAAATGAGCAAGTCCATGTTCTAGTAAATCTTTATTGACCAAAGAGATGGTGGGTATATTTGGGCTGTAGTTCACCACCGCCTATATTCCCATAGTTTCTTAAGCTTTAGTCTATCAAGACCCTAATCAGAGACCATGAGAACCTTTGGGACAAGGACTAGATCTTTCATCTCTGCATCCCCAGTGCCTGACACAGAGCCTAAACCGTGGATGATGTACAATGACAGTTGAGAACATGCATGCGTTGATAAAGGAATGGGGAAGATCCAGTTAATCAATCTTCTGTCACTACCTCACTCTTCTACAATCAGTCTTTTTTCTGTAACACATGACATAAAATGTTCTCTAAAACACTAAAGTTGTCTTTGGATTATGAGGGGAATTACGAAGGGGGAATAGATTAGTTAGTTTGAAGCTTGTCTTTTTGTGTCCTCTGAAGGGGAAACAAGGACACGGGAAATTTCTTCCTTTCAAATCTTTAGGCCCTGAATAACTGGCTGTTCTAAAGATTCCAGATTATAACCGGTAAGCCTTCCAGCTCCCAGAGTGCTGGCAGGATCTGTTGAGCATCATTCTCTGGGCCTGCACACTAGGGCCGTCAGCATCTGACCCCTTGAATATCTTGCCGAAACGCATTTCTGTCCACTGCATCCTGCTACATTTCCAGCAAGCCTGGACAGCAACTAGGCAAGCATTTCTGGTTGTTTCTCTAAAGCAGTGACAACTAGCTCTGGTGTTTGGACCTCCCTGGGTATCTCCAGGGACCTGACAGGGAGTGAGGGAATTCCCTTCCTGCCCCGAGAGTAAGTTCACAACCAAATGAATTGCAAAATGCTCTAATTCTTAACCCCCACCACCAGAACAAAAGCCATATCCTGCAGCTGTTTGCAGAGTTCGAGGGAAGGAGAAGAGAGACTGGCAAAAAGACAGTGAGCTTTTGTTCTTTCGTCCTGCCCACTCCACACCTCCTTTCTTCTAGTTGAAGTACCTTTGTTTCCTTGAGAATCTCCCCTCTCTCTCTCACTTCAGATGGTCTGGATGAGATTAGCCCAAGCACTATGATTCAGGCCCTGCCAGTCTGTGTTCTCTGTCTCCCTGGTGCTAGAAACTATCTCTGAGGGATGGGCCTCGGACCAGGTCAGGACAATCAGAACCACTCCTCCTACCTCTGATGGAAATCCTGGGAAGGCTTGGGTGAGCTGAGCAGATAATACATAAGCCACGAGCAACTGACATGTACTTTGTCAACAGAGTGGGATACAGAGCTGAGATACAGAGTTCGAATGAGTTTGCTTCGGCCTCTGATCCAGCCTTAACTGGTGCTTAATATCCACCCCCCCAGAAATTTTCAGAACTGTGAGCCAATAAACTCCCATTTTTGCATGTCAGTTAAAGTCAGGTTCGCAGCTCTTGTGACTAAAAGAATCCTGACTAATAGAAGGAGCGTTTACACTCTCAGACAAAATATCTAGGACAGACTGTTGTAACTTACAAAAGCTTGGTATTCCCCACTGCAGGAATGGGATTTTCCGCCATCAGTTTAGCTAGTACTTCATCCTGATACCTTCTCTTGCGATAAGCAGACATGTAGGTGATGACCCACTTCCTTGCACTGGGGGCTTTTTAGAGCCAAAGACAGACTGGAGACAATTTGAGTTCATGAATTTCAATGCAGTAGGGTTGGCCTCCACTGATGGAGAGCATCTGTTTGTCAGTGGTGGATGTTTCCCTTTAAGGTCATCGAATAGTAAAGCTGGAAGAGACCTCAGACCATCGGGGCTGGCCTCCTCATTTGATAAAGGAGGAAACTGACGCCCAAAGGGAGAATGTTTACTGAAGCTATATACCTGATTTAGTGGCTGAGCCAGCATTAGAATTCAGATCTCTTGCCTCTCATCCGTTTATCCACTGAGTCCCTGGCCCAACTGTTATAACGTGTCTTCTTTCTCCACTCATGAGGATATATGACAATTTCCTTGAAGAAAGAGAGAGCCTGTAACTGTGTGCTTAGAGAGGTGCCAAGTGAGCTGGAGAGAAACCCGGACTTGGAGTCAGAAGAGGTATGCCTGACCTTGGGCGACTCACTGATCCTTTGAAGACTCAGTTTCCTTATTTGGATGATGAAGGACGGAACAGCTCTTTTCATCTCACAGGGATGTTGTGACGATTAACTGATAAGATGTGTGCAAAAGTGCTTTATATATTGGAAATATGAGTCATGCATTCAACAAATTACTGGAGGCCTACTCTGCTCGGCACACATGTGGCAGTTAACAAAATATTAATCCACGCTCACATGAAGCTTATGTTTTAGCAGGGGAGACAGAATAAACAAAACAGAAAAATATTTGGTAAGTCAGAGAGGACAAGTGTTATGGAGAAAAATAAAGCAAGGAAGAGGTGCAAAGGATACAGATGTAACCTGGCTGGGCAGGGAAGCCTCACTGAGGAGGTGACAGCTGAGCAACAACGGCCTAGGGGAGAAAGGACCAATCCTGCAAATGGGTGAAGTGAACACCAAGCAGAACAAACAAATTTTGTTTTGAGCCCTATAACCCTGCTTTGTAAAACAAATCTTCCTTCTGTTAACTCATAGTTTCTTCAAATATGTTCTAACCTCTTATGTCTATTTGATCAACTAGTAAACTGTGCTCAAATATCTATCTGGTTGCACTTACCAAGGTGGCAAAAAATAATAGGTAGAGGTGAACCAAAAGAGAGAGTGGGAGGGTGGGGGAGCATAAATTGGCTTACTCTCTCTTGAGAGAAGTTTAGCAATATATCATTTATATCCTTCCACCCAGAATTTCTACTTCTAGGTACTTATACTAAGAAAATACTATAATTAAGGATGTGTGCAATGACTTGGCTATAAAAATGTTCATTTATTTCAACATTATTTCTAACAGTCCAAAATTTGAAGCAATCCTAAACATCCATTTACATGGAATTGGCAATAAAGCATGGTATTTCCACCAGAAATTCCAGGAATGGCCGTTTGGGCTGACTTAGTTCATGGATCCATCCCTGAACTAGTCTCTATGACCAGGAAGACAGAAATCACTGTTTAGAAAGGAGCAATTTTATGCAGCCATTAAAAATGATATTGTACCCATCTGTCCATATTTGTCAAAACACTATACACTTAAAATGGGTGCATTATACTATCAATAAAGTTTGTTTAAACAAAACAAAAAAGATAGAAGTTTATTAACATGAGAGGTTTTCTACATTATCTACCATATGCCATAAATGAGCAAAAATAAAGTCCAGAAGAATATACACCAAAATAGTAAATCATTTTTTGAGCAGTGGGCTTACAGATTATTCTTATTGTCTTTTTCTTAAGTAATTTTTTACTGGAAAAATTAAAACATGCTCCTAGTTTTAAAAGAATCACAGTACAGATGGAATACAAAATAAAACAAGTCTATCTCCTTCACGTAACTACTTTTTTACAGTTTCTTGGGTATTCTTCCAAAAATTTTTTTGCATACACAAGCACATATGTAGGCATCTGGGTCTTTCTTGGTATAAATAAACCTTTTGAAAACACAAATAGAAGTAAAGTAAATACACTGTTCTGCACCTTGCCTTTTTCCCCTTAATTCATCTTAAATATTATTCAGTATCAGCACTTATAGTAAATCTGTGGCATCTTGCCAAATGACTGCAAATTATTCCAATATAGGAATGTCCCATAATTAATTTAATCAATGCTCCTACAAATGAACATTTAGATGGTCTTAACTCTTTTGCAAATCTCAGATGCTGGCATTGTCTTTCTTTAATGTGCCTCTTTGGGCACAACTGTAAATATTTTTCCATGATCGATGCCTGAAAATAGAATTGCTAGATGGCAGGATACATATGTTATCTTCATTGCACATCCCTATATTTAATATTTTCTAAAATTACGTTATGTGACTATTTTTAAAAAATAAGTTACTTTAAAATGGCATTGGAGAGCCCACAGTTCTTTCAAAAATCCTCATTAGGCTCAACTATTGTTCATTTGACCCTGAGAGAGAAGGGGCCACGTGCTGGACTTACTGTGGTGCCATGCCCAAAGGACACATTCTTATTAGGTTGCCAAGTTTGAGAGGATGATGGCTAGAGTCTGAAACAACAGCCTCAATATATAGCCCATCTTATCATGCCAGAAAATCTCAGGGCTCCTTCCCAACGATGTACGTGAGTTTAATAAAGCGGCCGGCAAAGACAAGCCATTGGCTGAAGGAAATGGTATCTCTGATATCTTTGGCATCAAAACGCCCTGAGAGAGGCAAAATGGTCAAAAACCCATAAAACTTTCATAGCCTATTAAGAGTGGCATGGAAGGCTTGGCGCAGGCTAAGAACAGAAGAGGTAAACTTACCCGAAAAAGAAAAAAATGGTTGGACTGACATTCCATAGAGTTTATTGTTCAGATAGAACAGCTTAAAGTTATTATAGAATCTGATTGCCAAGCAATAAGAGAGCCAGGGTTGAAGCAACATACAAGCAACAGGCGGACAATTCTCATTGCAGCAGCATCTTAGTGGAAATCTGTTAATTGTGTGTTCAGGGATAACATCAGAAAAGGTTATTAAAACAATTGTCTAAACAGGATGAAACGAAAGCATATTTGGCATGTTTCCTCAAAGGACAGGAGGGCCAATGTTGGCAACTTTCTCCAAATGGCAGGAGATGAGTTTGCTTAGAACACCCAGACACGGAATTAAAGTAACGTGATCCAGCTAATTATTTTCCACTCCTTGGTATGCTTCTTAGGCTGATAACCTTGTTCAGCTTGTCTAAAAATATATTGTTTTGCTCTGTGATTCCACCTCTAAAAATTGTTTCGTTTGCAGTAGATTTACATTGATACCAGACACTAATCTCAGGAGATTAATTTACATGAGGAAATAACTCAGATATTGGATAAAATACACTTAGAAGTCAAGGAGTAGGAGAAAAGTAAAGAAAGAGAAAACAGTAAAGTTTTCAAAGCAACAGATAGAATAAAGAACTTCAGATATGTGTGCATTTTCCGCACTGTCCAATACAAGAGCCACTGGCTACATGCAGCTCTCAATACTTAAAGTAATTAAAATTAAATAAAATTTAAAGTTCAGTTCCTCAACCACACTAGTCACATTGTAAGTACTCAATAGTCTTATTGATGGCTACTGGCTACCATATTGGACAGCGCAGATGTAGAACTTTGCTTTCATCATAGAATGTTTTATTGGACAGCACTGCATTAGACCTTGGAAATAATTCTCAAAGACTATTCTTTGGCCTGCCCGATTTCCACTGGTTCCACCCATATTTTTGAATGCTACCACTAGTCAAGTGTATTTTATTTTCTCGCTTTGCATGTCACCTGGTGAAATAATGTGAAAAGCAATCATTTGACTAGATGGAAGTTGCTAGAACACAGAGATGATGTCCTATTTTCCATGCCTGACAAATGCCTGGAACATGGTTGATGCTCCCTAAATGTTTTTGACTGATGGACTGATTTAATAAAGAAAGGAGAAAGCATCTTATACCAGAACTAAGTTTAATCTTCTAGACAAAACATCTTAGTGAAGGATAGACAACAAATGATAAATCAGAGTTCAAATAGGGGAACTGGACATTAAAGACAGTGTTGTTGTCAAGCCTTGGCATAGCTTGTTTAATTATACTTCTGTTTTCCAAAGCCTTTTCTATCTAAAAACTGGATCATTCTTCCCCCAGGGAAATGAAGAAATATCAGCCCAGAAGGCTGCTCTAAATCTCCTTTTTTTACCATAATCCTATTTTATTTTGTCCTTGCCATCAGCCTCCTTCACTTCAGCCTACTTTAATAAGACAATATAATCTCCCCAAATTCCAGATTCTAGGTGGCATCTATGGAATCACCCTAATTTTACCAGAAAATGCTCTCCAAATCACCTTATTAGGCAGGTTGCATTTACAGTGCTATCCTATACATACATAATCCCATGCATGCTCCATGGGTTTTCCTGGCAAAGAGGAAGCATGTGGTTCTGGAAAGAACACAGGCCTTGCACTGTCCAAACATGGGTTTAAATTTTGGCTCTGTCCCTAGGACCCGTGCAAATTATTAAACTTAATCAGTGTCTCAGTTTCCTCTTGTGAAACTCATTTTGGAGAATTGTTAAAACTCAAAATAATGCCCACAATGCACTGCCACCTTTAAAAGTGGCTAACCCACGGCAAGCCCTTAACAATTGATAGCTACTCTTATGATTGGGGTGGGGGTGGTCAGAGCCGGGGCGGGCAGGGCATGTGGAGAGGACCTGGGAACAGCCTCCAGGAGCTGAGTGCAAATTCTCAGATGACAACCAGTAAGAAAAATGTGACCTTGGTCCCACAGCTGCAAGGAACTGGATTCTGCCAACAACCAGAATGACCCTGGAAGCAGATTCTTCCCAGAGTCTCCAGATAGAACCCCAGTCTGGCCAACACCTTGATTTTAGCATTGTGAACCCCTGAGTAAAGGACCTGCTCAAGACTTCTGAACTAAAGAACTGTGAGCTAACAAATTGAGGGTTAAGACACTAAGTTTGTGGTGTTTTGTTATACAGCAGTAGAAAAGCAGCACAAAGGAGGTGGAGGAGGGACCTAGGAAGAAGGATTAGAATGAAAGAAGCCTGCGGCCAGCTCAGAAGTGAGTAAAGAGAGAAGAGATTGAGACGGGGCAAGAGGGAATAACGACAATGCTGTAAACTCTACATAGTAAATGAAAGATTGTGAAAGTGCACAGAGGCAACCCTGCGCAGGCCTGATATTGCCTTAGATTTGCCTAAGGAGACAAAGAAAGTTAAGCAGTTTTCTTGATTGCATAACAGACAAAGGGAAAAGATGTGAAGACACAAGGAGAACACCACAGGAACGTGAAGACAGCCGTCTACACGCCAAGGAGAGAGACCTGGAGCAGATCCTTCCTTCACAGCCCTCAGAAGGAGCCAGCTTTGCTGACATCTTGATTTTTGTGCTTCTGGAGACTAGACTATAGAACTGAGAGAGAATAAATTTCTGTTAAGCCACTCAGTCTGTGATATTTTTTACGTCAGTCCTAGGAAACTAATACCAAAGTCTGCTTTAGTTTCCCAGGGCTGCAGTAACAAAGGATCACAGACTGGTGGCTTAAACAACAGGAATTTAGGGTCTCACAGTTCTGGAGATTAGAAGTCCAAAATCAAGACATTAGTAGGGTTGGTTCTGTCTGAGGCTGAGGGAAGGATCAGTTCCAGGCCTCTCTCCTTGGCTAGTAGGTGGCTGTCTTCTCTCTATATCTGTTCACATCATCTTCCCTCTATGTATGTCTCTGTGTCCAAATTCCCCCCTTTTATTTATTTATTTATTTATTTTTGCTGAGGAAGATTCACCCTAAGCTAACATCTGCTGCCAATCCTCCTCTTTCTTTGCTTGAGGAAGATTAGCCCTGAGCCAACATCTGTGCCAATCCTCCTCTATCTATTTTTTGTCTGGGGGACACCTCCACAGCATGGCTGGCGAGTGGAGTAGGTCCACACCTGGGATCCAAACCTGCAAACCTGGGCTGCCAAAGTGGAGCAAGTAGAACTTTAACCACTCAGCCACAGGGCCAGGCCCCCAAATTTCCTCTTTTTATAAGGACACCAGTCATAATGGGTTAAGGCAAAATCCTAATGACCTCTTTTTGACTTGATTACCCCTGTAAAGACCCTATCTCCAAATAAGATCACATTCTAAGGTACTGGGGATAAGAATTTCAACAAATGAATTTTGAGTAACATGGGAATTTTAAGAGTAATATGTTACCCTTAAAAATATTTGTTGCTATAAATGAAGGTTGTGGTGGGCAGAGTCTCATATTTGAACAGCATGACTGGAAGCCAGTCCCTAGACTTCTGACTCTGTGACCTTGGACAAGACACATCACCTTTCCACGTTTATTTCCTCATTTTTAAAATGACATGCTTTCTAACACTCAACTATTTTATTACATTTTATCTTATTCTATCATCCTGCACTTACTCAGGTACCTAGAGCTATGCAGAAATAAGACAGCTTAATTCAGTAATCACTTAACGCACACCTTCTATGAGTCAAGCACTGTGCAGGATGACAAGGACACAGAAACGGGCCTGGAAGAGCACTTGACTTCAAGAAGCTCCCTGTCTGGTAGACTCCAGGTGTCAGATTTTTAAATTGGCAAATAAAAGAAAGCCAACCCATTAATCGTGGGAACTGGGTACATATTAGCTCTCCTTCTCACTCTAAACTCAAGGGATGAGTTTGGAAGGATTCTAAACCTTCTGAAATCAAAAGAATAAAAACATAGCTGAACTGTCCATGTGAGAAGGGAACAGAAATGCATCGAGGGCCAACTCTACAGCAGGTACTTTACTTTCATCCTCCTCTAGTTCCGAAAATGATTCCAGGCAGAATTTGTCTAAGAAAAACCAAGTCCAAGAGCAAAAGGCAAGAGGGGAAGCCAGTTCCCTCAGCATGGTATTATGAGGAATTTCGGTAGAGTATTTGTACCTTATATCTCAGCACAGTGGAACCACCTATACCAAAATGACGGTGAAAAAGATATTTTTAAAACCTCCATCTGTGAACATAAAACCTATGAGCAACCGGAATACATAATAACAGCAATTGTGGCTTTACACTCTATGAGTCAAAGTTTAAAGGCGAATCCTAAGCAGACACATAAATAAGAGCAGAACAACCACCGGAGAAGATCAAGATTAGATTTAGAGCTGGAAGCACTGAAATCTGCCTTGGACATTGCTAATAACTGCTAAACAGAAGATAAGTGATCTGTGTCTTAGTTACAGACTTGAAGGTACATTGGACCCATTAAAGGATAATTTGGGAAATAATAGTGATGATGATAATGTTAATGCAATAATACAGCACTCCACTCTGACCTTGGCTAGGTTATGGTTCCAGCCAGCTTCTTCCAAGCCCAACCATTTAGCCTGCGCTAGCTTTCAACTGCTGATCATCTGTATTCATTCCCAGGGCTGACAGGCGACCCCCTACCTTTGAACTGAGTAAATAAACATGACAGTGAGCCCTTCAACAAATGCCCACCCATGGTTATTGCGAAGGCTTTGGGCCAGTCTGTTCTAAAACTGCAGACAGATTTAAGGGGTCTTTGCCATTTACTGGAGACCCATGTTGAACGGGAAGACTTATTGGGGCCAGTGATTCTAAAATAATAAATACAAAAGACGTGGGAGTCAAGTCCAAACCCACACAAAACGGCCTGGCAGGTTGCAGAGCAAATTTAAACACACAACCTTCTACAGGAGCAAACGTAGAGAAAAACCAGCAAGCTCTTGTCATCCAAGCCCAACTATATACAAGTACTCTTTTAGCCAAGGTTCGGTTTTAGCCCGTTCTCATGCCGATGTCTATAGTTACCTGGAAGTAAAAATAAAACATGACCTTTTATCAACGCATACAGACAAACCTAGGGTCGTGCTTTCACTGCCTAGGAACAATCCTGGGGTCAGAAGTTTAGAAATAATTTGAGTGGCAGTCATTTTGTGGAAGAGAAATACGACACAATAATGGCTATTTCTGAGTAGGAGAGAAATACAGCATTTACCCTTTCTTCTCTATTCCTGACTGTCTTCATTTTTCCCTTTATAAGACTTTTTATTGGGGGTTCCATATTCAAAAAGATAACTGGTTACTGTCATATGCTATTTATCCTCAGTGAAAGGTTGAAAAAAGTACAAAACACACCCTCCACAGCTGTATGTGCCAATAATTTCTGGATCCATGTGGGGCTGATCTCATCCTTATCCTCCCTCCAGCACCCATCAAAATAACAGATGGTGTAACATGTCTCTAGCAACACCGGGATGAATAGTAACGTACTGTGGTCGGGATTTTTTGCTCCTCTCTGATTAATAGGTATTCAGGAATCACAGCCCTTTCACTGTTTTCTTTAGATTAGAGGGGAAGCTTGGTGCATAGGGTTGGAGTCTGGGAGGGAAGAAGACGGCTTTTCAGCTCATGGTGGAGAGAGTCACCATAGTTTACTTTCCTCTTGCAATTTCACCTAATAGACAGTACAACTGTCTGTTGTGAGCTTGGGCTTGGGGTCAGGCTGGCTGAATACGTGGACTGAATTCCTGCTTGGCGAAGAGGGAAAGCCACTTAACCTCTTCTTAGGCTCCTTTTCCTGACCAGAGGACAGGAGTAATATTAATACCAATCCACAGCGGTGTGTGGGGTTTAAGTGCCATAATACTGGAAGAGCCATCAGCAAAGTGCCAGCCACCTGTAGACCACTCTGAGCATCAGATGATGCCAGGATGATTATTAGGGTCCCTGGGGAGCTTGGTCAGGTCCCAAAGTGAGCTCTTCAACCCAGCTGTGGTTAACAGGACACTAAGAGAAGGGCAAAGAAGAGTTTCCAAGTGCTCAAGGAAGAAGAGGGCACTTTTAGGTTTTAATACAGGCACAATTAAGAAAACACTTGGGTAAACAGACTTAAAAATGATCATGGAATTGCTGTCCTAGATTGAGCTGATAATAGTGTTTTCAAATTTAGGGTCATATTTTCAAAAGGGAACAAGATAAGCTTTGGATGAATCCTATTCTCCACCCCCAGATTGTCAAACAAGATCACTGTGGTTCAGTGGCTCTCACAGCCTGGTCTCTGCAGTACCTAGGAACTTGTCAGAAAAGCAAATTCCTAGGCCTCACCCCTCACCTAATAAATCAGAAATTATGGAAGTGGAGGCCAGAAATTTGTGTTTATTGAGTCCAGGTAAATACGCTCCACGTGAGAGAACATTTACCTTCTCCTCTCCTTATGTGGACCCTCTCACTGATATTCTTAACTTAAAAAAAACTGAAAAACCTCACTTTTCTAATCCTATAGTTGGTGGGATGAGGTCGAGCCATTCTTGGAAAGAAGTTTTTAGAGTAGGTGTGAGTAAGCAGAGTTTCACGTGTCTGCATGCTAGACGTGATCGGTTCTCAAAAGGAGCTGATAAATCTAATCAGTCGTCTCATTGTGAAAGGCCTTTTAGATACCGGTGGCAAATGCAGTTCAGCAAACTTAATAGTATGTTTATTCACTCTATGGTAGCCTTACTTTATTAGAGATTAGCTCTAGGAATTCGGAGAATATAGGCTTTTAGTCCCTGCAAACACTATAGACAAGAATGAAAGATCCTGAAGCGAAGGGTATTAATCTGCTTACTCTCAAAATCTGAGATAAGCACCAATATCCAAGCCACGCAGTGCCATGAGCAACCTTTCCCCTTAGATTTGATTAAAGGGATACCTGTGAAGAGCATGGCTGCAATGGACAAGGTTTTGATGTCCTTAACAGGGATCCCATCATCTCCCATTGGGTAGCAGCCAGAGTCAGATTTGCTCCACACCTAGATCCTGGGATGGGCCCCAACTGAACGAAATGCAAGGTGATCCTCTCCCCCTTACCACAGTGATTGGCTAGGAAACCTAGCCTGGCCAATTAGAACAGGCATTCCCCTGGCCACAAGGATCAGGGTAGTCCAAGCAGGGGTTTTTGTTAGGATACAGAGGTCCTTGTTAACAGCGGGGGGAGCCGTTTGCCCCTGTGCAGGACCATCACCTGCAGACAAGGCTGACATATAGGACCATAAATGTCAATTGCTATTAATATCCATATTATCCTTCCTCTCCTCACCTACTCAATTCTTGGAGAGAATAGGATGACTACAAGAGCTTCTGAACAGGGCGACCTAGAAGGAAGAGACCAGAGATAGATAAATACTCAAGAATTTCCAAGAAAAAGAATCAACAAGAAAAATGGACAGGAAATGACTATCTATAGGCCTCATAGTGAAGAACATAAAAATAAAAATCCTAGAGATGTTAACTCCAATGTAAGCTCCCCCATTCCTCCGAGAGGGAGGGATTAGATAAGGCTTCAGGAGGATATGAAGCTCTTGAGGTGAGATCCAAATAATCTAGACAAAGAGTGGAAGAAAAGAACCTTCTAGAAATGTGCAGAGATCCCATAATAAGTGGAAACATGTTAAATATAAGGACCTGAGAAAAAAGCCAGAGTGACTGGAACAGAGAGAGCAAGAAGAAACGCACAAGACACTTAGGCACAAAGACACTAAAAATGATCCCGGAATTACTCTCCTGGATTGAAATGATAATGGCTCAAGAAGGGGTGAGGACTAGATTACACAGGCCTTATAGGCCATGTTAATGGTTTTGGTCTTTATCCTAAGAGTAATAGGAAGCTATGGTTGAACAGTGATATGATATCATGATGAGTTTGCAGTGAGACAAGTCATGTACCTAGTTCTCTGCCATAGCCTATTAGAAAAGATATGAAGACTCCACAGTATCCCATCCTCTTAGCAGAGTCCAAGGGTTCTTTCCATGGCCATGATGATTCTTTAGGCTAACTGAGGAAGATAAGAGACAAGTTAGCTTATCTTGGCATGAGAAGCCCAAAATGGGGCCCCATAGCAAAATTTGATGCTAGTCTTCCTTGACACCAAGACCCTGCCTTGGGAATAAGTTGCTCCCCATCTAATGGAAAAAACTTTCCCAACTGAAATTTCCTCTCTGGGGCTCTAGTCCACAGGCACGTAGCTAGCTCACCAACCCTATGTTATGTCATCTAACAATACCAAAGTAATTTGCTACTGTTACTGCACAAAACTGGGGTTCTCTTGACCGATGTGCATAAACAAGCCAATTAATTATGGCATCAGCCTTTGGGAAAAGAGATCAGTTTTATTCTGTGAGATCAATCTGCAGGGAGATGGGTGGCATGTGCCCTCAGATCTGTCTCCCCGATTCAGGATTTTGGGTGAAATTTAAGAGGTTAGGGAGAACACACTGGCACATGGAAGTGCTGGCAGAACAGGGGACAGGTTTTGATTGGTGTGCTGCTTCTTCTTCTTCTTTTTTTTTGGTGAGGAAGATTGGCCCTGAGCTAACATCTGTTGCCAATCTTCCTCTTTTTGCCTGAGGAAGATTATCACTGAGCTACCACCCGTGCCAATCTTCCTCTATTTTGTATGTGGGATGCCACCACAGCATGGCTTGATGAGCACTGTGTATAGGGCTGCACCCAGGATCCAAACTCGCTTTTCCTGAATGAGGGACCCCTCGTTTCTGATGAGAGTCCGACTTTCAAGCTCTGGTCATGTCTTGGTCCTTTGGTACTGTGGGGAGGAGAATCTTTGGTTCCGTGGTCATTTCAGGTCAAGATTTCTTCCTCTGCACATGCTCCGGCTACATGACTTTGCAAACTTTCTGAAAGGCAATTCTTAATCACTCTTTTGATAAGAGATGGGGTCAGTTGAACTGGTCCAGGAGGGCCTACAGTTACACTACCTCCAATGACTATTATCCTCAATTGTTACACAAGCTTTCACTTTTCTTGACATAATCATGTTTCTTAAACTAAAGTAGATCTTAGAATTATTACATACATTTAATGTATTATTTCTTTTTTCTTTTTCCCAGTAAAAAAGCTGATGTGAAAGGATGCATTGTGGTGTCTTAATCAAGGAAATGCCACAGATTTGATGCCCTTGATTCTAACTCTCCTGGTTTTAATAACACTTTATACTTTTCATTTTTCTCCCTAGCACATAATTATTTGTTTAGCTCCTTTCTCTTCTACTAAGCAGCGAGTTCCTTTAGGCATAGGAACCATTTTATTCATCTTGGTATATTTCCTGCCCTCTCCAGCAAATAGTACCTACTACGTCCTGGCACATAGTAGGAGCCAAATAATTGTTGAATTAATGGATGAACCAATAGGTGAATAAATAAATATCATAAATATGATTCAAGGATATTCCTAAAAGTTCCTCTGAAAAAGTGGAGCTGTTTTTTTTTTTTTAATCTGTAATCTGGGCTGAATTCAGAATACCCAACATTTTTTGAGTACTTACAACAGAACAGGCTCTGTGCTAAGAGCTTTACATGCACTATTTTGTTTAATTTTCAAATAAACCCTCAGCTGATGGTATATTCTCTCCACTTAACTGGCTTATATACTGAGATCAGCAATTACCTGCCCCAAAGTAGCCAGTTTGTAAGTAGAAACGCCATTTCCCTGCTGTGGCCTAGCTGACTCCACAGCCTATCCTCCTAGCCAGCGCATTGCAACATTTTAAACCTATCCATTTCAGACTTAAATTTTGAAATTAAGGAACACAGTCCTCTGAAAGTCTGGTGTTTGCACCGCTTCCTGTTCCCTTGGTAGTAATGATGGCATCTGGAGTAGCTGAGTCAGGAACACTAGGGCAGTGGTGGATTACCTCCAATTCTTTTGCTGCCTAAAGACTCAGCTGAGAAAAGATCCATATGTTAATAGAACGGTTTGCATATTTCTCTCTATTCAGGGGATTTTCTTTTATCCTATTTCAAGCGCGTGAGGTTTATCTTAACATTTCAACTTTGAATGCAGAAATGCATTCTTGCTACATCAGACACCTCTTTTATTTGGAAAGAAAAGTGGAAAGAATTACAAGACACCATGATGAGATGCTGGTGCAAAATATTCGGCCTCGCTTAAATTTAGTGGGGAGGGACCACTATATATTTAGATATGTCAAACCACATTCCCCGAAACATGCTGTGTTAGGAACTGCTAGCTGTTCCCTAATACTCTCCCCTTTCTCTGTAGAAAGAGATCTCTGATTTTTAGCTAGGTATCTGGCCACCTAAAACACAGACTAAATTTATCAGAGTTGGAGCCATGTGTCTAAATTCTGGCCCAATACTCTGTAAGTGGAAGTATTATGTGGTAGCTCTGGAATCTTCCATAAAAGTCTGCTGCTGGGCTTCCTTTGCTCCATCTTCTTCATTCCTTCTTTCCTGATGGCTGGAATTTTAATGTGTTGGCTGGAGGTAAAACAACCATCTAGGACCACGAGGTGATGTTGGGAATAGAGGCCATACAAAGTGGAACAATAAGATTGAACAAGCCTGGGTCCCTGAGGTCTTCATGAAATAGAATGTTCATAATAATCTCACACTGCCTACCTCCAGATTTTGACATGAGAGAGTACAAACTTCTTTCTATAAGCCATTGTTATGTTTGTTTGTTTAAGGTAAACCTAATCCTAACTGACACGCCAACATATGGGTATTTTATGCAACGGCTGCTTGGAATTATGATGGAAATGGTGGTCAATTTCTTGGGGCTGGGGAGTTACTGAATCAAGAGAAATTAAGTCAAACACCAAAAAGAAAAAAATTAACAGACAGTTTAACAGCTGATTAAAAGGCAAGGAGGAGGGTCACCTAAGAACTAGAGAAATAAGTGAACAAATAAAAATTTATATTGAACAGTTCAGTCAGAAGTAGAATTTCTAAGGAAGCTTGGATTGGCCCTTTGAGATCTGTCTAGAACAACTCACCTCCTACACCTGAGAAGACAGTGAGGTTGGGAGGCTTGTAAAATGACTCTTCCTTGCTCTACTCCAACCATTCTCTACAAAAGCACTTCTCAAACAGATGCTGTTTCAAAAGACCTGGGTGGGTCCCAAAACCCTGCATTTCTAACAAGCTCCCAGATGATACTCATGCTGCTGGTCTACCTATGGACCACGCTATGAGAAGAAAGGCTCTACACAACTGCCAAAGAGATTGTGTCAGTCCCATGCTTAAAACCCTCCAATGGCTTCCCACTGTAATTTGAGTAAAATTCAAACTCCTTACTGTGTCCCTTGAGACCCACTGTAATCTGGCCCCTGCCCACATTGCTGGCCACCTTCCAACCCACTCTCTGCCTTGTCCACATTGGATTTATTTCTGCCTCTCAAATATGCCATCCTTATCTCAGCACCTTGTTTCATTTTTTTAATGGCACTTAGATCAATATCCAGAATTCTGATTTAGTCTAAACCTATAGAATATGAGCTCCTGGAACTTAGTCTATAGTACATACCACTGTGTAGTCGTGTGCCACATAATGATGTTTCAGTCAATGACAGACCGCATATATGATGGTGGTCCCATAAGATTAGTACCATATAGCCTAGGTGTATGATAGGCTATCCCATCTAGGTTTGTGTAAGTACACGCTATGATGTTCGCACAGCAACGAAATCGCCGAAGGACACATTTCTCAGAATGTGTCCCTGTTGTATTCTCAACACCTAGCAGAGTGCCTGCTACAACATAGGTGCTCAATATAAATAAATGCTAAAAGCTAAAGGTTGGACCACAAAAGTAGCAAAAATAATTGATCCTGGGGCACAAAACTCTGGTGGACAAGAGGAAGTAGAGAATCGAGTGATAATGCCATTCTCTGCAATACGCACACATACAGCCTAGCGTCCTAGAGGAACTGACTCCAAGTGAAGTCAAACCACTACAGCAAATAGCGCCAGAACCAGCCTCCCGGAGTCCCAGCAGATGGTTCATCCCAGCAGTGACCGACACAAGAAAAGCCCACGACAATAAGTCCAGTTGCACACTGCCTTAGTGTCTGTTGAAAGAGCTGGTCCTTAGGCTCCAGAGAAATGCTTCTGTGATACGGATGATTCCTGCAGCAAAGGAGACTGAGCTCAGGGTCACCCTAACCGAGACAAATCTCCAAATGTGACACCATTTCCCAAAAAAGGCCTCCAGAAGAATGAGTGCACCCATCTCTTTCTCCCAGTCTCTGCTTGCAATGCTATAAAATCCAAATAATATGTATGCTCCAGAAAGGTTAGCCAGTTCGTGCCATGGAAAACGACCATCTTGTGTTTCCTTTCAACTCACTCCTGATTCCCTCCCCAAGGGTGGAAATAAAACATTGTGAAGGTCTGAGAACATTCTAAATAAGCCATCACTTAGAAGTAAAGGCCACTCGTGCTATGCACATAAATAAAAATCCACACTAAACTTAAACACATTTTAAGGTCTTTGTAAAGACTTTGCCTTTTCTCTATAAATGTCCGAAAAGATTAATTAAGAGCAGGATGACTCATCCATCTAGATTGATTAAACGTATACTTAAGGGTCAGACTGGAAACAATGTCTAGATACATTAACATACAATTTGCCCACAGTGATTAGTCTATTTATTTTATTTGCTGACAATATTTCTGAAATTAAGTCACTATTAATCTACATCTGGAAGGAGAGACAGGACCACCCTACTCCCCATGCAAGAAGCGATCTTCTCTCACCTCCCAATATTAGTAATCTGCCCCCCAATTTCCAGACTCCTTTAAAGCTTGGGAAGGGGCCAAGACACCACAGTATACACGGAGTGCTGCTAAAAGCTGCATCCAAACTCAGCCCGCTGCTTCCCCCATTAGCCCTCTGAATAACGTCTCCGCCCTCCCAGAATTCCTTTCTACTTTTTTACACCTTCCTTTTGCATCAGGGTACATTCTCAAAAACCTTTTGGGAAGTGATGTACTCTTTCCAAAAACAAAGCATTAAAATTATATGCTGATGTCCAGGCCTAAAGAGTAATAGCTAAGGTTGGGTGCGAACCATGAGCAGTATACTGTACTACTTGTGTTGTGCTTTTTATTTCAATTAGTAGTCACAAAAAGTCTGCTAGGAGTTCGGGACGTAAGTATTCACATCCCCATCTCACAGGTAAGTGAAACTGGGATTCAGAGAAACAGAACTTTTTGGTTAGTTCCACTGAGCTAGAAGTGATGAAAGCAGGTTTCATAGTTGAAGCCTCAAAGTTGGAGCATCAAGCCTGTGTGCCCAGCTCTCAGCCCTGTAGTCTCACAAACACCCTGTTGAATCTGTTGGTTCTGCTTCTCTGAAGTAGGACTCCTGCGCCCCAGTGTGAGCAGTTGAAGACGGAGACTAAACTTTGTTCCTGATCCTGTCACCATCCATGTCCCTAGTAGAAGTCATACTCATCGTGTGCCCCAGACACAACTGTTGATAGAACGCAAATTATGTTGGTAACTTTCCTTTGGCTATTCTTTGGCTATGGTGGCCAACCCTCCAGCCCTCATCTAAGCCATGTTTATTAATATAACTCTAGGAAGTTTCTAAAGAGCCGATCATACTTCCAGACTGACACACAGTTCTAAAAAGAGTCTACCAACACAGCTCTAACGAAAGCCACGCACTTTGAGTACAAAGTAAAAGGAACCAGGATCCAATCTTGCACATCAAAGTGGTGCAAGATTCGGTTTGGTGGAATTGCCATACCACTACTGTTCCTGGGTAGGTTGGTCACCCTCTCTGAGCCTCAGCTCCTTCATCTGCTGAAGGGGGTGATAAACCTATAAGGTGACTGATAATATTAAACGAGATAATAAAGGCAAAGCAAGAAGCATGATGACTGTCACAGAATACATGCTCAATCATTGAGAAGTATTATTAATCCCTATCCTAGGCTCTATATAACATAAATAATGATGATCATCACTAGCCACCTGTTGAAGATTGTGTGTCAGGCGCTGTTCCAAGCACATTGTATACCTTAATTCCTTTAAGGCTCACAACAGCTCTACAAGCAAGTGTCATTGTTATTCCCATTTTATAGGTGGGTATACTGAGGGCCACAGAGGTAAACTTACTTGCCCAAGGTCACACTGCCAGTCATTCTCCATTGGAAGCAGGCACTCTGGCTCCAGAGAATACTGTGTCAACCATAATGCTACATAGGCAGTAGTTACACATCCAGAAATCCAGTGGAAGTCTGACACGAACTACTAAAACAGAAGAGGCGAGAGTTGCCTTAAGATAGCCTCCAGGGCCTTGCCTGTCTCCTCCTCCCCACTCTTCCTCCCTCCCCCTACCCACTGTTTTATTTTTTTAGCCAACATGTAGCTAAGGAGAAAACAGAAGAGAGGTTTGTTCCACCAGAGTTCATCCTCAAAAGGGAAGCCTCTCAACAATTTTTAAGATACTATGACGATGTCATGGTTGTTAAGAAAACAAGGAAAAATAATAGAGAAGTACAATGAAAGCACAAGTGTTACACCGCACAGTGGCTCTGGCCCTGTATTTCTCCAATTCGCCCATCCCCCAGACCTACTCTCCCCAGAAGAGAACCTGTTGTGCTCTGTCCCTACTCCCTCCTCACCTCTAATCACCAACCTCCTATAGGCCTCTACTTTCACACAACTGACTCCTGCTCATTCATCAGATTTCAGCTTCGACCTCACCTCCTCCAGAAGGCCTTCCTGGACCCCCATGCCCTGCCCAGTCCATCACGATTCAGCGGCCTCTCCTGGGCTCCCGTAGCATCCATCACAGTTTTGTAAGTACCTGTTGCCTTTTCTGTTCTCTAAATGGTCTGTGAGCTCCACGAGGGCAGGATCTAGATCCAGCCGGTATTCTTCTGTATCCCCAGAGTCCAGCGTTGTGCCTGAGCCACACAGTAGTTCCCCCCATCTGCGGTTTTGCTCATGATTTCAGTTAGCCACATTCAACCCCGGCCCGAAAATAACACTACGTCACAACGCCTACATCATTCACCTCACTTCGTCCCATCACACAGGCATTGTGTCATCGCACATCATCACAAGAAGGATGAGTACAGTATGATGAGATATTTTGAGCAAGATCACATTCACATAACTTTTATTACAATTTTTTAATTATTTATTATTACAGCTATTCTATTATTAGTTATTGCTGTTGATTTCTTTCTGTACCTAATTTATAAATTAAACTTGATCATATGTATGTACATACAGGAAAAAACACAGTTATATAGAGTTCGGTACTAACCGCAGTTTCAGGCATTCACAGCGGGTCTTGGAGTGTGTCCCCCGAAGATAAGGGGAGACTACGGTAATTAGACGCCTCCGTACATATATGTTGAACAGTACCTTCGAGAACTACACAGCATGCCACTTCTTTCAAGGTTCTGAATCATGGAATAAAATTCTTAAAGGTCAACAAAGACCTAAAATAAGACCTGAAACCATAAGGCTTCTAGAAGAAAATATAGGCAGTACACTCTTTGACATCAGTATCAAAAGGATCTTTTCGGATACCTGTATGTCTTTTCAGACAAGGGAAACAACAGAAAGAATAAACAAATGGGACTTCATCAGACTAAAGAGCTTCTTCAAGGCAAGGGAAAACAGGATTGAAACAAAAAAACAACCCACCAATTGGGAAAAAATATTTGCAAGTCATATATCCGACAAAAGGTTAATCTCCATAATATATAAAGAACTCACACAACTCAACAACAAAAAATCAAACAACCCAATCAAAAAATGGGCAGGGGACATGAACAGACATTTCTCCAAAAAAGATATAAGGATGGTCAATAGGCACATGAAAAGATGCTCATCATCACTAATCATCAGGGAAATGCAAATAAAAACTACACTAAGATATCACCTTACACCCATTAGAATGGCAAAAATAACCAAAACAAAAAGTGACAAATATCGGAGAGGTTGTGGAGAAAAAGGAACCCTCATATGCTGCTGGTGGGAATGCAAACTGGTACAGCCCCTAGGAAAACAGTATGGAGATTTCTCAAAAAATTAAAAATAGAAATAACATATGACCCAGCCATCCCACTACTGGGTATCTATCCAAAGAACTTGAAATCAGCAATTCCAAAGGTCCCATGCACCCCTATGTTCAGTGCAGCATTATTTACAACAGCCAACATGTGGAAGCAACCTAAGTGCCTATCAACTGATGATTGGATAAAGAAAATATGGTGTATATATATACAATGGAATACTATTCAGCCATAACAAAGGATAAAATCGTCCCATTCACAACAACATGGATGGACCTTGAGGGTATTTTGTTAAGTGAAATAAGCCAGATAGAGAAAGAGAATCTCTGTATGACTCCACTCATAGGTGGAAGTTAAACATGCAGACAAAGAGAAAAGATTAGTGGCTACCAGGGGAAGGGGGGGGGTGTGGTGAGGGGTGGGCACAAAGAGTAAAGGTGTGCACCTACAACACGACTGACAAACAACAATGTACAACTGAAATTTCACAAGGTTGTAACCTATCATAATCTTAATAAAAAGTAAAAAAATTCTTAAAGATCAAGTCTTTCATGACCTGAAAGGGATATAAACAATTTCACCAAAGTAACAACCAGGCTATTTTCTTAGGTCACTCAAGAATTTGGAAACTTGGAGAAGGTTTAACAGTACTTACTACTGGAACATTGTTTCCTAAAGGGACCCCAAATCCCTCCTTCTGTCATTTAAACTCATTCCACTTCATTTGGTTCCCTGTGAAGATAATGCTCAGGGGCTTAATGATAATTATGACATTTCCTCTCAGGTTTCTCTTCTCTGGATTTAATAACCCTAGCTCCTTAAATTTTTCCCTGTAAAAATCTATTAACAATTTTAATTGCTTTCCCACTTCTCCATATTACTCATATCTTGAATCTTATTGTTAAACCTCATAAAGAAAGAAAAAATTGAGGTTCATATTCTTACCTTTGTTCTGTGAGAAAATAAACCCTATTGTTGAAGTAGCCCACTCTGATATTCTGTTAAGGCAGCCCAAGCAGACCAAGACAGGGAGTGTGTCTAGAACTGTGGTTCTCAATAGTGAATGGTACTACACAATGGGAGGCATTTAAGAAACTGAGGGGCGGGGCCAATTCTTAGTGGTCACAAAGCCTGGGAGCACAAGACCCATTTGGTGGGCAGCAGCCAGGGAGGCAAAACCTTTTCCAGTGCCCAGTTCAATCCTCAAAACAAAAAATAGTTCGGCATCCCAAATGCCTTTAAAATATCCCACAGGGCATGCATGTAGAGGAGAAACCTGTTTACAGTGATCTAAAGTGACATAAAAACTAAAAAAAAATTTTTTGGCCAGGTAATATTTTACATTGAATTTTCAAAGAAAGTAATTACTGTGTAGATTAAAGGAGGATTATACTTTGTTTTCGTTAGAACTTTATCAAAAGGTACCCACTACCATTTTGGAAAATCATCTCACTGACAGTCATGCCCCTAACGATGTTTGAGTTGTCCACACACACACCCTTATCAGCCTTCTCTCCTAACTGTTGTATATGCCAAGAGTCAGCAAGCTACAGTGAGCTGGCCAATCTAGCCTGCCACCTGATTTTGTAAATAGAGTTTTATTGGAACACAACCACGCTCATTAATTTACATATTGTCTATGGCTGCTTTCATAGTACAATAACAGAGTTGAGAATGGCCTGCAAAGCCTAAAATATTTACTATCCTAACCTTTATAGAAATGTTTGTGAACCCCTGGTATAAACATGATTCTGTGGCTAGAATTAACATTCAATTACTTCAGTACCTAATCCAGTTTAACCCTAGAATATTTACATTTTGAAACACGTATTATTTTCTTATGTTACTTCCCCCTTAATTTCTCCTATTAATTATAGTTGATGCACTATGTAGATTCTTTTGAAATTGTATAGATATCTATGTATCTGTCAAATCCATGTCAGGAAAGAAATGGAATTAAATTCAGTAAAGAGGGGGGAATAATTTCTAAATATTCTTAAAGAGTTAAGAACAACTATTCTAGACCTAAAAGAATAAAGAACAAAGAAAGAGTTACGTGACCAAGAAGAAAATTATAAACAGGTGCCATGCTGAAAATGCACTGACCGTAAGATCCATGAGAGCAGCTCCTGGGTTTATTTGTACACCACTTAACTCAGGAACTGATACACAGGAGGGGCTCAGTAAACACTTGGCTGAATGATGGGATGAATAGAGGAATGGATGAGACATACAAGTGACTGGAGAAAAAAGGACTGGAGTAGTGAGCTTCCTGTCTCAAGGGGTCATTGAGCGGAAGTTCAATCGTCGTTTGCTGGGCAGTTTGTAGAATGGATTCTTTCATACAATGGGTAAGTAAGTGGACTAGAGAACTCTCTAGCTCCCTAAAACTCCATTTCTAAAGTTGAGATCTAACACATCAAAGATGCAAAGCTCATAACCTGGAACAGCAAGGATCTTGTTCAAATTCTGGACAGAATATGATCTAAAGCTGTCGAGCTCTGCCTAGCTTCCTGATCTCATTCCTCGACCAGTTCCATGAGGCAATATAGAGAGGGTGTAGAGGGTAGTAGTTAAGTATACAAGACTCTGGAATCAAACCGATCTGTGTTGGAGGGTAGACTGTTGGAAAAGATAGACATAAAAATTCCTCCCATCCTTGAATACACTTCCCTTCATAATATGATGTTCCAGAGCCCTCCATCAGAAAGTGAAGTCTATTGCCCTACCCTTGGATCTGAGCTGGGCTGGTGACTTGCTTTGATCAACAGAATGCAATAAAAGGGATGCTGTGTGATTTTGGAGACTAGGTCACAAGAGGCTTTGAGCTTCTTCCTTAATTCTCCCGAAATGTGCACCCCATGTGATGAAGTTTGGTCTAGTTCAGGGACAGGAAGAGTATGGCCCATGTGCCAAATGACCTCACCACTCGTTTTTGTAAATAAAGTTTTATTGGAACATGCTCACACTCATTTGTTTATGTATTGTCTATGACCGCCTTCACATTACAATAGCAGAGCTGAGTAGCTGCATCAGAGACTGAATACCAAAATACTTGCCATCTGGCCCTTTATGGAAAGTTTGCTCACTCTTGGTCTAACTGCTAGAGGATGAGACTGCATGGAACAGAGAGGAGCTGTCCCAGCTGAGGTCTCTCTAGAACAAGGATCTCCCAGTCAAGCTACCAGACGAGTACAGCCATATGAGTGACCCTAGGTAAAACTAGCAGAAGAACAGCCCAGCTAAACTCAGCCCAAATTACAGACCCATAGATTCATGAACAAATGCTTCATAATGCTTGTCGTTTTAAGCCACTAAGTTTTGGGGTGGTTTGTTCTGTGGCAAGAAATAACTGAAGTTGGCATCCCTGGTTCTGCCACTTAATGTATGTAGCAGACCATGTTTGTTCCCTGCTCTTATTCTTTGGGGCTCACCACTTCAGTGCAGGCTGGCTGGCTTCCAACTCTCAGTATCTGGATCTCTCTGCCTGGGGGCTTCCTCCAAAGCCCTGGCAGCGACTCTGTTCAAGCTGGGAAATTAACCCTCCATCTGCACGCCACCCACCCTTTATCAATGACTGACAGCAGTTGGTGTAAAATACACTCTAGTTCCATCACCCTCTGGAGGGGATAACTTTGAGGCATATGTGCTACACTGTTTTCCAGAGTTTCACTGCAGGGTAACACTGTGCTCTCCCACTAGCTTGATATCACACCCTATATTAGCAGCCATCCCATCCACGTCTATTTTTCCCATGACCCTACCGGTATTTCTGAACATTTCAAATAAGCTTTCACTCAAATCTTTGTCACACGTTCTGCTTCAAGTCAGAACACAAACCAAGACACTGTGTAATCTTACACAAGTTTTTTATCACTCTAAACCTTAGATGCCTTGTCTGTAAAGAGGGAATAATAGGAGCACGTACATCATGGGAGGGGTTGTGAGCACTAATTTGAGATAAGGTCCATAAAGCGCTCAGCACTGCTCTTAGTGCTGATGAAGGATCTTAGCTAGCCCCACCGCCTCTCTGAATGAGCTCTGGTGATCAAGCCCTTGCACAGAGCTCAGGTGATTGGCCAAGACCCCTTTAATGAGTCAGGCTACTATTGAAGGACTGTCAAGTACCAGTGTAGAGAGGCAGAGGATGCCTGACTTCAGCCACAATGTGTTGGGGCTTATTCTGGCTTTCCAGTCACGTCTCAGTTCAGAAGTCTGAGCCCTGAGCCACAGATCCATGTCTGGAGGACATCATGGCTCCTGACTTCTGAGTTGGCACGCTGGGCTGGAGCCTGCTGCGTGCCTGACCCCAGGAACCTGTCCCCAACAGGAAGGAGGGACGTAGTCAAGGAAGCGTGGCAGACCTGACTCCAGACAACTAGAAAAACATCACCATGCCTCATAGTGGAAGGTAAGCACGACTTCAACTGTGGCCTTAAAAAGCAATGGGGTGGGGGAGGATGTTTTCTTTTTTCCCTTAAGAGAGAAGTCCGCCTACGTAAAACCCTCCACTCCTTCTAACAGCCTATAAATGCACACCCAAACCTGGAGAAAAAATTAAGAGCACACTTCTTCCTCACAGACTACAAAACATTTGCTCTAGTACCTTCTGCCCTCTTTTAAAGGTTGACTTCTTAATTCTCTTCCCTCATGACCTGCCCCAAGACATTCAGGGCTGTTTAGGGGGGAACTGGTCAGCAGAACATGCTCAGAATGCCCAGCTGGTCCCCACATCCATATGAAAGGGTTCCAGCAGACCCGAGGTGAGGCAGTGTGAGGTAATGAGAGCAGAGTTCTGGATCACAGCCAGGCCAGGAATAATGGTAAAGCTATAATTACCCTACGGTAGGACTGTGGATGGAAGTGACTATTTTAGAACCTAAAAACATCTCAACAGCATCCTAGAGTCACATTTGGGAAAGCCCCCCTTTATCACTGTTGTCTTCTTGTCATGCAATAGGATGTTGGTGTCGGGGACATTTCCTACCAGAAAATCGTCAAGAGCTCGTGTAGCACTTGGAGAGCCTTAAAAGCGTGCCTTGACTCTGGTTGAAAATGCTATCACTTTTTTTTCTTTCAGAAAAAAATATTTTCATTCTAGTATTTGTTGAGTCAACACAATTAGGATAGTTTGTGGCCATGCACTCTTCATTCACAGTGCACAAGGTCTTTGCAATATATCTTTGCACGGTCCACTCATGTCATTCAAGGTCTTGTAATTATTAGGTGCTTGGGGATATCTGTGGTGGAAAATAGAATGTTCTTGGGTATGGAGCCAGAGACCTCCTCGTAGCTCTTTGATTTTAGGTTACCCAGCCACCCAGAGCCTCTCTGAACCTCTGTCTCCTTATCTTTACTTCCATTGTGAGCTTCCTTCCCTCTCTCCTAGGGCTTTTAGAAATGTAAAAGGAGAAAAAAGTGCAATGATAACAACAACAAAAACCCCAGCATATAGTATGTGCTCAAGGAATGTGAGTTCCCATCATTAGAGCATCTATTGGGGTTCTTCAACTTGTAAGAAAAAAGAAAGAGAGAATGGGAAGTCAAACATAGGCTATTGGTTGAGCACAGACTCTGGGATTAGACCACCTGGATTCAAATACTAACTTTGCAACATCCCAGGAGTATGACTGTGGGCGGTTTACTTCATCTTTCCCAGCCTCAGTTTCTCCAACTGTAAAACAGTACAAGCACCCACCTCAGTAGACTTCTATCGGATTAAATGAGACATTTCACACAAATGTGGGACAAAGTCTGCTATGCAGTAGCCACCAGTAGAGGACAGTTGCCCCTGTTAGTATCATAATAATTATTTTAAAATTATTATTAGAGACCAGTGTTTTTTACACCTAGGAATGTGGGCTGTCAATCATGAAGCAGGTACTTGGTGGTCATTCAGAAGGTCACAAGGCACTTGGTGGCAATTAGGGTGACGATAGGAAGGCACAATGTACCAGGCCAGTACACCTGTATGAACTTGGTGTCCTAACACCCTGATGGGTCCCAATCAGCTGAGTGAAGCTTGACAAAAGAAATTTGTTATAGGGGCTGGCCCCGTGGCCGAGTGGTTAAGTTCGCACGCCCCGCTGCAGGCAGCCCAGTGTTTCGTTAGTTCGAATCCTGGGTGCGGACATGGCACTGCTCATCAGACCACGCTGAGGCAGCGTCCCACATGCCACAACTAGAAGAACCTACAACGAAGAATACACAACTATGTACCGGGGGGCTTTGGGGAGAAAAAGGAAAAAATAAAATCTTTAAAAAAAAAAAAAAAAGAAATTTGTTATAAATTTTAGTTAAGGTATCAAGTATATGAAGGCTTCTATGAAAAATAATAAATTGTTTGGAAACAAACTTATCCAGACCAACCACACTTTCATTCACTTGCATCTTAAATCATTTTTTTTTTTGAGTAGGAGACAAAGCAGTAGAGTTGCAGCTAGCCACACCTGAAATTACCCAAAACCTGTGTCAATGACAGTGATAAATAATAATGATCACATGACAGCAGATAACATTCACTGCTTACTCAAGCCATGTGCATTCGCTGCATTTAAGTATCTGTTTTCTATTTGATACTCATCAGCTTTCTCTGTATTACCTCATTTATACAAGGTGGGGGGTACTCTTATTATCCCCCATTTACAGATGAGATGACCAAAGCTTTATGGTCACCCAGCGGTATGTGACATCTGGGGATTTGAATCCAACCCTGCGATAAACAGGAGTCCCAAGTTTTATCTATGCCGAAGCCCACACTTTTGGGATGCCCTGACTGGCAGGGCATGGAGTGAGGAGACAGGATTTGTGGGGAGCTGACTTTATTCTCGGTTTCCTTCCCATCCCAGGAAAAATGTAAAGAAGCTGGGAAGTGCTGAGAAGTCAGTAGATTGATAATAAGTCAATTCCTTGGTCCATCACAATGAGGAAGTAGTTTGACAGGCAGAAGGATAAAGGACACCCAGTGGTGACATAGCAATTAGAAGCCCTCCTATGTGTATAGGGATTTTCACTCTGCAAAGGGTCTTCCCATGTCCTGGCACTGGTCCCTGTAAACTATCCTGTAGAGGCAGAATGAACATAAACACTAACCAAGACACAAGCTACAGAAAGATCAGCTAGAAAGACAAGGATTTGGAAACTCTAATATGCAAAGTCAAATATGAATGATTATCCAACCCGGGCTTTCCATGTGTGATGAATACACACTGATTCATTGAATGGTACAGTTACATTTACTAAATTCCATTCATTTTTTAAGCAACAATGATTTTAAGGTACTCTAATCATCCATGAATTGTATGCCTGTAACACACTTTACAAAGTTACCCAGAGGAAACACTTTATCTCAAAGATGTCGCTGAGTTGCTCACACACTGGTAAGCAATTCTTGGTGTGTGCTAAGGACATCCAAATGGACATTAGTAATAATCTGAGAAAACTCAAGCTGAGAATCTGCTTGGCCGAGGAATTACGACGTATGATATATTTCAAATTCATGTAGCAGTAATGTTTTTAAAACATCCACTTTAAAAAATAACATCACTACCAAAACAGACATTTGTTCAACACCAATTACTCTGTCCATGAGCAGAGGTAGTTTGGGGTCGGCAAGATCGGTGGGAGGATGATGTAAAGTGGAGGCAGAAACATGGAGCTAGGAAAGAGATCTTATGTGTTGGTCCAGTCCTTTTCAGGGGACTGACCAAGGGGCAAGAGCATCCCCAGCAAAGGAGGCGAGCTGTGCAAGGCCTCCTGTGTTGACTCAGCACGCATGAGTGGGTGCGTGGTGGGCAGAGGCAAGGGATCGCAAAGAGCCCTTTCAGCCATATTAAGGAGAGTTGGGTTTCCTTCTCTAAGCCCTGGAGGGTCAATGAAGAGATTCCAGAATGGAAGTGGCAGGATCAAGATTTGTTTTCAAAAGATTGTTCTGGCAGCAGTGTGGCAGTCAAAGAGAGAGAAGGCTTTCTTACGTCAGTGCTTAAAGACCATGAGCCCAGCACTTCTAGCAGCCACTAAGAGCTTTTTTAGAACTGGGGACTACTTCCACTGAATGCAGATCAGGAATAACCATGCCTGGCATTTGTATAGGCCCTTTTACTTCTAAAAACCTCTCTTTCACTTCATCAAACAACAATCTGGGGAGGTGGGCCAATTGGGATTAGCCCCATTCACAGATTGAGAAGCATCTCTAAGTAACTACAGAACTGCAGAACAATTTCCAGTTAGAGTAATTGCATTCTAGCTCTGCCCCATTTAAGAATGGAATTTGATTTGTGTGGCTAGAAAATGAAGCATGTTTAAAACTCTGAAAAAAAAAAAAAAACAACTCAATCCCCCAAGTAGAAATCAATACTAGGTGATAATCTAAAAAATATTGGTTTCAAAAACAAAAGAACAAGTAACCAGCAGAAAGACACATACTGCATACCTGAAAACCAAGAGACGGCTAGCTAGGGTTCTGCTTTGCAAAATTAAAAGGGATTTGATGGAAAGTATTATAATTTCATGCATCTAATATGCATAACTTTTAAATTTGTTCGGATAAAGAATTTAGGCTTGCCTAATTGTGCACATTACAACCCTTATCAAACTGTGCTTAGATTTAGCTTAAAAACAATTCCAAAATTCTTACGTAACACACGTTCTCCAAATTACAAGAGAATGTCCTTCATCTTTAATGCACCACCTCTTTTTGCCTTTCCTTCAAAGTGTACATATATAGTCATGGATTTAGGGACAGAGTTAATCAAATATCCTTAACATACAGTATAATTAACATCTCGAACTTCAGGTTTCAGCAGGAAGAGCCAAGAAAGAATTGGGTCATGTCTGTGGCATGGCTCTGCACAGTCAAGAGAAATTCCTGGTGGGAAAAACCAGAGAGTCTCTTAACCATCTTAAGCAGCTTCCAGAGTAGAAGAGGAGTCTCTCAAGATTGGGTACAGTCACTTAGTTTCCCTAAGCCGCAGTCATTTCATGGTAAAATGGCCCACAAGGCCCTAGCTAATTCTGGCCCTTAGCTGTATCTCCAACCATCTCTCTCACCATTCTTTTCCTTATTCACTCATCCTCAGGCAGAAGGGCAGCCTACATGTCTCCTGGACATGCCAAGCACATTTCCACCTAAGGGCCTTTGCACTTGCTATCTTCTCTGCCTAGAAACAGCTCTTCCTCCTGGTATTTGCAGGATCACTCTCTCACTTCTTTCAAGTCACTCCTCAAACGGCCCTTCTGCAGGAAGGCTTCCTTTGGTCCCTAAGCAGCACCTGCCCACCTCTTTACTCTCTCTGTGATCTTTCCTGACTATTTTCTTCATTGCATTTATCTCCACCTGACATTATTTATTTTCCTGTTTATTGTCCCCAACCCTCACTAGAATGTACGATCCAGGAGTGCCGGAACTTTGTTTTCTTCCTATTTCCCAGCTCTTCAAAGAGTGTTAGCAAGTAAGTGGAAGCTCACTAAATATTTCTAGAAGGGGAGGAGAGAGAGAGGAAGGGAAGGAAATTTTGATGCTGTGTTTTTTTTTTCATCTAAAATTCCAAACTGGCACCATGGTTTTAAGTTATTTTCATTAAGCGGTTTACGTTGGGCAATTGGTTAAAATGAGAAATAATAATTATCTCCTTTTTAATATTTTTGTGTTGAAATACACATAACACAAAACTTACCATCTTGACCATTTTCAAATGCTGAGTTCAGCACAGTTGTTTGGACTGGGCAGCTTCAAAGGGAGTACCCCAGCCCAGCCTTCCTACTTTACTGCTTCTAAATCAGTGAAAGACTGCCTCACTACCAAAAACTGGGCCACATTCTTAAATATTTACATCAACCAGATTAATGCTTTTAAAGTAGAAGGAAGATGCAATGCAATATATATGTGCTAAATGTGCTAAAGCAAGATAATTATGGAACTTAACAAAAAATGTATACTAATTTATACTGCACCATCAGTAGTGTGGTCTAATAATGGAATATACGTTTAAAGCAACAGAACTTTTCTCCATCTTGTCAGCATATCCAAGGAACATTAAATGAAACCTTGTTTGCTGATTATGTCAAACGTCTACATTTGAAACTCTTCATGAACAGGAGACTTGCTCAAATGGCCCTTGTGAGCCCAGCAGGTGAGGCTAAGAGATTTATCCCTAATTTACAGAGGGTGAAACTAAGCCTCAGAAATGTTATCACTTATTCAAGGGAAACGCAAGGAATAGCAAAGATTGTACTCACGTCCAGGTCTTCTAATGGCAAGTTTTGAGACTTTCCGCTACACCGGGCTGCAAAATGACATTCCTAAATGTAACAGGCTCATTTTCCCATCTCCTTTTATCATCTACTTTGCTATTCAAAGTCATTCTATATTGAAATCTCTTCCTTCAAGACTCATATAAAAGAATGGAGTTTTTTTGAGCCCAGCCTATGAATTTTCTAGACCAGCTTCTTAGCAATAAAAAACATCTTTCCTCACAATGTAGCCCTACATGCCACCTGGCAGCTCAGACCTCACTTTAGGAAATACAACTTAATTTAATGGGGTGCTAGGAATCAAGCTTGGGATGCATCCAGCATTTTAATATAGAGTTTCTGACCAGATGGTATTCACTTGTTTCCAAGCTTATCCTTCTGTTATTGAGACTGCATTTTTCGATTACTATAGCAATAACCAAAGAGGTGAAGGTCGTGGTTTTGATCCGTGTCGGGGTTAGGTCCCTTTATTCAAACTCTAAGATGTTATTTCTATGATTGGCCCCGTTCCATGAGCAGCCCCATTTCGAGTTACAGAGTGGAACTGGGTGGATGGATCAGTGCAAATTCACTACCAGGAGCGAAGCAGCAAGGAGTCAAATCTTCACTCTTTCAGCTAAAGGTCATTGTGAAATTTCCAGAATATATTTGAGTATATGCTAGGGTGTCCAACACAGTGTGGGACACAGTGAATGGTTAGAAAGTAAGCTTTAGTCCTAATTCAATGTTAATCAACTATTAATAATGAGTTCTTGACTATATTCCTGGCACTATGCTGAGTGCTATGGATACAGCAATAATCAAGGCAGACATTGTCTGTGGAGCTCCTATACCAGAAACAACTATTGCTATAGTAATAAGTTAATATCACCTGGTAAATAGTTACTACGTACAAAGGACTGTAGTGGCTACAAGGACAAAACACGATTTCTACCCTTAGGATCTCATATATAACATAAAAAACAATAGGTAAACTCTCAAAAATTATACCATACATATGTATGTGTATAAAATATTTAAATAATTGATTGACATTCTTTTAAGAGAATGGAGAAATGTTAAAAAACATTGCTGCTGTTATTATTAAGCACATCTCTTCACAATGTCTTCTTGGTGTTCACTGTAGAAAGGCAGGGTTTATTCCCCAGCACCGCTGAGTGTCAGGTGTCTGAGGCAGCTGTCATTTTATCTGTACAGGGTGTATACTGAGCACGGCAGCCTCTTTATAGGACTTGAACAGAAGTATGTCTCATAATCTTATTTTTTTAGAGGGTGAGTATCAGTTGTAAGCTCACTGGGAGAATCTAGGTCATAAGAAGTCGGGTAACTGTAAAGTTTTCCCTCAAATGAGTTTTAAACTTTCAGACAATAAAGTTTTTGGTAGAAAAAGATAACCCAACCTTTGGACATCAGGTTAGCATAGAACGCAAGCTGGCAGCCTCACTGCTCTGAGGTTAGCAGATGCGTGTCAATCTGAGATCACGAATTTGGGAATCAGAGAGATTTGGATTTGAATCTGGGCTCCAACATTTACTAGCTGGGTATCCTTGCATGTGTTGGGTAGTCTCTAAGATCGTGGTTTTTTTAACTATAAGATGAGGATACCCAAGACTACCTCAAGAGATGGCTGGGAAGAGTAACGAATGCACATAAAGCAATAAGTTCAGTACCTGACTCATACTAAGAACATGAGAGCAGTGATGATGATATTGATAATGATGACCATTATAATGATGACGAGGAAGCCGAAGACAACTAAGATGAAGATGATGACAAGCATGATATTGATGAGCTCAATGATTCCCTCTTTCCCACCCAACCCCTACTTTCACCTGTGATGCTCTTGTAGAGGCCAATTTTATATATATACTTGTTTTAAAAATAACAGAACTCCATCATTACAGGACAAAACTCTTTGAATTGTGTTTGTACTCCTACAGACACACTTGAAATTATTCCTCCAGAGTCCCTAGACCAGGCTGCCCTGTGAATAAGAGCTTGTGCTTATGAGATGGTTGTTTGCTTTCACAAAGCTAACAGGCCCAGAAAGAGATCCACCTTGGATAATATCTTAGCCTCACTAGCACCACACTCATAAACAATTGAGCTAACTAGTCTGACATGAAGGAAGAAGGAAATCCCAAACTAGTTCCTGAGTTACTTTCTTTGGCTCCACAAAAGAACAGTCTGCAAGAAATATTTTTATTATTTGGGTCCCTTTTTATCCTATGAGCATTTTCCTTTGGAATATTTTTCTTCTGATTTCAATGGCTCCTTGGGCAAAGGCTTGGGAAGGAGATAACATGCTTTCCTGGGACTTAAGAATAACCACTCCATTTCATTGTGACGATCCAACAGGTACAAATTCCAAATGTCATAGAAAAACGAAGAAAACGAGGCAGTTTGAAAATCTAAAGGAAGAGCAGAAAACAGTGAAATTACAGCTTCACTTTGTAACTACATCTTCTTTGCAGTGTGAAAAATATACTTTACTCTATAGACGACAAAGAGATATCTGCAAGACACTCTTTATTTTTTCACATACTCTCTACTCAAGAGGTTTTAATGCCCTCGGATGGTAGAACTTCAGCATCGTGGATGAAATGAGAGCTGCGAACAGCGTGCCAGTCAAAATATGCTGAGAAGAATCAGCAACATGTGAGCATTTGACGCTACTAAGACTTGGCTTCTGTCTGGGCAAAGAGATACACTTAACCTCTGGCTATTCCAATTTAGTGAAATGTGTCATAAAATCCTCATTCAGTAATAGAACTTTCAAAAACCCTAATAAATTTTAAATGGAGTCAAGACTGAATTTTCAGATAAGTATCTTATCATATGACATTTTTATTTGGGAATTAGAATACCAAAGATTGACTTAAAATGAAGTCAACCTAATATTTTTGTTGAACACTTTATTCTTCAAATTTTAGCCATTCTGTATTTTAAACATGACCATATTTTGTGAAGGGTTGGAAGTTATATGTTTGAATGCAAATAATGAAAACTCCGGGACATGGAAATAGAGTTGTTCACAGGAATATAAGGTAGTAACGGTTCTCTGCTTTAAACTACTTCCCTAACCATTTTGGTGGGAAAGCTGATAAAAATGGAATTTTTAAATAATTTAATAGGTTAAAATAATAATTAGCACTTACCGAGTACTTCTAATTGCCTGGCCCTGTTATGCTAAGCACTTTGCAGGCATATCTCATTTAATTAGCCCAACTCGTTGAACGTGATAACTCTTATGAAGTGAGAAAACAATTTGTTGAGCTACTAAGATTAAATGGCATCATTGCAAAGGAACACCCAAACCTCCCAAATACTGTAAAAAATTTTTATTTATTTTATTTGGCACCCCCTAGTGTGAAGAATGAAGAAAGCAATTCCCAACCAAATCAGCTTTTGTATTTCATTCATTTATCATTCATTCATTCCATGAATATGCATGGACTCCCTAATATGTGCAAGACGTTGTGATGGGCGCTAGTACTGAGTAAAGAATAAAATACACCAGCTTCTGCCTTCAAGAAACTTATAGTATGAGACAAACAACAAAAATAAGATTAAAAAATGCAAATTGTGGTGAAGGCACTGATCTAGGTGATAGGAAGTAACAGGTGCCCTGCATAGATGAGTATGAAGCTGGGCTGCAGAGCTCTCCAGGCAGAGAATAGCACATGTGAAGGTGCTGAGATGCACAGACATTTAGCATATTTTGGAAGAATTCCACTGTAGCTGGAGCATAGTGAGGAAGATGCACAAGGTTAGGCTGGAGAGGAGACCAGGACTCGATGAAGATGAACATGGTTGGGAGTATTTGTTCCAAGTGCGAAGGAAAGTAGGTGAAGAGTTTAGGCTGGGATGTGAACTAAAGAGATTCGTGTGTTGAAAAGACCTCTCTGACTGCTCTTTGGAGAAAGGCTTTCAGGGCAATCAGGGAGGGTCTTATCCTTACTGGGGAGAGAGCGGCAAGGAGGCTTTGTAGGAGTTGAAGTAGGAAATGATAGTAATTCGGGCTGATTAGTGGTACTCACCTGGGGGACATTTTTTCCCCCCAGGGGATATCTGGCAATGTCTGGAGACATTTTTGGTTGTCTCAAAGGGGGGGCTCCCACTGGCATCCAGCGGGTAGAGAATAGAGGTGCTGCTAACAATCCTACAATGCACAGGGCAGCCCCCAAGCAAAACATTTTCTGGCCCCAAATGTCAATAATGCAGAGGTTGAAAACCCTGGGCTAGAGGTTTAACGGAAGTGATAGAGGTAAGTAATTAAATTTAAAAAATTTTAAACTATGGAATGAATGGGACTTAGTGATGGATGAATACAGAGCGGTGAGGGAGAGGAAGGTATCAGGTGTGACTCTTCAGATTTCTGGCTTAAACAAATGTGGGGTGTCATTTACTAATATGGGAAGGACTGTGGGAGGAGCCAGATCTCAAAGTTTGAGGTACCTGGGAGATAGCCAAGAGGAGATATGAAATAAGAGTCTACAGCATAATCATAATCATATAGTAATTAAATTACTGAGCAGTTACAATGTGCCAGGCATCATTCTAAGAATTTTTTGTGCATTATTTTATTAATCCTACTGACCATAAAGACCAACATTCATTCTTTGAATCCTCTTGATGTATACTTAAGTTTCCAAATTATGAGCAAAGGATATCATTCTAGACTTCAAAAATTTTCCTTCAACATGGAAACACATTGCTGAAAGCTAACAATAAATATTATGCCTTCTCTAATAAAATAGAATGTGTGAGTAAGATAAAACACCCTAACTACCATGCCATCAAAGATATTCAAAATTAGATTTATCATTTTTCAAAAAGCTTTCATCATCTTTATCTTAGAAAACATCCTGAAAGTGTTTATCTATTTTATTATCTCTGGTTTGGCTAAAATAGCAAAATTTTACCCCAAAGAGAGTAAAATTTAGGAAATGTAAGCCCCATCTCTAGAAAGAGTTAAGCATTCCGAAGAGCCTTCTGCCATTTAATATTCTTTCAAAGCCATCCGGCCTTCCATTTTCCTGGCCAAATGATACAATGTCTTCAAAACACATTTTCAACATTAGCAGATGCGGCTAACTCAAGTCAGGAAGCCTGAAGGAATCGAACCACCCGGTTCTAAGTTACATGATACGTAAGTCACTCTGTGATACTCATGATGGATGTCTGGGAGCAGTTTTGCTTATTTAGTCTGAGAGAAAGAATCTTAAATAGCAAGGCTATGAAAGCTCATATTGTTACAGTGAGCAGTTGTTAGGTTCAGCTAGACCTCAGTAAAAATGGGACTCCAGTTAGGAATTTGTTAACAAGGCCAACTCCTGGTAGGATATATTTGTAACTTGGCCCAGGGCTAAAGTTTCAGGTCAACTCACACTAAAATAGAAAATACTTTGTTCACTTGAGAAGGAACCACTCAGCTCAGAATCTTAGAATACAAAGGATTCGTGATCCTCCTATATCTTGGGACAGTCTTCCAGAGACTTTTCTCCAGTTTCTCATATATCTCCACTCCACCGAGAACCTACTGGAATTCTATCAGGTAAGAAACAGTGTTGATAAGCTTCCTGTCATTAACGAAGGTACTCGTCCATCTGCAGAGATGACAAATAAGGTTTCAAATTGCACACTGCAATCTATTTTCTGTTTCGTTGGGTTCTAGGTCTCAAGGTACCTTCAGAATAAATGTAGAATGTCTAAATTCTGCAGTTGGCTAGACCATATTGAAAATCCCTCTCTTAGAGTCCACAGTGTTTCCTGTACCTCTTTACACAACTTCCTTAACTGTTCTAAAAGTGCCTTAGGGATTTTCTTTTTCCCCAGGGAAGGAGAAGGGTCAGGAAGCTGAGTAGCAAGATAAAAAAGCACAGTTCTGGGAGTGCTGGTTTCAGTTCCTCTACCGAAATTTGCCACATGTGCTGAACAATGTCAGCACCTAGATATTCTCTCTCAATGTCTGTGTCAACATGCTAGGGCAGCCTGATCACAGAAACGACACTTAATTATCTCAATTCTTCCCCAAAGAGCATTTTACGTAAATACTATACAATGCCCATAGAAGGTTTTTTAATCAAAACTTTGAGGAAATGTGCTTTTCTAACTTGCAACATGTTCTTTACTTTTCCACTGATCTTTCTGGAAGAGAACATCCTTTTTTGGGAGGAGAGACATCCATGATACTTTCAATTCCACAATATTCAATTGATAAATTCTTAATAAATAATATGCAAGTCTACCATTGAGGACTATAAAATACTAATTCACTAAAAAGATTAAATTCTACTTATTTTAAGACCTACATTCCCTCTCCTTCTAACTCCCACCCAAATTTTTAAATTGTGCCAACTCTTGGGTTTGTGCTTCTGGTAGTTACAAGTGAATATCATTAGCTACCTCCGGGACACCTGTATCCTGTTGTATGGTTGGAAACCAGTCTGAGCCATGTGTAGAGAAAGAGAACTAACCTTGACTGAGCTCATAGTCTGGACCAGGCACCACGCCAGGTGTTTACAACTGGGGGTTGGCTCGCCTAATTATTAATGTATAATAAATTCACGTACATTTTCACACTGGTGGTGGATAACTTTCTTTAATCATAAAAGTGATACATGCTTATTAAAGAAATGTAGACAAAAATGAAAATAAGCCTGGGGGAGTAGAGCAGTCATAATCCCATTTCCCCAAAAGTAATCACTGTTTGGTACATTTCCTCACAGTAATTTTTCTATGGTTAGGCTTTAAAAGAAAAACCTAGTTGTAATGATGCTATATGTATAATTACAATATACATACTTTACATTTAATTATTCCTAATTGCAGTAATAATATACATAGAATAATTTTAAATTATTTTTTCAGTTAACACTAAAAATGCTTTTTGATATGGTGCTGTTACATTCTTTTTAAACAGTTGCATTTTATTCCATCTATGGCTATATCATATTTGTCTGAATTACTCTGAGGTTGAAAATGGACATTTTAAGCAACTTACAAAGGTCAGAAAAAACACTTACACTGTCATTTTAAGTTAAAAGAGGGGGCCAGCCCAGTGGCATAGTGGTTAAGTTGGCATGCTCAGCATTGGTGGCCCAGGGTTCACTGGTTCGGATCCTGGGTGCGGACTTACACACCGCTCATCAAGCCCTGCTGAGGCAACAACCACATAGAACTCGAAGGACTTACAGCTAGGATATGCAACTAGGTACTGGGGCTTTGAGGAAAAAAAAGAGAAGATTGGCAACAGACGTTACCCCAGGGCCAATCTTCCTCACCCCCCTCCCCCCAAAAACACCTAAATGCTCAGGTTAAAAAAGAAAAATATCCAAGTTAAGTTATGCAAAGAAATCAAAACCTTCTAAAAATACATTAATATTCTTTCATTTTAAACTTATCCTATAGGCTATGCATAATTCAGAATTCTATGAAGCATATTAAAATGCATTCAAATTAATAAACATGACTGAAATACATTCTTACATCCCTCTTGCTAAAAAATAACTCTACTGAAACCTAAATTCCCTGAGTTCTGGATGCACTTTTAAAAGATCGGCAAAAACGTATAGTGAAGAGATCAGAAAAGCAAGCCACTGCTTCTCTCCTCAAAAAAGGACTTCTCAGGTGCCACTGGCAACATCCTTTGGCAGAAATGGTCATCTGACTTCTAGAGTAGTAGCTTCCTAGGGCTGCTCTAAGAAATGCCATAGACTGGGTGCTCAAACAACAGACATGTATTGTCTCACAGCTGTGAAGGCTAGAAGTCCAAGATCAAGGTGTTGGCAGGGTGGGTTTCTTCTGAGGCCTCTCTCCTTGGTTTGCTGATGGCTGCCTTCTTGCTGTGTCCTCACAGTCTTTCCCCTGTGTACACATATCTGAGTCCAAATTTCCTTTTCTTATAAAGACACCAGGCATACTGGATTAGGGCCTACCCATATGACCTCATTTTACCTTAATTACCTCTTTAACAGCCCTATCTCCAAATATAATCATATTCTGAGTTACTAGGGTTTAGGATTTCGACATGCAAATTTGGGGGGTGACATGACTCAGCCCATAACACTTAGCAAGATTAGCAGTGACACAATCTCCCCTTTTTTCTTCCTTGCTAGGATGTCTGATTAACAAATAAACTTCCTTTAGAAAAAGACAGGAAAGACAGAAAGAAAGAAAAGAAAAGAAAAAACGAAAGAAGAAAAACAGATGCAGCTCTTCTCTAACACTCCCCCACCCTATACCACCACTAAGGAAAAAAAACTGTGTGTGAACTTATTTTCTTTACTTGAAGTCTCAGATCACAACTGCATTGGGCATGTTTTCAAATCTTGGGCAAGATCTGAGAGTAGCAAGGGGCACAACTTTTGCACTAAATTCCTTTGAGAAATAGCCACAGACTTGCTGCAATTTCAAAAATAAAAAGAAAGAAAAAGAAAAGAAAATGCTAGTAAAAATGCTGCTGCTGACATACCGTAGACGCCATACTTTCAAGCAGCCTTGTTATACTTTTGATGCCACAGAATCACTGTCCTTCAACAATGTCCCAACTGCCTGTCCCAATTGGGTCCCCAAACCAAAAATAAACCCTATTTTCTTCTTGGGACCTGATCATAGGATTTCCTACTGAATCCAAACACCTAAAAATCCCCCCTGAAATGTATCCTAAATAAAAAAAATACATAAATAAAATAAAACACGGAACTTGGTAAAGATTTTGTTAAACACCCTGTTAAATGTAAGAAAGAAGTAGATTTTAAGTGGAAACAGCCCAGGAAGAAATGGCCGCTGGCTCCTTTGTTCTCTTACTTTTGTGGGAGACACGGTGAGGGATTTTGTATCCCTTTCCATATCTTTTTGTGAAATCTAATCCTGTTTTGCTAGAGGTTGCCTTCCCTGTTCAGTTTGCTATGCCAGTGGGGGCAAAAAGTTGCATTTTAACCCAGCATAGGGCTTTCTCGAGTTTATTAACACGGTACTGCTGAGCAAAGTCAGTCCCCCAGTGACTGCCCTGGCTCCCAGATGAAATATCCACTTTCCCTATGATATGTTATCGTAAGTACAATACCAAAAGATTATTATATTTTGAACTAGGTGACTGATTCTGAATTTCCTGGCTCTACTGAAATGAAAATAAAAGACCTCTCAATACTGTAATGGGAACACATTTGGAAAGCCCACTTTTCCTTTCTTGTGGATGGTGAGACTATGAGTTGAAATGTAAGACTCAGGTCTTTTCGTGTTTTGTGACCTTGGGCAGGTAAGTGGACCCTGTTCAACTGCATGGATCAGGAAGGGCCTCCCCTTTGGTTAGGATCCTACCGACTATGGATTAGTCCATGTGACAGAGAAGAGGACACTGTACTCCTTCAGTCTGCTATTCTATGAAAACCTAAACAGAGGAAGCCCACTGACCACACCAAATGTGGTCGTTTCAGGCTAATTAACTTTCTCCTCCTCCTTGGCCAAAGGCTGTCCTGCAACCCCAATGTTTCCACTTTGCAAGAATACATTGTCACAAGTAGAAACATCTGAGAGTGGATGGATTCAGGAAAATCCCTAGAAAAATAACTCATGAGCAATTGCCTGCCAAGACACTTAGCACAAGGGCAATTTGAGCCATTTGTAAGGTAGCCATTTATTAGATGTCAGCGTCCTCTTCTACACTGCAAGCTCTATGAGGCAGGGACTGACTGAATGAATGAAGAATTGAATGAAAGAATGAATAAAAGCACCACAGGAAAAGTACAGGATTTGGATTTAGAAGGCTTATGTATGACTCTTTTAAAAGGTTTAATTCTATAATCATAATGGATGATTTCTTTTTTAGCCAAATGCCTGTGTTCCATATACCATGCTCAGTATTCCAATCATCACTTTTCTCCCCTGAAATAAAAATAGCTACTATTTTCTAAAAGTTGTCTGAGTTCCTGACTTGCAGGTGACCAACTGTCCCACTGTGCCTGGGATGGACCAGGTGCCCAGGATGGGGGACTTACAGTGCTAAACCCAGGAAAGATCTGGGAAAGCTGGGATGAGCTGGTCATACTGCAACACTGAACTAGTTGCTTTTTATTCATTTTTATCTCATCTAATCCTCACGCACTATTAGATAAGTAGATACTTTTATTTTCCCATTTTACAGATGAGGCTATGGAGGCTCAGGCGTGCTCAGCAACAAAAACCCAAGACTGTCTTATTCAAAAGGCCAAGGCCTAGCTCTCAGGAAGCTACAGTGCTTCCATCAGAAAAATGGGAACTATAGTGACCCTACTTCACAGATCTTACCTGGGTGTTGAGATGATGATAATGAATTCATGAGTAGCATTTACTATCTGCAAAGCCCTTTCTTATTTAACCCTACAGTGAAAGGCCATTAAAACTATGTGATGGTCGACCCAGGTTGACCATTGGGAACTTTGTGACCCATTACTCTGGGCTCCAGTCAACCATTTTCTCACGTCTGTTTTTAGAGAAGACACACAGAAAATAGGAGAGGAAGGGAGAGAGAAATTAATCTTCATTAGCAAGTTATTTCCTCCAAAAGGACTTTTTCATCATTACTATAATGAAACATTTCTTTTTCCAAAGTCTGTGTTAAGGTTGAGAGAATAACTTTAACTGAAGAATAAACGAGTGCCTTAAAGTAGTGAGGTTGTAAACTGCTCATCAGGTCTAAGGATTCATGGTTGGTTGCATTCTTTTTACTTATCTCCAAGAGTCCTCTGGTCCTTCACCTGGGATTGCCCACACTAATAGGTATTTTTCAGTTTAGCCAAATCCCAAATTTACAGGCAAGAGGAGATTTAATAAGCTGTGGGAGACAGATGCATTTAACAAACATAATGAAAATGTTTCCAATACTAGCTCAAGCAAGCTTATACAGTTTAATTGAAAATAAGTGCCTTATAAATGAAGCATCCAACTACATACTACACTCTTGCAGAAAACTGATTTTCAATTACACTTGATGATGTATTGTATTTGAAATATGTGATGATATTTTTGGGTACCTCTTTGGCTCCTCACTGCCTTTAAAATTGGACATAAACACCTTATCTTGACAGTCAAGATTTTCAACAACACATTTCCAGGTTAGTTTTTCTCTCTTCTTCAATCTTCTTGTCAAGCTGGACTTCTCTATATTATCTTGCCTCTATGCCATTATTTAGGCTGTGACTTCTACCTGGAACTCCCTCCCCCGTCCCATCTCCACCTGTGAAACTTGTAATGGACACACGTGGCTCTTGACTACTCAGCATCAATGTCTCCTCTTTGTCATTTTAAAGCACCCGTTTTTTTATTTTGGGGAACCACTCCTGCCTAAGCTCAATCCATGGCTTCACTGGGCTGAGCCCCTCTTTGACTCCAAAAGTGGGCATATGACCCAGACCTGGCCAAACAGAGCCCTGTTTGTATATTTTGCTGGATTTATCAGGACAGAGGCATTCTCTTTTTTTGCTGGAGTGACGGAGCTTGGAACAAGGACAGCCTGGGAGAGATGTGTCCATCCTTACCTCCACAAGGAATAAGCCTGTCTGAAAACAAAGCCAGTACAAGGTGAAACAGCCCAGAGATGGCGAGCCAGCTTTCTAACGGCATCATTTAGATATCCTAGATCCAACTCTGCCTGAAGCAAGATACCCCTGGATTTTTCAGTCAGCTAAGCCAACATATTTTTCTATTTTTGCCTAAAATTAGTTTGAGTTGAGCTTCAAGCACTAAAAACCAAAACAACAAAAGTCTTGATTAGACAAAACCTTACCCATAATTATGGGTTCATTTCAAAAGGTCATTTTCCTAAAGCTTTCCTGAACTCAAAAGAGGGATGGCCCTTTTTACTTCAAAGTCTCCTAGTATTCTATCCTTCTCATGATATTTCTCATCATCTACCTCGAGTTAAAATTATTTATCAATCCCACAGGACTGTAAGCCCCTTGAAGGCAGGGCCTGAGACTTACTGGTTTTTGCTCTCCTCAGTCTCGCACGTAGTGACTGTTACTGCCCCATTTGTGAATTTCATTAAATCAAATTTACTTAGCACTAAAACAATAAGAAAACTAAGATCACTCAAAAATAGTTTTCACACCTATTTTGTTCAGAGGTCAGAAAAATTGAATCAGGAAAGAGAGAAAAGACAAATTCGGAGAGAAAAGGCATCAATATGTTTATTGCTACATCATTAGCAAGTGATTTCTGTGACTTATAATGTGTATAAAAATCATATCGTCAGCAAGGTAGAGATTTGAAAATTAGGTGCCTATAAAGGACTATAAATCTCTCAGGAAAAAAAAACAGTGAGAAAACATGGGCTTTCCAATCAGATACCTGGATTTGATCTGGACTTCTCTGTTATGTGTGAATCAGGGGTAAATTCCTTAATATTTGTGATCCTCCATTTCTTTTTTTTGGGCGGGGGGGGAGATTAGCCCTGAGCTAACATCCACTGCCAATCCTCCTCTTTTTGCTGAGGAAGACTGACCCTGAGCTAACATCCATGCCCATCTTTCCTCTATATTATATGTGGGACACCTGCCACAGCATGGTTTGATACGGAGTGCATGGTCTGCACCCAGGATCGGAATCAGCAAACCCCAGGCCGCCAAAGTGGAGTGCCTGGCCCCTGCGATCCTCCATTTCTCAATATTTAAAATGACACAAATAACTATCACCAAAGGATTGTTGTGAGGATGGAGTGAGAAGAAGAAAGATAGCCCATATAACAAACAAGGGTCAAGTAATCTGGGGCAGGTATGGTGGGTCCACAGTATCATGGACCCAGGTTCTTTCTATCTTGTGGTTCTGTCATCCCCACTATGTTGTTCTGATCTTTAATTGCCCAGGACAACTTGCCAGAATGATCTCATTCCAGCCAACAGGAAGGTGAAAGGCAAAGTGGAGGGGATGACCCCCTCTTTCTTTTTTTTGTGAGGAAGATTGCCCCCGAGCTAACATCTGTACCAACCTTTCTCTATTTTGTATGTGGGACACCACCAGAACATGGCCTGATGACTGGTGTGCAGGTCTGCACCCAGGATCCAAACCTGCAAACCCCAGGCAACCGAAGCAGAGTGCTCGAACCCAACCACTACACCACTAGACCAGCCCCTATGCCCCTTTTTTTTTAAAAGGCACAATGCATGTTTTCCAATTGATTCCTCACATCCCAGTGGACAGAACTTAGTCACATGTCTAACATGGAACAAGTTAGGAAATGCAGTATTCATTCTCAGCAGCAATGGCTCAAATAAAGTTATGATTTTAAAAAAATATATATTATTAGAGATGAAAGGGAAAACCACTATTAGTGAACAATACTGGATTTATTTAAACCACCTGGCAGATTTCCTGGCACACCTGATATTGTCTTTCCACTCCATTTCTTGTTGCAGGTGTACTGAAAATTCTGAGTAGCATTTGCTCATTATTGGTGGCTTTGTTAACTGGCAAAACCTTTCTGGAAAGCAGCATAGAAAGACATAGGAGTCATGATAATCCAACTATTAGGGATTTACTCAAATACAATAATACAAAAGTAGAAGCTGTTCATTCCAGTGTCACTGGAAGAGCACAACTGGAAAGTGTTTGGATATTCCACGGCAGAAGACAATAAACCAGCTTTTCCATTTCTGAGACCAGCTTTGAAACCCTCAGGTGGTGGTCCTAGGGACCATGATGTTACCCCAATGCCTGGACCAGTGCCGATTGGATTAAAGATTGTAACTGGCAAGGTTCCTGGGAAACGAGTCTCAGGCAGATAGTAGTGTGTGGGAGGTATTTTGAGGATCAACACCTGTGGGAAAGTGAGGTAAACAGCATTGGGCACAGGGAAAAGTGAACTGTGAGGCAGTCGTAACAAGGCTTTAGCCAATGTCACAAGGAACTCTGGAGCTGGAATGACGCTTCAGAGTTGTCCTGCTTCACCCCTCATTGGATGTGGGCTGCCCTTGGGAAGTAGACATGACTTTGGATGAACAGGCTATCTTCACACAAGGGCAAGTACTAGGGAGGAATTCAACTGACAGCTGGCAGCAGCCAACACTGCCAGCATCAGGGAAAAGGAGCACCTCAGTCCTAAAGGGGGGACCTGGGCTGTGCAGTGCAGCGGCCCCTACAGGGGTCAATACTGATCCACACTGAGCCAGGAAGATACTGTTGCATAAGAGTTTGAAATGGGAGACAGGGCAACTGGAAGTGAGGAGGCAAGTTTACTGCAGTGTTGGAGGCAAAGTTCACAAACTCATGTGATCCTCAGAGCCACCTGGTTCGTGCCCTTCTTAACCTGGTTGTTGAATGGCTCACTGGATTTAATTTGTTTCGGTTTGCAAGAAAACCTTAATAATTTGCCAACAATCCATGAATTATTAGGAATACAACAGAATATTATGCAACCATTAAAATTATAACAATGTATAATACTATTATAGAAAATTATAATAATATATCAAAATTATAATAATTTTGATAAAAATGTCAAGCACAAAAACATGTCCAAGATATAATTTTAGGTGAAACTGACAGAACAGAAATAATATTTCTCTATGTGAACATTAGTAAGTGAAAGTAACAGACACATCCAAGGCCATTATCAAAAAAGTGAAAAGACAACCTATACAATGGGAGAAAATATTTGCAAATCATATATCTGATACTATATCTATCTATAATATATTAAGTATTAATTACGTAGTAAGTATCTATAATATATTAAGAACTTTCAACTCTTCCATCCCAAAACAAAAAGACAACCCAATTAAAAAATGAGGAAAGGACATGAATAGACTTTTCTCCAAAGAATATATACGAATGGCCAAGAAACACAGGAAGTGATGTTCAGCATGATTAGTCATGAGGGAAATGTATATTGAAACTACAGTGAGGTACCACTTCACATCCACTAGATTGCTACTTAAAAAAAAAAGGAAAACAAGAGTTGAGAAGCATGTGGAGAAATGGGGACCCTTGGAAATTTTTGTTAAAGATTTAAAATAGTTTAGTCACTGTGGAAAACAGTTTGGTACTTCCTTAAAAAGCTAAACTTAGGGGGTCAGCCCAGTGGCACAGCAGTTAGGTTCACATGTTCTGCTTCGGTGGCCTGGGATTCACCAGTTGGAATTCCGGGTCCAGATCTACACACCGCTTGTCAAGCCAGGCTGTGGCAGGCGTCCCAAAGATAAAGTAAAGGAAGATGGGCATGGATGTTAGCTCAGGGCCAGTCTTCCTCAGCAAAAAAGAGGAGGATTGGCAGCAGCTAACTCACGGCTAATCTTCCTCAAAAAAACAAAAAAGCTAAACTTAGAATTACCATATGATCTAGCAACCCACTCCTAGGTATAGACACAAAAGAACTGAAGTCGGATACTCAAACAGATGTATATGAATGTTCATAGTAGCTCTATTCACGCTAGCCAAAACAAGGAAACAGTCAAATGTCCGTCACAGAGGAATGGATAAACTAATTGTGGTATACCCATACAATGGAATATGACTGAAGTACTGATACACGTTACAATATAGATGAACCTTGAAAGCACTATGCTGCGTGAAAGGAGCCAGACACAAAAGGCCACATATTATATGATTCCATTTCTAGGAAATGTCCGGAATAGGTAAGTCTATTGAAACAGAATGCAAACTGGTGGTTGCCAGGGGCTGGGGGGAGAGGAGAATGGGGACCAACTCGCTTAATGTATATGGGGTTTCCTCTAGGGGTGATGAAAATGTCTTCTAGATACAGGTGGTGGTTACATGATCTTATGAATGCACTAAATGCCACTGAATTGTTCACTTTAAAATGGTTAAAATTATGTTATGTGAATTTCACTTCAATTGAAAAAAGGTAATAAAAAATGAAAGATAAGTATAGGGGTTATTTGATTAGAAGTGGTTTTAAAAATCATTATATCACCATGTCATATATACATAGTCAGATTCTTTTTGCTTTGGGATAATAATTACTTGAATTAAAATAGCTTGGTATGAGAGAAATGCTTCTCAGAGTATAAATGATCATAACACTCCATATGGGGACAGTGCCCCATGATAACACATCCCTCGACAATATAACTGGATATAAAGTGATTGGCAAGGGGCCCCTGCCCTTCACAGCAGTCGCAGATTTGTCATTTCATCAACCTCAATTTAACAGAGCGCTTCATTGTATGTAGTTAATTTTTTTGGACCACACTTACATTGTATTGACAAGGTTTATATGTAGCACCTTGAAAAACTATTCTCGTTAACTCTTTTATTATAAATTTTCCAGTATAAAATATAAGCATAATATAGTTTCTTCTGAAAATCCACATAAGAAAGGAAATAGAAAATAAAAATACCCATCATTCTATCACTTAGAATGAAAATGTTAAACTTTGATTTTATACACACATGTACATACTCACATGTATATATGGTTATACAGGTGCATCTTTGGCAACAAATACTATTATTCTGTACCTGCTGTATATTTTTAACTTACTAATGTTATGAACAATTTTTGTCATTATTCTTCTAAAATACCATTTTTAATGTATAGCTGTACCATAATTTATGAAAGTGACCATCTATTTCATACATCTGGTTTTTCCCAATATTTCTGTAATCTAGTCTTCATTGTGCTCCATTATAACCATTCCATTCATTCATATTTACATTCTTTTTTCAGGGAGTAGCTTCCAATTTTCACTAAAATATTTCCAATTTCACTAGAAAGAACAATGAGAGGGAATTCCTTGTATTTAAGCCTTTTCTGTGTATCAGTGATTATTTTCAGGTAACTTTTTTTATTGAGATATAATTGACATATAACATATTAATTTCAAGTGTATAACATAATAATTCGATATTTGTATATATTGCAAAATGACCACCAAGATAAGTTTAGTTAACATCCATCACCATACATAGCTACAATTTTTTTGTGTGTGATGAGAACTTTTAAGATCTACTCTCTTAACTTTCAAATATACAATACAGCATTATAAATTATAGTCACCATGCTGTACATCACATCCCCTGGACTTAATTTATTTTATAATTGGAAGCTTGTACCTTTTGACCACCTTTACCCATTTTGACAACCGTCACCCCCCTCCTCTGGCAACCACCAATCTGTTCTCTGTATCTATGAGTTTGTTTTTCTTGTTTGTTCATTGTTGTTTTTAGATTCAACATATAAGTGAGATGATACAGTAATGGTCTTTCTCTGTCTGACTTAATTCACTTAGCGGAATGTCCTCAAGGTCCATTCATGTTGTCCTAAATGTCAAGATTTTCTTCTTTTTTACTGTTGAATAATATTCCACTATGTATGTGTGTGTGTGTGCGTGTGTATAGATATAGATCACAGATAGATAGACAGACAGATAGATAGACAGATAGATAGATAGATAGATAGACAGGATATATAGATGGATACCACAAACTTCTTTATCCATTCATCCATCGATGTACACTTAGGTTGCTTCCATGTCTTGGCTCTTATAAATAATGCTGCAATGAACATGGAGTTGCAGGTAACTTTTCGAGTTAGTGTTTTCATTTCCTTCGGATAAATACCCAGAAGTGGAAATGCTGGCTCATATGGTAGTCCTATTTTTAAATTTTTGAGGAACTTCCATACTCTTTTCCATAGTGGCTGCATCAATTTACATTCCGACCAACAGTGCACAAGGGTCCCCTTTTCTCTACAGCCTCGCCGATGCTATTTCTTGTCTTTTTGATAATGGCCATTCTAGCAGGTGTGAGGTGATATCCCATCATAGTTTTGATTTGCATTTCCTTATGATTAGCAATGTTGAGCACCTTTTCATATATCTGTTGGCCACCTATATGTCTTCTTTGGAAAAGTATCTATTCAGATCCTCTGCTCATTTTTTAATCCGATTATTTCCTTTGCTATTGAGTTGTATGAGTTCTTTATACATTTTGGATATTAACCCCTTATCAGATATATGATTTGCAAATATTTTCTTCCATTCCATAGGTTTCCTTTTCATTTTATTGATGGTTTCCTTTGCTGTGCAGAAGCTTTTTAGTTTGATGTAGTCTGACTTGTTTATTTTTGTTTTTGTTGCCTTTGCTTTGGCGTCAAATCCAAAAAATCATTGCTAAGATCGATGTCAAGGAGCTTACTGTCTGCGTTTTCTTCCAGGAGTTTTTTGGTTTCAGGTCTTATATTCAAGTCTTTAATCCATTTTGAGTTGATTTTTGTATATGGTGTAAGACAGGAGTCCAGTTTCATTCTTTTGCATGTGACTGTCCAGTTTTCCCAACATCATTTAGTGAAGAGACTGTCCTTTCCCCATTGTATATTCTTGGCTCCTTTGTTGAAAATTAATTGACCATATAAATGTGGGTTTATTTCTGGACTCTATTCTGTTCCGTTGATCTTTGTGTCTGTTTTTATGCCAAAACCCCATTGTTTTGATTACTATTGTTTTGTAATAGAGTTTGAAATTCGGGGGTGATGCCTTCAGGTTTCCTCTTCTTTCACTTCTTTTCACTTCCTTTGTTCTTCTCTCACTTTTTTCACCTCAAGTGCTTTGTCTATTCAGGGTCTTTTGTGTTTCTATACAAATTTTAGGATTCTTTGTTCTATTTCTGTAAAAAATGCCATTGGAGTTTGGATAGGGATTGCACTGACTCTGTAGATTGCTTTGGGTAGTATGGACGTTTTAACAATATTAATTCTTCCAATCCATGAGCATGGAATATCTTTCCATTTATTTGAGTCTCATTTAATTTCTTTCATTAATGTCTCATAGTTATAGTTACATTCTTAAAAATAAATTCCTAAGACTGGAAATAGATAGTCAAAAGGAAAATTTGGAAGTTTTGATATATTTTGACAAATGGCCTCCCTGTTAGGTCATCCCAATTTCCCCTTCCAACAACAAGTATATAAGATTGTGCCAGTGTTCCACATCCTTGTCAAAATTGGGGCTCTCTCTAATAACCATTGCCAAAAATATTATTTTATATGTTTTTAAAATCTTGTTTTTGATTAGACAATACATAATGTGGTTTAAATATCAAAGAAACCAAAGGGTGTACAGGGGAAAGCCTCTCTTCTGCCCATGTACACCATCCCTCTCTGAGGGCAACCAATATTAACAGTTTCTTATGTATCCTTCCAGAAATAATTTACACATTCATAAATGGTAGCCGTCTAAACACACGGTACCTTGCACTTATCTATATATCTTGAACACAGACAGCTTTTTTGATGGTCACATACTTTTCTATTATTGAATGTTATCTTAGCGAGTCCCCTTCTGACGGGCATTTAGGTTGCCTTTAAGCTTTTGCTGTTAGAGACAACGTACCTGTGAATTACTTTGTAAATCTATCACTTTGTACATGCACAAGTGTGTGTAAGTTACATTTCTGGGTTACTAGGTTCAAGGCCTTTTAAAACGTTTTGCTATTTTAACCAAAAAAAAAAAAAAAGGAATGAGGGAGAGAAAGAAAAGAAAAAAAATTAGAAAATTTAGTGAGTCTGGTGGTTATTAAATGGTGGGAAATGTCACATATTTTTCCCAGATTGCACATCTCTGAAGTCTCTGATTTTCTTTCAGTAGTCTCCCTTATCTGTTTAAGGGGTTAGAAATTTCAAAAGAGTAGGGGCAGGATAAAGAACGGGTGGTAAAAACTCAATAGCTGCTTCCAATCCTACAACAGCTGTTTCACCATCAGCTGAATTCCTATAAGAAAGAATAATTGCCTTAGAACAGGGAGAGCTGAGCCTTGAAGGCCTGGAGGTGACGTCATACATTTTCTCTTCAGCAATACAAAATGAAAATATGTTTAGGGTTGGAAAACAATTTTCCAGAGATGAGATCATCTAGAAGCAAAGGATTAAAACTTCAAAACCTTAGGCAATGTGCCTTTAACAATAAATATTTTATGGAAAAAGTTGCTTTTATTTATTTTAAGTAAACTTAAAAAAAATAGCATGCAAACAGCAAAGAGCACAAATCATAATTGTATAGCTTAGTGAATTTTCACAAAGTAAACACATCCCTGTAACCACCCCCGAGATCAAGCAGTAGAACATGACCAGCATCCCAGAAGCCCCCTTATGCCCTTCCAAATTACTACCCGCCAAAATTAACCATTTTCTATCACTACTAATTAATCTACTCTGTTTTTCACACTATATAAATGGAAAATGTAGGATGCACTTTTCTGGTGTCTGGTTTCTTTCACTCAAATTATATAGAATTCACCCATGATTTTATTTTTATCTTTCTTTTGTGTGTCTTCATTCATTCCATAAATATTTACTGAGCATCTACTATATGCCAGGCATTACGCTAGACCCTGGGGACACAATGGCAACAACACATACAGGTCCCTGCTCTCCTGGAACTTAATAAGGAGATTGTCTTTGACTCTGAAAATGAACATCTGAGGATTTAAAAGTCATTGCTTTTCAGGGAGACAATGAGGTTTGTCAACACAGGTAGCTCTAAGGTATCCATTTGTCCAGAAGGTCACAGGTCCATACCTGTCAGGTTCAAGTGTGCTTCCGTGGATTTCTATGTCTTTATCTATAGAATCTCCCAGCATCATTTAGCTGCTATGGAAGAGACAGAGGCCTGAGAAATAAAAATCTTGGTTGCCTTTCCAGAGTTGCATTCCAGCACAGCTCCTTGATTGTGTAACTGCAACATGTCTGCCAGGCAGGACTCTGGGGAAGAAAGCTGTCTGTATCTTTGAAATGCTATTTCAAACACTTTGTTTCCCTGAAAAATTCATAGAAGAGTAACGGTCAAGCAACAGCTTTTTTTTTTATTTGAGGTTATAGTTTCTGCCCTTTTCTCAGTTTAGGAAATGGGTTGGGAGACAGACTTCACACGGTCCGTGAAGATTTTCAGTTAACCCCCAAATCAGGAGGGGATAGAGAGAGTGTTATTTCCAGACCCCATACAAAGTCAGAAATTCCAGTGCATGCATATATTAACTTTAGATTTTATAGTAATTATCGACATTTGTAAATGACTTTTAAAATTTTAAATTAGTACATTGAGGTAATTAAATATGTGCATTTATCAAAAGCCTTACACATTTATTTTATTTTATTTTTTTGAGGGAGATTAGCCCTGAGCTAACATCTGCTGCCAATCCTCCTCTTTTTGCTGAGGAAGGCTGGCCCTGAGCTAACATCCATGCCCATCTTCCTCTACTTTATATGTGGGATGGCTACCACAGCATGGCTTGCCAAGCGGTGCCATGTCCGCACCGGGATCCGAACTGGTGAACCCCGGGCCGCTGAAGCGGAACGTGCGAACTTAACGGCTGAGCCACCAGGCTGGCACAAAAGCCTTAAACATTTTAAGAACATTACAAATACATCTAAAGTCCCTTGATCCATCATCCTCAAACTTGTCCTCTCTCCCTTTCTCCAAGTATGAATTTAGAGTGCATCCTTCTAGACCTCTTTTTATATCTTTATGCACAAACACACGTGTGAGTTGTTTTTCCCATAAACGGTATATACATCATGTGGCAAGTTGCTTTTTGTTGCTCAACAATATTTTCTGAGATCTCGCCAATTGATGTCTACCTGGTTCACACCTTTGAACTGCAGTAGAGTGTTCTGCCATATAATCATACGACTTTCTATAACACAGCCATTCTTCTGCTGGGGATGTGTAGCCTATAATTTTTCACTATTACAAGCAATGCCACCATGAACATCTCTGACATGCATTCTCAGGCATGTGAGCAAGTATTTCTCCAGGCACACATCAGGAAGTGGATAGATTATGCCACTGCTTCTTTAAAAGAGCGTCTTGGTCCTTAACACCAACAAAGGTCCTTGAAGGCTGTGTAGGTCTTATTTGTACCTGTATCACCAGAACCCAGCACAGAGCCTGCCAACTAGTAACTCCTTGCCATGACACAAGTGGAGGTCCTGGTTTACCTTTTACCTCTTCACTTCTGAATCTCTTAGTTGGTTCCTACTTGCCTACTGGTCATTTAAAAGGTAGATGTCTAAGGTCTTTTCTCTTGGCCTTCTCTTGTTTCTCTAGTCTCTTTCCCTTGGTCAGAAGCTCTTAGCCCTAGCTGCACATTGCAAACAACTGGGGAGCTTTTAGAATGTACCAGTGCCCAGGCCCACTCCCCAGAGCTTCTGATTTAATTGGTCTGCAGTGGGATGGGTCGCAGGTATTTTTTTCTCATCACTTTCCCGCGATACTAATGTGAGGCTAGAATGGAGAATAATTGCCCCAGGCTAGTGGTTCCTCAAGTGGGGTCCCCAACCAGCAATATCAGTGTCCCTCGGGATTTATTAGATGTGCAAATTCTTGGGCCCAACCTCAGAACTACTGAGTCAGAAATGGAGGGTAGGGCCTTCAATATAGGTTTTAGCAAGCCCTCTAAATGATTCTGAAGCATGCTAAATAAAATTTGAGAACCACTGCCCTGAGTGATCTCATGCATTTCCCTGACTGTAAATACAGGGAAGACTTCCTTTCCTGCCTCTCTGACATTCCACTAGCCTGTGTCTCCAGCATCTTCAATGTTCCCCACCCCACTCCCACCTTGCCAAACTTTTTATCCCTCAGCCTTCTCCATTCAGGTGAATGGCACCAATATCCTCCAAGTTGCTGGAGGCAGAGATATGAAATTCATTTTTTAAATCTTTTAAAATAGGTAATACATTCAAGTAGCTTAAAACCCAGAAGGTACAAAAGGGTAAACAATGAAAGTCTCCCTCCCACTCTCATCCCCTGTTATGGACTGAACTGTGCCACCTCCACCCCAAGATTCATATGTTGAAAGCCTAACTCCCAATGTGACTATGTTCGGAGATTGGGCCTTAGGGAGGTAACTAAGGTTAAATGAAATAAGTGTGGAGCCCTAATGCCACAGGACTGGTGCCCTTGTAAGAGCAGGAAGAGACACCAGGAGGAAAGGCCAGGTGAGAAAACAGCAAGAGGGAGGCCATCTACAAGCCAAGGAGAGAGTCCCCCCCAGAAAATAACCCTGCCAGCACCTTGATCTTGGATTTCCAGCCTCCAAAACTGCGAGACAATAAATTTCTGTTGTTTAAGCCGCCCAGTCTGTAGTATTTTGTGATGGCAGCCCATATGGTTAATTTTATGTGCCAACTTGACCTGGCCACTGGGTGCCCAGATATTTGATCAATCATTGTTCTGGGTGTTTCTGTGAGGGCGTTTTTGGATGAGATTAACATTTAAAACAGCAGACTGAGTAAAGCAGGTCGCCCTCCATAAAGTGAGTGGGCCTCATCCAGTCAGTTGAAGGCCTATATAGAATAAAAAGGCTGACCCTCCCTCAAGTCGGAGAAGTTCTTCCTGCCTGACTGCCTTCAAACTGGGACATCGGCTTCCTCCTGCCTTCACACTTGAACTGAACCAGGCTCTTCCTGGGTCTTGAGCCTGCTGGCCTTCAGATGGAGCTAAACCATCAGCTCTCCTGGTTCTCAGGCCGTCAGACTTGGACCAGAACTAAACCATCAGCTCTCCTGGTTCTCAGGCCGTCAGACTTGGACCAGAACTAAACCATCAGCTCTCCTGGTTCTCAGGCCGTCAGACTTGGACCAGAACTAAACCATCAGCTCTCCTGGTTCTCAGGCCGTCAGACTTGGACCAGAACTAAACCATCAGCTCTCCTGGTTCTCAGGCCGTCAGACTTGGACCAGAACTAAACCATCAGCTCTCCTGGTTCTCAGGCCGTCAGACTTGGACCAGAACTAAACCATCAGCTCTCCTGGTTCTCAGGCCGTCAGACTTGGACCAGAACTAAACCATCAGCTCTCCTGGTTCTCAGGCCGTCAGACTTGGACCAGAACTAAACCATCAGCTCTCCTGGTTCTCAGGCCGTCAGACTTGGACCAGAACTAAACCATCAGCTCTCCTGGTTCTCAGGCCGTCAGACTTGGACCAGAACTAAACCATCAGCTCTCCTGGTTCTCAGGCCGTCAGACTTGGACCAGAACTAAACCATCAGCTCTCTTGGGTCTCCAGCTGGCTGTATACACATACATATATACACACACATCCTTTTAGATCTGTTTCTCTGGAGAACCTTGACTAATATGCAGCCTTAGTAGAACAATACATTCCCCATCTGTCCAGTTCCCAGTCTTCCTTCCGGGGTAACCACTGTGCTAAGTTTTTTACGTATCTGTTCAGAGATTCTTTAGAATATATAAGCAAATACAAAAATGCAATGTTATTTTTCTCCATTTTTCACCCCCCTACACACAGACACACACACCATTTCTTTTACAGATGCATGGTGTTTCATTGTATCCATGTATTTTAATTTATTTAATCAGTCCCCTATAGTTTATATTTTCATTGCTTGTAATTTTGTGCCATTAGAAATGATACTGCAATCAATGAAGAATCTTGTGCGTGTCATTTTCCATATATGCAAAAATATCTGATGTATAGAATGTGGAATGCTAGGTCAAAGGGTATACGATTTTGCAGTTTTGATAGACATTGTCAAATTGCCTGCTTAGGGGCTATATCAATTTACACCCTCAACAATGTATTCCAGTTCCCCAAAGCCTCAGTAATTGACTGCATTTATCAGGATTTTGCCTGATAGCTGAAAAACTGGAATAGTTTTAATTTGAAATTTTTTTATCATGAGTAAAACTGAGTATCTTTTCACAAGTGTGCACCATTTATATTTCCTTTCTTGTGAGCTGTCAGTTAATACCTTTTGCAGATTTTTCTTTTGGATTGAAGGAAAGCTCTCTCTTTATGTTACAAGCTAACAAGATTTTTTTGTAGTTTGTCCTTTGACACTTGTTTTTGATTATGATGTTTTCGGTCACATAATGTGTTTTTGTTAGTTTTGTAATGAAGTTAAATATTTCAACTTTTTTCTTGCATGGCTTGTGGATTTTGAGTCATAATTACGAGGTCTTCCTTATCCCACAGATATAAAGTAACTATTCCCTCCCGTTTCCTTTTAGATCTGTTTTGGTTTAATTTTTACATTCAATTCTTGATCTATTTGATATGGATCTAGTATGTATTTAAAGTAAAATATGTAAAGTATGTGACATAGATTCAACTTTATTCTTGTGGTTATTACTATTATTACCATGTGTAAACCACTTGGCTCCCAAGGCCTTCTAGCACCATATATTGAGTGGTCCATGTTTCTCCAATCAATGTCAGAAGCCACCTCTATCAGAAAATAAATTCTCCCAGTTGGATCTGTTTCTGAATTTTCTAGTCTCTTCCATTGGGTTTTCTGTTCCTTCAGAACCCAATATCATCCTACTTATTTATTGAGGCTTTATATCCTATTTTAATACCTGGTGTTAATAGTGGATTCTCCACATTGCTCGTCATTTTCAAAGTTTTCTGAGCTGTTCCTTTTTGTCTTTCCACATAAACTTTGGCTCAATATGTCTCATTCAAACAAAATTAAAACTTCAGAAATAAGTTGTTAGTATTCGTATTGGGATTCTGATCATTTTATAAACTGTCGGAGGGAGAACAGGCACCTTTTTGCTGTTCAGTCATCCTGAGAATATGGCATCTTTCCATTTACTCACATCTCCTCTGAAGTCTTCATTTGTGTTTTAAAATATCATTCATATAGGCAGTGCACGTTTCTTGTTATTTCTATTCGCAGTGATTTTGTTACTGTTGTATGTAGAGTTTTTATTCTTTTATATTCTCTATCTGGTTGTTATTTGTATATAAAAAAGACATCAATTTTTGCATAATAATGTTGGGACTCAGTCTTGATGCCCCCTCCCTCTCATCCCCACTATAACATCCTTCACCATGTCCTGTCAACTCTTCTTTTAAAATATACTTTGCATGTGTCCAAATCCTGCTACTTCCACCATCACCATCCTAGTTCAAGCCACTATGATCCTCCTTTGAACACAATAGGCCCCTTGACTCGATCCTCCACACAGGAGCCAGAGGGATCTTTTCAAAACAAAATGGGCATCTTGCCATCCCCTTGCCTAACATATATTTCCATGGCTTCCCCTTGCACTCAGAATAAAATGCAAACTCCTCGCCTGAGAGGCCCTCTATCACCTGGCTTCTGGCTCACCCCCAGCCCCACCGTAACTCACCTCCTCCTCATTCACAGAACTCTAGCCACAAGGGCTCCTTTGGGTTCTGAACACTCCACTTCTTTCCTATCCCAGACCTTGCCCTGCAGTTCTCAGGAATATCTTTCTTCCTCCTCTTTAAGGGGCTAGCGCCTTCCTATTCTCTAGGTTTCAGTTTCCACATCACTCCTCAAAGAGGCCTTCTCTGTTCACCTAATCTAAACTATCCCCCGTTTAATCTCCTCCACGATACTTAGAACAATGTTTAATTATATACTTGTTCACATATTTACTTACTTTGTGCTTCTCTTCCCCACTAGACTGTGAACTCCTCTGCTGTCTGCAAAGTGCATGGCACATAGTAGATGGTCAATAAATATCTACTGACTGAATGAACCAATGTCTTCCCTGTTTATATAATCAGGGGCTGGGAAAGCTCCTATTTTTTCCTGCTACTCAGCTATTATTCTCCATTCACATTTTAAATCCAGTTACTGTGTATCTAATGCTTATATTTCTATCTAAGTCACAAACTGCCCTCAAAACCATGACTTAGCCATCATAAATCTCTTCCTAGTATTTGTTCACATATACACCATATATGAGGTTATTTTCAAATAATGAAACACATATTGAATGTTACAGAAAAAGTTAAAGTTATGCATAATTTATGAGAAAAATTTTCCTAAGGTTGGTGATACCATCGTATTTTCTTTATATATTGTCACTTAAAAAAAAAACAATTTTTCTCATTAAGAAGGTTATATATTCTTGTCGTAAAAATAATCAAACAATATGGAAATGGGTATCATAGAAATTCAGAAAATGTAAAGATTTCCATAATTCCCAGTCCCAGAGATCACAGTCATATGCTCATAGTTTGGTGAAATCCATCTTTCCAGACTTTTTCTATGTGTATCCTATTCTAGCACCAACGGAGATTTTGTGGTTGCTGTTTTATTTTGTTTTCACTACTATGGGACCCAATTAGACAAACGACACTGTGACTTGCTGCTTAAAGATACATCTTGGACGGGTTTATGTGCTAAAACACACGGCTCTTCCTTACATTTTCATAATTGCCTAACATCTCATTGCATTTACTGTCTCTTGACGGCTCCCTTCCCTTTTCAGCTGATCAGAGAAGTGGGGAGCAGAGGGTCTTGAATTGTGTCAATTTTCTATTTTGGGGGCCTTTGTCACTCCTGGACACAAGGACCAAAGTCCCTGCTCAAGCAGTCATTTCTCTACTGTGACCTCTGTTTTATTGGAAAAGGCACCTTAGAGCAAATATAAGTTCTGCAAGGTCCAGATTTGTGTTCAGAATTAATGAACTGAATAATCAACCATAAGAAGCGTTGATTAAAAATATTTAAATGGGTGAATTTGTGTTGCATATCGTAACCAGAATTCAGGCACCACCACCACCAGGATGAGAATGCCCAAAAGAAAATCATATCTCCAAACACTTGCTTTTTGTAACTGTACCTCTTGCACAGAGCCAAACACTACCTGAAGTGTATTCCAGTTATGCTTGCCATGAATGCCACTGATATGTACTGTCAGACCTGTTTTTGAGCGGAAAAAAAAAAAAAAACTGCAAAACCAATTATTTTGCCAACATCTGATACGGACTTGACAAGGGACTAATTGCTAGGCTTACATTTCAGGAAGCAACTTATTTTGTGTTATTGGTGCCAAATTAATACAAAGGTGGTGCATGGTGAATATACCATTTACAACTGGCATTGGTTCGATGTCACATAATCTCATTACCAGGTCAAGCTGGTACATGCGACAGACCCACATCTTTGCACACTAATTTGGAAAATGAAGGTATTCCTCCTGCCCCCAGCCCCTCTTCATTGTGCTCGGTAGTCACAGCAGCTGAGATATTTTGAAAAGTTCCTTGAAAACCTTCTTTGTAGTGGGTCCCCACATAAGTTTATCATGGGGAATTCAAATCCTGCACTACTTTTCTAACTCCAAGGCAGGCCTCTTGGCCAGATGCTGTTTTTATAGCAAGGACCACAGCACAGCCTGAACAACACAAAGACTTTAGGCTGAACTGAGGGTCACAAGAGTTTAGAATGGTTGTGGCAATGAGACCACTGAAAAAGACCAGTGTTCCCAAGAGCTCACAATCCTGAAGTGGCCATTGGCAAAAGCCTAGCTCTGGAAATTCCTACTGCAGAAAGAAAATGAATTGTGATAAGATTCTAATTAAAGCAAGAATTGCCTCCCATGAGTAATGATACCATGAGAAACAGAGATTACCTCAATCATCCCTGGGTTTTCCTGTGTGAATAGGTGCGTGTGTGTGTGTGTGTGTGAGAGAGAGAGAGAGAAAGAATGACTTTTATAAATTAAAAGAAACACTGGCTCTAAAAAACTACAAACAATTTTGTGGCAATAGTTAATTCATTCTTTTAAGAAATACTCATTAAGTGCTTATTATGAGCCACCAAGGGTCTAGAATGGTGAGGAAGAGAGGTTTGCTCCTCGCCTTCATGTTGTTTGAAGTCTAACAAAGAACACCCAGCAACAACAACAACAACAAAAAGTGTGACACAAACTAGGACAGGAGAAGTTCAACGTTCAGGGGGCATGCTGCATTCTGGTGCATCTCAAAATACTCTGAGCGTTATCATATTCCAAGCCAGCATATCTATAACAACTGTCTATGTTGAATGTGCACTTTTAGACAATGGTGAAATGGAATTTTCCCACATGGTATTGCTTTCTAATTTGGCTCCAGTTTAAGAGTGGCTTGGATCTGAGCTAGAAGATCAGCACTTCTCAATCATTTACAGTTATGATGAACCCAGGTCTGAAGGTCTCATTCCACAGGATACTGCAGGGGGCAGAATAAGGATTTGAGACCCAAAGAGTCTCAAGTGAATATTAGTGGGATTCATTTGGGGCTCCAAAGCCTGGGCAAGAGTGAAAGTATGGTCTTCTGGAATGACAAGTAAGCAAGGAACCCCTTGTGAGTGAACAACTTTGTAAATTGCCATAAGCTATTCATGAGCTATCTAGAGCCACCTTAAAAATTAGAACTATGACTTTCCAAGTAGGCTCAAGAGAATTATTTAGAACTTTAGAGTTAGCATTAAATGGAAAAAAAAATAACATTCTTATAGATCATATTCTTTAGGCCAAGTATAAAGGCTGAACGATCAAGAACAATTAGGTGAACATCTTTACGTTACCAGGCTGCTCTGATTAAGACACATCACCAGCTTTGGAGGTACACTGTTGTTTACCATCAGGTCGTCTCTGACTGCTGGTGACCCTATGAATGAATGACGTCCTCAACAGCCCTCCTCAGCTCCCACAGTCTCATGCCCATGGCTCCCTTTATGGAGTCAATCCATGTCATATTTGGTGCTCCTCTTTTCCTGCTGCCTTCTACTTTTCCCAGCATTATTGTCTTTGCCAAAGAACCCTGCCTTCTCATGATATGCCCAAAGTAGGACAGAGCCTCATTCTTGTCATTTTTGCCTCCAGCGACAGTTCAGGCTTAATTTGCTCTAGGACCCACTTGTTCATCTTTCTGAAAGTCCAGGGGGATCCGTACAGCTTTCTTCTAACACCGTCTTTCAAGTCACTCAACATTTTTCCTGTCAGCCTCCTTCACCGTCCAGCTTTTGCGCCCGTACACAGGAACTGGGAATACGGGGGTGTGGATAATCTTGGCCTTCGTCTCTAGGCACACTTCCTTACACTTGATGAGCTTTCCTAATTGTTTCGCTGCTGCCCTTACAAGTCTCAGTCTTCTCTTGATTTCTCAGCTGCAGTCCCCACCCCTATTCAAATCCCAACTCAGTACAATCTCAGATGTCTAATCCTGGGCAAATCCCTAAACTCTGCTTATATTTGCATCATACGTAAAATGGGGAGAGTAAAACCCAGATGGCAGGACTGCTATGAGGATTAAATAATTAGCACAAAGCAGGAACTCATTGAAGAGAATCTCATGTTATTATCACTAACGGTATAAACTACTTTCTCTACATTATACTTTGCTTGAAGTCAGTATTTGGAAGACTTCAAAAAATACACTAAGGTCATTCACCCACGTGGCAAGAGAAGATGACAAGTTTCTCCCATCTCTGCTACACAAACATGAAACTGGATCAGGGAGGGCTCTGCCCAAGGTCACAGAGTTGAGCCACCACCAATTCCCCAATTCCCTGTTTGGTGCTTCATTCACCAGAATCCTGTGCTATCAGCACCATGGGCTTATCTATTCCAAAACCACCCACTGCTGACCACTCAGGAAACTATTCACTTTAATTCTGGCTCCTGGTCTCTCCCTATCATTCGGGTGTGGGATTTCCCCTTTCTGTGGCAATAGACAGTTTTGCTTAAACCTCCTTCCTGCTGTTTTCAGTGGTGTTCTGTAAACAAAGTCACTCGTGATGTCATCTCTCGCATTTCCATTGACCAGATTCTCTCTCCCTAGTGACTCATGTTGATCCTCACTCCTCTGGGATCCAGTTTTCATGAAGAATCAGCCAAGGAAGTCTTTCACTTAACCTATAATAAATTCAATTCCAGTAAAGCCTGGGAGAAGAAAATAGGCTAAACACTGTCACTTTGTTAACTCCAGGTGACCCCCAAAAGCTCTGCTTCATTCAGAGCAAACTTTTGTGATCTGCCAATTTATTATAGAATCCACTTTTCCCCCTGAACTCAGGTAATTTTATATTCCTATTTATAGAACCAACCTCCACACTGCAGTGTGTGTATGTATATATGTGCGGGTATATATGGATACGTGTGTGTATATATGTATATACACACACACACCACATTTTCTTTATCCATTCATCCATTGATGGACACTTAGGTTGCTTCCATGTCTTGGCTATTAAAATAATGCTGCAATGAACATGGGGATACAGACAACTTCTCAAGTTAGTGTTGTGTCTTCCTTTGAATAAATACCCAGAAGTGGAATTGCTGGATCATCTGGTAATTCTATTTTTAATTCTCTGAGGAACCTCCACATTGTTTTCCGTAGTGGCTGCACAAATTTACATTCCCCCCAACAGAGCATAAGAGTTCCCTTTTCTCCACATCCTTGCCAACACTTGTCATTTCCTGTCTTTTTGATAACAGCCATTCTAACAGGTGTGAAGTGATATCTCATTGTGGTTTTTATTTACATTTCCATGATGACTAGTGATGTTGAGCACCTCTTCAAGTACCTGTGGGCCATCTGTATGTCTTCTTTGGAAAATTATCTATTCAGATCTTCTGCCCATTTTTTAATAGGATTGGGTTTTTTGCTATTGGGTTGTATGAGTTCTTTATACATTTTGGATATTAACCCCTTATCAGATATAATATATCATTTGCAAATGTTTCCTCCCATTCGGTAGGTTGCCTTTTCATTTTGTTGATGGTTTCCCTTACTGTGCAGAGGCTTTTTAGTTTGATGTAGCCCCACTTATTTTTGCTTTTGTTGCCTTTGTTTTGGTGTCAAATCCAAAAACTCCTTGCCAAGATCAACGTCCAGGAGCTTACCCCCTATGTTTCTTCTAGGAGTTTTATGGTTTTGGTCTTACATTCAAGTCTTTAATCCATTTTGAGTTGATTTTTGTGTATGGTGTGAGACAGTGGCCCAGTTTCATTCTTTTGCATGTGGGAACCCAGTTTTCCCAACACCATTTACTGAAGAGACGGTCCTTTCCTCATTGTATATTCTTGACTCTTTGTCCTAAATTAATTGACCGTGTGCGCATAGGTTTAATTCTGGACTGTCTCTTCTGTTCATCTATGTGTCTGTAAAAGTGCTATATTTTGGGGTAATTTTACAGTGCAAGTTCTAGAATATTTTCCATAGGAATCAGCTAATACTTTAATTTCTTGATATTTTTCCATTCCTTGTTAAACTCTCAGCAACTCTCAGACACTGTGATGGTGAGGAATTTCATTACATAATGAAAGGGAAAATTGTGTATTAGAAGAAACATTTTAGTGAATTATTTTGAAGGTTTAAGAAAAAGATTTAAATGTCATCCTTTAAAAATCTCTGATTGTGCTCTTTGCAGGTGTTTCTACTTTCTCATCTTTACTCTGTATATACCCATTACAAATTCCAGTAATAAAGTTAGACAATGGCAACACTGGTTCATTTGGGTTAACAACTGCTTTAGGAAATTCCAGTCTTGCCAAGTCATTTTTCCCTCTACCAGGAGAAATACATGCATTAATATTTCCAGAATAGTGGACACATCTAACATATTGCTATTTGGTCCCTGATGTTGGCAGTCTTTGGTATTTTCAACATTGAGTGCCATTCTATCAAGCAACAGAAAACTCCAGTTGTGGAGCACTTGGACAAACATACATTTGTCATATCTTTTACCGAAATTGCCATTTCCTTTCTCTTGAAATGAGCACATCTTATCTTCGTGAGGGCTGGGGAAGGAAAAAGTGCTTTAGAACCAGCCAAGATTAAACAATTCACACACGCACGCACAGAGGTACATGCACACTCACACTCATATCCTCCCTCTCCGGCATAATTTCTGACTTCCAAATTTGCATCCCAAGGCGGAGGTAGGTGTCGCTTGAAGCGCCAGCTTTGAGCCGCTCCAAGCATCTGTCTGACAAAAAGCAAGCGGAAGTGACTGAGAAGTCCCTCCTGGGACTGGTGCCTCCCCTCTGGGGTCCACGGCTCTCCCTTCGCACTCCGCTCCCCCGCCCCTTATCCCCTAAACCAGGGCAGTCTGGGGTGCCGAAGTCCCCGCCCCCTTTTGCTGCCCAGAGCAGTTCTTAACCTTTTTTGGACCGGGCACCTACAGAATGTTACGGACCCTTTCGGGATGGCGACAGTGGTTGGGGAAAGCAGCTTAAAAGCTTTTCGAAATTTTCAGGAGACCATGCGTTTGAAACACACCTCAAACAACAAGATTAAGAGCCCCATCTCTAAAACTCTTGACTTGGTGCGGTTAAATCGAGAGCGGAGCTCAGATGCCAAATCTCGTCCCCAGTGAGAAACTGTAGAAAGGGAAGGCGCTCCTGCACTGGGACGCTTTCACTTGTAAGAAACCAAAAGAAGGGGATAATCAGGGACAGAAATTCATAAAGTGGGGGAAAGAGCAGAAGGTGAGGATTTATGCAAAGAAATGGGTACTGAGGAGAGAGAAAGAGAAAAGGAAAGAGAGAAATAAGGGAAATACTGAGAAGCACAGTGGGAGAGGGGGAAGAGACCACAGGGAGAGAATAGGTCGCAGTGACCGAGCGGCATAGAAAGACATGGTGAAGAAGAGAAAAAAAGAGATTCGGAAGGGAGACAGCAGAGAGAAGAGAAGAGACGAGAGACAGAGACTGACTGTGAGCGCCAGGAAAAGGAGAGAACTTTCTCTGCTCTCTCTCCGGGGCAGGGAGACTCAGCAAAGCCCGTCTCCACGAGGTGGCGGGACCGCGATCGGCTGCCCCGGCGCTCCCGGCGCCTCTGGCCTCCGCCTCCTGCAGCCGGAGGCCGGCTGGGAGTCCTGCACCGGCCGAGGAGGGGACACGGTCTGGAAGGAGGCGGTCCCGCTCGCTTCGCTTTCTCCTCCCCTCTCCTCCTAGAGGCGGGCACCGGGGGTATTTGAGCGGCGGAGGACCCGCGGCCCCCCCGCCTCCGCCCCCCAGCCCCCCATTCAAGAAGCCGCTCCGCTATCCCCGCCAGCACAGGGCGCCCGGCGCGCCTCGGAGCGCACGTTCCGCGCTTTCTCCGGCCCGCTCCCTGGACATTATGCGGCCGAGCAGCCGAGCCCCAGTCCTCCTCCTCCTCCTTCTCCTCCTGCGGCCCGAGCGGCTCAGCTCTCGGCAGGCGGCGGCGTTGCTCAGCCGAGCGCAGACGGGACCCTCGCGGCGAGCCCTCAGCGACTCCTAAAGTCAAAAGTTGGCGGCGGGCGCCGGGCTCCGCGCGCTCTCCGCGGCCGCTTCCTCGCGTCGCCGCCGCAGCCAAGGAGGGCAGGAGGGAGGGGGGTGGGGGCAGCGGGGGGAGGGGTGGGGAGCACCATGCAGTTTGTATCCTGGGCCACACTGCTAACGCTCCTGGTGCGGGACCTAGCCGAGATGGGGAGCCCAGACGCCGCGGCGGCCGTGCGCAAGGACAGGATACACCCGAGGCAAGGTAACGAGGCTCCGGCCCCCGGCACCCCTCTGCCCCTGTCACCACCTCCCCAGCCTCCGCGCCCGGGAGCAGGCACCCCGCAGCGGAGGCCTCTTTTCCTTTTCCTAGAAAGAATTATCTCCCGCTTTGCGGTCTCTCCCTTCTTTAGGTCATTCCCAGCCAATTTCTAGAGAGAGACGCTGTGGAACGAATTTAGTCCCCCCAACCCCCCGACACACACACTTTGCTTTTAGCCTGATCTTTCCCCTTCCCCACTCCCATGTCCCAAACTATAGTTACTTAGTAACTGGGGGCACCAGATAGCGGCATGTTCTATTTTACTCAGGGTATTTATCAGGATCTGAATTTATCTTATGTATTTTGACTTGTTCATTGTCTGGCTCGGAATCGTGTATCCTCGGCACCTAGCGCAGTTCCTGGCACACAGTAGGTGGTCAACAAATATTTGTCCAGTAACTGAAGGTGAAGGGACTGACTGGAATGGGCAAAAAGCTCTGGAAAATAACTCACGACAAAGCCCCCACCTTCATTTTAAATTAAAACTTGCGGAAAATTGAATTATTGGTTCATGTGCCTCTCTTCTCTCTGCAGTGAAATTATTAGAGACCTTGAGCGAATACGAAATCGCGTCTCCCATCCGAGTGAACGCTCTCGGAGAACCCTTTCCCACGAACGTGCACTTCAAAAGAAGGCGACGGAGCATTAACTCTGCCTCTGACCCCTGGCCTGCCTTCGCCTCCTCCTCTTCCTCCTCTACCTCCTCCCAGGCGCATTACCGCCTCTCCGCCTTCGGCCAGCAGTTTCTATTTAATCTCACCGCCCATGCCGGATTTATCGCTCCACTGTTCACTGTCACCCTCCTCGGGGCGCCTGGGGTGAACCAGACAAAGTTTTATTCCGAGGAGGAAGCGGAACTCAAGCACTGTTTCTACAAAGGCCATGTCAATACCAAGTCCGAGCACACGGCAGTCATCAGCCTCTGCTCAGGAATGGTAAGTGGGCGCGCGCCCCCCTCCTCTCCTCCCCTCCCGCCTTCTCACTCGCTTCTGGAAGACTTAATTGCTCTCTAGCCTAAGACCCTCACTGCGCCGAACCTCCGCTCTGGCGTTAAATGTCAGCTAGAAACTCGTTTGCGTCGTGCGGTTTGGGTGGCTAGCCGCTTGCGTGCGCTTACACTCCAGAGGAGCGCACGCATCCGCCCCCAGGGGATTCTGGATGTTTCGGAGCTTTCTAGGGTCAGAACTCGGCTCAGCTGCGCGTTGCCCAACGCCAGAGGCGGCTTGGAAGTCGGTTTCCAAACTCGGAGAGAGTTGCCCTTCCTTGCAGCAAACTCGGCCGCCCAGGAGCGGAGCAGCTGAGCGCAGGGAGGACCCGAATCCTCATTGGCGCGTCTTGAGATGGGGGTGTGGGCTGAGGATCCCCAGCCTCGGGTACGGGGAGTTCCTTCTGTGTGTCGTGGAGGGCGGTGCGTAACGTAGAGTCCCCATGTTCTCGCAGGGCCTTTTTTCACGCGCCAGGAACCCTGAGGCTAAACAGGATTGACAGGGAACAGGTCCCGTCCCAGGAACGGAAGGGTGGGCCGAGGGCTCTGGGGGCGGGGAAGAGGGTGGAGCCTGTGCTAGACGCTTTGAATTAGGGTGGAAACTAGGAATGGGGGGTGCGGCACAGTCCGACTCTGCACCCTGCTGGCGGGGTGGCCCCGAGAAGCAGAAATGGTGGGAGAGAGCTTGAGGAGGCTGCCCAGATGAGGTTTCGGTTCCTCTGGGGTTTCCACCCATAGGGGTTCCAGAGAATTGGAAAAGGGAGCCTGCGGTGCACGTTTCCCTAGAGAGGGAAGCGAGAGGGCGGGGCGGCCACCTCCCTGCGCTGCAAAATACGCACTTAGCAGGGGATCCAAGCTGGTACCCCGACCGGCTGCTTACCTCCCCCCATCCCCACCCCCACCTGCCCTTCAGTAGGTCGTATACGACGTCCGCCCTCTCCTATGACACTTGAGGACCCACTATAAAGTTCTGGCCCAAGCGAGAGTGGTCCTTGACTTTCCCAAGCGACGTGCGTTTCTGCCACGCGCGTGTGACGCAGAAACTTTCCCCGGTCAGGCTCCTACAACGCACGGCGCTGTGTGCCTTGCGTCCCGGTGATGCGTTTTCTCTTCCCCTGAGCACTCACACTCCCCGCTGTCACCTTTTCTAAGTGGGAGCAAGGATACTTACCCCGGACGCTCTGCTGCCTTGTCCGCGCGCTGCTCGTGGATCCAGAGTACCCCGTCTAGATGTCGCGTCTATCTCGGCTGCTCAATGGGGAGGTCCGGTGGGGAGCGAGGCAAACTTGAAGACTGGGCGCGGGGGAAGGTTTAGCCTGCTGGGATACAGGGATGGGGGATGAGACCCTTTAGCCCCCAGCAAAGCGCCCGGAGCCGCAGCGCTCTGTGGACATGGTTTGGGGGTGGGCGGAGACGGCAGTTTGGCGAAGGAGCAGGGGCTGTTGCAGTGAGTCATCGCTGCCCCAAGATCTAGGGCCAGAGCGCAGGAATCCTGTGCTTCGAAAGGTTATGGCCCCGGTGCTCATAAGTCAGGCTTCAGAACCCGGGGCATCAGAGCGTCCCCAGATCCCGAGATGGTAACCCCCAATTCCAGAACCTTAAGGGTAGGGCTGCGTGTGTACGTCAAGTTTGTAAACAGCCTTTACTCCTCCTCCATCCCCGCCTCCGCACCCTGCTGAGTGGCCCCAGCAGTTGTATAAATATTTTGCTGCGCAGGACCTTAATTTCCATTGGCAATTTTAGGTGGCAGCTCACACGTGGGACTGCCAGTGGTAACTCTGGGAACTGAGGGACGGGACTTCAGAAAGGACCGCCTACACCATGATAACCCCATTTATATTGCGTTTAATTTGCACACTGCGTCTTTGGGAGAGAAAAGAGTCGGCATACATCTTAAGGATATGCGCGCTGGCTGTTACTATCTTAAGCGGTTAGTCTGGCTCTAAAACCCTCGTCCCTTTACCTGCCTTCTGGAATTTGTCTTTCCTCCCAAGACTTACTTTTACCATTTCTGTAGCAGTAGTATCATGATGTTCCAGTGGTCCACCCAGGGAATCTTTCACTCTTTAGACAAGGCCATGCCAGCCGTCCCCTTCCCCTGACCCCACACCAGCCAGTTATCAGTTTCCCTTAATTCCATCTCAGGTATGTCTCTTGCCTCTTCTGTACATCCCTACCCTAATTCTAGCCTTCTCTGCTTTTCTCCCCCTCTCTCCTTAGGACTGATGTCTAAGAAATATTTCCATCTAGGTGCTTCTTCAGTCTTTTCTCTCTAATCGCTGCCACACACCACTAACAGATCAGTGATGACTAGGAGCAAGATCTCATTGGTACCCTATTTGCTTACTTTGCATAGCTCCCCATTGCCTAGTGGACAACTAGAAATTCCTTCATCACACACTTCAGATCATTTACAATCTACCTTCTCACCTCTTTCACATCCACAAATCCATTCCCATCTCTCAAGCTTTTCTCCACAAATCCTGTATTTCTTGCAATCTGCTTTTGCTTCTGTCTCTGAATTTTCCTTCCATTCTAGTCCTATCTCTTTGCCTTTGGGCCTTTGAATTTACTTGGTCATCTCACCCAGCTTCACATGCTCAGATCATACCCTCTTTTAAAGAGTAACTTACATATCTTCTTCCCCAAGAAACCTCTTCCTAGTCCTTCAGGCTGCTGTCCTCTCTGTCTCTCTCCACCTTCGTAGACACTTATCTGTATCTCTTATGATGCTTGGCACGCTCTCCCTTGTTATTATAGTTCTTGGTACCCGTGTTCTATCCTTTTCTCCTTGGCAGGAGGCTCAGCATCAATTCATTTCTCTCCCATATTTGAGCCTTGGATATGGTAGATACCTTAGTACGTATGTTTGAATAAATGGTCACCTTAACCAGGAAACGACTGCTTTTCAATCAAGCAGCTGTTTTGTGAATTGAAAACAAAATTAATTTGACTTCATATAGATACCATTTACTGAACTCTTATTATATGCCTGTGACTATAATAAGTACTTTATGTATGCATTATCTCACCCAAATCCTCCCCACAACCTAATGCTCAAAACAACCCATTTTGCAAATAAGGGCACGGAGGCATAGAGAGTTCGAGACTTGCTGAAGGTCTCACACCTAGTGAGTGACAGAGTTGGGGTTCCCACTCGTTCTCTCTGAGCCATGCTTTTAACCACAGGCCAGAGACTGAGTCTGTGTTCCTCAAGAGAAGATCAGAGTTCTTTTTTAAAAAGGCATTGGACTAAAGCCAGGACACCTGAGTTCTAGACTCAGCACTGCCCCTATTCAGCTGCTTCCGGGTCTCTGGAGGGGGACTTTGGACAAGTCACTGCCTCCATCTGGGCCTTGGTTTCCCCTTTTACCGGTCAGAGGTGCCAGATCTTCACCAGATGAGCTCCAGGTTCTTTCCCAGTATCTATGGCCTGTCTCCAGTAGGTCTCACATGATGTGGTCAGCTTCTGCTCTGTGATTAGAGAGCACCCGAGTTGTATATTGAAAACAGGGCAAAGTGCTTGGGTGAGAATAAATTTGTTAAATCACTTCTCTGGAACCAACTACTCCGTGTCTTAGTCTGACCACACCAGCGCTATCCTCTCTTTTAGCCAGTGGCTCATGAATCACGTGGGGAGCTTTTTAAAAATAGATTCTAGACCTCACCCCTGGAAATTCTAAATCTGCAGAGATGGGGTAATGCCACGAATCTAAAATTTTAACTGAACTTCCCAGGCAATTTTGATGCTCAGCTGGGTTTGGGAACCTCAGTGTCGCAACCTAGTGCTTCGCAGACTTTATCCTACATAAGAATTCCCTGGAGTACTCATTAAAATTCCAGTTCCTGGGCCCTACCCCTAAAGATTTGGATTCAGTAGATGTGATTTGGAGTGGAAGGTGATTATTTGAATTTCTAACCAATTCCTGGATGCTGCTGCTGACTTTCAAGGACAGTCATTTCCCGTGTGTCCAGGGGAAAGTAAAAGGCCTCTGCCTTTTCTTTTCCAGTGTGGGGAAAAGGAAGAATGGAGGATGAACTTGATTTCTTCCTTTAAACACTGCCCACCGGCGTGGTGTGGAGAACTTTTCAGTGTTCTTGTAATGTGTGGTTTGAGTGGTTCAACCTGGAGCCATCATTTATCATTTACAAATTCTGTGGCTATGTGGGAAGGGGAGGAGGAGTTACCCCTTTCAAGGTGCATAGAATGAATGGCGAAAGCAAACTGGATGCTGGTGGTTAGAGGCTAACAGTAGCCACACCAGCGCCACTAATATGTTGTAAGCCTTTCCAAGGTGTTGCTTTGCTAAGCACTTTATATGCATTATCTCATTTAATCTTCACAAAAACTCTTTACAGTAAGTACTTTTATCCCCAATTGACAATGAGGAAGCTGAAGCTCAGAGCAGTTAAAGATCGTACCCAAGGTGGGTGGGTAAGTGGAGGCGCTGGAAGTGGAACCTGGGGCAGCCTGACTCCAAAGTCTTGTATCATATGGCGCCCTATTGCAAAAGGAAGGAGTGGGGAGAGACTCATATGCCAATGCCACAGGCAGCACCACTTTGAGTGCCTTGTGGTCAACTCACGCTTCCTGAATTAGAATCAATGACCAGGCTTCCGTGGGCCAGCTTTTCCCTGTGGAGCTCAAACTTGTCCTTAAGTTTCCAGGCTGTCTTAACCCACAGAAACACCTCTTTCAACAGCCTGTCGGAGTTAATATGATTAGAACTTGAGCAGTGTGGAAGTATTTCTTAGAGACAGATTTGGATAGCAGGTGCAATAAACTAGCGTCAAAGCAAGGGTATGGCAGAGAGTGAAAATAAACTGCTTCTCCAAATACGTCAGCAGCATTTTCAGTTTGAGCAGCCCTTGTGGGAAAGGGATTGAATCAAATGGTACCGTCTCTACTTGGCAATGTTTCCTTGTTTTTTCTCCCAGTGACTGAGTTATATTAAATCGGCCTCTCATCTCTTCATTTGCAGCTGGGCACATTCCGGTCCCATGATGGGGATTATTTTATTGAACCACTACTGCCCATTGATGAACAAGAAGATGAAGAGGAACAAAACAAACCCCACATTATCTATAGGCGCAGCACCCCCCACAGAGAGCCCTCAACAGGAAGGCATGCGTGTGACACCTCAGGTATTTGCTTCTTGCTCACGCCAAGATCCCAGCTCTGTGAGATGGGTTAATTGCCATTCTACAGACATGTATTTCCTTCAGTCTACAAAATGCTGCTATATATGTGGTCTTTTATTCAGTATTCGAGTGAGGTAGGTATATCCCCATTGTACAAACGTGGAAGCTGAAGAGAGGTTTAGTAACTGGTCCAAGGTTGCACAGCTAATGTGGCAAAACCTTTTGTTGAAGTTGCTAATTTTTAGGATTAAGCTTTAGTACTGTCTTGAGGCCATTATACCCACATCCTCCATCAGCAGTTGCTTGTGTTCTCCTGGTGTCTTCGTGTTTTCTATTCATTTGGGTTGTTTTTTTTTTATCATATAGGGTTATGAAAAATTCTTACAAATGGAATTCACAAAAACTTCTATGTGTTTATTGGAATTTTCCTATCCGGTTAAGTTTAGCTAATATTCTATGCCTTCAGGAAAATATATGAATGGAACTATAGGTTGCACTGTCAGGTTTCAGTCAAATCTGTATATGCCCATCACTAGATTTCCTTCCATCCTGGCCAGATTCTTTGAGGCTTTATGCTGACGTGTTTGGCCATGGACGGAGATATGTCATTCTGGGCACCTTGGAAAGCTTCTGTTGTCTCTGTTTCTCAATCTGCAGTCTTGAAACAGCCCTTCCCTGTCTTTAAAGACTGGTTATTTTCTCCCTGATGATAGCTTATCATTAGAAATCCCTCCATTTGACCCTGTGTTTTAGGATGTTTGTTAAAATACTGTTTTTTATTCTTGGACTTCCTGTTTCTAAAACTTTGTCCTTCTCCCCATTCTTTACTTTTAAAAATTACTTCTCCACCTTAAATAAATTGTCAGGGTCTTTCTGGCATCTCCAAATAAGACCAAAATTCAAGAGCAACAGGGGGTTTCCTAAAATGCTTCCAAAGGGATCGTTCATTTCATCTCATACCTATATCACTTCTTTCCTGGTGACAGTGTGGTGTCCTTTCCCTCCTGGAATTATTATTTCTGCAGTGAATCCTTTAAGCAAAGGTAATGACGGCTGCTGATAACCTGGGAGTGGCCAAGCTGAAGAGTGTCGCATTGTTGATCTTTTGACTTCATCCTGTCCAGTGCTATGTTCTTACCACCAGGGCTGGATGGAATATATACGAAATATTCTTTGGAGAGTAAGACTCTCTAATGAGCCAAGGGGAGGGGGTGGGAAGATGAGGGAGGAGTGTACTCAGAAACAATAGTCCCAGCAGCATTCACGGTGCCAACTGCCAGCTGCCGGCAAGTTTAAGGGCAAGACATTTATCACCTTTTTTTGACAATGATAGTAAGAATGTTGACCTTTACTTCTTGACTTCTCAGATTTGAATTAGCAAGTGCGTATTTTATACCTCCATATAAACATATAGATAGCATGTGATAGAAAGGAAATAGATGATTTTTCCTCTTCCATCTTATTAATATATGTTCAAAAGATACTCAGATAATATTTTCATTGATTAACTTATTGAACTGTGGTACTTTGTGATGTTCTTCTGCCCTAAAGTGGTTGCCAACCAGCATTTAAAAAAAACCTACTAATTATTATGGTGCTATTCTCTACTGACCTTGTGCAAAGCACTTTACCTATGCTACTTCATGTAATCCTTACCACAACCCTGTGAGATGAGTACCATTCTTCCCTCCATTGTACCTGGTAAAGGAGGTGAGGCTTTCAAAGATGAAGCAATTTACCCAAGATCTCACACCTAGTCCATAATGACAACCCATGTCTGCCTGTCTTATTCCATGACCCATCTTCGCTGTGCAGGTATGATGCATATATGCGTGTGCATTTGGGTGTGAGAGAGAGAGAGAGCAAGAAGTCTTACTTAAGACTATCATTTAAAAATCCTCAGTATTCATTTTTTAAATTAATTACCCAAGTCGATGGACATTTGATTTTCTGGGCTGGAGAACTAGTCATTGTCAAGTCCTGTTAAAAACACAAAGAAGAGGAAATCTGATAAGGTGAAGGTTGAGGACAATGGAAGATGCCTTAATTTTTCAAAAAAATTTATTTGGCTTTTAGTCATTGTTGGTATTGGGCCTTTATGTACCTCCTTTCAAATCACCAATATCAACTTTTAGTTTTCCTTCTGGTTTTTGCTTTCCAATGACCAATATGGCGGGCCCTTCTTTCATCCCGTGTGATGAATTAGGAGCCCAGCAGTTTTGATTGGCTCTTCCGAAGGTTGCTGCTGGACTATGCCCTTCTGGTTTCTCTCTTCCAGCTGCTTCTGCACCCCTTCTTTGAATTCAGATGCAGGAGGCTCAGAACAGTTGGAAAGAACTTTGGAATATGGCACAATTCACCAGCAGCCATTAGAGGGACGAAGCAGCAGGTCACGGAAACCTCCAAGACCAGGTAGCCTTTGCACAGGGAGTGAAAGTAGGTTGGGGGTGGGAGAAGTCCCTCTGGCCAGAGAGGAAAATATTTTCTCTGCAGAATATCAATGCCTTCAACTTCAGGGATTCCCACCCCTGGCCCCGCCCCAGAGCAGTGGTTGGTAACCAGAGTAAACTTTAGAAGTACCCTGGGAGCCTCATACAAATGCAGATTCTTTAAAAAAACAAACAAACAAACCCCTTTCCCAGGCAAGTGAGATGGAGCAAGAATCAGTGGGTTTACTAAGTGCTCCAAGTGATTCAGAAGTTCAGCTAAATGTGAGCGTCCCTGCAAAAGTTGGATTTAAGGCAGTAGCCACTGTCTGTCGCTTGCTGCTTGCATTGCCCTGGACCTGGCTTTTTCCATCAATGCCTTCTATGTCTTCTCATAGGATGATAGAATATTTGAGCTAGAAGAAACCTTGGTGGTCAGCACTAAGCTAACAGATTAATTCTGCACAGATGAGCAAACTGAAGTGTGGGATGTTAAGTTACTTATTTCCAGGAGTGATACCCTATATATTCAACACGAACCCATCAGAATTGAAGATAGCCCAAGCCTTGGAGCAGACCCCTGGAAGCCTGTGGCTGAGCTGGGTGTAACCCTTTAGTTGCTGGATGATGGGAGTCTGCCCAGGACAGGGCAGTGTGGCTGTTACAGTGAGTGCTGCCCTCAGATGGAATCTAAGTCTTGCTCATTTCTGCATCTTGATGTATGTCTAATTTTCAAAAAAAGATTCTGAGATAACATATTAAAAAGACATGTGTAGGAGCTGGCCCCGTGGCCCAGTGGTTAAGTTAGTGCACTCCGCTTCACCGGCCCAGGGTTTCGCTGGTTCAAATCCTGGGCGCGGACATGACACTGCTCATCAAGCCATGCTGAGGTGGCGTCCCACATAGCACAACCAGAGGCACTCACAACTAGAATATACAGGTATGTACTGGGGGGCTTTGGGGAGAAGAATAAAAAAAAAAAGACAAAAAATACATATAGAAGGAATCTGATAAAAGGATTCTGATATAGTGAAAACTTTGTGAGTTAAGCAAGGAGTCTACAACTTCATTCATTCATGTGCGTCTTTATTTATTCAGCCATAAAGTATTTGTTGAGTAGCTCTTCCATGCTGTGAGGCTAAAACCAGGAACCATCCTTATTCCAGTGAGTTGTGTGACCTTAGGCACATTTGAGAGCATAAAGCGAGAATAATACAACCCTTCCAAGGGTATCGTCAGGACCAAATGAGTATGAAATAATGAAAGCTCCCAGGACAGTGTTTAGCAGATAGTAAACAATCCCTGAATGGTAGATTAAAAAAAAAAAAAATCATGAAAATAAAAATTAAAACACCATAGCATGGGAAGGAAAACTCAAAATACCAAAACCCAAAGCTAATCGGGTTCCTGTGATTCAGCTTAGAGCTTCTGGGAAGCTGGTCGTGAAGGGCTTATGGGACTTGCCCAAGGTCACCCTGCCAGCAAGTGGCAGGGCTGGGAGCCCTTTCTGTCTGCTTGTTTCCTCTGTATCCCATGCAGCATTTAAAAATTTTATTTCTCACAAGTTCCTCTTGGCCCAGTGGCTGCCCTTCCGGGAACATCTCTGTTTCACCATCATTGGTTACATCTATGTGTATACATTTGGGCCACTTGAGTGTGTCTGCCTTTATTTGTGATTTTCATCCTGTTTGTAAGTTCCTCAGGATTCAGGATGGGGTGTGGGAAATCTTCTCTTTCCTATGGTAGGCCCTTGTGACTACCGTGTCCCCTGCACAGTGGGTCCGCAGTAAAGGTGGTTGAGCTGCCTGCCTGCCACACCCCAGGGGGCCGAGTGGCAGGCTCATGGGAGCCATTCAGGACAGTTTGTTTTCTACAAGCCACTTCCTGCTGACCCTTCACATTGCATTTCCAGATGAAACCCCAAGTTCTGTCTCACACACACTATTTGACCCTGAATTTTGCACAAGAGGATTAGTGGTTCTTATCAGTGAGATAGATGTGCTTCCTGGTAGGTGAGTGAGAGAAAGCCAGGGGAGAAGGCCGACAGAAGGCTGTTTTGTTTGCCTGGGCCTAAAAGACAATGTTTTTCTGTTACCAAAATGTTTTTCTCACCCTCCCATCTTAGCAAGGCCAGCTGATTTTTGTTTCTTAAGGGATTTAAGAATTATATACTCATTGACGCATCAGTGCTGCTTATAAGGAAGTAATTGAACAGTTGTGTAAAGGTGTTTATGTGAGAATGCTCGGTTTGTTTATTACTAATAAACTCAGTGTTACTAATAATATTAATATTTATGTTAGTATATTATTAATTAGTATACTATTAGTATATTAGTATATTAATAATTATATTAATATATTACTAATATACTCAGTTTGTTTATTATTACTAATATGCAGTGTTGTTTATTATAGCAAAAGGCTGGAAACAACCTAAGTGCTCAACAGTTGGAGGATAGATCAATAACTTATGGGGTATGCATTTGGTGGAGTATTATGCAGCCATTAAAAATGATGGCAGAGATTTATGTTAGCAAACATGGCAATATATATAAACTAAACAAGCAGGCAATGAACTGGTATGTATGGTAGGAACTCATTTTTAATAAATGACAAAGTGTGTGGGGTGCATATGTGTGTGTAAAGAAAAAATCTGAAGCAACATGCGTGAAAACATTAGCAGGGATTATTTCTGGTTGTCAAGAACATAGGCAATCCTTACCTTTTTACTTTATATTCTTATATTTTTTGCCATGATTCTATAATAGTTTTATAATTAGAAAATACAGTTAAAAGAAGTGGCCTGTGGTTATTTTATAGCCCCATGGGGCTTGTCACCAGGGACCAACAGCCAAGCCAAGATCCCATGCTTATTTTTTTTTTTTTTTTTTGGAATGGGACAGTTTCAAAAACCAGACAGGTAAAAATCCTGCCTTGTGGCTCCTTCTTTGGGACACTGCGGCTGGTCAAAGCTGAGGCTCCATCTCAACCCAGCTAAGTTGTTTTCTTCCTGGTGGACTGACTGCGGGATTACTATGGCTGATTCTCTATTAGGCACTGGAGACTCTATCCATCACCCTTATTAGAACGTACTGTCACTTCTTGGTTGGGCTCCCAAGGGTGCCATCGTAAAAGCTGGAACATACAAGATGACAATTAAAGCTGTCATTTGTTGGCCTCTTCTTAGATGCATAGAGGGATACTGTGCTACACACTTTCCATACATTATCAAATGTAATCCGTTCATCAAGGTATTATTACAGGATAGGTATTATAGGATAGGATATTATTATCCTTATTTTAGACTTGAGAAAATTACAGCTCAGAGAGGCTGAGCCACTTGTCCAAAGCTACACAGCTAATAGGAAGTGGGCCTGACACTTGAACCTAGATCTGATTCAAGTATGTTACCCTGTGGGCCAAACTACACTGAAAACACAAATGGAAGCTGCCATCTAGAAAATCCTTTTTTACTTAAAAGCTTTCAGAGTATCTTCTTTGACCTCCATCTAATCCAATCCCTAAATGATCCTGACAATGGCTGACGTTTGCTGAGTGTGTATTGAGTGGCAGGCGCTGTTCCAAGTGCTTTACATGGATTATATATTTTAATCCTTGTCTCAACCTTAATTTTGCAGATGGGAAAACAGACACAGAGAAGTCCATAAGGTTGACTTGCCCAAGGTCACAAAGCTCATCAACATCCTGTTTTCCACAATCCTTTTTTTGACCTGTCCCTTTGTTGATTTGATCGCATTCATATACGAATTACTTTTGCTGGCAGGATTTTTCAAATGCCTTCCTAGAATTTGATTTAATTTGAGGAGGGCTGCCTGGTGCCCGGAATTCCCACCAAGACTCTAATGACTCACCGAGGCCTCCGTGTCTCCAGCGTGCCTCTGTTGGAGTGTATACTTGTTACACATTAACCTCTGGGATCCCATTAATAATTTAGCATAGATTAGCTGATTAGATTAGCCGCCCTGAGAGTTGGGCCCAAATGGAGTGAGAGACAGAGCTGAGGAGCAGACTTCTGAGGGGCGCTTTAAGTAAACAATTCTGGGACAGCTCGAGGGTTCCAGGCAGTGACAGCAGCTTTGGCTGACCTCACTGTCCTGCCTGGGCCCAAGCAGATCAGCAATTGTTGGCTAATTAGTGATTTCTGCGAGAAGCCAGCCCACCTCCATTTTCCCACACACTTTATACCCTCAGATCCTTTCCCCTTAGGCTTTCAGCTTGTGAACGTAACAGGCAACGATGTGAAAGCACATTCTGAGTTATTTCATTTACTCCTAGACCAGCTCCCTGGGAGGAAGATGCCCCAATTATTCCCATTTTACAGATGAGAAAACTGTACTCAGAGATGTGAACGCTGTTGTGCACAGTGTGTAAGGGGAACAGCTGGCTCTCCAAGCCAGGACTGAGCTGAATCTTTAAGGATAGTGTCTGCCATTTGAGGTTTATTGTTTTGGTTTAATTTCTTTTCATTTACCTTTTTTTTTGTTCCTCATCAGTCTTTATACACTTTTTCTCTTTTTCATGTTCTTCAATGACTTTATGGCTAATAAACAGTCAGTATAAGCAGTGACCTCTAAAATCCTTTGTAAATTATTAGAAAATTATTGTTTTAAATAACTGAGCTCTTGAGCTGCTTTCCTCAGCTTTATCTTCTTTGTGGCATTTATATAAAAATATTGCTTTTCTTTTTTTTAACCTTGGTATTAATAGTGCAATACTCCAATGAAATCATTAAAGGATAGTAAAAAAGATACTTCTGATAAGGAACTGTTTCTTCTTTCATTTGTTCTCATTTATCCATTTACTTTTTAAAAAAATTTTCATCTTGTTTATTAAAAGACATTTTAGGGCCAGCCCAGTGGCGCAGCGGTTAAGTGCACACGTTCCGCTTCGGTGGCCAGGAGTTCACCGGTTCGGATCCGGGGTGCAGACATGGCACCGCTTGGCACGCCATGCTGTGGTAGGCATCCCACATATAAAGTAGAGGAAGATGGGCACGGATGTTAGCTCAGGGCCAGTCTTCCTCAGCAAAAAGAGGAGGATTGGCAGCGTTACCTCAGGGCTAATCTTCCTCAAAAAAAAAAAAGACATTTTATTATGAGCCTCTTCAAACCCACATAAAAGTATAGGCAATGCTAAAATGAACCACTGTATACATACCATCTACATTTTACAACGACAAGGGTTTTTCCACATGGCTTCTTCTTTTTCATTTTGCTGGAGTATTTTAAAGTAAACCCAGGTATCATGACATTTCCTCTCTAAATATTCCAATATACATCTCTGGAAAATAGGATGTTTTCTAACACAACTGTAACATTATTTATCATGATGAGCAAAATCAACAATAATTTCTCCATATCACCTAAACAGCCCCTATATTAATATTTTCCTAATTGTCCCCCAGATGCCTTTTTTACAGCCTATTTGTTCAGCTTGTGATCTAAACAAGGTCCATCTATTGCAATTGGTTGTGATGAATGTTAAGTAAATTTCCACTTTGTTGTTGTCACTGTTGTTTAAATTACTGTTTTCTTTCTAGTTTTAGTTTTCCCTCCATTTAGTGTCTTCCTTTCCACTTCTTTTACTCTTTGATTCATCTTTATCATCATAAGGTCAGGCTGCATTTGCAATAATTTGAAAGAGCAGGCCCAGCCCCCAAACCCAGAACAGGTACCAAGAACAAAGCCACAGGGAATGGAGCCACTTGGAGTAATTTCGTTGAGCACAAAAGGCAGTGTGGTTAAGTGGGTTTTTGACACTTTGTCAGGAGTACCTTGATAGCCCTCTCTTTTTTAACCTACCAATAGAAAGATCCTCAGTTTACAGTATTTACTGAGACTCCCTTTTCTACCAGTCAAGAATTTTACTTGCCTCTGTTTTGAAGCCCAGAAGAGCCAGTTTGCAGCTGGGAATGTAAAAGGGCAAGTTCGTTGTGGACCTGAAATTAGGGTTCATTGATGTCTGACATGCTTTCCTGCTCCTCTCGTGAGCCCTTTCGGTAAACTTCTGGATCCAGAGACAGCCTGAGGGCTGCCTGCTTCACCTTCAGCCCCAGATCGGGGCATTTCCCTGTCTCCTGTCATCAGATCTTGGTTGTTCAAGTCACTTTCCTTCACAAAACCATTTTCACACAGATACTTGCTCATTTGTTCATCTCCGCAGGAAGCCCCTGTCATGGGTTAAGATGCACGTCTCTTCTGGAGAAGGGGACTGCGGTCAGGCTGACAGAGGCAGGAGGCATTTGCAGTTAATCTGAGGGCCCTGGGCCCCTTCACCTGAGGGTACTGTCTTTTTGAGTAAGACACTGTAGAATTTCTCCATGCTCTTCATTTGAGGGAATAAACCCATTCGTTTAATAAGGGCTATTTTATCATGCAATTGAGGTTTAGGTTTTTTTTATGATAATCAGATCATTACAGAATCATTACTGTAGCCGTTTCAGGGTAACCAAAGTCAGTTTATGTCTAAACTAGACTTCTGCATGGTTGTTCTGTACAACTGAAAATCATTAATAAAGAGGAAGCATTCTGAACATCACAAAAAGAAGTGTGAGAAGATGCAAGATGTGCCGGTTTGTGTTCATGTGGGTGGTGGGCTCTGAGAAGGAGCAAGATCAAATGAGAGGCAAATGTTGGCAAAATGCTTCCTTTTTTATTGATCCCCTCTCTCGTATAACGTTAGAATTAGCGTGGGCTGTTGGCCTGCGGTGTGTGGAAACAGTTCAAGTTGAAGTGATTGGCCTCAGAATTTTACTGCTAAGAATTATCTTACTTGTTTACAAAGCTTTTTATTTTCCGCTAATATTTTCTAGCGTTTTCTTCCCATTTCCTATTAAGGTATAACTTACATGCAGTAACAGTCATCCTTTCTCGTGTACAATTCTGCAAGTTTTGGGAAATGTATACAGTTGTGTAAATATCATCACAATCAAGATACAGAATAATTCCTGGTGTCCTTTGTAGTCAACCCTCTGTTTTCTGTCTTCATAGTTTGGCCTTTTCTGGGGTGTCATATAAATAGAATCATTAAGCCTAGTGCATTTGAGGTTCACCCACGTTGTTGTGTGTATCAGTTATTCACCCTTTTTTATTGCCTAGTAGTGTTCCATTGCGTGGGTATACCATAGTTTGTTTATCCCTTACCCAGTTAGGGACAAAGTTTTTGGCAATTATAAACAAAACCACTATAAACATTTGTATACAGGTTTTTGGGTGAATGTATGTTTTCATTTCAGTTGGGTAAATACCTACGAGTGAAATTGCTGGGTTATATGGTAAGTGTATGTATATCTTTATAAGAAACTACTCATCTATTTTTCAAAATGACTGTACCATTTTGCAGTCCCACCAGCAGGGTATAAAAGTTCCACTTCCACTGTATCCTCACTAGCACTTGGTATTGCCAATATTCTTTTTTGTTTTTGTTTCTTAATTTTAGCCATTCTAATAGGTGTGTAGTGGTTTCTCGTCAGAGTTTCAATTTGCCTTCCCCTAGTGACTAACGATGGTGAGCATCTCTTCATTTGCTTTTTTGCCGTTCATATATCTTCTTTGGTGAAGAATCTGTTCAAATATTTTGCCTTTTTTTTTAAAAAAAACTGAAATGTTTGTTTTCTTATTATTGAAGTTTGAGAGTTCTTTATGTATTCTGGATATAAACCTTTTATCAGATATGTAGTTTGCAAATATTTTCCCTGAGACTGTGGCTTGTCTTTTTCATTGTCTTCATTTACAGACACTTATTTCATACATGGCTTCCTTATTTTGTTGCACACACTTCATGCACGCACCATAGATTTCATGCTGTCACAGGACTACACTGTGGGAAAGCGTAGTAGAGAACGCAGGATAGTTTTTGTCCAAGATGCAGGTGCAGAGAGATGGACTAGGAAAAGCTTATTTAAGAGTTGTTATTCAAAGACATTGTCTGTGCCAACAGAAAAGACATCCTGTTGTTTTTATATCTAATTGGTTTCCAGAAACACAACTTTCAATTTCAAGCCAGTGTGCTTCATGATGGGAGTATGTTCACTTGGCTCCCGGATGAAAACAGTTACAAAGGAAGCCCTGGATACCTAAGAATGCAGCTATGTTCTTTTGCATATGTGTGCACACAGGAGAGAAAGACAGGGAAAACCTGAAGGGAGACACAGGCAGACACAGAAGAAGTTAGTAGTGTGAGAGTCAGCCCTGTGTGACCACATGCTCCTGGGGGACGAGGAATGGGTGACATGACTCCATTATTCCCCACAATTCCTATTCTGTGCTTTGTGGGCAACTTAAGCGTTTTCCAAAGGTATATTTGATTATGTGCTGTTTTTTTTCTTTTGGGTCAGTTTCCTAATCTTCACATTTGATGCTATTCCATTGTAGCAAGTCAGAGCGAATGGAAGTGGTTTTCAGAAACTATAATCTGTTTTAGCAGGTCCCAAATAAAAACTTCACAATAAGTGATAGAGATTCATACACTGTACCTCCCTTGGTATTCTTTAACATCATCTATAGCCCGCTTATTTTCTGTTGGTCTGTCTGTTGGTTATTCTGTCTCCTTCTCCCCACCCACCCTACCTACTGTTTGGTTATTTCTCTGATACCTGCTCTAAGAGTGACAGTGGCTGAGAGAGGATACTCTGTTGGATGTTGCCCTTTTGGAATCTCAGGACTTCATTGTTCAGCATTATTTATGTTTATCTTATAAAATGTGAGTCCATAAATTTTTAATACTGGAAGAAACTTTAGAGAGAGCTTTTATTCCAGTCTCTCTCTCTATGGATAGGAAGATCAAGGCTCAGAATGGCGAAGGGATTTGTAATCTTGGAGCTGGGGCAAATGGAAAAGTGGGCCCCAAACACAGGCCTCTTACTTCCCAGTTCTGTGTTATTTCTAGACTGCAAATCAAGGAAAAGCTGTGTGGGGGTGGTGCCTAGAAAGAGGATGCTCAAAAGTGCAACTCGAATAAGGTTTTGGGCGTGTCGCTGGATTTATGTTAAGTATAAGGATAATTAAGAATAAACTAGTGGGATCGTTTAAGTTTTAGCAAGGCTATAGAGAAAGATATTAGGCTTTTAATTTTTTTAAGGAATAAAATTGTCACAGCAAGAGCTGAATATACAGCAGCTATCTGAGCTGGGCCAGGGTGCTGGGGAAAGGTGGCCTGTAGTTGGGAGGGTTGCTGGTGAGTTCCACCTGCAATCAGAGTACAGCATACTCCTGCGACCGCTCATTTCCATGGCCACTGGAACATGGACATCAGGAGGAGAAAGGGTTTGTACTGCTGGCCGTGGTATATAAACTAGTCCTCAGTCGTGTGTCAACTGGGAGACTTGTGTCTCAAAGGAATGTGGGAGATATGCTCCCTAGGAGTTGCTTAGAAGCCTTTTTAAAGAGCTCCAGCCCAACCGCTCTTTAATCTCTGATCTGGGAATGATACCGAGACCCACCACAGGCATCACAGGCAACCTCAGCCCACCCACTAGCTGCAATGAAACGTCAGATAGCAGCAAGCCCTGGAGCCACTCATTCCAGCAACCTTAAAAGGGTGCTCATCCTCAGTAAGGAGTCCCTATAGCCCATCTCCCTGGAGCACTCACTATGCCCCAGACCTTGTTCAGCACTTTCTGTATGTTAGGTCATTTATCCCTCCTCACCACCCTGTGAGGGAGGAACAGTTATTCGCTCCATTTCACAGATGAGAAAACTGAGACCCAGAGGGCGTCAGTGACTTGCCCAGGTCACACAGATTGAATTCCGAGAAGCTGAGATTTGAACTCAGATCTCTCTGACTCCCAAGCCCAAACTCTTGTCGACCACATCACACAGCCTCCTGTATTCACTTTGCAAACACTTAAGGCCTAAATTGTACCACCCTCTACAGAAGCCAGTAGCCCCATGTGGCTCCTGAGCCCTTGAAATGTGGCAAGTGCTACCTGTTGACATGATAATATTTTGGATATATTGGATTAAATAGAATATATTGTTAAAGTTAATTTCAACTGTTTCTTTTTACTTTTGTAATGTGTCTACTAGGAATTCTAAACTTCCATTTTATTTCTGGTGGAGAGTGCTAGAAATCCCAAACCATGTCACAAACGGCCTGAGAGGGGGCCACTGAGAGCAGACCACAGATGGTGCAGGATGACTGTGGCTGCTGGCACCAATGCCCCCAGAAAGACCAGTCTCCCCTTGCTGCTAAGAGATGGCATGAGTCAAAACTAGCATTTTCCGAAGAGTGTTTTTTGAGAAGTTAATAGCAAAACCAACCAGTCTTTTAGTAAAATACAGGCCTGAGTATGTTCATCACTTTATACTATTTCAAATAGATATTCTTTTTTTTTTTTTTTTTTTGAGGAAGATTAGCCTTGAGCTAACTGCTTCCAGTCCTCCTCTTTTTGCTGAGGAAGGCTAGCCCTGAGCTAACATCCATGCCCATCTTCCTCTACTTTATATGTGGGATGCCTACCACAGCATGGCTTTTGCCAAGTGGTGCCATGTCGGCACCTGGGACCCGAACTGGTGAATCCTGGGCTGCCGAAGCGAAATGTGCGCACTTAACCGCTGTGCCACCAGGCCAGCCCCTCAAATAGATATTCTTTAAATATTTTCTCATGTTATTTCCAGTGTGCCTCGGTTTCTTCCTTTATGAAATAGAGATAATAGTCCCTACCATATCTGGTTGCTGTGAAGAATAATCAGGTTAATCCACATAAGGTGTTTAGAAGAGTGCCTGCCGCAGAGGAAAGCATTCAGCAAACCTTAGCCAGTATTATCATGGTGGTGGTCGTTGTTGTTGTTACTGCCTCTAGGTGAAGGAGCTGCAGGATGGTGAATGAGGAAGGGTGGGGCAGGACCTTTGGGAGTGGTGCCCAAGCTTGCGTACCTGAGACAGCAAATTTAACTCCCCACTTCGCTGGAGGCGCCCACCCCTTAGAAGACAGTGTGACCCTCAGACATGCCTCCACCACCCGCCACAGCCCCTTGAACTGCAAGAAGCTTCTCAGTTGTTTTCTTCCAATGACATCTCCTCCCCTCCCTGAGAGGAAAGCCCATCAATACACTCTTCTCCATCTCGTTCTATTTTCAGGAATGGCTCAGTCCCCATCATCTGCCCCATAAGCTAGCCAAGATCCCGTAAGTGTCCCAGTTCCGTAGTTAAACAAATGTAAGCTGGCTTCTTTCCTGCAAGACTTCTCAGGGCTCTTAAAATGCTAATATGTATGGAGAAAGTCCCAGATGTGAATACTGTGTAAAGTGTTTTGCAAACCTACTTGATTTGTTTTTGGAAATACCTTCTGGGACTAATGTTCTGTAAACTACTCGTGGGGAAATATTGTTTCTAAAGGTTCTGGCCAACCAAAAAGCATGTCAGCAAAGTCTCTTCCACCGCTGCCCTTTGCCCGCATTTCCTGTCAGTGCTGTGCAGGGAGCGCTACTAGACGTGGGCATGCTACTTTTCCCCCAAAGCTCACAGAGAAAGTGGGTTTAGGGACGTGATCCTAAAGAGGATTCAGGGATTTGTTGTTGTTTTTAAAGCTAGCCAATTGAGGAGCCTTTAGAAAGAGATGAAACCTTGGTGAATTCTCGTTCCTACCCTTTCGAGCTTTGTATATACAGAACACTTCCCCCGCTTAGCTCCTTCCCCACCTGGTTCTCTGGAAACACATTGTTCTTTATTATTAGAACATTCGTTGGTTTTACGGCTGTTTTTGTGTTTATGTTTTCTCTCTTTTTTTTCCCCTTACATTATGCTTGTTTATTCATCTTCCTCTGATCTCAGTAGACTTTGTTTCTCCTGTCCTACTGAGTCCCTGTCTGGAGGCTTCATTAAGTAACTCTGAACATCCCGATTAGTGCAGACCTTAGATCTGACTAGAACAAAGACAGCCTGGCAACTGCCGTCAGCTTCCACTTTCTGTTGCCTGTTTGTTATCAACTGCTGGAGCCAGCTGAGAGGTGGAAGTGTTTGTGGCATTTGTTTACATCTAATTACGTCTCAGACTATGTCTTCTCGCTATCAGTCCGCATGTGCTTGTCACCTAGATTGGAAGTTCCATGGGAGCAGGGACTGGTCTTCCATGTGTTTACTTCATTCCCTCCCTCTCTCCTTCCCTGTCCTTCCTTCTTCTCTCCCTCTTTCCCTTTAGAAGATTCTTTCTAAAATGAAATTGCTGTGTTTGAGAAACTCTAATGTCAATATACTAATTTATAAAGGGGATATTTTGCACACTTCTAGTAAAACAACAACTAATAATTGTTATCACGTTAAATATTTAATGGATGCTTCCTGTGTGCCACACTCTGCTCTAGGGGCATTTGACATATCATCTCTTTGAATCCTCACAGTTACCCTTTGAGGGATGTGCTGTTATTATCCTCATTTTGCAGATGAGAAAACTGAGGCTTGGAGGCAGGAAGGGCAGCTAGAGTAGTGCGAAGTCAGGCACATGAACCAGGGCTGGTCTGGCTCCAGAATCCAAGTGTGAAACCACTGATGATTCCCGTCCAGCTTCCTTCTGGCAGTCAAGCCCGGGTGGAACAGAAAGGGGACTTGCGAACAGCCTCGCTCTCCAGTCCTCCCTTTGGTCCTGTGCTGTGATTCCTCTGCCCAGTTAGACCATGAGGTCATGAGGTGGCTCAGTGCCTTAAGGAAACTCAGTTAAATTTTTATAAACCTTATGAAAATAGACAGCAATAATTAACTTCCCAGCTGTTCAAGTTAACATTTGCATCTCCGTAGCCCAACCCCAGTAGGTGGGAAACACTTACTGAGTAACTGCCTTGTTAGGCCTGCATGTGATTTTCTAAAATAATTCCACTCATTTAGTAATGTAATATGCATTTTATTGCATGACAATGTGAAATTAAGCCCATTTAAAACATTTTTACCAAAAAATAAGCAAATGTTGTTAAAGTTTTTGGCTGTGAGGCTTTTTAATAATGATAATCATCTTATGTTTTTATGGTGCTGTCTTTTTAATGATGGGCCCCAAGTTTTATTTTTGTTTTGTTCTTGCTATTGTTTATTTCAACTTACCTAACCCAGTGCCTTGCACGAAATAGGTGCTTAAAAAATAATATTTTTAAAGTCAATTTATAACTTACAAAGAATTTTCTATATGCTTTCTCATTTAATTTTCAAAGTAGCTTGTGTCTTTGAAATTATTATCGTAAGCCAGAAAATTGTTTTTAAGCACGGTCACTCTCCCTCAAATAGTTCCTTTTGCTTCTAACTCACTATGTGACTTTATAACTGATAAAAATAGACAAAAACACAATATTTATTGGTTCCTTCCTGTGTGCTAGGCACTTTACGTGCATGATCTCCCATTACTCCTCACAACAGCTCTATGAAAGAGGTGCTCTTGTTACTCGGCTTTGTAAGTGGGAGAACTGAGGGTGAGCAGGTCAGTTATCTGCCCAAGGTCAAAGAGGACTTGAAGCTGCTCCCTTCAGAGCGTGAGCTCTTAGATCGCTGGCTGTTTGTCATGGTGTAAACGTCACTGCTTCCCCTTCATAGTCAAGGCCAAAACAATGGTAAAAGCCAACATTAACTCATGTTCTTGGAATAAAATGTTACAACTGTAGTTAGTGCCTGTGACTTGGCATTAGGAAGCACACAGCTGCCATTTAGAGTTTTTTAAGATGCCTAAATTTGTTTACATGTGCGTGTGAGAGTTCACATTGCAAAAGATTATACTTTCCTCTGAGTGCAAACATGCATTTGATTCTTGGAGATAATCATGCTATTTTTTTTTTAATTATCTGGGTTTTTTTAGAGCAGTTTTAGGTTCACAGAAAAATTGAGAGGAAGGTACAGAGATTTTCCATGCATCCCTTGTTCCTGCGCAAGCATAACCTTCCCCACTATCAACATCTCCCACCAGAGGGTCCATTTGTTACAATCGATGAACATACACTGACGCATCATAATCAGCCAAAGTCCGTAGTTTACATTATGATTCCCTCTTGGAGTTATACATTCTGTGGGTTTGGACAAATGCATAATGGCATGCATCCATCGTTATGGTATTACTCAGAGTATTTTCATTGCCCTACAAATCCTCTGAATGCTCTACCTAGACATCCCTCCCTCACCTCAACCCTTGGCAACCACTGATCTTTACCACGTCCATAGTTTGGCCTTTTCCAGAAGGTCATGTAGTTGGAATCATACAGTATGTACCCTTTTCAGATTGGCTTCTTTCACTTAGTAATATGCTTTTAAGTTTCCTCCAAGGCTTTTCATGGCTTGATAGCTCATTTCTTTATAGTGATGAATAAGATTACGTTGTCTGAATGTACCACAGTTTATCTATTCACCTACTGAAGGACATCTTAATTGCCTCCAAATTTTAGCAATTATGAATAAAGCTACCCAGAAGCATCTATGTGCTGGTTTTTGAGTGGACATAAATTTTCAGCTCCTTTGGGTAAACACCAAGGAGCACAACTGCTGGATCATTTGGTAAGAGTATATTTAGTTTTGTAAGAAACACCCAAACTGTCTTCCAAAGTGACTGTACCATTTTGCATTCCCACCAGCCACAAATGAGAGTTCTTGTTGCTCCACATCCTTATCAGCATTTGTTGTTGTTAGTGTTCTAGATTTTGGCCTTTCCAATCAGTGTGTTTTAATTTGTTTTAATTTGTATTTCTTTGATATATGATGTGGAGCATATTTTCATACACTTACTTGCCATCTGTATATCTTATTTGGTTCAACATGCTATTTTAAGATTTGAACTTGGCCAGGTTGCTCACAAGCTATTTAGTTAAGTAAATATGATTAATTTTTGAGGAATCCTTAAAGAAGAAGAACCATGAGAAAATGATTTCCTCTCTGAGTGTTATATTTGAGCTTCAAGAAGAGGCATGAAAGTGGTCTAGCCACTTTGGAAAACAATTTGGCAGTTCTTCAAAATGGTAAACATAGAGCTGCCATATGACCCGGCAGTTGTACTCCTGGTATATAGTCAAGAGAAATGTAAACATGGCCACACAAAAACTTATACACATATGTTCATAGCAACATTATTTGATTGAGTTGTTGGACCCAAATGTCCACCAATTGATGAATAGATAAACAAAATGTCATATATCTATACAGTGGAATATTATTTGACAATAAAAAGTAATGGAGTACTGATACATGCTACAACATGGATGAACCTTGAAAACGTTGCACTAAGTGAAAGAAGCCAGACACAAAAAGCCACATATTGTATGACTCCATTTGTATGACATGCCAGAATAGGCAAATCCAAAGATAATAAACATAGGTTAGTGATTGCCAGAGGCTGGGGGTGGGGATGGGTGGGGTGCAGGGGTTGGGGATGGAGAGTGACCACTCATGGGTACAGGATTTCTTTTGGGGGCAATGAAAATATTCTAAAATTAGGTAATGGTGATGATTGCACAACACTATGAATATACTAACAACCACTGAATTGTATACTTTGAAAGTATAAATTCTGTGGTGTGTAAATTATATCTTAATAAAAAGTAATAGTAAATGTAAAGCTATGTGTGGGGAAAAGAAGAGCAAAAATACAGAAACTGTTCGTACTGTGCTTTCCACAGGGGTGAAATATCGTTATATAGCCCATTCTGATGAAGCTATTAGCAGGATGACACTGCAAATTTGAAACACTAGCCTCAATTCCATTATGCTAAAAAGTTACTAAAGAGAAATGTGGATGACTTTCTTTTTAATCCTAACAGTGTGTGTCCCTTGGTGGAAATCATTCTGTTATTAACAATTTCTATTCAGAGGTAAGAGAGTTGAGTAGGTATACAAATTATAATGTCTATTTTTTCAGTTCTCAGTAAAAATGTTCATGCATTTGTAGTCATAGTGAATATTTGAATCTTTAAAGCTCGTATAAGTTTTAATGCTAAATTCAAACTTGCTTGCTAAAATGGTTAATGTGGTAGAAATTAGCTGGGCTAATTAGGTCAATAAATATGATTCTCACTCATTAGGATAAAAGATCAGATGGATAAAAGACCAAGAAATATTATATATTAGAAAACATTACTTTCAATTCTGAAAAAGTAATTTTGTTTATGCATTTTCATGCCACATAAAGTGTCTTGAATTATTTCTTTGATATGCAGATTACTTGTGAATGAAATGTCTTCTAGGTATATTAGAATTTAGGTAGGTTGTTCTCTGTTAGAAATTGTAGCCTTTTACTGATTAATGCCTTCATTTCTTCAACTTTGTTGTTTAAATAAGTGTACGTTGTTTCCAGTTAGTGCCTTGATTCATCCTCCGGTTTCTCCATGCCCAAGTCCCCTCTGATGATTTTCTGAGAGCACATTTTTTCCCCTTAGTGGTCAAAGTGAGTGAATTCTATACAGCATTTCCTGAGTTGTTTTCTCCCTGCAGGTATACTTTTTTCTAAATAAACCCAAATAAACCCAATAAATCAAAATATTTACAGAAGACATTAAGTAAAGATTATTTACTCTTCACAAACTACGTGATGTATTTTCTTTTTTTATCAGTTTTATTGAGATATAATTCATAAACTACACTATGCATCCATTTAAAGTATCCAATTCAGTGGTTCTTGGTGTATTCACAGATATGTGCAACCATCATCATGGTCAGTTTTAGAGCATATTTATCACTTGAGAAAGAAACCCTGTATCCTTTAGTTATCAACCCTCCTATGCCCCCACCCCACCTTCAGCCCTAATCAATTAATCTACTTTCTGTCTCTGTAGATTTCCCTATTCTAGACATTTTATATGACTGAAATCATATAATATGTGGTCTTTTGTGACTGACTTCTTTCACTTTACTGATCCCAAAAAGTTTATCAAAATCAGGAAAATTTAGCAATTATAAACATATGTGCACCTCCTAACAGAGCACCAAAATACATGAAGCAAAAACTGACAGAAATGAAGGGAGACATAGACAATTCAACAATGATACTTGGGAACTTCAATACTCCACTTTCAATAATGTATAGAACAGCCAAGAAGAAGATAAACAAAAAAATGAAAATTTGAACATTATAAACCAACTACACCTAACAGATATTTATACAACACTCTACCCAACAACAGCAGAATATAGATTCTTCTGAAGTACACATGAAACATTCTCCAGACTAGACTGTATTCTGTATTCTAGGCCATAAAGCAAATCTCAATAGGTTTAAAAGCATGGAAGTAATGCAGGGTATCTTCTCTGGCCACAGTGGAATGAAATTAGAAATCAGTAACAGAAAAAAAAATGAGAAACTCAAAAATATGTGGAAAGTAGGCAGCATACTCCTAAATAACCAATAGGTCAAAGGAGGAGCCAGAAAATACTTTGAGGTGAATGAAAATGAAGACACAGTGTACCAAAACGTACAGTATGCAGCTAAAGCAGGACTTAGAGGGAAATTTATAGCTATGTTTTAAAGGCTTCTATTAAGAAAGAAGGAGAATCTCAAATCAGTAATCTAACTTCCACTTTAAGAAACTGGAAAAAGAAAACTAAACCTAAAGCAAGCAGAAGGAAATAATAAAGATTCGAGCAGAAATTAATGAGATAGAGAAGACAAAAACAAGAGAGACTTTAATACCTTTGAAATTTTACCGATTATAATAAATTATATTAAAATATTTGCAGAAGACATTAAACAAAGATTATTTGTTTTTCACAAAATAAGTGACATTTTCTTAATATATTAGAAAGCATTCAATTTTCAATATGGCTTCCATATATCTGTTGTAAAAAAATAGTCTGTGAAAATATCCATCAGACACTGTCTCTTTTCCAATTCAAATTCTGTTTGGAGACTGTCAACCAAACCATGAGTCTGTTTCATTGCCCAGCTCTTGAGAAATCTTGCCTGATAGAAGGACCACTATTTAGGGTGTTGATCAAATTCATAGCTGATTCCTTGTACCACCACTTTCTGTATGTGACATTGGACAAGATGCTCAATCTCTTTGAGACTTATTTTCCTCATCTGTAAGATAAAGGCAGTTTTCTCAGTCATACATAAAAGAGCCTAGTTCAATAACTGGCACATACTAGGTGCTTGATTAATATCTATTCTATAATCATTTGATGATTTAAAAGTGGAATGACACCCTATTTACCCATATGGCATGAGTATACATATATGAATACACTTGAGAGAGAGACTGAAAGAAAAAGAATCTAATGTTGAATCCTACTCTGTACCAGGCTTTGGACTAGTCATGTTATCTGTGGCTGGACCACGTATAACTTGTTTGACATTTTGGACTGATTTCATTATTTTAATAACTGCTAAAACACTCAACTTGCCAAAATACACATCCTGGCCTAAATCGATTGTTTTAGCAGTAAGTTATAATGGTTAAATTTTTGAGCCCTTCAAATATGAAACCACTCATAGCTTAACTTTTTTGTTGTTGTTGTTGTTACTGGTGTAATAAATTCTATTCCCTGTGTGTCAGGTAAGCGTGTTTCTTAGTTGTACAAGTCTGTTCCCTGTTTTAGACTACAAGCTAGTGACATTAAAGCTTGAAAGCACGTTTATGAGCTGATAGGCATGATAACTGATTAAATTCTGTTTTTATTCAAAGCCTAATTTGGCATGCATTTTTATGTTTATTCTGTTTATTGTGTGGTTGATGATTTTGAGTTTGAATATTTTCACCAGCAGTACAAGATTCAAGCCAAATTGGAGACTAGGGCTTCTCAAAACTTTAACATGAATATGAATCACCTGGAGATCTTTATAATGTGGATTCTGATTCATCAGGTCTTGAGTGGGGCCGAAGAGTCTGTGTTTCTAACAACCTTCCAGGGGTTGCCAATGCTGCTGGTCCATGGACCACACTTTGAGCAGCAAAATTGTGTAGCATCCAAGAGGTATATAGGCAAGAGCTGGAAATGCGTAGAGCTAATCGGGCATTATATATCATGCTCCCAACTGCTTGTTCATACTCTCTGAGTTTAATCTACTACCTTAACTAAGCCCTGAAATAAATAGATTAAAAATTTGGAGGCATTGAGTAGCAGTGATTCTATTCTTACATTTCATGTATTACAATGATTGAATACGGTAATAGAAAAATACCTTGTCGTGCATTTTCTATAGTTCCTTTGTATTGTCTATTAGCCTGCCCACCTCTCAGACCTCTAGAGCTGCGTTATTGGCCCTTCCTATTTCTATGGCAAAGAACAATGAATGGAAACCGCTTAAATCCCAGCAAGACTTTTGTTACCAACTGAAAAGAATCATATACAATTGTTTCCCTTAAACTCAGGTTGGATTTTCTAATACCTTATGTGAGCATTTAGGAATGCTTCCAGGGAAGATAATTTCAAGTCCTTAGTCATTTAGATGAGAGTGCAGATCGAGCTTGACCTATAGAGTTCATCGTATATAGAACTTGATTTTGTATGTAATTTGACTACAGAGGCATCATTTTAAGATGTGTCAAGTTAAATTCTTGATATGAAATAGATGTGGCTTGAAATGTAATGCATGCCATCTGATTTGTTACAGAGCACAAAAACAGTCACAGTAAAGACAAGAGGAAAACGAGAACGAGAAAATGGGGAGGAAGGAGTAGCCTGGCTGATGATGTGGCAGTTTTAAAAAGCAACTTAGCAACAAAGGCGCTTTCTGCCTATGATAACAAGACGGACAGCACAAGGGAAAAGAGGACCCACAGAAGAACAAAACGTTTTTTGTCCTATCCACGGTTTGTAGAAGTGATGGTGGTGGCAGACCACAGGATGGTTTTATACCACGGAGCAAACCTTCAACACTATATTTTAACTTTAATGTCAATTGTAAGTACATTCAAAAGAAGGTGATTTATGAGGTCCCTAAATGTGCCATTGGGGAATGGGTTTCCACCCAGTGCTTTGGAGGATCATTCAGGGCTGGCCTTTCAACGATTCAGGCAAGTGACTCAAGAGAACATAAGATTATTTGTGGGTGGCCTTTTTATAATGACAAAAATAGTTATCAATATTGAGTGTTTATTCTGTGTTAGACAATGTGCTTCTTACTTAAAAGGCATCGTTTCTAATCTGCCTGGCACCTCTGCCAGGTAGGATTATCATCCTCATAGGTAAGAAAACTGAGCCTCAGAGGAGTTAGGTCACTTGCCCATGGTCACATCAAGCTAGTAAATGGCTTAGAGACTGCACGTGACCTTTAACTTGTCCGGTGCCCCAAACCAGTGCTCTTTGTCTGACATAGGAACTTGCACAGTCAGGTGTGGGTCTCCAATAAGACTTTTTAGATGCTGGTTGTGAATCAGTCACCCATGGAGCTTTTTAAAATGCAGCTGCCTCTATCTCCTTCCCCAGGATTTTAATTAAGCAGCCCTGGTGTGAGGCATAGGACTCTCACTCTGTTTTTCTACTCCCATTTTGAATTAAAAAAGCAATCAATTTGTGTGATCAAAAAAAATCAGACAGAACCAGAGACTATGGATGAAAAATAAGTGTCCTTCCCTACCAAGGCTCCCAGACCCCTTCCCAGAGACAACCACTGTTACAAGTTTTTTTTGCATGTGTTTCTAACCAGCATCACCCAATAGAAATATAATGCAAGCCACATATGTCATTTTAAATTTCCTAGTAGCCACGTGAAAAAAAGGGAAACAAGTAAAATTAATTTCCATAACATTATATTTATCCAAATATTATCATTTCAGAAATTGGTTTATTTTTTATTTTTATTTATTTATTTATTTATTTTGAGGAAGATTAGCCCTGAGCTAACTACTGCCAATCTTCCTCTTTTTGCTGAGGAAGACTGGCCCTGAGCTAACATCCATGCCCATCTTCCTCTACTTTATATGTGGGACGCCTGCCACTGCATCGCTTTTGCCAAGTGGTGCCATGTCCACACCCGGGATCCAACCGGCGATCCCCAGCCCCCGAGAAGTAGAACGTATGAACTTAACTGCTGCGCCACCGGGCCAGCCCCACCATTTCAGAAATTGTTAATGAGATATTTTACTCTTTTTTCATACCAAGTCTTAAAAATCCAGTATATGTTTTACACTCACAGCACACCTCAGTTCTGACTAGCCACATTTCATGTGCTCAGTAGCCACATGTGGCAAGTGGCTACCATTGGGCAGCATAACTCTAGATGTTTCTTATGCAAATATGTATGCATATACAATGTTTTTTCAAACCGAAATGGAGCATTCTTAAATGCTGTCTTACATATTGCTATTTTCTTGAAATACTGGAGATTGTTCCGTAGCAGCCCATATGAGCTACCCTCATTCATTTTAAGCCTCAGCGTAGCATTCCTTTTAATGGATTGACTGTAGTTTATTTGAATGGGAATCTACATTTAGTAAGTTTCCCAAAGGAATGTGAAAAGCAACCATGTTTGGGAACCTTGATTTCAAGTTTCTTCTTCCCTCTCCTGGGCCTGTGTTCTGCCTTGTCTTTCCTCTCACTGCTGTGAACCATTCCCCTATGTTTCACACCCAAGCTGTCTTCCCTCCTCCCTCTCCTCACCCCATTCCCCATGCCCAGTCCCATATGCCCCAGCCCTCTCCTGTCCTGGAGGAGGGCAAGGAAAAGTTAATCAGGCCTTCTACTGACTCAAATCCATTTCCACCCCATAAATTCAGACTTGGCTTAAGAATTTCGATTACGAGAATCGACTTTGGGTCAAATTGACCTTGGTTGAGAGTTCTGGCTCTGTTACACAGCTCTGTATAGTCTTAGACAAGTTACTTAATTTCTCTGAGCCTTAGTTTCCTCATTTGTTGAGCACAGATTATAGTACCTAGCCCAGAGTTTTGCTATTAGCACTAAATGCAAAAGCATATGCAGTTTTCAGCAAAGATCTAGTCCATAATAAGCATTCAGTGAATGTTAGCTTTTGTAATTAATGATAATAATGAAAAATAAATCCAGGTTACCAGGTTGTTGATGACAAACATGGGTGGTAAACACAGGAACAGCAGTATTAGCAAACATGTGGTCCATGTGAGATTCCAGAAATTGGCAATCTGGACTTCAACTGGAATAACGTGCTTGGTCAAAAATGAATATCTGGTATTTTGGCACAGAGAACTGCTAAGTTGTATGGCAATGCAATTCAGAGACGAACACCTTGAAATTTAAACTTATTAGAAGTTATGATTATCTAAAACTGCCATCTGTGAATTTTACAGAGACTTATAATAAATGTTTGTTGAATGAATGAAAATTCAAAACTACAAAATGCAAGTGTTGCATGAAATGTGTAAGAAGAAGTGGAGTCCAACATAAGAAGTGAATTGCTTATTGTTACACAGAGTTCACAATTAACTTTGAAAAATTTATCTCGGTTGCAGGTAGCCTCTATCTATAAAGACCCAAGTATTGGAAATTTAATTAATATTGTTATTGTGAACTTAGTTGTGATTCATAATGAACAGGTAATAAAGTTTTTTTCTTCTTTCTTCTATCTGTATCCGAAATGGCATATCTCATTGGTGTTGGTACAATAGACCAACCATAATTCTTTTCTGTGTTTAGGAAGGACCTTCCATATCTTTTAATGCCCAGACAACATTAAAAAACTTTTGCCAGTGGCAGCATTCGAAGAACTATCCAGGTGGAATCCAGCATGATACTGCTGTTCTTGTAACGAGGTATATGAATTTCTTATTCCTCAGATCTCTCAGTTACTAGTCAAGTGGATGGGATGAAGTCAAATATTCCTGGTAGCCAGCCACTAGTACAGGGTTTTTCAACCTTGGTGCTATTGACCAGATAATTCTGTGTTGGGGGAGGGTGGGGCTGCCCTATGCGTTGTAGGATGTTTGAGAGCATCCTTGGTCTCTACCTACCACATACAAGGACCACTCTCTCCTCTCAATTGTGCCAACCAACAGGGTCTCCAGATGTTGTAAGATGTCTTCTGGGGGTTTGGGGAGAGGAACAGAATCACTAGCCAATAGGCACCAAGTAGGCATGGTGTTAAGCAAGCCTAGATGTAAATGCCCTATAGAGGGGGCAGCTGCTGTTCAGACTGAGCTTGTTGTTACCATGCAGGATATGAGTCCAATGTTGCCAGCTTCTGTGATTTTGCAAGAAGTCAGAATTATGGATTTTTCTTTTCAGTGAAATCTTTCCATTTTTAAACGGTAGCTACTAGCTCAAAAATATTTAAAATGCTGTATGGGGCAACAGAGAGGCATGCTGGCCTAGTTGTGCCTCCTGTGAGCCACCTCTGATATGGTCACAAAAGCTTACCGCCAAATGAATTTAAATGAAAGGCATTTAGAGCCTTCTCAGGAATGTTGGTTAAGAAACTAGAATCCCTTCCTCCAAGGTATGAGGAGAAGTCCTGGTTGGAGAGGTTTTCGCTTGCTCTGTGACTACCCCTGCGGCAGAGGAAGACGTCTCCCTGTAGCTTTTAATCTAATCCAATGATTCCCAAACCTTTTTGAGTTGCAAACCCCTGGCCTTGTTAGTTTGCTTTTTGTAACCTCCCTCCATAGAGTGGGTGCTGTTGGGAATGCCTAGAAGACTCTAAAGTGCTTACTTGTGTTGACGTTTACTCTTTGGTGTCGTCAAGGCCCTAAGTCTGCTTTGCTTTCAGACAGGATATCTGCAGAGCTCATGACAAATGTGATACCTTAGGTGAGTCTGCTGTGCGTATCCTCTATGGCTACAACAGTTTACTGCATGATTTTATTCCAAGCCGCAATTGCTTTTTAAAGTAAATCCGTGTGTGTGTGTGTGTGTTTTCTTTTCCCTTCTGATAGGTCTTGCTGAGCTGGGAACCATCTGTGATCCCTACAGAAGCTGTTCTATTAGTGAAGACAGTGGACTGAGTACAGCTTTTACAATAGCCCATGAACTGGGCCATGTGTATGTTTCCTTTCTATATTTTCACTTTATTCAGAGTGACCTGAAACTTTGGTTCCTTCACATCAGTGAGCATCCATCTGACTTTAGAGAGTGTGAGATGCTTCTCAAGTCATAGTAGAGTTTGCAGGGTTGAAGAGCTTGGAACCTATTTGGGACAGATGACTTTGACTCCAAAAAGTTGAGTACATGCAGTGTACCCTCTTCAGCCGTAGCTCACGTGTATCTTTGGTGTTTAACTGCACAAGTTTTCTATGCAAGGTCTAATATTCCCCTTTCCCACTGGGGATTGAAGGAATGGGGCCTTTCCAACACATCCACTGAAGCAGAGGGTATATTAGCTTGGAGAACTTTCCTGACTTAACATCTTTGTCTTGGGAGGATCCTCCAACATTGCCCTGGCCCAAAAGATTTTCAAAATCCAGATCATTCCTGATTCTAGTTATTCAAGGCTGGGATTCAGACATTTAGCTCCTGGGAGCAGTGATATACCTCCTTCAGGGAAGAGGATGAAGGAAGATGCAGAACAAAAATCATTTCCTAATTATAGTTACTAAGTGTCTGGTTGTTATGAAATTAGATTTTCCCTTTCATTCTTTAGAGACAGAGCATGGTTAGAACACGAGGCAAAATATTATCAATTTACTTCAAGGTATTCTGATTTTTGATCTGCATTATTTTCTTTCTAGAATGATTAAATTATTTTTTTTTTTTTGAGAAAGATTAGCCCTGAGCTAACATCTGCTGCCAATCCTCTTTTTTTTGCTGAGGAAGACTGGCCCTGAGCTAACATCCATGCCCATCTTCCTCTACTTTATATGTGGGATGCCTACTACAGCATGACTTGCCAAGCAGTGCAGTGTCCGCACCTGGGATCCGAACCGGTGAACTCCAGGGCCGCCGAAGCGGAGCACACAAACTTAACCACTATACCACAGGGCCAGCCCCTCAGACATTTTGAAAACACACCCCTTTTCTTTTCTCCAAAGGAAATATTGTCAGATGCCCAATATTTAGAGAATAAAAGAGGCATGGCTTTCAATTAAGTGGTTGTGGTGGGCCAGGGTCCTGCTTAGTCAGCTGCCTCTCTGTCCTTTTAGTTTCTGAAACACTTTTGTGAAACTCAAGGATTTCTTGGAACTCAGTTTGAAAACTACTGGCCCCACCAGCACTTTGCAAGACACAAAGGCTCTGACACAAATTGCAAGAGAATGGTCCGTGAAAAGAAAAGAATTTTGTAGTCCAGTGATCTTAAGAAATTACTTTCTAATCTAGCCCTGCTTGGAGTCACAAGACTAAATGGTATAAAGTAAAGGCTCTGAGAAGTCCTGTAGTAAAGTGAAGTGTTGGTTTTGTTTTAGTTTTCCCAAACTTATTTTAACAGAATCTTTTGAGGGTTTTTGTTTTACATAAAATCTAGTAAAACTTTTTAGAACTTTAAATGGGAGATGTAGATTTGATCATGAAGAATAGGGTGGCGTTTCAACAGGGCAGCTTTTCCTATCCCAGGGAGTAAAATGGGCAAAGTTACAGAGATAGGAATGTGTTCAAAGGGAAGAGCTTGAGTGATGGACAGATTAACATTTCCCTCCAATATATGGCTAAGAAAAGTACACTGTTTAAAGAAATATAATTAATTTCCTGTTAATTCCTTTCCCACAGGAGCTTATGAACTCCTTCTAACCAGCCAGTTTATAAAGTTGACATTTTAAGGAAAATTAGAATTTCAAGCAGCAAAAACTAAATATTTTCAGCTATAGAGAAGCCTCAACGCACAGTTAACAACCTCTCCCTCCACAAAACCATGTTATGCACATTGTTCTAGGAGCTTTCGTTTACATTATTATCTCCCTTAATCTTCATAATCCCCACAAGGTAGATATAATTGTTTCCCTGTGTCTGACTTAGTGATATTAAATAATTTGCCCAAAAGCTATAGCTGATGCTGGTGTACCAGCATACAATGTCAGGTTACCAGCTCAAAGATAGAAATTGGCTGGGGGCCACATACCCAAGTTCAGAACTGAATTGTTCTCTATTCTCCTTGACTTGAGGAACATGTGTGCTGTTTCCCTACCTGTAAGGTGGAGATAAAATATATGCACCCTGCAACTCCGTTATTCAACCATATAATACATATACACCTCATCTCAAAAGTATCAGGAAGTAAAAAATGAAATAATTGGTGAGCTATTTTTGTTTTGGTTCTGTGTCGCATATAGTTAGCTTTGCTCATATTCGGAGGAAGTGAACATCCTTTTTAAGAAAAATTTGCTGTGGTACTTTGTAGCAGATTTCCTAGTGAACTTTTTAAAAGTTAAATGTTAAGTTGTTACAATCATGACTTTATGATAATATAACACCCAAGAGCTTCTGGGGGAAAAAATAATTGGTCTTGTATTTGTTAAGCATCATGGGGTGCTTCGAAAACAGCTCCTACCTTCTCATACCAGCTTCATAGACATACAGAATCTAAGAGTTAGGAAGAATTCGGGAGGTAATTGAGTCTCTCCTGGAGACAGAAATCCTTACGCAGTATTCCTGACAAATCTTGTGCAGCTTATCTAACGGGAAGAAATATAGTTTATGTGTATATTCCAAAACACAGAGGTCTTGGAATCAGACTGAAGTGGATTCTCGTCCTAGGTCCTCAGCCTTAGTAGCCACTTGACCTTAATCAAGTAAATAAACCTCTCAACAACTCAGTTTCCTTATCTGTAAATTGTGAATTTGACCCAAAGAATAGGGTCAAACAGGTAATAAATGAAATAAAGCATCTTCCACATTTAACACATTGCCTGGTGCATTGGGATGCTAAAAAAGTCCTGGTTATTATTTTTTAGTAAGTGCTCAGTGAATATTTATTATTATCTAGCCCCTGCTATGAGCCAATGTGCCTGACATTTGCATGAAAAGAAGTTTTCTGTTTACATGATGAAATAAACTGGATCCTATCAAGTTGCAGTGGAGGTGGGGAATAAACAGCTCCTTTGCACCAGAGCGAAACAAACAGCTAAGATTTGAATGCTTTGCTTGTATTACATTTGTTGATCTATATATTACACCGATATGTAGTTGGGAACTGGAAATCTGAGCTGTTGTTCTTTTTAAGAAAATGGCATTAAGAACTACTATTAAGTTCAACCAAGACAGTTTGAATTTTTCCATCTCATGATTTCCATCTGGTAGTTATTCCATCTGGCAGTGATTGAGGGGCCTGAATTTTTAGAAGGAAAAGAAAACCAAACACGAGAGAAAATTAATGGAATGGACTTCAGGGACATTTATCCCAGTTTTTACTTTTATATGAAGCAAGTCTACAAACTTCTGTCTGACTCGCTTATTTCCATATCTCAGGATGAACTAGTGAAGGGAATTCCTCCCTAAATGCTAAATTAATCCTATGCATCAATCTTGTGATTGGGAACAGTCATCTGGAGAGGACAGCCCCTCTGCGCTTGTTACCCAATGGATAATTACCATGTGGGTCATAGGAGTAATGTTTCTGGATTAAGAAATGCTTCCTATCATTTTTTTCCCCACTTCCTCTGGCTAAGCCAAGAATGGCAAATATGTGTTAAAGCTGCTGCTGAGTTACCTCCCAGGCCCAAGAGGACATTGGCACTCCATCACAGCCTTCTCTCAGGCGAAACCTGGATTAGTTTAAGAATCCTTTTGTGCCCAACTTTTCAAGAAGCCAGTACCAATCAATTGGTGTTGGCATGAAGCATGAAACTCTTTGCCATCTCTGAGTTAAGCCAATTGAAGTGGCATGCTTCTGGTTTCCATGCTTGCAGCTTTCCCTAATCGGTTTTGTTGTGCACGAACTTTGCATACCTCTATAATGATATACCTACCCGGTTATATCATTTGTCAACCTGACCCAAAAAGGAGGAGATGCCAAGACCCATAGTGAGCCTCTTATTAGAAAGCTTTTGGCTTCAAGTTTTGACACTTGACTGACTCTTTATATTCACAACATTATCATAACCTGCCAAACTCTTGACTCTATAAATTGGCCTTTAACAGCTTATTAGGAATTCCAACCACTGTATTCTAGCACCAACTACAGCATGTTCAGAGCCTCTGCAATTCCAAAAAGCACACTTAAACCAAATAATGGACGAATCCACATCTTTTATATATATATAAAAGACACTTTGTATTAAATTGAGTGAGAATTATGTTTTATTCTACACTCCATTTTGAATCATCCAGTAATTGATCGCTCTGCTCACCAGGATTCAGATTTTTATCCACAATGCAGTAGTCAGTTCATTTTTTCTCTTAAACAGATGCATTCTTGAAGCAATAATGATAGTTCTATCCCTTGGTGTTTATTGACATTCTCATCATTGTCTCACTGGCCTTAGGTTTAACATGCCTCATGACGACAACAACAAGTGCAAAGAAGAAGGAGTAAAGAGTCCCCAGCATGTCATGGCTCCAACCTTGAACTTCTACACCAACCCCTGGATGTGGTCCAAGTGTAGTCGAAAATATATCACTGAATTTTTAGAGTAAGACTTGAACTTTCTTTTAGCACAGGCTTCTAGTGTCTTGCCTCCATGTAGTGAATTAATTGTGGGAAAGAAAATGTAGAGTCAAGCATTCCTTTGAGTTGTTATTTTTGTTGACATTCCTTGGAGGAGGAAAAAAAAATACTCTCTGACATCTGTGCAATTCATACCCTCGCCAGAATTTAGAAGATTACAGACTGAGCCAAAGAAAAGGTTGGGATCTTAAAGAGAGTATGTAAATGTTGCTTCATTCTTGGGAAAGCTATGGAATCTGTTCAGGTCCTGGGGGAGGGACTATCAATGTGATTACATGATAAAGGAAGGCCACAAGTATTTATGGGCTTCTAACTTGGTGATTTTGGCTTGGAAAGGGGTAGCGTGGTGAGATGACCCCAAAGAAGGTTATGTGGGTGGATGAAACTTGCCACAGACCTCTGTGTTCTTGAACTGAAAACATTCTCTCTCTCTCATTCCCCCTCTCCCTCTCTCTCCTTCTCTCTTTTCTTTTCTTGTTTTGCTTTTTAAGCTTCCTGCCAGGCTGCTCAAAGATTCAATTACATTATACAATATCCCTGTGTCACAGATTTATTGCTCTTCCCTCCCAGATGTACGAAAGGTTAAGTGATTGTCCCAAGGTCACTGGGTGTATATTTCTCCAACCACAGGGAAGAGGGGGCTTTATTAATCAGAACTCACCGGGTGTGAATTTTCCAGAAGAAGTGTTTGCAGAAAAGTCAAAGAACCAGAGGGTGGCTGTTTTTCTTTTTAACCAGACGATCTAAACTGTTTCTTGCTGTAGTTGTTGGTTCGCTCACTCATCTCTTCAGCAAACATGTACTAAACAACTCTTGCTATGGACAGGGCCCCATGCTTAGATGAAAAGGGCACTATCTTTGCCCCTCTGAACTTATAGTCTATTGGAGAAGATAGCAAAAAATAAACAGATAATTGTCCGGAATGTGATAAAGGCTGTAACAGATACTTATTTCCTACTGACTATGTTGTATGTATCGCCACTGATTCCACGAACAAGGATACACCAAAAATATAGCCTCAGCTTCTGCACTCAACCTTGGATGAAAAGGATAAAACAAGTATTAAAAAAGGAACTCTTCTCTCTACCATTAAAATGGTGGGATGGGCTTCCCGTTCATCTGGAGCCCCTGACAGTCAGTCTCAGCCACTGATCTCACCATCTGTATCTTTCTGCTTCCCATAGCACTGGTTACGGCGAGTGTTTGCTTAACGAACCTGAATCCAGACCCTACCCTTTGCCTCCCCAACTGCCAGGCCTCCTTTACAACGTGAATAAACAATGTGAATTGATTTTTGGACCAGGTTCTCAGGTGTGCCCATATATGGTAAGTGTTTGGGGACCGTTTCTGCCCTCATAAATTGATTCTGGACTTCTTTTTATTCATAATTTTCTATTGGATTCTCATTCTAATATAAGCCACTCATGGAAGAGTTGAGAATGGTCCATTGACTATTAATGACAATGGCAATAATGATGATGGTGATCAAGAGTAATGGTGCCCAGAGTCAGATGGTGCTTCCCCTACGCTTCTTGTTTCACTCTCATGAGAGCCCAGAAGGGAGATGCCATTATCATTTTCATTTTACAAGTGGGAAATTGAGGCCCATAGAGGACAAGGTTACAGAGGTGGTAATGGCAGACCTCAGCCGTTTTCTCTCCTTATCTCCTTTCATGTCCATTGACCTATGCGGGTGACCAGTAAAAGTCATTCATGAGACAAAGCTGACTCCCTGTTTTAGCTTATCAAGGCTGTGTCCTGTGACCACCTCGGGCTTGAAATCATTTCTGGTGGTAGCTCAAGCTGGCAGGTTGGGATATTTTGATGTATGTGTCGTGGACATTTGGACCAATGATATGATCCAGTGGTTATCAGGATGCAGATGAGCAGAACTGTGCTTCTATGGGGTGCCTCATTCTGTCCCTTGGAGTGTTTATTATGCTGGGAGAGACTTCAGAGATAGTGTGGTGAATTGGAAGTACAGTGATTCTATGGAAATAGTAAAAATTTTTGAGTAAAATGATTATACCCATTTCTGGGTTACTCATGATGGCAAATATTAGGAGTAATCAAATGCCCAACAATAGAAAAGTGGAATAGCATCTCCCTTTCATGGAATATTATACAACAATTGAAAATGAACTACCCATGGAAACGTGTTCCTGTGATAGCATTAAGTTAAAATAACAGGATAAACAATTATTTTCCAGAATAATTGTTTCTCTAATACAGTTCTCAACTGTGAAACGGGAGGGGAGAAAGCTTCAGAAAAGACTGGCTCATTTGAGGCTCTTTTCCTATTTTTTAAAAAATAGTACCTTTTGGATTTTTTTACTATGAGCATGCTTTATTTTAATAATCAGGGGAAAAATTATCTTTAAAATGTATGCCCTGAAAAAGAGCTAAATATATCAACTTGGATAAATCTAAAAGACATAGTGTGTAGAGGGGAAAAAAAAGAAAGTTGCGAGATATATCAATGTATCATGAAATGCTGAATGATTCTTTGTTGAAGACTGAAATGCTGTATATTATTGTTAAGTATTTATACATTTGTAATAAAAGCGCTGGGAATGGTGAACTGATGAACACTAGGGCAGTGCTCACCTCTGGGGAGAAGGGGAAGACATTGGGGTGGAGGGTGAGTATACAGGGTTCCAGCTGTGCCTGTGAAGTCTTCTTTTCTTAGTTGGGTGGTGGGTACATGGGTATCCATTATGTTATTGTTTTGAATGCCTGAAATATTTCACAATATTTTGTCCCTTCTCTCGTCTGACAACCCCGAAAAGCCCTAGGAAAGAGTTATAATATGATTATGATAAGATATGGCTTAGTAGAAAAAAGAAAAACACTAGTTTTGGCTTCAAGCCAAACCTCAACTCAAATCACAGCTAATCACAACATAACTCAAAGCCTACCCTCCAGGCACAGCTCATCGCAAACCTAAACTCAGATCACACAATTCCAGGGTGATAGTAAGCGTGCTCCTTAGTCTTCGTGAGCCTCAGTTTCCTCGTCTGTGAGTTGGGGAGGTGTTACTGAGGATCAGATGACACCATGTGTGTTTCTGATGCATAGTAGTTCCCCTTTGACACCACCTCAAGTCCTGCCAGGCATGGGGAAATGTGTCTCATGGGCTACTCTCTCTATCCCCTGGACTCTTTTATCATTTATCATACCAAGAAAAAACAAGTCCCTTTCCAAGCTACACTATATCATTGTCAAAACAGTAGTTGAAAGCAGTCCTTGCCTAATTTGATACTGTCTGATCACACTGTCGCTGAATTGTCATTCAACTGAATCGAGCAGATGCAGTGTAGACGGCTCTGGTGCAATAACGTGGATGGAGCGCACAAAGGCTGCCGGACTCAGCACACGCCCTGGGCCGACGGGACCGAGTGTGAGCCTGGAAAGGCAAGTAACACCCCGACCCGGCCTTCTGTCTTGGGGAGAAATGGGCAGGATTTTGCCTGTAGGCTCTGTCCCCACTGTTTAGAATATGAGTTAATGCAGTGTGTTTTAGCACGCGTAATAGTTTTTTGAGGCAGGAGGTTCAGCTTTGCTATTGAAAATTGTGAAAACTCACCTTATAGCCTAATACTGATGTGAGAGACATAGCTATCACTATTGCCTCAATTTTAAGACATATTTTTTCTCATTTTAACATTTCTGAAATCCCAATCTGCTTTTCAATTTATGGGTGCATTTAGTGTGAGGTAGTGTTTCTTTTTCTTCTTTCTCTCTCTTTTGGAGATGGCAGTGGAAGGCTATTATTAAGTTGCTGGAGCATGTTAAAATCAAGGAAATACAGAAATATGGTAAATTTTCTGCATTCTCTCTTGAAACGCCAGGCTTTTACCAACATGTGTTGGTCCCTTTAAGGAGCTGTGACGTCACCTGGGATATATCCAAATCCAGATTCTGAGCTGGTTAAAATGGTTCCCACTTATTTGTTAATAACCAAACAAAATCTGCCACTTGTATGGCACATTGATTACAGTGTCCTACACACCTAGGAGTATAATTAATGCAACCTTCTGCACCTGGTGTCTGTCTAAAAAAAGAGGTAGTATGTTAGTGATATGATCATCATTGTCGTCACCCAAAAACTTTGGTTACAGAAATTTTTAGACATAAACTCTGATTTTTTTTTATCCATATGGAAAATCGCTTTCTGTCACTTACCAGTGATGCAATCTCTGGACCATAGTCTTCAGTCTCTTGTCATCCTTACATATATTTTTCCTGTCTTCTCTCTTCTTCACGTTGCCCACTTTACTCACTTTTAATATTTTATTCTCATCTCATTTTGTTTTCCTCCACTTTACCTTGTAGAATTGTTAGCACCCAGGATGTTTCCATGGAAGGGTCCTGGGAGATGACGGAATTTAATTCTCCCTTCCCTGATTTTATAGATAGGGAACAGACCTATAAAAGGAGTGACTTGCCCAAGGTCACTCGGCCCATTTGGGGCAGGGTCCCCCCACCCCTCCATACCCTAATTCCCTCCTTTGCTTTGTCTGAAGGGCCCGCACAGTCTACTGGAGCGGCTGTGTCTCAAGCTTGCTGAGCTCCTTCAGTTTCCCGTGGTCAAACAGCAAGACTAGTGGTTTTCTCTCTCATCTCTCAGGGTGGTTATAAAGTTAGATGACCTAGAGGGTATGAACGTTATTTGAAAAATATAAAATTGGATACAAAATGAAATATTACAGTGAAGACGATTTTTATGTTCCACTTCAATTGGTGACTAAGTCCGCTCAGGGTCTCAGTTCTCGATGGCTAGAACCTCAGCAATTGAGAATACAGCTTTCTCCGATAACAGCCGGACCCAAACTATCACAGACATAGACAGAACAGCTTCTGCACCTTTCATTAGCTTACAAAGAAACAGATCTCTTTGCCAGAGTGAATCTTTCACTTTTTATGGGACATTTAACTCATATGTTGATGGCCAAAGGATCATAGGTTTGAGTGAGAATATGGTTCTCAGGTTTCTATGGAAACCAATAAGAATTCACTCATTCTTACAAAATGAAGATGTGGCCTCAGAGTCTTTCTAAACACAGTGACCAACCCAGACAGCTGCTACCAGTTGATAGGAGATGACAGTAGACATGATGCTTAGTTGACAGCTTGGTTAGTTGGTTTGAGTAGAGCCAGCCAACGATATTGCTTAAATTGAATCTGTTTGAGCTTAGAAAAATCGGTGGTATTGTCTCATGCTTCTTGGTCAGTCTGATGCACCTACCTACCATGTCTGCTTCTGAGACATGTTATTATCCTGGAACATTGTGGAGGATGTCTGTTGTGCCTTTTTCCCATCTTCTTTTTTTTCTTTTTTAAAGATTTTTTTTTCCTTTTTCTCCCCAAAGCCCCCCAGTACATAGTTGTATATTCTTCGTTGTGGGTCCTTCTGGTTGTGGCATGTGGGACGCTGCCTCAGCGTGGTTTGATGAGCAGTGCCATGTCCGTATCCAGGATTCAAACCAACGAAACTGCAGCGGAGCGCGTGAACTTAACCACTCGGCCACAGGGCCAGCCCCCATCCCATCTTCTGTTTTTGTAATAGAAGCAGAAGATAAGGGATTGCAGGGTAATCTTATACCTGAGGGATGGAAAAATTTAGGAATCTTTCGGAAAATTTTTTCCGTGCATGCTTGTGTCCAGCGAGAGCAGGAGACATCCAGGTATCCCAGAAGGCAGGCTCGGAACACTTTGGGAGAAGCAACTATGCAGAGAAACGGATAGGTTTCAGTTTGTTTTAGAAAAGTGGCCAAGTCTAGCAGCTTTTATTAAAGATGTGGGTATATGTGTGTTTGTGCCCCTGAAGAGTCTTTATGCACTTTACAGATGCCAAAGATGGTGGATATGTTGGCGTAGAAATTCTTTGTGTTTTTTCATTTTGTTTTTTATTTTCATAGAATTGGCAGTAAAACCATACGCCTTTTTTCTAGTAAATTCTGACTCCCTTTACTGCTAGGTTAATTTTTTTTTCTTTCTCTCCTTTCTGCCCTGCTCCCTCAGCAGTAATCTGTCTTGAGCTGCTGACACAATGTTATTTTGATGAATGACTCTCTGATGCCCTTTATTTTCTCCATTCTCTTGTTAAGTCCATTAACATTTTCATTTTAACCCTGTTTGTGAGTCTGAGGTTTGAAACTTTTTTGTTTTAAACCTCCTTGGGACAAAATTTGACCTCTAAATCCCTCTTCCAACCTCTTAAAAAAAGATACATTTATGTTAAATATCACTTACATGATTCTGGACACTTTTAGGGAAGACGGACTATATTTTACCTCAGGCTCCACCAGCCACTTAATGCTTTGTTATGACATAATGGCTGTTCCAGCACGTAACAGTTGTTTGTCAAATTTACCTGGTAAAATAGACTACCTTGGTACATATTTGCCAGACAGCCCCCATTTCCAGCCTGTGTCACCTCAAGCACTTCCCCTATTCCTTTGAGGGTCTTCTTCCCCTTTGGACACCTGTTAATGTCACAGCAATATGAAATGTTTAATTCACAGAACAGTTTCTAAGTGGAAGTTTTCTTTAAAAAAGGTACTGTATGGGGACATCTGAATGCAGTGCTGAATGGCAGCATTCTGGTAAACCTGGGTCCTTATTTTGCTCTGAAGTTTATGATAATGCCCACTGAGAATTATGGTCACTTTAGAGTTTGTTCTTATGTGAAAGTAGAGTCTATAGAACAGAGAGCTCAACAGACTGAAGACTAAAGTGTCAAGAGGGAAATAATGTATTTCCAGGCAACCTGTCATTGTTAAAATCCCTGAATAATCATAGGAATTTCTCCTTAGTTTGTAGAATTTATAAAATGTGTATCTGGCACCAAGATTTGAGGGCTGTATTGGGGCATCAGCTATCATCTCAATTGTATATTAGTTAGGAATTTTGTTCAGGTCAGACTCAATTATAGTAGTGTAAGCAAATTGGTTCTCTTTCCGACACACAAAAAAACCTAGTCCAGAGCTAGACAGGTTATGGAACTGTTATGGCAGCTCCCCAAAATCATCAGAGACCCAGATTCCTAATTTATTTCTGCTCCACTACTATATGTAAATGGCTTCCATCCTCAAGGCCACAAAAGAGTTGCTGCAGCTCCAGCCATCAACTCCAAGTTCCAGGCAGAATGCAGCCAAAGGGCAACGAACAAAGGGGCAAAAGGACGTCTTGGGAATCTCACCTAGTGAATTCTGCTGACATCTCTTTGACCACTCCTGTCTGTATAGGAATTCTGGGAAATATAGATTCTGTTACCAAGGATGAAGGAGAGAATGGATATTGGGTGGACAACCTGGAGTCTCAGTCTCAGCTAACCATCTCATTAATCTTGCTTTTGTTTTAAAGTTCAGTATTTAGCTGTCAAAAATTGTTCCCCTTTGCTCACAATTGAGAGACAGCCTGTGTCACCCTTAAAGTATGCACTCCTGAGTCAGACTGTCTGTGTTTCAGCATCAGCTTGGCCCTGTACCAGATGTTTAGCATCAACCCCTCTGTGCCTCCATTTTCTTTTCTGTAGAAATGGGGGCATTGATAGTGCCTCCTTCATGATGTGCTGTGAGAATTAAGTAAGTTAGTAGATATAATGCTTAGAACAATGTCTGACGAATACCAAGTGCTATGTAAATATTTGCCGTTATTGTCACAAACCTTCTTAAGTTGGGTCCCCTGTGTGCTCAGTACCCCTGGGTACTAGGTGCTTTAGATACATAGTCTCATGTTATACTCAAGCCAACTTTGGCTGGAGGTCCCCATTTTTCAGCTATGGAAGCAGAGCTCGGTGACTCACCCAAGGTCACAGAGCCACCACTCACCACCAGACCGTCTCCCTGCGAAATGACCTCAATGACCTGCACCGTCCAGTATGGCAGCCGCTAGCCACCCATAGCCAGGGAGCACTTGAAATGTCAGTCTGAGCTGAGATGTGCTTAAGCGAAAATACATACCAGGTGTTGAAGACCTAGTATGAAAAAAAGAGTCTAAAAAATTCACTTATAATTTTAAATTGATTACATATAGAAATAATAATGTCAGATCTTTTGAGCTAAAAAAAGATGTTAAAATTAATTTCAGTTTTCTTTTTACTTCTTTTAATGTGGCTTCTAGAAATGTTTAAATTGTATATGTGGCTCACGTTACACTCTTACTGGAGAGTGGTGCTCTAGACCCAGCCGCCTCTCTCATATTTGTTTTTATGTGTGTGTGTTCCCAGAGATGTTTGAGACCGCTATAAAGGCAGATATGAAATGATTTCAGGGAGTGACATGGTCACTTCTGCTTCTACCCACGTTTCTTGGGTACAGAGTTGCCCAGGATTCTTTGAGTGCAGAAGCTTTTAAGCCTCAGCCAAACAGCCCAGGGAAAGGGACATGTCCTCAGATACCCGAAAAGGATAATTACAAGGGAGAAGGCGCTGCAGAATAGAGAAGGTGTAATTGCACTGTTTAAATAATTGTTCCCCGAGCCTTTCCTGGGGCCAGCCCTTCCGACTGAGAGCGTCACCTGCGTTTTGTTTGTCCACCTTCCCCACACACGCGCACCGCCCGGCCTTCGTGGCCCCTCGCCTCTTCCCTCTGCGCCTGTGTCCTCCCCGTGGATAACTCACGGCAGCCGCCACCAGCTCCGCTTCAGAGATCTGAGCGAGCCGCAGGGCGTCACCCTCCTGCCGTCTCTGCTGCCACTCTTCCTTTGTCCACTGCTCAGTGACCTCGGCTTTGTGTCAGGGCCTCACACCCCAACAATGGCAGAGGGTTGAAATGGGCTTCTCGACCCCCATTGTCCTGCTGAGGAGTTGTATTTTGTTTAGTTTTGTTTTGAACATCATGGCCTTCTTCCTGCTCCAGCCTGAAGAATCTGAAACCATTAGTAACAAAAAAGCGATAAAGTTTAGGGCTCCCTGTAATGTGTCCGTTTTGCTTTAGTCCCATCCTGTGGGCTTTGGCGGAGTGAGTTCATAGGAATGGTGTAACTAGCTTTTTTTCTCTCCCATTTAATTAAAATTGGGTTTTCAAATCCATGGGGAGCAGTAACGCCTTATATCTTACCAGGCTTGCAGCATCTCTGGGCCTTGTTAATGGGGATTGACTATGCAAATTTAGTAACTCATTTTGGCCCTATCTGCAACCAGTCTGCCCATTTCCACTGCTCATTTCTCCGCGTATACTAATTGAGCACTTCGAAGCTGGCCGTTGGAGTTACCCGGACAGCCTGGAGCCAACCACTCATTGGCCACTTTTATCCAAGCAAGTGGCAAATAAAGACATAGGCTAAAATCGATGGGTATGAGATTAAGATCCCTACAGTTTCCATCATTCACGTACATGATGAAATTTGCAGCATTTCAAACCAGGACGTGGAAAACAATTAAAGAATGGTATTTTTAAAAGGACAGCGGGTCCTACAATGTCTGCAGCACCGAGCTCTCCCTCACTGTTCCCCTTATTAAATACAGCACTGCAAGTTTGGATTTTGTGTTCCCAAAGAAATGGAGGTCCCCGTGACTGATGGATCCTGGGGAAGTTGGAGTCACTTTGGAACCTGCTCACGAACATGCGGAGGGGGCATCAAAACAGCCATTCGAGAGTGCAACAGACCAGAGTAAGTCCTCGGGCTCACAGCTCTTGTTACTGGGAGAGCGGGACTCAGGACTTCCTGAAGGGAGTCGTGTAGTGGGGAGGCAGCGGAAGAGCTCTTTCCGAGTTTGAGAGCGGGTGGACTTGTAGGGTTGCTTAGAGCGATGGTGTCCGAGCTCTTTATCCCCAGGTACCTCTCCTCTTTGTTATTATTTTTCTCCCATGATCCTTTATTATTGAAAGTTTTGTCTACCAAGCAGTAGAGGTTTTGTGTTGGTTGGCCTGTTGAACGATTTTGACCGTTAGGCATAGCTTACTGCCCCCTGAACTGGCGAGAGCATGCCAACAAAATCAACAGATTGATTGTTCCCGGGGAAACAAAGAAATCGGACATTTCCGTGCAGCTTGGCGTTAAATGTACCCTTTCCGGTTAGCCACTGAATTGCTGAAAAGGGTACACAGATTCCCAGGCTGCATGCGGCAGATGCTGAAGGACCTGGAAGCCCAAGTCAGTAATTACGTTGTGATGCAATCTAGTTGTTTTAGAGCTGAGACACCGGAAGTCTCCATCCCGCCACCTGACAGCTTGTAGACTGGGAGTGTCCCGCTGTTGCGATAATTCTTGTTAGGTGACCATGGCTGCTTCTACCAGCCAACCTTGTTAGGAGTTACACATTCAAACAATGTCAATGGGTTTTTTTTCCCAGCATCCATCATGGTAGACATGTGTTTTGAGGGGAAGTTGCTTATTTAAGTAGATTAAAAAATCGCTGTCTTCATTGTAAGAATGAACAGATGCAATTTTGTGTGGACCTAAGATGTATAAAGCTTAAAGGAATCGAAAAAGAATACATGATGTTATTGCCATTGAACCTATACAGGCTGGGGAGCCCAAGGAAGCTTCACAGAATAGGGATAGTTTTTAGACGTATAAATCAACAATGCTTTTTAAGAACCAGCTGCTTTGGGATTATGTAAAATGATTTTTTCCAGAAGTACTCATTTATTTTTATCAGCCTACATCAGGGATAACAGGTTGAATTTTAGCAAGAAGCAAGCAGGTAAAGTAACAAAGTCCAGTGGGGTTTTATTGCCTTGTGGTGGAGACCAAGTGCAGGGTGCTACTCAGATCTAGCTGATTGTCCCCAGATAGGAAAAGGGCCTAGTGTTGACAAAGCTTCCAGATTTTTTATAAGAAAATCTGAATTCATGAACTGAAAAGAACATAGCTAAACATGGCAAAACTACTGGGTTGCAAGCCCTGGTCTAAATAAATACTCTGTAGTATGAATCACAGAGGATGATCCATTTATTTGAATTTAATTTTGTTCACAGTCCAATGTTTATTTCATGTCCATATAATATTAGTCTCTGTAGAAGACACTGAAAAGCTATAAGGCATAGACTCTGGTCCATAAAACTACACTGTAGCTGTCGATATGAACTAGTAAACATTAGATTTTCCATAGAATCTACATTTTGTATTATTTTTTTCTAGCATAAATATAGTGTATGCTTTCAAAAAGTTCTGACATAAAACTATATGATATAGAAAAATTCTGTCATCATTTTTCTTACCCCCCCACCCTGTCTACACCAGAAACAATCAGTGAAAAACAGCTTGACGTGTATCATTTCAGACTTTTAAAAAAGACCATAGGTGTAATATGTATTATGAAATAAGACATATCATATAAAATAAAGGTCATACTATATATATATATATATAGTTCCATAACTTGTTTTTTAAAATCAATTCTCTATCCTAACTGCTTATATTGTTGAAGTTTTAAAATAAAACATCTTAAGCTAATAACAACTATGATGAATTATTGAAAATTAAAAACACCTCGGTGGCTACATTGAGCCAAATTATTATTATAAGAAGAAGCTATTATTATCATGAGAGTATGGATATTGCAAACAGTAGACACTTGAAATTTTGACTCAAGAATGGTCCATTCAAAAGAAGTGTTTGGTCTTTTTTTTTTTTTTTTTTTTAAGTCTTAGAGCAATTCTAGAAGTAATGTGGAAAGTGGAGAGAGATCAATCACTCTGTAATGGGAATGGGCCAGACAGATTACCCCGTCTAAAGGTCTCAGCGGGAGAGGATCTTGAGCTTCCAAGTGCAGCAGAGACCCTCCCATTCAGAAGTTAGGACCCATCCTTAAAGACTTCGAGGAGAGGGCCTTGTCCTTGCTGTTTGCTATGGGAGGTTTTAAAATAATACAGTCCTCCAGTTGCGTGTCAGCGCCCACAGCATTGCATTAAGACTCCTCCAAGTGATTTGCACTTTAGGATGTCCCTGTGAGTGAAGGAAGGAGTCTGCCTCTGAAAACTGAGGTTACGCTGGCACTGGGGAAGTCAACTGGACAAGAGGAAAGGACACAGAACAGGGAAAATCAGATCCAGAGCTCAGTTTAAAAGCTTGTTCAGAGAAATCACAGACAGATGGTTCATTAGGTAGAATGGAGAAGTGGTTGCTGTCCTGATCTTCAAGGAGTTTGAGGAGAACGGTGCCCCCCCCTTTGCTGGCAACATGCCTTCGCTCAGTTTGGGGAGCCCTTTGAGTACAATGCCGAGCTGCATTTTTAGAATCCCAGGTATGTCTCTATTAAGAACACAGGATTGTTTTTATTTTTTCACAATATTCATGTGATTCAAGATTGTATTTATTTAGCATCCAGACACTTTATGCTATATTTTTAGGTTTTTTTCCTTGAAAGCATAAAAGCTGAAAAAAGGAAGTAGCCTTGCCATACACAAGGGATTACACTGTACTGAATGAGCAAGCTGTAGAAGCCATACACTTCTAATTCTAGTCTAAAAGTTTTCAGGCTCAACTGGTATACAGGGCTACAGGTTTGCATCGTGAGAATGGGGCCCTAATATTTTGTCTTTAAATGCTTTATTTATTTTTTTAATCTCCTTTTTGACCCATGCCCTACAGGTAAGGTGAGCATACTCTCTGGTGAGTAAGGACCGTCCCAGTTCACATCTGTTGTCCTGGAGAAGTTATTAATAGCGCCCCCTTCTTATTTGCAAAGTATCCTGAGTGGACAATTAATTATATGGTCAGCAGATCTATAAGAAACATGTAACAGAGTAATATTTAAAATCAGAACCACCAAAAACATAACTTAGTGTGTCAAGACAAGACCAAGCACTGAAACTAGAAGGTGTACCCTCAGGCCGCTGGGCTCCAGACTTGATATTTTATGTTCTAAATTTGGCCCTGAGCTTCCTGGTGATTGGAACAACATGGTTTATAGAATTATTACAGTCCATCAAAATAAAAGTCACCCTAGTTCTTTAGGAAAGACAAAGCATTTCCCTCTTCTAGTGCTTCTATTTTGCTTTTAAATTAAGAGATAGGTTAAATTAAAAAATAAACTGATAGAGTTGAGAAAAAGACAAGATCCTAAACTAGATATTTCCCACTTAAGCTTTCATGTAGCAACTGCTTGTGAAATCTTATGTAAAAGAGAATAGACGTATGCTTATTTCATCTAAGAAATCCAGTCTCCCAATTGGGCTGTAAAGAATTGCAGCAAAGGTTTTTGGGGCACTGAGTTGGATGAACTTATTTCAAAAGGTCAAGAATTGGTTATTGCGGGAGAACCATTAACTAAGGAATGAGTAAAGAGATCCAGTCCCATAGACTGCCCCATTGGGAAGGATCATTAATGATTACTAGTACAGCTCCCCAGCCCATCCCATCTAATCCTTGAATAGCCTTTCAGCATCCTCTGCCATTGGTCATTTGACCCCTTCTTAATGCCCTCCAAGCCTAAGAAACGCACCACCTTCTGGCGCTGCCTATAGTGTCATTAGAAATTTCTTCCTAGGTTCGCCCTAAACTGCCTGCCCTAATTCATTGTAAGTAAACAAAGAAGTTGAGATTTCTATTCAAACTCATTTGCAGGCCAAAGTTTAGCTTTCCTTGAGGGTAGAATGCACCTGTGACGATCTTTGCAAAAATTCCTTCCTCCCTTTGGCCACGCAGCATCACGAATTCTCGTTGTGTGTGTTAATGGGGATGTTGTATGATATGTACTTTAAAGATAGATTCACCTTGGCCGTGCTGAATATAGTTACTTTCATAGTAATTAATCTAGCGATTTCCTTAAGTTCTTTCCATCTCTATTTGACGTGAAATATTTTAAAAGGATCTTAATATTTGGAAAATGTGGTCAATATTATTTTTTGAAGCTGCCTTTCCTATAATTTTCAGTATTTGCCTACATAGAAAATACTCCTATCCAGCTAAATTATTAAATTATAACATGAATTTTTTCTGGGCTGAAAGCTAAGTCCAGTTGGCTAAAGCCTTCCCCCATTACATGGTACATGCAAATCAGGGAGAGACTGCACTGTCTAGGAGATGAGGAAGGCCGTATGTTTCCAAAGGGCAAATTTATGTTTTTAATAAAATATAATCTGCCTTTACATAAAAAGCAAACAAAGTCACAGAACAAGTTTTTGTTTTTGTTTTTGTTTTTGAGGAAGATTAGCCCTGAACTAACTACTGCCAATTCTTCTCTTTTTGCTGAGGAAGACTGGCCCTGAGCTAACATCCGTGCCCATCTTCCTCTACTTTATATGTGGGACGCCTGCCACAGCATGGCTTGCCAAGTAGTGCCATGTCCACACCCGGGATCTGAACCGGTGAACCCCAGGCTGCCAAAGCAGAACATGCAAACTTAACTGCTGCGCCCCCGGGCCGGCCCCTCAGAACAAGCTTTGATATGGAAAGAATTGTGTCTCCAGAGAGGCAGCATGGGAGAGGGGCCAGATCGTGAGCTCTGGGTCAGGGAGAGCTGCTTGGTCCCTCAGCCAGCTCTTCTCACGTAATGGGCATGTGACCTTGCCAGGTGACTTAACGTTTCTGAACTCAGTTTAAACAAGGCTTCAGAAACAAGGACGCCACTCCCTACCTCTCAGCATGGCTGTGCGCCCTCGTAGAAAGTGGCCCGGTGCCTATGCGCAAGAGTAGCTCAGAGGTCAGCAAACTTACCGTAAAGGAATGTTTTTCCATAAAGGAATATTTTTCTGTTAATATTTTAGACTTTGCGGATCATAGGATCTCTGCCCTAACTATTCAAACTTGCAAGGATAGTGAGAAACATACGTAGAGCATATGAGGATATGTGAAGAATGACTGTGGCTATGTGCTAATAAATCTTTATTCATGGACGCCGAAATTTGAGTTGCATGTAATTCTTATGTGTCTTGAAATATTCTTTTTATTTTTTCTTAATTACTTTAAAATGTAAAAATTATTCTTATTCCATGGCCACGTAAAAACAGGCAGCAGGCAGGATTTGGCCCTTGGGCTATAGTTTGCAGACCCTTGTAATAGCTAACCATTTGCTGTGTGGCAGGCTTTGTTCGAGTGCTTTGGATATATTAGCTCAGTTAACCCTCACTCAACCCTGTTAGCATCATCTCCCTTGTGCAGATAGGGACACTGAGGCTTAGAGAGATTAAGCAACTTGCTCAAAATTGCACTGCTATTAAGAGGCAGGGCTGGAATTCAAACTCCGTTTCCAGAGTCCGTATGTATGACCCTCAGCAATCATGCCTCTCACGTAGAGTTTTTCTATATGTTGTTTATTTAAAAAAATGTTATTTATAAAAATAAGTCACTAAATGCTATTTGCCATTTGATTGTGGTCAAAGCAAGCCAAGGTGGGAACTGTTGCCATCTGAAGGGAAGCCACCTACAAGGATGAACTATTTTCAGCTGCTGCATTTGATCCATTTCAGGAATAAGTTAAGACTCGTCCTATAAGAGAACTAAAAGAGAAAAAAGTCAACTTCTAAGAAATTTTATTTTCAAAGTAAAAGGAATATGCGTTACTTTCAGGCAATTATTAAATGATCCAACCACCATGGTTGGGATGTTTAAAAAGATTCCATAAATATCATTTCAATTTGAGGAAAAATGAAAAGGATCTTCCTTATAGCACATTTAAAACAGATTTTACTTAAACAGCTCTATGAGCCTGATGTATTATTTGTGTGTAATCTGTGATATTTTATGCATGAGACTAGGGTGCCTTGGCACTAAGAGAAGAGCTTGGTATCCAGGAAACCAAAGCTGTATCTCTAAATGGCACCAAAAAAGAAAAAGAAAAGATTCTGGACCATTGCTCCTGGATAATGTAGCAGAAAGAGCACAAAGAAAGAACCTAGGAAGCTTGAATTCCAGTCCTGTCTCTGTTCTGTTATTAGCTCTGTGATCTTGGGCAAAGTACTTACCTTCTCTGAACCTTCTGTCCTTTGGTATGAAAGTACCTCACATGCTCTACCTTTGGGCAAGGTACAAGAGAGTTTGGGCGAGTCAAGTGCACAGTGCAGATATAAAGTGTATGAGCTTACCTGTGTTTAACGGGGAAACAATCAAAGATACTGCTGTGTTATGTGCCGTTTAGCATCCCTAGATGCAGTCTTCTTCAAAATAAACAACAATAAATATTCATTAGTCTCTTTGCTAAGCTCCTCATTTATAGCAACCCTTTCAGGTGCACAGAATCATCTCTGTTTTACGTGTGCAGGACAGAGCTCAGAGAGGCCAGTTAGCTTACACAAAGTTGCCCAGCTTGTAACTGCAAAGCCCATGCTCTTGCCTTACTCTACAAATCTCTGATCAAGGGAGCATGTTTATAACAGTATGAGGGCCAAGTAGCCCTCTCTGAGACATAGGCACTCTGCAGGAGCATTGAGTCGTGCCTCACAGTGCCAACCACATCATAACTCAGATTTGGTGCTCAGAACAAACTGCTAAATCAGATGAGATTAGATTGATAGTGCTGACATATAAGATCATAGTAGCTAACATTTTCAGGCATCTCCTGTGTGCACTCATTTTAGAGAAGGGGAAAACTGAAGCTCTGGAAGGCTAAGAACTTTGACTAAGGTCACACAGTGAGGATAGTGCCAAAATTGGAACCCACATCCAACCTCAGAGCCTTACCCACTCTGTTAGACTGCCTCTCCTTCTTTATTTTATGGCCATGGATGTATTTCCCATTCCCCCAAGCAAAAACTCTTCTTATGGACCACATTCCTCTGAAAGATTCATTCTAAAGGAGAAAGATGGAAACCTTTCTTTCAGTTTCAGAGATGTCCTAGGGTAGCTGTGAAATCGGAGCTGCCCCAGCCCTGGGTGGGAGAGCCCAGCTTCCTATGATTCTGTGATCTTCCCATTTCCATGATGAATTTGGTGAGCTGTTGACTGCTGGGAGATGTGTTGTATAATTTACTTTCTGGGCCACATCTGGAAAATACTTGGATGGGGTTGCGTGCCGAGATTAAATTTGCACTGTGATGCTTTACAAGGCATACTCCATACCCTTGTTACACAAAAGTAAATGAAATTTTAACTCTGCTCTCTGCTGCTTCTATTAAGTTAGTCAAAATATGAGTGCATTCCCTTTATCTCGTATTATTTCTAAAACAAAAACAAAAACTCTGGTTGGTGGTGAGCGAGGAGGGAGAGAATGAATGGCACCAGTTTTAGGATGGTTTCCTGTGAGAATATCATGGTACAGACGGTAAACAGGAAGCATTCCGACTATCATCTGTACCTTTCACCTTCTATGTTTTTAAAATTAAAGGACTATGAATGTTTGAGAGAAAGAAGAAAGAAAATGGCCTAATAGATCCCAGGCTTTGTATTTCAAATTTTAAGTTATATCCTCTAACATTTTGCCCTCAAAACAGCCTTACCAGGTAGCACCTTCCCATTTTACAGATCAATGGACTGAGGCTTGCTTAAGTGACTTGCCCAAGGTTGTACACTTAATAATGTTGAAGGCAGAATGCAAACCCAGGTTTCACAGCCCTTGCCCAGTCTTCTGTCATTGGCCACTTCAAATTTGCCTCCCTAGAAGACAGGAAGCCACAGGTGAGAGAGTGAGGTGGGGAGAAATGCATTATAATACAGTGTGTGTGTTCTTTATCTTTTCTCAGGCCAAAAAACGGTGGGAAGTACTGTGTAGGGCGTAGAATGAAATTTAAGTCCTGCAACACAGAGCCATGTCTCAAGCAGAAGCGAGACTTCCGAGATGAACAGTGTGCTCACTTTGACGGGAAACATTTTAACATCAATGGTCTACTTCCAAATGTGCGCTGGGTCCCTAAGTACAGTGGAAGTAAGTGCATCCAGGGAAGGTGGCTGCGGTTGGCAGGACGGCATGGGGTCCAGGCATGAAAGTCACATTGCGTTGTGTTTCTCCTCTCTAGTTTTGATGAAGGACCGGTGCAAGTTGTTCTGTAGGGTGGCAGGGAACACAGCCTACTATCAGCTCCGAGACAGGGTGGTAGATGGAACTCCATGTGGCCAGGACACCAATGATATCTGTGTCCAAGGCCTTTGCCGGGTAAGTCCCAGAGGGCGTTTTCTTCATTGTGTCGTCTTGCTGGCAAGCTGTGGTTTGTGGCTTCCTTGATAAAATACCAGCTGCTAATATCTGTGCACTATCTCCAGGGCAGTGGTTCTCAAAGTGTGGTCCCCAGACCAGCATCAGCATCACCTGATTCTGATGCATGCAAAGTTTGAGAGCCACTGCCCTAGATTTTTCTTGACATTCTCAGCATCTGTGAGGGTCTGCACAAAACCTCCCCATGAAGATTTATTACAAAAATTTACACACACACACACACACACACACACACACACTCACACACTCACACTCACACTCTCACTCCTTTACTGTAACCTCAGTGCTTAAGGTTAAACCCAGATCCTTCCTGACAGCAAGTTTTCTAGACTGAATAGCTCTGCTCCAGAAAGATGTCGTGAGGAGGACCTGGCCTCACTCAGATTTCTCTTTCTGATGTCAAGTGTGATAGCTTCTACCTGAGCCATATTCTTGGAAGGGAATCAAGAAGCTTCTGGCAGATGGTAAAGCATCAGAGCAATGATTTCTCCAGGACTTGATAACTTGATACCATTTCACTGTTGTCACCTCAGAAATCATTCCTAACACAGCCAGGCTCTGAGATGATACATGTGTTCCTTGCAGATGGTCCAAGGCAGATTGGAGTTCCTAGTCCGTAGGATTTGATTGAAAGAGTCCCTGAGGGCTTCACCCACTTTCTGACCCAAGCTACAGGGCAGATTTCCTTGTCAGTCCGTTCAGTAGCAACACATTGAGTTTCTACTCAAAGACTAGTTCATACAAAGGAACAAAATGGATAAGAATATGAATTCTTTCCTCCTGATCTTCTGGTTGTTGCTGATGTCTTTCTCAGACCTCGGTCTACACTGCCGTATTGGATCAATATGTGAGGAAATTCAGGAGGTCACTTGGGGCCGAAGGCCTCAAACTGGTGGCCTGCAGTCATGCTTTGTCCTCCATTCATAGCCAGTATTTAAACGTAGGAGATTTCATAGAAAATCAAGTTTGCCAGCTTCTCTTGAAAAATTGGGAAACGTCATCACTGGACTCCTATTTCTACGTGACAGCAGTAGCCTGGAGTGGACAACAGCTGCTCCCTGAAGATGGGGCGTGAGGTCTTTAATTGGTTTGGATACTCACCATTCCTTCTTTTATATTTCTGAGGAATATTTTCATTTGCTTCACTTATTCGTAGACTAGTGCTTCTCAAACTTTAACCTGTAGGTGAAGCACCAGAGGATCTTGTTAACATGCCAGAAAATCTACTGTGAGTCAGGAGATGTGGGTGGGGCTGAGATTCTGCAATCCTAATAGCGTCAGGGATGCTCAGGGATGCTGAGTCAAAGACCACATTTTCCATAGCAAAGTGATATACAATTTGAGTTCTTAACCCTTGTAAGTTTAAAGAGATTTAACTTTCTTGTCATTTTGAATACACATCATTCCAAGCAATACATTACTTGCTATTTTATAATCTCCATAATACTTACTATTTATTTCAAATATTTTCTTTTTAAAAGCAAGCTGGATGCGATCATGTTTTAAACTCAAAAGCCCGGAGAGATAAATGTGGGGTTTGTGGTGGCGATAATTCTTCGTGCAAAACAGTGGCTGGGACATTTAATACAGTCCATTATGGTAAGAATTTGTTCCTAAGAACCATGAGAAAGAAAATGGTCAAAGTGTCAAAATTGTTAACCACGTGTGATATGTGAAAGTATTGATGTCAAGTGTAAAATTAGTCTCGTTAAGGTACATTACCCATCTGGCTATAAGGCCCCTAATAGTGAGAATTATATTATATTCCTTTGTTGCCCCCTTTTTATTCCATGCTTTGAGAAAGTGAACTGTGCTGTGGAGAGCTGAATTTCTGCTGAATTCATTTCAGGTTACAATACTGTGGTCCGAATTCCAGCTGGTGCTACCAATATCGATGTGCGGCAGCACAGTTTCTCAGGGAAATCAGAGGATGATAACTACTTAGGTGAGATGGGGTGTCCCCTGCCATTTGTGGGAATTCTGGCTCTCTGGAGCAGTTGGCACGTGCTACTTCCTTCCCCTGTCACACGTGGAGAGCTTTCAGGTGTCATGTATTTTCATAAAAGAAGTTAATCTTGAAATTCATTATTTTATTTCTCCCTCATACATACACCCTCAGAGTATTGATTTAAGAATCATGTAATTATACGAGTCAATATCTGGTGATTTACTCTGGATCATAGAATATAGAAAGGCCCCAAGTCAAATTTTGGAAGTATTCACTTTTAAGTTTAATATAAAATCATTATTCTCTTTTTTAAAAACAAAATCTGTCCTTTGGGTAACTGACTTGCAAATGTTTTATTAGAGGTATTAGTTGATTTAATTTTTATGTTATCAGTTCTAACCGATAGCAGACCACTGGTAGACTTACTCAGTATTTCATTATGCGTGGTCATTCCAAAAGGGTCTGTAGTGGCAATATTTTTCTCTTGTCGTTACTAGAATGGCCCAGACATTACTAGACTGTTAGTAGACATTTGAATTAGAATGTTTATAGAGCTTGTCAACGTTACCAGAATGTTGCTTTCTGGATTCTTCCTCCTTCTCTCACCAGGCCCAGGTACATGATTACTTCAGATTTCTTCCTTGTATTTAGACCACAACACACCAGCAACCCTGTGTTCATTTTTAGCAGTTTGCTCAGCTCAGTCCCACTTCAACTTGTCATTCTGTAAACTGCCATAAGTGATATGAAATTTGCCCAGCCATTTTTAATAAGAAGGACATAGGGAGTGAGGTTGTGACTGGAAGGGGTTCAGCTGGTCACCTTGCACAACCAGACTCCTCCTAGCCCTGAAAAGCACATGCCTTGCATTCAGATCTTGAAGAAATCAGGGCAATCTTGCTGGGCAGTCAATTTTTAAAAGAAATTAATATACTTTCTCTCTTACAATGTCCAGACAGGAACTCTACTGATCCATCTGAATCCAGCCTCTGTGGAGGCCTACTCCTTACATTTGGACGTATTGAGCTAGTAAATGAGTATTTATGGAGTCAAATTAGAACCTGTATCTGTACTTTGGAATGTCTGTGTGAACTCTTTCATGGATAGACAATGATCTTTTAGCCAAGCATGCTAGTCAAGTACAATATTCATACGTGGACTCCATTACAGCATTTTCTGCAGTATGTCATCATTCATTCATTTACTTATTTAGTATGTGCCAGGCACTGTTCTGGGCACAATGAGTAAACGTAACAAAAAATAAAAATAAACAAAAATTGCTATCTTTTTGGAACTTGCTTTTTAGTGGGAGTAGATGGACAATAACTTAATCGATAAGCAAACTATATACTGTTAGAAGGTGGTAAGTGCTGTTAGAAAATAGGGCAACATAAGGGAAATGGTGATACCAAGGGTGGGCTGGGAACAGTGGAGTTAAAGTGTTTGAAATGAAGGAAATGATAAGTGATACCTAGGGGAAGAGCATTCCAGGTAGAGGGAACAGCTGGTGCAAAATCCTTGAAGGAGGAACTTGTCTGGATTGTTCTAAGAATAGAGGGAGGCCAGTGTCTGGAGCTCCCTCAGCACAGAAGAGAGTCCTATGAGGTTAAATAGGTGTGAGGACTAGATCATAGAGGACTGTCTAGCCAGTGAAAGGACTTGTCCTCTGAGAGACGTGGGGAGCTACTGGAGGTTTTGAACTGAGGAATGACGTGATCTAATCGTATTTATATTTTCAGAGGAACACTCTGGCTTTTACGTTGAGAATAGATGGTGGGTTAAGTGTACAGGGTAGAAGCAGGCAGACTGGTTAGGAAGTAATTGCAATAATCTATGAGAGAGATACTGGTGGCTTGGCCTCCAGTGAGAACAGTGGAGGTGGTGGTACGTGGTCCAATTCTGGATGTCTTTCGAAGGTGGAGGCATCATAATTTGTTGATGGATTGAATATGGTATGTGAGAGAAAGGAAGGAGTCAAAAGTGACTCCAAGGTTTTGACCTGAGCAACTGAAAGGATGGAGTTGCCGTCAACTGAGATGACAATTTGTTTCTTACGTATCCACATGACCACTAGTTCAGAGGCTGTCTTCATATCTTTAGCTGCTCATATAAAGTCTCCACATACATGTGCTAAGTAAATGAAAGCTGAATTATTGAACAACCATTGCTCGTGATGTCTTTATTGAGGACCTACTATGTGCTTAATGGGGGATGAGTAAAGTCTTACTTGGAATCAATTACTCAGTGGCTGCATCAGCTTTTTCCCACTCTAAATATCCAAATGAGTGGTGACTTTATAATTAACAAAGTTCTTGGGGACTATTTTCAAATTATTTTTTGAGAAGCCCACATTTCTCGTTCCACCACTGTGCAGAATGAGTCAAGCATTTTTCTTCGTGCACTGGGTTATAAATTTGAGCATGTGAGTGCGGTGGCCTTACTACTTCCTAATTAAATCCAGCGGCATTGCATGCAGCTTCCTTTATTAATTAATTTCCTGAGAGCCCAAAGTGGTGTTGAGCTGTTCCTTTCTTCTCCTTGAAAAGGAGAAGGATTCTTCTGTATTCTTCTCCTTTTTGAAAAAATAATCTTCCAAGTAGTGACCTCAGTTCACTTCAGCCTCATCAACCTGGATCCGGCACCTGAATTGGGGACAGCCTCCTGATAACCTTTTATTCCTCACTGGAGGTTTCTTAATCTCCTTGTAAAGAATGAAAGCAAAATTAAAGAAGATTTGTCACCTGGGACAGGCAGTCTGAGGCAGTCATTGCCCTTTAATGGAATCTTTTGGTAAAAGTCACCTGTTGGCCACAGAACATCTCTCTGGAGCACATGAAAAGTGTGCAAACATAGATGGCAAGTCACAGTTCACTGAGTGTGAAAGTCAAGACCTCAGAGCCTTTGAACCTTACGGTGGTTTCTTAACAAGTTAGGAAGAATATGATGTTGTCATCAAATCTGGCGTGTGTAAATGTTTACTCTTGGCTTGAAGGAAGGTGCAGCAAATGCTCTAAGGAGGTTTTAAAACCCACAGTTGAGTCTTGCTGGAGTCCACTCACAGCTGTTCGGTTGCTAAGCGATCTTCATCCTCATCCCTCACATTTTTTTAAAGGTCAATCAAGCCATACTCTTTCCGCATGTCTTGGTGAGGGAGCAATTTCCAGGAGAGAGGGTCTTTGTAGCAACCCTGCTCTGATGGGTGAAATGGGAGGAAAACCAACCCAGGAAATTAGCTCCCTAATCGCATTAGTGGGAGGTTGGGCAGTGGACTGTTGTTTTCAGGAAACTATTTGTTTCACAAGGTACCGAAGCAGAAAGTCTCCCTGTCAAAGGTCATCCTTTCACATAGACCCCTCCCTCCTGTTGGGTTAAAGCCAAGTTGCACCCAGTGCCGTGATGTTCATATTTCTTTAGGAGAAAAACGAGCCATTTCTGTGATACTTATTTGTCTCCAGTACACTTAAAACTTGATTAATTGTGCCAATGGGAAGACAGGAATCGATTCAGTTCAAGATAAAGCAGGAACTTCATTTCACCTGATGACTCCTATCTCATTCTCTACTCACCATCTACCGGGATAAAAAGCATGCAGTGAAGGGTGAAATGGCCAGATGGGCATAAGCATGAGAAGAAGGCTGGAGACATTAGGAAGGAGCCCCAGAATTAACGTAGAATAGATGATTGCTCTTTGAATATGAACAAAACTGGATTATTGTTTAATTTACAGCACTGGCCTCGTGACATCTCATTTCCCCTCTTTACGTGAAACATCAGCTGGGTAGCTAGCATGCAACTTCACTTCAAAGAACTGGGTGATTTTGTTGGCAGCACAGCCTGCCATCACCGTGGATGCCTGAGGTGCCACGGAAACAACCTTGTCTCCAATCAGTGACCCATTGAAACTCCTGCATCTTGCGTGACTGATGGGTCTCCCACTGTAGGAGTTGCAGAGGAGACGAAATTATCAGAGGTTGACACTGACAGGGAGGCAGTCATTTGGCTGGAAGCACTCTGTTCTCCTTGTCATGAATGTCAGGTTCAATCAGTCGCTCATTCTTTCAACACCATTTGATTGAGCACCTACTATGCACTGGGATCTTTCTTGGGCTTATAAAAGTGCATTTTTAAATGGTCACTTTACTAAAGGGGCTCATGCAGGCTAGCAAACAAACAACTTAAGTTTTTAAAAACCTGTAGCTAAACATAGTTGGTTTCTATCTGTACATAAAAGAAAGAATGCATAAATTCGTTCACTCATTTAACTGACGTTTGTTGACTTCCTTCTTGGAAAACTTGAGTGGTTGACAGGCTTTGGGGACAGACTTTTGTGATTAGAAGTTATCTGTCCAAGTGACTTGGGAAAGTATTTTAATAAATTTAAGTCATGCTTTTCTCATCCATAAATTAGGCATCTGTAAAGGTATGATAAGAAGACAGTGCATATGAAGGCATTATGATTTGCCAGGAATGAAAGCCTATATGTACTATCATGTTTAATGTTCATAACAATCCTATGAGAAACCCATTATACAGAGGAAGAAACTGAGGCTTAGAGAGGTTAAGTAACTTACCCAAGCTGATACAAACAGAAAGTGGAAAGAGAATCCTTATTGGTCTGACTTCAGATCCTACATCTTTAACTGCTTCAATTTCCTGCCTCCACATAGAAAAGTGTATGGCTGACCTACATGGGGATATACATGGCTAGAAATTGAGGTTTATTGGTGGGAGTGAATGGTGAGACTGGAAGATATGTCAGAATAAGATTTGTAATGATACAGGAAGGTTATGCTAAGGAGTTTGAACTAAATTCTGTAGTAGTAGGGATTGTCAAAGGATTTTGAGCCAAGAAGAAGAAACCAAGATTTTGGAGAGTTTATTATCTTTTTAAACACTTTTTCCGTATGTCACTGCCTTCTTCCCTACCATTTCAAATGAAGACATCTTATTCTTCCCTCAGGGCCAAATGAGGCTTCCATGGGTAGGAATTCTAGTAAGTGAAGTGCTGGATTAGGGATAGGAATTCGATGCAGTTAATTCCTGATCCTGCAAAGAATAGTCCTTGCATCAGGACAGAGTCCAACTGAATGAACTCTGTAAGATTCCCATGTCCGAGAAAACAAGGGCACTGCTGCTACTGAGCCACAGAGAACACTGAGAGCTTCATCTCAGCCCTCTGTAATCTCTGCATGGGGGTACGACACTTACTTCCCTAAATCCTCCAAACCTCTTCTATATACACATTGCTTCTGGCCTGCATGGGGGAAGACAGCGCATCACCTGAATCAATGAAAGACAGCTGAGCATCTGGCAAATACCTAGGACCTCTTGGCGGTTCCCCACCCCACAGCCAAGACATATGTCATTAAAATGATGCTGAGACACGATGCTACCCATGAATCCTGCTCTGCATAGTTTCTTGGGCAGCTGGTACCAATTGATTGACACTGGTGCCTGGGATTAAGTGTATTTACTATCCATGAGTTGAATTTCCAAGTTCCCTTTATTCACCTAAAAACATGACTTGTGCATTTCAAGGGTTCTCTTCCTGCTGAGATTTGCCAATCATGCATAACTTACAAAAGGTGAGGAGCTTTTTTCTATTTTGTTCAGGGCCCAAATGTTTAATAGCTATGATTTTTTGAGTGTCTGTTTCATGTCAAGCCCGATGCTCAGAAGGATTCATTATTCAAGGAGAGATGGTACTGAAAAAAAAAAAATGGTACCTAAAATAAAACCAAAATTTTATAATAGATACTGGGGGGGGGGGGAGCGAAGAAATGATTGGGATTTTATCTTGAGAAATTAGTCAGAAAGTATGAAAATAAATTTATTTTTTCTTATATTCAACAAAATTATGCTTTAATTTCAATCATGCCTGGGTTTTCAGAATGGAGAATAAAGCAACTGATAAATATTTTTGCCTAAGTTTTCCAGTCAAGTCATATGATAGCAGAGCAGTATATTGTTAGTACATTAAAGTTTGAATTTAACAGTAAACTCTGAAAGGGAGTCATTTTTATAAAAGCTTTCTGGAGCTTTATTCACTTTCTCAAAAGTCTCTCTTTACACTTTGATAAATAAATTATTCTTTCTGAAACAGCTGTCATTTTATCTTGCTTGTCAATTTTCTCAAGTCTCTGGTCTAACACTGTCAGGTTCTCAGTTGGCCAATATTTTGGTGCTTGACTCAGGCAGTTCTTCAACATTACATACTTTTTCAGTTCACTGATTATTTCGTCTTTTTCAAGATCTGTAGTAGATTCATTCATTCTTCCAAAAAAAAGTATTTAATGAGCGTCTACCATGTATTCTTTCAGAAGCAGGGATGTAACTGTGAAGAAATCAGTCCAAAAAATCCTTGCGCTCATGGAGCTTACATTCTTGTTTGGGGAGAGAGAGCCCAAACAAAGTGCTATGGAGGAAAATTAGGTGGGAAAGGTGGGAAATGGGATGGGAAGTATGGGATCTGTGCTGGCTTTGGGAGGGAGTTGCAGTTTTAAAAAGAACTGTCTGGGTAGGTGTGTTAAGCATCTTTTACTGTTTAACAAATTGTCATGAGACACAGTGGCTTAGAGCAACAAACATATACTATTTCCCTGTTGTTGTGTGTTAGGAATTTGGAAACAGCATAGTTGGGTGTTTCTGGCTTGAGATCTCTCATGAGGTGGCAGTTAAGACTTCAGTTAGGGCTGTGATTGCATCTGAAAGTTTCACTGGAGCTGGTGGATCCACGTCATAGATGCCTCACTCTGATGCTGCTGGCAAAAGGCTTCAGTTCTTCACTGCTGTTTGCAGGAGGCCCCTCAATGGGGCTGCTGGGGTATCCTTACAGTGTGGCTGTTGGCTTCTCCCAAAACCAGAGATTCAAGGAGGAGCAAGGTGGAGCCACAGTGTCTTTGAGCTGGTCTTGGAAGTCACACTCGGTCATTTCCACAATATCCTAGTTATTACAGTTACTGATATTTAACATGGGAGGGGATGACACAGGGCGTGACTACCAGGAAGCAACAATTGTTGGCACCATGTTGGAGGCTGGCTACCGGAGTGGGCCTCAATGGAAAAATGACCTTGGAGCATCATATTGGCCATGGATTTTCAGATTTCAACATCTGTCAAACAAAGAAGACTAACAAGGATTTAATAGGCTCAGCTAAATCTAATATAAAGTAGAGAGGGATATTTGTGTGGGAACCAATTTTCTAAGTGTTCAGTTAATTAGTATATATTTTCAGATCATAACACTTCGGCTTCCATCTGTAACTGTGGGCCCTGTATAACAAAACCGAGGCTAATTAGGACCCTTGTGTTGTATTTCACTTAATTTTCACAGGCACCACGAGGGGTAGGTGCTTTTATCTCCATTTTAGAGATAAAGAAATGGAGACTGAGAGAAGGAAAGTGATTTCTCAAGGCCACATAGCTGGCAAGTGACAAAACTAGGATTTGAGTCCATGCATGTCTGGCTGAAAAGTCCACATTCTTTGCACTCTGACACTCTGCCTATCAAAGTGTTATTTCATGTTTCAAATAGCGGGTCATTGGCAACAAATCAGCGAATTCTCTTTTCTCATCTACAGCTTTATCAAGCAGTAAAGGTGAATTCTTGCTAAATGGTGACTTCGTTGTCACAATGTCCAAAAGGGAAATCCGTGTTGGGAATGCTGTGATAGAGTACAGCGGGTCCGACAACGTAGTAGAAAGAATAAACTCCACAGACCGAATTGAACAAGAACTTTTGCTTCAGGTAAAAACTTGGCCATGAGCCCATGACCCTTTTCTTCCACTTGGAGTCACCAGACTGGCAAACATCCTCTCCGTTTTGTCTGCACCTCCCAGGTGTTGTCGGTGGGAAAGTTGTACAACCCCGACGTGCGCTATTCTTTCAATATTCCAATTGAAGACAAACCCCAGCAGTTTTACTGGAACAGTCATGGGCCCTGGCAAGCATGCAGCAAACCCTGCCAAGGTATCTGCTTTTAGGTTGAATTTTGGGGATCTGAGGTTTTCTTTTTGTTTTTTTTTGTTTTTCCAGTTTTATTGAGATATAATTGACATGTAACATTAAGTTTAAGGTATACAACATAATGATTTTATGTATTGCAAAATGATTACCACAATAAGTTTAGTTATCATTCATCACTACGCATAGTTACAAATTATTTTCTTCTTGTGATGAGAACTTTTAAGATCTGTTCTCTTAGCACCTTTCAAATATACAATACAGTATTGTTAACTGTAATCACCATGCTGTACATTGCACCTCCAGAACTTATTTGTCTTATAACTGGAAGTTTGTACCCTGACCACTTCCACCCATTTTGCCTACCTCCCCACCCCCTGCCTCTGGAAACCACCAATCTGTTCTCTGTTTCCATGAGTTTGGCTTTCTTTTTAGATCTCACATATAAGTGAGATCATATACTACTTGTCTTTCTCTATCTGACTTACTTCACTTTGAGTTATTTTTTTTTTAAAAAAAGGAATTGAGGTGTTTTTAATTTTTTTTTTTTTAAAGAAATAGCCAAATACATGCAGTGAATAAACCGTTCTATCTGGATGCATTCGCTGATCTCCTTTCTCTGAGTCTGTCTGTCACTTTTGGCTGGCAGGTTGAGATGTTTAAGAGATTCAGGGTGTGTTAGGTTTCCTCATCCTAAGTGGTTTACACACGTGTGTAAAGCCACATAAAATCAGCTCTGCCATTTTGATTTCCCAGAGACGTAGATTTAGTAGTCATCTTATATGTTATTTATTTTGTTTCCTTTCGCCTAACTTAGGAGGTTGGCAAACTATAACCAGTGGGTCAAATACAGTCCGCTGCCTGCTTTTATAAATAAAGTTTGATTGGAACACAACCACACCAATTTTTTATGTATTATCTCTGAGCGGCTGTTTTTGCCCTATAATGGCAGAGTTGAGTAGTTGTGACAGAGGTCATGTGGTCCACAAAAGCAAAAGTACTTACTATCTACCCCTTTACAGAAAATGTTTGCCAATCCCTGGTCTAAATAGTTTATGGATTAGATTACTTTCTCTGAATAATTTTTTTCCTCCCTGCTTAGGGGAGCGGAAACGAAAACTTGTCTGCACCAGGGAATCTGATCAGCTTACAGTTTCTGATCAAAGATGCGATCGGCTGCCCCAGCCAGGACCCATTACTGAACCTTGCGGCACGGATTGTGACCTGAGGTGAGGCCGGTGTTTCCTCGTGGTCTTTACTGCTGAGTTGTGAGGGTCTTGTAGGAGGTCTCTGCATGTGAGGAGCAGAAAGAGGAGGGGTTGGTCTGTCGTCCCCCTTCCTTGTGTTTCAGTGAAATGAGCATTAGCCAATTTCCCATCCCTCTGAAACTGATTATCTAAGACATATGCCTGCAGATTCCTTGTTCTTCTTCTAAGAATTAAAAATAGCTAACAGAGTACAGCACTTGCCAAAAAAAGTTCTCGTTTGACCCTCACAACTCACTACGTAGGTGTTATTATGATTGAATTGCATCTTCTGCAAAAGATTGGTTTGAAAGTCAACAGAAAAGGGGGAAAATTCATCCCTCAAAATATCTGTAATGTTCTGTATCCACCCAGAGTGTATAAGAACCAGGAGAAGAACTCTTACGCACATGAAAGTTGCAATGCACTAAGGTAGGGTCATAGAAGGAACTAGAAGAAAATCTATATACAGATATCTAGCTATGCAAACAATTCTGTATTTAAGAAAAGTATGAAATCTGAGGCAAGAAATGTTGGATGAGTGGAGAATTCTAAAGCTTTCCCATTTGCCTGCAAGGTTGACTGTGTCGTGTTTGAATATTAGGTAGCCTGGGGGTTGCATTATATAGTCTGCATGTGAGTTAAATGCAGATAAGATGAGTTGGTGCTTTATCCTCCTTTCACAGAAGAGAAATCAGTGTCAAGCAGTATGGGAACTTGTTAAGGTCTCACTATTCATAAGTAGCAAAGTGAATACTGGAGCATTTTGCAGGTTCCACATCACCATGCCAAATTCTGTCAAGTGGTGTTGGCAGCCTGTGGTGCTGGAGTGAAGATTCTGAGGCACTCTCAAGGTTCTGACAGAAAAGAGGTGCTGTGATCAGTTAGTAATGTCTGTCAGGGGACTAGAAGAGGAGACATGGCACAAAGGCCACATCTTTGCCAGTCCTGACCTGAAGGCTCTGACTGCAAAGTCCTGGCTCTTTCCACTGCACTACACTTCCTCTCTACAGTGTCACTGACCTGCTTGCTCGTTGGCTTGTTGGAAAGCATTGACAGAAGTCACTGTAGAAAGAAAAAACCCGAGACATTAAAAGGCAGACATTTTTACTAGGCAGTATTAGTTCTTGTTGTAGGTAATGTCCGTATAAAACCACTGCTTCAACCAATTGAGTTAAATTAGAGTTAAAGGTCTTTTCAGAAAAATAATTAGTTAACTAATTGTTGAACTGAATTAATCACTAAAGTTTAGGGGGAAAACATTGAATTGAGGTGGATTCCTTGAGGCACAACCTCAATAAATTGGGAAAGGTGACATTTTCACACTAGCCTTATGTGAAATTATCACTGATAATGATAATATCATATTACTACTAATAATTAGTTAATAGTAATTAATATTAGTAATATTAATTTTATTCGGAGTGGTAACTACTCTGAAAATAATAGAGTCAGTCATTTACTAAGAACTATTTTTAACAGTTATATATTATCCTATTAATAGTCTTGTGTTGGGGCCGGCTCCGTGGCCGAGTGGTTAAGTTCGCGCACTCCGCTATGGCGGCCCAGGGTTCGGATCCTGGGCGCAGACATGGCACTGCTCGTCAGGCCACGTTGAGGCAGCGTCCCCCAACAACCCACAACTATAAGGACCTGCAACTAAGATATACAACTGTGTACAGGCGGGGTTTGGGGAGATAAAGCAGAAAAAAAAAAAAAAAAACAAGATTGGCAACAGTTGTTAGCTCAGGTGCCAATCCTTAAAAAAAAAAAAAGGAAGATTGGCAAGAGTTGTTAGCCCACGTGCCAATCTTTAAAAAAGAAAAATAGTCTTGTATTAATGGGATTGTTCTTATATTATCTTATTATCTTATATATGTATATAATCTTATGCTATTAATATAGTTATATTTGTTGTTAGTGCCATCAAGTCGATTCTGACTTCTAGCGACCCTGTGCACAGCAGAGGGAACCCTGCCCAGTCCTTTTGGAGCACCTTCTCACCTTCTAGTCCTGTTATCAGGCAATGTTCCAGGGCTATTCATAGGGTTTTCATGGCCAATTTTTTCACAAATGGATGGCCAGGTCCTTCCTGGTCTGTCTTGGTCTGGAAGCTCCACTGAAACCTGTTCACCATGGGTGACCCTGGTGGTATTTGAAATATCACTGGTGTTGCTTCCAGCATCACAGCAACACATAGCCACCACTGTGTGGATATATAGGGTATATAGCCTATGTAATTCATGTCCTATTCATTCCTCAAACAACACAATGACTAGAATTATCATTAGCCCCACTTTACAAAGAAGGAAAACAGAGGCTGAGAGAAATAAAGCAAATTGCCCGAGGTCACACAACTCATTAGTGAAGGAGCAGGATTCAAATGGCATCTATCTGACCCTGGAGCCTATACTATTAAACCCTAGGAGAAAGCTGTTTTCATTTTTAATTCAATCCTAATGATGAGTGACGCTCATTGATCCTCTTTCATGTAGCTCTTCTTCCTTTGTGAAAAGAAATAACTCCCAGGAGTTTTTGGCCCCATCTCTGTTCGTACCTTACTTGGACCCTTTAGCGGGCATTTCTCACTGGCTTAATCAGACTGGGCTGGTAGAGTCTCAGGTGATAAATGCAGATATTGTGCAACTCCCACCCGTAGTGCTAGGCATGCTCTTATAATCTCAGGGAAGACAAGTTTGTACAAAGCGTTTCGAGGAATAGAACATGACCATAAAAAAATAAAGATTCTTTAAGAACCCTGTTTAAAGTTTACCCAGGGAGCACCAGTTTGGGGGTGGAGATAATGTTTGAACTGTTACTTTGAGAAACTAATATTTTTCACTTCAAACAGAACTCTAAGTTAAGCCACAATTTAGTTTGTGACGATGCTGGCTGATCTGAGGTTCTCCAAAGTTTCCCCTGCACTGGAAGCCTTCAGGTATAAAACAGAAATCAAGCAAATTTTACAAAGCGAGTGCACTGAAAGGTAGCCTCGAATCCATAAGAGTTTTATGCAGAATTATACAGAAGATCTCAACTGGATTTGTCTTCCAACTTTGTATTATTGGTTTATGTGAAGTTAACACGATACTTGGCTGGAGAATAAAACACCAAGGGTAATAATAATAACAATAATAGTAATAGCTACTTTCCTTGAGGGTCTGCCATGTGTGTTAAATGCTCTGCACGCCTTGCCTCATTTCCTCTTCCTAGTAGCGCTGTGAAATGGATCCTGTTTTCCCCCATTTCACATATGAGGAAGCTGAGGCTCGATGAGGTTAAGTGACCTGCTGAGGGTCACTTAGCTAATAAGTGTTAGAGCTTGTCTTCATACCCAGATCTTTCTGATTCCGTAACTCATCCTCTGATTTTTATTAAAAATCATTTTGTAATTCTTAGGGAAAGCCAGAGCTTAAAGTCTTTTCATTTCATCTAGTAGGTGTGTCAAAGATGCTATTCTAAATTCCCCATTTAGAGAAAGTCACCTTTTTTTTTATACTTAATTTAAAAAAAAAATACTGAAACTCCACTGAGACCAAAGGAAGATAGCAGCTCAGGGAACAGGCGTGGATGATAATAGTGTCTCCGGCTGATTAAAGAAAAGAAGGAGAAGGAATTATGATCATGTTTTTGGTAGAAATGTCTATGGTAGAAGTGACAGAACTCAGGGGTAAGAATTAAGAAAAAGAGAGAAAAAGGAGTTTAGGATTAGCTTAGAAAGCATCATAACTAGACAGATGCACGCTCACATCTGCAATTAAATAGAAGATTGTGTTTGTCATCATTCAAACTCATATTTTCGTGACTTTTATGGATTATTGGAAAAATAAAGTTGTTCACTGAAAAACATACAAAGACGCAAACTGAGCCCATAGAAGATGTTCTGTGTTTCTTCTGTCAACCTGACAGTCGATGCAGTTGTAATTTGTCCTAATTATTGCCGAGTGGCTGTTGGAAAATTGAAAGACTGGAGAGGGGATTGTTAACTGGTCAAACTCTAAAATGGATTTTCCCAAAGTGTGTTAGTGAAACACTAGTTCCGTGAGATGATCCGTGGCAGACCAGTATATTTGAAAAGACGTACTATCTCCTCCCCTAGGTGGAGATTCATAATGCTGATTAAGATTTTGAAGACCCTGAGAAGTTCTGCAAAATAGAAACCTGCTTAAGTCAGGAGTTCCTAAAATTATTTAATGCCACAATGTCCCACACACCCACAGAGACAGACATATTTTTTCCATTTTCACTTTAACAAACACTTTGCTTTTCTGAAGTATAGTAACAAAATACAATTGTTACGTGAAATGAACTGAATGAATTCAGAACACTGAAGTTAAGACGACCTTTCAAGGAGAGAATAAGAACCAGAGGACAGCATTTTGAGAAGAACCTTTCTAAGGCAGTGCTATGACCTTTCCACAGACTTCCAGGTTCTCCCCTCAGATTCTAGGGATTGTGTGAATGTCAGAGAGATTCCACTATACTTTTCCAACCTGAGCTGCTGGTGTATTTTCTTCTGGGGACAGGATACCTTCCTCCCTCATCCAGGATGGAAAATAACCTTTCCACAAGGAAACGGTAATGAAGGCAAAGAGAAGGTAGCCAAGAATCAAAGGGCAGATGAAAGTTCCAGATGCCTCTGTTGAATTGGTCCACGTGTTTGCCTCACTTCCTTAGGGAAGTGAGAGTTTGCCCAAATTTAACTTTGACAGGATGAGATAAAGCATTGTTTTACAACCCCTCATTTAGCATGTTCCGGTTAGAACAAAATCCCCAAAGTACTATGTCACTCTAACGGAAAATCTCGGTAGCCCACTTTACATGCCAAATGTGAAAATAGGTCAACTCTGACCTACTTTCGAGCATTTGTGAGAAATTCCAAGATAAGCACGTGCCTAGTACTTGCCTTTTCTGGAGTCCTCCCCCTGGACAGGTATGGATGGAAGAATGCTTAGGGCATTGGTGTTCGGCAAACCCCCGAATTTCTGAGCAGTAGAGAATTAACAATCAAGAGTGATTCAAATGAAGTTTATAAAGGAATTATCCTTTTTGGATTGCTCAATTTAATCAACAAAATATGTTTCAAGCTCATTTATTTAGACTGTTGTATTCAGTTTAAGCATGTTTTTCTTTTTAAATTTAAGCACTGACCATGTTCCTGGGGCATTAAAAGAACCAGTCTATTTATAAGCACATACTGATTACCTACTGTGTGCCAAGAAAGGTTTATTATATGTCCTAGGAGTATGAAGGTGCCAATGATTTGTAGATTCAAATCTAATTTTCAATGTGTATAATTGGGTGACGGGGAGAATGAATAGGTGGAACCTAGAGGATTTTTAGGGCCGTGAAAATACTCCAAATGATCCTATCATGATGGATATATGTCATTATACATATGTCTAAACCCGCAGATTATATAATATCAAGAGTGGACCCTAATGTACACTATGGACTTTGGGTGACAATGATGTGTCAACGTAGGTTCATCAATTGTAACAAATGTACCATCTGGTAGGAGGTGTTGATAGTGGGAGGCTATGCATTTATGGGGACAAGGGTATATAGGATATCTCTGTGCTTTTCTCTCAGTTTTGCCATGGACCTAAAACTGCTCTTAAAATAATAAATTCTTTTTAAAAAAATGTATAATTGTGTTGTATAGACTATGGTCCATGTTTTCAAGGAACTTACAGTCTTTATTCACAGATAATAATGAACAATTTAGCACACTTGAAATTCACAATTACAGTCCAAATTATTTATTCCTTTGTTAATTCACAGAATGTCCATTGACACTGTCCAGCACAGGCCCACATAAAGGAGGTTTCCAGGGATGGTTTCCAACAGGGGTTCCCTGTTAGAAGCAGCCGACTTGATAGATGAAATGCTGGGTTGTGTGAACCTTTTAAATATAAAATTAGGTTTTTTGCTCTGTTGAATTCCAATGTTTTTTCCTTTTTGGTTGCTTGAATTTCAAATTGACTGTATCAGGGGAGAATCTTCAGAAAGATAGAACCTCCAGCTGTTACTCTGTAACTTCCATGTACATTGGCAGCCATGAAAAATACATGGATGTGTTGGTTTAAAATTGAATTTCAGTAACCGACTGTGGCTTTGAGTTTCATGGTATTTTAGTTAAGGAAGAAAAAAGAACTCAATTCTTCCACCAGTTGAATGTAGATAAAACATATATATTTAACAAAAATGTTGGTTTCTCGCCATTGTTTATGCACAGGTGGCACGTTGCCAGCAGGAGTGAATGTAGTGCCCAGTGTGGCTTGGGTTACCGCACATTAGACATCTACTGTGCCAAATATAGCAGGCTAGATGGGAAGACCGAGAAGGTTGATGACAGCTTTTGCAGCAGTCACCCCAAACCCAGCAACCGGGAGAAATGCTCAGGAGAATGTAACACTGGTGGCTGGCGCTATTCGGCTTGGACTGAAGTAAGTTGGTTCTCACTCAAAGAGAGTCTTCTTCTTGAACACTTAGTCTGATTAGTTGATTGTGACTAATCAACTAATACACTGGTTAGAACTGCATTGAGAATCCCCATTTAGGCTGTATGGAAAAGGGTACCATGATTGATTTATAATGCCTGACCCCATTCAAGCTCTATGAAAAAGAGAACCATGATCAATTTGTAATGTCTGACATGGGCGTGGCATATGGAAAATTGGGAGTGGTGGAATAACCCAGCCAATCACTTTTTCAACACCCCACAGGCCAATTTTATTTTCCTATGCCAATTCGCTAATATTGTCTTTAATATAAACCTGAAAAATAAATTGGTGACATGAACAGATACCCCCAAAATGACAACTAGCATTGACCAGGGTTGGTTGGTTGGTTGGTTGGTTGGTTCTTAAGGGCTGGAAGAGACAAGCAAGCATGGCCAGGATCTTGAGCATGCTTGATAAGAAACTCAGCAACAGTTCTATTTAGTTTTTTGTCCTTTCAGTGTTCTAAAAGCTGTGACGGTGGAACCCAGAGGAGAAGGGCCATTTGTGTCAACACAAGAAATGATGTACTGGATGATAGCAAATGCACACATCAAGAGAAAGTCACCATTCAGAGGTGTAATGAGTTCCTTTGTCCACAGTGGAAGTCGGGAGACTGGTCGGAGGTGAGATGGGAGGGCTGTTATTTCCCCTTAGGTCATCTCTGAGACTCTAATTCTGAGTATTCCCTGGTCTGTTCAAAGCTAAACCTGCTGCACCTTTTTCCTACCTCTCCTTGAGGAAAAAACAACTCCAGTGCTTCACCTGCTCTGTGACTGTTGTACTGGACGTGACTGGTCCACTGGCAACCTCAGAGGCACAGTGGGTTTGGCTGGGTCGCCCACCATAGTAGCTTCTTTTGGTGATTTTGGAGTTCTAGTCCCTCACCTTCCCTCTTCTTTGAACCCTAGCTAAGTTGCTAGGAAAAGGAAATCAGGGCTTTATTAACTATAAAGCTGTATTGGCTTAGATCTGCAGTAAAAAATGAGGTTTCCTACTTCCTCATCTCTAAAATAAGAGAATAAGAGGGAGCTGTCTGACTTACCCATCTAGTTGCTAGTGAAAAACTTGGAAAAAAGAGAAAAGCTCAGGCTGAGTCTTCCAGATTTATGCCTTTCTCATCCCTTAGCTGATGAAGCAGGAGGCAAACCCTCCATTGCTTAGCACAAGTGGCCCCAGGACAGCAAGAGAAAGAAGGCAGAGCTTCTTCCTTGCTTTTTTGGTGCAGTGTTAGTACTCACTATCATCATAGCCCAGTGAGATTCTCACCAGGCAGGTGACTCCCTCCACCTTCCTTCCGGGAGAGCAAGTAGAAGGGAAGCAAAGTTCTCTTATTTATGGGCCAGGTCAGGAATGTGGGGAAAAACACGTTTCCCTGCTCCAGCTTCTACGTGCATTCCCTTATCTCATCCACAACATCAAATAGAATGTGAATTTTTGAAGGATGCTATTAATGCCTATGAAATGGCAGACAAGTAACAGTGCGTGCAGTTAATAAGGTCTGATTCCTGGATAAATTAACAACAAGCCTCGTACTTTTGTTCCCTGTTAACAGGCTGCCTTAGCTTAAACTGTAACATTTGGTTTAAAAAAACATGAAAGAAGGTATTGGGTTTAGGTTTTACTTGGATAGCTAGTACTAGCTAAAATGTCATTTCAAATTAAGTAATAGACCTTTGCAAGAATGCTTAATAAAATAAAGATGGAGAACATCAAACTGTATATTCAGTATGATCCAACCTTCCTTAGATAAAAAGACTGGGAAGAAAATAGTAAAATGTCAGTAACAATTATCCCTAGGTAATGATATTTTTGGGTCATTGTATTTTTTCTCTTTTATATTATGCTGTATTTTTTAAATTTGCTACAGTGATCATGGGTAATAATAATGGTTATATTTAGCATTTATTAAATGAACGTTTGCTAAGCACTTTATTTGCTAAGCACTCATTTAGTTTTCACCATTCTTTGCAGTAGGCACTATTGTTATCCCCATTGCACAGATGAGAAAATTGAGGTACAGAGAGAACTTGACTTAGTATCCATAGCTGGTTGTATTGGTATTAAAACCCAGATTGGCATGACTCACCAATTCCCCACACTTAACTCCTATGCTAGTAAACCATGAATGCTGTTTTTCGGTATTTCAGAGCATGGTGGTGGGTTGAGTTTATTCCGTGCTTGAAACTGCCCCAGAGCCTTTATAAATACAGAGTGAATGAATGAGTGAACAAATGAATGAATGAAAAGAATGAGCCTCGATGTATTTACAAATTGCATGAGAAAGAGCAATTGCTGTGGGGAAAAAAGCACACCTGTTCCTGCTAATCAATGAATAACCCCCAGGACCTACAACACATTGTTCAAAAATGACTCTAACTGGCTGTGCTTTTTATTACAGTGCTTGGTCACCTGCGGAAAAGGGCATAAGCACCGCCAGGTCTGGTGTCAGTTTGGCGAAGATCGATTAAATGATAGAATCTGTGACCCTGAGACCAAGCCAGCCTCCATGCAGACCTGTCAGCAGCCAGAATGTGCGTCCTGGCAGGCAGGTCCCTGGGGACAGGTATTTTGAATGATAAAGTTCTTAACTACATTCTTTCTTCTTATCTGGAGAGGGCTTGCAGAGGTGCATTCCAGTGGCCTGGGTTTAACTGCTGTGTCTTGCGGCTTGCGCTATACCTCCATGGCGCCTGGTCAAGCACAAGAAACTCTGCAACCATTTTGCCCCGCTTCCGAGGGTTGCGGCTTGCCCTGCTGGAACTGATTATTCCTTTTACAGACCCACGTGCATGTCTTTGCCCGTGGGTTAGAACTGTAGCTTGAGCACAGGAGCATTTGAGCAAATTCACAGGAGATCTCGTGTCTGGTTGATGTTATCTCCCAGCGTGCCGCTGTGGGTCTGTCACAGAATGGGATCCAGCACCAGTGTCTTTGGCAGGAGGGTCTGGACTGGGATTTGAAAGGGGTGTTTTGGCTCCCAACATCACGATTCCAAAGCTTACCTCTCATAAAGAAGTCAGACTCTTCAAACAGAATTAATTAGATCAAAGGTTGCAGAAGCATCTCGCTTTGAAAGAATCTTTTCCAAGTTCCCTAGTCTGCAGGTTCCACAGTCTTAACTTGAACCATTCTTAAAGGAGAGAGTGAAAGTCTCCCTTGGGCTTGCATTTGAGAAGCCACTGCTCTTGGAATTACATCCTTCCTAATATAGAAGCAAAAGCGTTCTGGGTATTATTTAAACAGCCCTCTGAGTTCCCAAGAGAAGCAGAGCAGCTGTCTGCTGTCACTTATGTAATCTCGTGAAGAATGACTCTCCCTCCACCCTGTCTAGCCACAGCCACAGCCACTTCAGTCCTCTAGCTTATGTCTTCATTTCCAACATACATGCGATAAATGGGAGCTGCTTTATTACTACTCACCCTTACAATTTCTGTCATTAACATTAACACTCTCCTGAATCCTCCCCATTACACAGCAGCCCCAATCAGTATGGCTGATCATGTCTGATCGCGCTGAATAAGCAGGGAGAGTCCATACACACTTTTAAATCTTGCCTCCTGTTTGTCCACATCTGCGTAACTCTTGGAGAATAGCAAGAAGAAGAGAGCACAGCTCAGGGTCACTGTTAAGATTTGAATATAGCATCTTTTAGAACTGACGGACCTATTTTTTTATCCATGTCTACACCAGGCCAATCCTAGCCAGAGATTTGTTCTTCCTTTGACTGAACATGGAATTCAGGGTAACAAACACTTTTTTTTTTTTTTGAGGAAGGTTAGCCCTGAGCTAACTACTGCCAGTCCTCCTCTTTTTTGCTGAGGAAGCCTGGCCCTGAGCTAAAATCGTGCCCATCTTCCTCTACTTTATAAAATCGTGCCCATCTTCCTCTACTTTATATGTGGGACGCCTACCACCGCATGGCATGCCAACGGTGCCGTGTCCGCACCCGGGATCCGAACCAGCGAGCCCCGGGCCGCCGAAAAGCGGAACGTGCACAACTTAACCGCTGCGCCACCGGGCCGGCCCCAGGAAACACTTTTAAAAAATATTATTTGAGAGTAATTCATGTTCATAAGGGAAATTTTGCAAAATATAATTTAGCAAAAAGTAAGTAAACTAAACACACTCCTAACTCTATATGTAGAGATTAGTGGTGTTAATATGTTTATGATTTTCTTCTAACATTTGAAAACTAATATTAGGATTGTACTTTGTCTATTGTTTTTGAATTGAAGGAAAACTCATATCAAAATTAACCATTTTAAAGTGAACAAATCAGTGGCATTTAATACCTTCATGATTTTGCGTAACCACCACCTCTATCTAGTTCCAAAATATTTTCATCACCCCAAAATACCCATTAAGCAGTTATTCCCCTTTCCCTTTTGTCCCTGCAGCCAACAATCTACTTTCTACTCCACTGATTTACATATTCTGAGTATTGCGTATAAATAGAATCATCCAGTATGTGACTTTTTTTGTGTCTGCGTTCTTTCACATAGCATGATGTTTTCAAGGTTCGTCCACGTTGTAGCACATATTTTTACTTCATTACTTTTTATGGCTGTATAATATTTCATTGTATGGATATAGGACAATTTGTTTATCCATTCATCCCTCAATGGACATTTGGGTTGTTTGTACCTCTTGGCTATTGTGATTAGTGCTGCTGTGAATATTCGTGTGTGAGTATTTGTTTTAGTACCTGATTTCAGTTCTTTGGGGTATATATCCCATGGGTTGCCTTTTCACTCTGCTGATAGTATCCGTTGATGCACAAAAGTTTTTAATTTTGATGATTTTGTTGCCTGTGCATGTGAGGTCATATCCAAGAAGTCATTAACAAATGACACCAGGAGTGGTGTCACTGGATCATATGGTAGTTCAGTGCTTAATTTTTAACTACCATATGGTTCCCCACAGAACCTGTACCAGTTTACATTCCTACCAGCAATACCCAAGGGTTCCAATTTCTCCACATCCTTACCAACACTTGTTATTTTCCCGCTTTTTAATTTTGGCCCTCCTAGTGGGTGTGAATGGTATCTCATTACGATTTTGATTTGTATTCCCCTAATGGCTAATGTTGTTGAGCATCTTTTCATGTGCTTATTGGCCATTTGTCTGTCTTTCTTGGAGAGATGTCTATTCAAGTACTTTGCCTATTTTTTAAAAATTTGTAATTGTGGTAAAATACACACAACATAAAATTTACCATCTTAACCATTTTTAAATGTACACTTCAATAGTGTTAAATATATAGACATACCTCGTTTTATTGCACTTTGAAGATATTGTATTTTTTACGAGACCCTCCACCAGCAAAAAGATTACAACTCACCGAAGGCTCAGATGATAGTTAGCATTTTTTAGCAGTAACATATTTTTAAATTAAGGTATGTACATTGTTTTTTTAGGCATAATGCTGTTGTACATTTAGTAGACTACAGTATAGTGTAAACATGACTTTTATATGCACTAGGAAACCAGAAACTTTGTGCGACTCGCTTTATTGCAGTGGTCTGGAACTGAACCTGCAATATCTCCAAGATATGCCTGTATTTACATTATTGTACAACCAATACCAGAACTTTCTCATCTTGCAAAATGAAAACCCTACCCATTAAACAACTCCCCATTTTCCCTTCCCTAGTTCCTGACAACCACCATTCTACTTTCCGTCTCTATGAATTTAACTACTCTGGATAGTTCATAGAAGTGGAATCATATAGTATTTGTCCTGTTGTGACTGGCTTATTTCGTTTAGCATAATGTCCTGAAGGTTCATTCATGTTGTAGCAAGTGTCAGAATCTTCTTCCTTTTTAAGGCTGAATAATATTCCATTATATGTATACACCACACTTTGTTTATCCATTCCTCTAACAATGGACATTTGGGTTGCTTTCACCTTTTAGCTATTGTAAATAATGCTGCTATGAACATGAGTGTAGAAATACCTCTTCAAGACCCTGCTTTCAGTTCTTTTGGATATATATACCCAGGAGTGGAATTCCTGGATTATATGACAATTCTATGTTTAATCTTTTGAGGAACAATCATACCATTTTTCATGGTAGCTGCACCATTTTACATTCTCACCAGCAATGCATAAGTGTTCCAGTTTCTCCACATCCTTGTCAATGCATGTTTTTTTAATTTGTTTGTTTTTAATAATAGCCATACTAATGGGTTCAAAGTGGTATTTCATTGTGGTAGGATTTTTTTTTAAGACTTTTTTTATTGAAGTAGAATTGACATATAACCTTATATTAGTCATTGTGGTTTTGATTTATATTTCCCTACTGAGTGGTGATGCTAAACGTCTTTTCATATGCTTCTTGGCCATTTGTGTATCCTCTTGGGGAAATATCTATTCAAGTTCTTTTCCCATTTTTAGATAATTTTAATTATGGTAAAAAAATACTAAGATAAAATTAACTATCTTAGTCATTTTTAAATGTAGAATTTAGTAAGTGTTCCTTTTCCCATTTTTTAATCAGGTTGTTTGTTTTGTTATTGTTGCTTTGTAGGAGTTATTTATGTTCCTTTATCATATATATGGTTTGCACATATTTTCTCCCATCCCATGGGTTGCCTTTTCACTCTGCTGATAGTATCCGTTGATGCACAAAAGTTTTTAATTTTGATGATTTTGTTGCCTGTGCATGTGAGGTCATATCCAAGAAGTCATTAACAAATCCAATGTCATTAAGCTTTTCCACTATGTTTTCTTCTAAAAGTTTTGAATTTTTAGCCCTTATGTTTGGGTCTTTGATCCATTTGGGATGAGTCTTTTTATATAGTGTGAAGTAGGAATCCAACTTCATGCTTTTGAATGTAGCTATCCATTTGACACACCACTGTTTGTTGAAGGGACTATTCTTTTCCTGTTGAATGGTCTTGGCACCTGTGTTGAAAAATCACATGGCCGTAGATGTATAAGTTTATTTCTGGGCTCTCGATTCTATTCCATTAGTGTGTATAACTATCCTTATGCTGGTACCACACTGTTTTGGTCACTGTATCTTTGTGGTAAGTTTTAAAATTGGGAAGTAGGAGTCCTCAACTTTGCTATTTTTTTTTTTTCAATATTGTTTTGGCTATTTTGGGGTCTCTCACCACTCATAAGAATTTGAAGATCAGCTTTTCCATTTCTGCAAAAATGTCATTAGGATTTTGATTGAGATTGCATTAAATCCATGTATCAATTTGGGGTGTGTTGCCATCTTAATGATATCAAGTCCTCCGATCCATGAACATGTAATGTCTTTCTATTTATTTAGGTCTTCTTTAATTTCAACAATGTTTTGTAGTTTTCAGTGTAGGCATCTTTCATCTCCTTGGTTAAATTTGTTCTGAAGTGTTTTATTCTTTTGGATGCTATTGTAAATGGAATTGTTTACTTAATTTTCTTTTTCAGATTGTTCATTGCTGGTGTATAAGAACACAACTGATTTTTGTGTTTATCTTGTACACTACAACTTTGTTGAATTCATTTACTAGCTCTTTTTTTATGTGTTCATGGATTCTCTAGGATTTCTATATATAGGATGACGACATCTGCAAATAGAAATAGTTTTACTTCTTCCTTTTCAATTTGTGTGCCTTTTATTTCTTTTCCTTGTTTAATTGCTCTGACTAGAACATAGAATACAATGTTGAATAGGCAATAGTGAAAGCAGGCATTCTTGTCATGTTCCTGATCTTAGGGGAAGAGCTTTCAGTCTTTCATCACTGAGTATGATGTTAACTGTGGGTTTTTTATAAGTGCCCTTTATGGTGTTGAGGAAGTTCCCGTCTAGTCCTTGTTTTCTGAATGTTTTTATCATGAAAGACTGTTGCATTTTGTCAAATGCTTTTTCTGTGTTAATTGAGATGATCTTTTTTTTTTTCCTATTCGTATGGTATATTGCATTGATTGATTTTCTTATTTTGAACCATCCTTGCACTCCTGGGATAAATCTCACTTGGTTGTGATGTGTAATCCTTTAATATGCTATTGGCTTCAGTTTGCTAGTATTTTGTTGAGGATTTTTGCATCTATATTTATAAGAGATGCTGGTCTATAGTTTGCTTTTTTCTCTTTTTGTGCTATCCTTGGCTTTTGATATCAGAGTAATGCTGATCTCATAGAATCAATTAGGAAATGTTCCTTCTTAAATTTTTTTGAAAGAGTTGGAGAAGGATTGATGTTAATTCTTCTATACATATTTGGTAGAATTCACCAGTAAAGCCATCTGGTCCTAGACTTTTCCTTATTGGGAGATCTTTGACTACTGATTTGATCTCTGATCTCTTTATTTCTTATAGATCTGTTGAAATTTTCTATTTCTTCTTGAGTCAGATTTTGTGATTTGTATGTTTCTGTTAATTTGTGTATATTTGGTAATTTGTGTTTTTCATCCAGACAGTCTAATATGTTGGTATATTATTGTTCATAGTACTCTCATAATCCTTTTGTATTGCTGTAGATTCCGTATCAATATCCCCACATTCATTTCTGATTTTAGTTACTTGCCCATCTTCTCTTATTTTTTTAGTCAGTCTAGGTAAAGGTTTGTCAGTTCTGTTGATCTTCTTAAAGAGCCAACTTCTAGTTTTGTTGGTTCTGTTGTTTTTCTATTCTCTATTTCATTTATCTGTATTCTAATCTTTATTATTTCCTTCCTTCTGGTAGTTTTGTGTTTAGTTTGCTCTTTGTTTTCCAGTTCCTTAAGGTATTAAATTAGGTTATTGGGACTGGCCCTGTGGCTGAGTGGTTAAGTTTACACACTCCGCTTCAGCAGCCCAGGGTTGCAGCGGTTCAAATCCTGGGCGCAGATCTAGCACCACTCATCAAGCCATACAGAGGCAGTGTCCCACATAGCACAACCACATTGCAGGACCTACAACTAGAGTATACAACTATGTACTGGGGGGCTTTGGGAGGAGGAATAACAAAAGAAAGAAGATTGGCAATGGATGTTAGCTCAGTGTCAAGCTTTAAAAAAAAAGAAAAGTTAGGTTATTGATTTGGGATTTCTTCTTTATTAATGTATGTGTTTACAGATATAAATTTCTCTCTGATCACTGTTTTTGCTGCGTTTTTATATTTATTAAAACATCCATTTTATGTGTTATGTTTGTTTTTATTCAACTCAAAGTATTTTCTAATTTCCTTTATGATTTCTCCTTCAACCCAAAGGTTAAGACTGTGTTGTTTAATTTCCACGTACTTGTAAATTTTCCAATTTTCCTTCTGTTATTGCTTTCTAGCTTCATTTCATGGTGGTCAGAGAAGATACTTCGTGGGGTTGCAGTATTTTAAAATTTATTGAGATTTGTTTTGTGGCCTAATATATAGTCTGTACTGGAGAACGTTCCATGTGCATTTGAGAGAATATGGTAGGGGGTAAGCAAAAATGCCACAACACTTTCTTACTCAAATTTGGCGACTTCTTTCTTCATTAAGCACTCACTTAGTTACTGTTAAGTTTTTGATTTGATTCCAGACTTCCAAAAAAGTTGATTCTGCCAGTTTTTGCCAGCTTAATGATTGCTTCAGTGGAGGGATCAATTCTTGGAGCTCCCTGATCCACCATTTCCATGACATCACTCCCTCTACTTATTGTTTTTTAGACTGCTTTTTAAATCTGACACTCAGTCTTTTAGTGGCTACATTGTTTTCTTTACGACTTGTATGCCATGGTGCATTTAACTAACCTTGGGTTGTTGCATACTTAGGTTGTTTCTAATATTTTGCCTTTTATGAATAATATTGCAAAGACTATTCTTGTACAAAAATATTGACACAAACTCGGATTATTTCCTTAGGAAACTTGTCCAGAAAGCAAATAAGATCATATAACTCTATTAAGTACTTATTTTAGCCGCAGAACTCTGCTAGATATAGTGTGAAAGATGTAAAAATGATTGAAATGCTCACCCCTCCTTTCAGGGGTTCATAGTCAAGGAATTGAAATCCTACAAATATAATTCCAATGGGGAAGGAGAAATAATTACAATCATCATCGTGATAATTGATCAACATAATTTGCACAGAATAGGATTGCCCACGTTTATCTAATTTCTTTGGGTTCCAGCCCTTTGGCCCACTATTATGGAAATATTTTATTCTCTTGAAGAATGCTATGGGGAAAGTAAGGGAAAAAGAAAATTTGCTGAATTGCCTAGACTCTTTGTTTTATTTCTTTCCCCCAGTGCAGTGTCACTTGTGGACAGGGATACCAGCTAAGAGCAGTGAAATGCATCATTGGGAGTTACATGTCAGTGGTTGATGACAATGACTGCAATGCAGCCACTAAACCAACTGATACCCAGGTAAGTCTCCTTTATCCAACTCAGTTATTGGCTTTGGGTACCAAGGTGCCAAAACTCCTAGCAGTTCGGTCAAAATCGAAGTGCTTTCATAGGTAAGTATGTAGGTAGAGAAAACAGTTAATTAAATTGTTCTGGATTTACTTATTTGTTACATTTAGAATCTAATATTTTGATGTACTAGTTTTGTTCTTTTCTGGTTCTTTGAAGTGTATGTAGGTTTGATTCTGATTCTTATTGGATGGCAAATGTTGATTGTTTGGTCTTTTATTCTTAAACTCAGAATTTTTTTTTAATGATTTCAGTGTAGGGTTCAGCAAATAGTATCATATGTTCAGGCAGCAGTGTGCTGAAGGTGGCTCGTTCCAGCTTATAAGAGATGATTGGTAAATTTTAAGGAATTTTTCAAGCTAGTTGTTAAATATAGCCATTTTTTTTATTAAGATTATGATAGTTTACACCCTTGTGAAATTTCAGTTGTACATTATTGTTAGTCATGTTGTGGGTACACCACTTCACCCTTTGTGGCCTCCCCCCACCCCCCCTTTTTCCCTGGTAACCACCGATCAGTTCTCCTTGTCTATATGTTAACTTCCACCTATGAGTGGAGTCATACAGAGTTCATCTTTCTCTGTCTGGTAAATATAGCCATTATTAAAAATTGAAAATATCAATCTATCATTAAATAGATGATATTATAAACTAAACTGATAAATACTCAAAACTCATCACCTAATTATTTTACTGCATTTTACTATTATCAATGCTCTTGCAGTTATTTACATTTGTAGGTATCTGTGTGGTGGAAATACCGTATACTGTGAGCTACTGCATATCTCTTCCCAACTCTGTGCTCACTGACATCAAGTTGGCCATGGTGAGAATATTTACACCACAGAAATCAGCAAATGCTATAATGCAGGGTTTAATTTATTGTTTTGTTGATTGTTTAGACTTAAGAAAGTGATAGAGAAACCATTAATAATGCAGATTAAACTTAAAAGAGTGTCTGCAACTGTTACATTGTGAATAATACAAAAATTAAGAAAATATTTTTTCTGGTATTTGAAAATAATTATCTGGTTCAGCAAAGAAAGCATTCACATCAATGATGAATGCATAAAGTTCTGACATACATCTTCATTGTCTTATTTTTATCTTACTCTTAAATGTAAACAAATATCAACTAACATTCATGTCAGAACCTACAGTTGTCCAGCAATTATAACCATAGTTTGGCAACAGATTCAAGAGTTCAGCAAAAAGTCAACAAAAGTATTCTGTGAGAATCAATCAGCTTTATGGAACCCAAAATAATGAATTGTGTATTTTATTATAATTTGTAAATTGTGTGCTACGTATTCTTTATATCAGTAAAATTTATAATAAACAAGCATATATAGGTATATATGTGCATGTAATATATGTGTGTTTGTGTATACATATATATCTACACACGTGCATACTGTTTTTCTCAAGAGAGCTAGTTGCCAGCACTCTATCTACATAGGCCTTGATTTTGACATCATTTATGTAAAGGGAATATGTAAAGAGAAGACTTGGGTTTGAATATCAGCTTTGCTAATTGGTGAGGACAGGATCTGAATCGAGAGTATGCCCAGAACTCACGCTCTAAGACCCCATCTGGCCAGTGTCCTGCCTCTGTTCTGAGTGCCCTCAGTCTGCTGCATTTCACCGTGTGCTGTTGATGGATGAAGAGTGTCAAAAAAGTAAAAGACTATGGCAATGTTGTTCATGTTGTTGTCGCTGATCAATTAACCAAACACCACTTGTGACTTGTGTTATCTTTATTTTTATTACTTTATTGAAATGTTCCAAAGCACCACATGATAAATGCCTGGGAAATGTTACCTATTACATCTAAGCAATCATGAAGTGAGGACTTGGCAACTCCCTTAGAGATTCAAAACATATATTTCTCTCTAAGTTATTCTATAATATCCATTGGCCTATAGGGCAGCTCCCACAGTTGCAACTTATAAGTAATTCCTTCACTGTCTGAAAAGTCCCTGTGGCTCTTTGGACCACGGGCAGAGGAATAGGCAAGATCGGGAGCCAAGTAACAGAATTTCCCATTCAGTTTATAAGCTCCCTAAAGTCAAGGATACATCAGTCAGTGAATCAGCACCATGCGCCCAGCACTTTGCCCCGTGCCCAGCACATCTTAGACATTTAATGGGTGTGTATTTAATCAAAGAATATTTGCTAACCACTGAGGCTGGGTATGATTGTGAGCAGGTGTGTACTTCTGTTTTCCCATTTGTAAATCTGGGAGTATTATCTACACATGAATGGCCTCAATTCATTATAGGGATTTCCTCTGAGTGATTGAGGGGTGTTAAATAAATTTAGGCTTTGGGATATTGAATACACCTCTTATATCTAGATTTGAGCTTCCAGGTCTTGGGAGTTATCTTTAGGTAAACTCAGAAAGCAAGTTCATGATTAGGAAACTAATTGAAACACAAGAGCAGAATTTGGCCTTCAGAGTTTTAAAAAATTAACAATTGATCATTGAAAATGATATCCTGCTCTTTCCCAACTTATCTGCCATTTTACAATATTTTTCTCTTTCCATGTGAACAAGTAAATAAATAAGGTATTAAAGATCATTAAGTAGACCCCTGCCCTGTATCAAGGCACCCACAAAGTGACTCAGATTATATCCCATTTTACAGCTGAAGAAATTGGAGCTGAGCGATGTCATGTGATTTGCCCAGAATAACGTAGCAATCTGAGGTCTTACAATTCTTAGCCCTTATATTTTTTTATGCCACGACCATTAAAGTGTGCATTTGACTTTAAGGTAACTTTGGCTTCTTTCCCCCTCTCTCACATCTAGGATTGTGAATTGCCTTCTTGTCACCCTCCCCCAGCTGCCCCAGAGGCACGGAGAAGCATACACGGTGCACCAAGAACTCAGTGGCGATTTGGCTCTTGGACTCCAGTAAGAAATAGACCGAAAGAAGTAGAGAGGGTGGAAGGGAGGCAGATGTGCTCTGATAGGACTATAGAAAGTGGGTTACTGACCAGTGAGCAACCGTTTCAAATAACATTTCTACATTATTTTATTCTGCACCCAGTGCTCAGCCACTTGTGGAAAAGGTACCCGAATGAGATATGTCAGCTGCCGGGACGAGGACGGCTCTGTGGCTGACGAGAGCGCCTGTGCGACCCTGCCTCGACCCGTGGCAAAGGAGGAATGTTCTGTGACCCCCTGTGGGCAGTGGAAGGCTTTGGACTGGAGCCCTGTAAGCAAGTGAATTCTTTCAAATTGGGAGAGGATTGAGAGAACTGTAAGAGGGATGACTGGTGGTAGGTCCCTGAGGTCAATGGCTACTACTTTAGAGTTGGACTGAGTTTGTGACTTAAATTATTCTGCTCCATATATATGCAGCTGGTATGAATCTTAGCCAGATGTGCAAGAAATGAACATTTTTTTAAATGTGTAGATCAACTTACAGTCTGCTTATGCCCTCGTCCTCTGGGGTTGATTGGAAAACTCAGTCTTAATTGAGTCACACCAGAATGTAGTAGGCTCATGGAGTACCAAACATGGCAGGGGGAAGGGGATGAGTAAGGAGAGGGCCTCTTAGGTTGAATCTGGGTGCCTCCTGCATCCTGTGGTCCCTTGAAGTCCAGTGGCTCTTGGCTTCCTTGCCAAGAGTGAGAAGTGGGAATCCTCATCCAGTGCTGTGGACTGAGCGTTCTGTACACACCAAGCACCATCTCTGGGCTTCTATAAAAGTAGAAAAATCTTTGTCTTCAGGCTGCTCCTGCTTTCCATCTTGCAAAAACCCCAGAGTCCAAGAAATATAAAGCTTAGGATAGGTGAGGAAATGTCACAAGGAAAATGGAGATTAATATCTCAATAAATATCATAACACAGATATGAAATTTGAGAGGTGGATCCAAAGAGAGTTGTGTAAAAGTCCAGACCTTGAAATTTACTGGCTGCGTGACATTGAGCCATCTGGTTAAAGTCCTTAAGGCTCAGTTTCTTCTGCTCTTAAAAGAAGACCAAAAAGAATACCTACTTTATAAGGTTATTGTGAGGATTATACGTGTTAAGTGTTTGTTTAGCACAAAATAGTTGCTCAGAAAATGGTGGATAATCTTATTCTCATGCATAGAGTCTTCAAACATCCATCCATCCATCTATTTATCCATCATCCACCCATTCGTGTGTCAGATTTATGTGTCTATTCACCAGGTATTTCTAAAAGCTTACTGTAGAAAGAGCAGTGAACAACAAATAAGAAAGTCCTTGCCTTTATGAAGATTATTCCAGTGGAGATTCCAGTCAATGAACAAATAAAGAAATAGATATACAATATAGCAACAGATACTAATAAGTAATAGAAAAAATTCAAGCAGAATAATGGCATAGAGAAAGATGGGATGTGCCTTTAGAGAAGGTAGTCAGAAAAGGCCTGCACTGAGCAGGCCTTAAATGAAGGGGTTGGGGGTGGTGAGCCATAAGGATATCCATGTGGTACAGCGAAAGGCCCAGCAGGTGCAAAGACTCTGAGATAGGAGTGTTCTTGGCATGCTAAAGAAATATCCAGGGGCCGGCCCCATGGCCGAGTGATTAAGTTTGCATGCTTCGCTTTGGCAGCCCAGGGTTTCACTGGTTCGGATCCTGGACACGGACATGGCATCACTTGTTAGGCCATGTTGAGGTGGTGTCCCACATGCCACAACTAGAAGGACCCACAACTAAAATATACAACTGTGTACTGGGGGAATTTGGGGAGAAAAAGCAGAAAAAGAAAAAAAAGATTGGCAATAGTTGTTAGCTCAGGTGCCAATCTTTAAGAAAAAAAAAATATCCGTAAGGCCAGTGTGACTGGGGTGCAGTGAGTGACGAGTGATAGGGGATGAGTCAAAGACATAGCCACTGGCCACATCATAAAGAGTGAAGGTAAGGACTTTGGGCATTATCCAGAGTGAATTGGGAAGTCACTGGAAGGAATGACATGATCTGACTTTTTTCTTCAAGGGTTATATATGGATAACAGACTTGGTTGGGGGCATCAAGATTGTAAGCAGGAGCCCAGCTGAAAAGCCATTGCAATTGTCCTGGCCAGGGAAAGTGATGGCTTGGACTAGGGAGTTGATAGTGGAGATGATGAGAAGTGGCTGGACCAGGGGTGTATTTTGAATACTGAGCTGACAAGATTTCTTCATGAAATGGCTGTGGGTGGGAAGAAAAGGGAGGCAAGGATGACACCAAGGGTTTTGGCCTGAGCAACTGAGTGAGTGGTGGGCCATTTATGGAAAATGCACATTCATGAATTTATGACTGCCAAATGACTGACCCATTCTCTTTCTGAACGTTCAACGTAGTGCTCCGTGACGTGTGGGCAAGGTAGGGCGACTCGGCAAGTGGTATGTGTCAACTACAGTGACCATGTGATCGATCAGAGCGAGTGCGACCCAGATTATATCCCAGAAACCGACCAGGACTGTTCCATGTCTCCATGCCCTCAACGGATCCCAGACAGTGGCTTGGCTCAGCACCCTTTCCAAAACGAGGATTATCGCCCCAGGAGCGCTAACCCTAGCCGCACCCACGTGCTTGGTGGAAACCAGTGGAGGACTGGCCCCTGGGGAGCAGTGAGTATTCGCTGAGTCTTTCCCTAATTTGCCTTCTTGTCTTTCACTTCAGGCAGCATTTGTAGGGAAACAGACTAGAAATGCCTTTGGAGCATTTTTTTCTCATGAGGGATTGACACTGTACATTTTCATTTGTTTTGGGTGAACCGTAATGGGTTAATTGCAGTTCCTGAAAAGGTGTCACACGATGCTGTCTGCGTGCACCTCAAAGCTACCTTAACTTACCTCCTGGGTGTTGGAGGAGGTGTCACTTTGGGTAACATGATCAAGTGGCCTCCTGGAAGGTACTGTGAAGGCCATGATGATTGATCCTGGAGGCGGCAGAGCACTTCTTGCCTGGAGAGAAGTTAAAAGGGCAGAGGAACATTTCTGAAAGGGAGCTCTTAATGAAAGTCATTTTCCTTCTTGCTATTTTCCATATGAGTGCCATCTCAAAGTGGCACAGTTGCTGTGTAATTTGTAGTAGTAGATCTTTGTCCCAGATTGAGGGGAACCACTAGTCTAGGTGGAATCTGTGCCTAAGGGAGAAGTACCATGACCTAATGGTTATCAGCACAGGCTCTGAGGGCAGATGCCTCTGTTTGATCCAGGGACTGGCACTTCCAAATTGGGGGGTCTTTGGCATGCCCCCTCTCCTCTTTGAGCCTCAGTTTCCTCATCTGTAAAGCAAAGTTAACAATATTTCTGGCTTTCCTTTATCGTTGTAAGAATTAAATGCAATGATACAAATAAAGTGCTTTACACTCCGCCTACCGCAGAGTGAGAACTTAATGTCAACAATTATCCTTATTATTAGCATTGTCTTTCAAATTAGGAAGACCTTGAAAAAATATTTAATATTGAAAGGAAAAATATGCTTTGGAATTTTTTGATTTTTTTACTAAGTAATTTTCTGAAAACTAATTCTATTGTGGGATACTGGACACGTCTAGAGGAACTGCACGAGAGGTAAGGCAGCACAGGACCCTGGGTGGGTGTCGGGAGGTAGGCGTTTACTAATCACTCCGAGGTCTTCTTTTTAGTTGTTTACTATTAGTTTCCTTCTAGTACTGCCGATTGTGTTTAATTATTTCTGGACTAAAAAGCATTAGAAGGAAGCTGTCTGTTTCCCACCGTGGTTATGTTTCAGTCAATTAGATTTACTTTCCTGTGAATACTGATCAGCCACTAAGCATTTTCACCCACTGCAAGTGTTAGTTGTATGCAGAGCAGCTGCCAAGCTGCCCAGGACCTTCGCCGTCTCATTCTCCTCCCTTGCTTCCCACTTTAAGGCTTCCTTTGCCTGGGTTAGAAGATTCTGAGTCTGAGAAATTAAAGCGTGATCAAGAGATGTCAATTCTTGATTAAGTAAAGGGTGATCAACCAGGTGCGCCACGATTTTTCTGGTTGAAAAAATTCCAAACTCACACGTGTATTCTAATAATAGCGCCAGAACTTTCTTTAAAAAACTTTTAAGCTATTCTTGTTTAGGACTACCTTTGGAGATGATGCATTCTTTTAGGATTGAATGATTCTGCCCTTGGGCAGAGTTCCCAATTAGGGAGGATTAAGCAACCTTTTGCAGCAATGGGCAACACCATTCTTTTCCCCCATTGTGCCTGTTTTTTGTTTGGAGATTTTTTTTCTAAGTTAAGTGAGGCTGAAGCTAGACAATGTGATTTTTCAGGCCTGGCTCGATGTGCCTGATCTACTCCCAGGAGCCTGTGGGGTGTACGTGCGTCTTTGCATGGTGTAGTGCACAAACTGTACGTGGTCTTCCTGCCTCCCATGGCAGGAAAGGCAGCAAAGACTCATAAACACTAGAGAATGGGAATCTAAAGTTTGCAGAGGATTCTGGAATAATAACCTTGTTTTATAGTCGATTTCTGCGTAAAACTGAGCCCTGTCTGAGGTTTTCTGTGTATTATCAATTAGAGGTCTCTGGCTGCAAGCTTTCAAGTGAAAGCAAAACAAACAAAACTTGTTCATTTAGGAGAGACAGAGACCAGAGCATCTTCAGGGATCTAGCTCAGGAGTTGACAAGATTTTTCTGCAAAGGGCCAGATAATAAGTATTTTCAGCTATGTGGACCATACAGTCGCTGTTGCAACTAACCAGCTTTGCTGTTGTAGCAAAAAGGTAGGCATAGACAATACGTAAATGAGTGGACATGGCTGTGTTCCAATAAAGCTTTATTTATAAAAACAGGTGGCAGGCCAGATTTGGACCCCTGGCTGTGGTTGGACAACCCCTGACCTAAATGGGTCTAGATCTAAAGGATAATTTCTTTAAGGAGTTTCTGTCTTAAAGAATCCCTTTCAACTCTGAACCACCCTTGAATTACTCTGTTCAGTATTCAAATTCCCAGGAACGTCTGATTGGCCCAGCTTGTTCCACTTGTCCACTTCTTAACCAGGGAAGGGCAGAGTATCTTAATACTCTTAATAGACAGTCTATCTTAATGGACAGTCCCACCAAGATGGCATCCATTGGGGGCAGAATGGTCCCTTAAAGGAGAATTGGGCTGCCAGATGTAAGGAGAAGTATACTAGGCAGGTAAGAAAAACAGATGTCCATCAGCTCTTGCTTCTCTAAAAGCCCCATCCTCTCTTGTTTTGTCCAGTGTGGATGATAAGTGCAGGGTTTGTTCAAAGGAATGTTTACCTAGAAAAATATGTCATCTAAAGAGGACGGGAAAATTGTTAACAAAAGAAGTCCAGAGTGAACTTGTGCAACATAGGAATTATATTAAGAATCCTTGTTAATCAAAAAATGGCAAAGTTGGACCTGGAGAAAGATTATATACAACACTTCTCCTGTCTATGGGAATATAAAGACCCAAAAGGACTGTGGGTTCAGACATGTGCAGGGCAAGTTCAAGACTGTGCGGTTCAATTGCTTGACCCCAGCTAAGTGCTATCTCCATCTCTTTGGTGAGATTCTTAGTAGGAAGCGTCTGATTGGTCATTGGTCAGCCAGTGGATTACTTGACCTTGGATCAGATGTCCATCCTTGCTCCAGTCAGCCATTTTGAAGGGAGGGTAGCGTGTGGTTCATAGAGCTGTTGCTTCCAGAAACTTTAAGTGGACCAGGCAGTAAATCCTGTGACAGTACTATGGAAGCTAATAGGAACACAAGTTATGACACTGGACCCTCCCTCAAGGTGCTTACCATTTTATTGGGGCAATAACGCTCACCCATGACATAACAAAGGAATAATACAAGATTATATTATCAGGGGGACACACTCAAGGGCCAAATTATATATTTCAAATCTATTTACAATATGAAAGGTCATTCTTAACATTCTGGTCACCAAACAAAGCCAATAAAAATAATAGTTCTCTGTGGGTTTTTTTGTTATGTACTCAGCTGTTTAAAAGTAGAAAACAAATATTTTCACATTTAGAGTAAGTATACCAGAACCCTCAGAGAATAGAGGTAGAATTTTTGTAGATCAAAAATTACCTATTTTCTCAGAATTCACAAATCTATTTTTCTGCTCTCCATTTTAAAATTAAACCCAATATATTTTAAAATCACTCATAATTTGACAGGGAAATTGAACTGAGGTCCAATACAATAAGCAAAAATCTATGTTCACCTCTTTATATGAAAGAAGCTGACCAGCAAGAAGCAGTATTTGCTAGCACTTTGGAATAACGTTGGTTTGAGCTGGGGTTTGATAGAAAGCACCAATCAGCCATGAGAACCTGGAACTCAAAGCATTGTTGCAAATGCAGTTGGAGACTTCATAATTTGTGGGAATTGCATTGCTTTGAGGACTAGATGGGTATTTTACAGGCAAACTGATTTTACAAATTAAGGGTCAGAGTGAAGGATAGGAACAAACACATTGGGTTTCAAAAGATAAGGAGATTATGGAAAGAAAAAAGCACTCAAGATGTAGATAAATAAGAGAGCTAAAAGAAGCTTGTGTGGGAAATTAACTGAAATGCAAATATGATTCCATGGCAGCCGTGAGAGGGAGGAGTGAACTGAAAGAGCGCCTGAGGAGAGATTTCTGAATATGGAATTCAGTTACGTTCCCTGGGGAATAAAAATAAAGAAAGAAAACAAATCTTGCTGCCCTTAGTTACTAAAGTAGAGGCTATTGTCAAGGGAGAGAAGGGAACATGACCTGCGAGGAAATGATGTCTAAGTGACATTCCATGATGGTTTTCTTTGGGCAATTGAATGAGTTAATATGGAAGCTTAATTTCAACAACTGGCAATTCGTTAAACGTGTAATTTGAGCTCTCTGTTGAAAGGGAAGTCAAATGTTGGTTCTAAATAAGCACTTGGAGTTTTGAAAAGAAAAGAATTTCTCAATAGACTGTGGTGTCAGTGAACACCTGTGTACCTCTCAGAGATGCAGAGAGGATAAAGGAGGACAGTAAATAGGACCGCTTTGGAAATCACAAGACATTATCACTCATTGGGCATTTATTGAACACCTACTGAGGGCCTAAAGCATACAGAGAAGAAGCCGTGTTTCTGCCTTCCAGGTATTTATAAGACGTGTACATTAAACAACCCCAGGGAGGGGAAGTTCTCGAGATTGCTTTCTGTCCATTGTGGACGACTTGAGAATGGTTTCTGTCACATTTGTCTCTGACCTTTCAACCAGCTGCTTTTTGTGTCCCTAAAATGGAGATCAAGGTGAGGATTAACCTGTTGACTGATGTCTGATGTGTTCAGTGTTCCAGTACCTGTGCTGGTGGGTCCCAGCGGCGTGTGGTTGTGTGTCAGGATGAAAACGGATACACCGCAAACGACTGCGTGGAGAGAATAAAACCCGATGAGCAAAGAGCCTGCGAATCTGGCCCTTGTCCTCAATGGGCTTATGGCAGCTGGGGAGAGGTGAGGGGGAACTGCCCATTTGTATTTCCTTTGCAAAAAAACCACAGAGTGATTTTGCCACCAAACTGTGTCATTGTTTATAGTTTTTTTTAAGGAAGAAGAACTAACTCTAGTTAAAGCGTCTTGATTTGGGGTTAACTAGGAGAACTGTCTTAATTCTGGACCATTTTAAAAGTGCATTTATTACTAGTTAGAGACAGCTTGAATACATGCGAGAGGAAAATTAGGAAAGGATGCAGATAAATGCTAATTTAAAGTGTTTGTTAACCTCTCCTGCTTGAAAAATGGACACTTTAAAAAAAAATGGACACTTTTAAAGTGATTGAAGATATGTGTTAAATTAGTCCATGGAAATTTTGTCATCTTCAGTTCTGAGGTGTTTGTGAGGCACTCTTGTTCATGGCATAATGTCTCCCAATATTTCAAATCCCTGATGAAACCAGAATGCATAGGTGCTATTATTCCTATCAGAGGTGATGCATTTTAAACATGGAAGTGAATAATTAGCTGTATATTCTCAAATAATGAAATTCTTCAGCTGTTACCTTTTTTAAGAGTTGCCTGCTATGATCAATGAAGGGCAATAGAGTATTCGGACCAGAAAAAGCTGGGTACCATTCCCAGCCCCGGCTCTTATAAGCCTTGTGGCCTTGGCAAATAATGTAACTTTGCCAAACATCTATATATCCTCTTCTATAAATGGGGATTGTAATGGCCCCAACTTCATAGTATTTGTGACTATTGTATGCGATAGTGAATGTCAAATGCCTAGCACACAGCCTTCAATCAGTTAACTGCCATTATAAAAATTGTTGTCATTAGTATTAATATCATTAAGTTGGGTTTTGAGCCACAATTATGTGTAGCGCTTACATGTTTATTTTTATGTGTTTGATTAACCAAGAATATATCTCTCTACTCTTGAATGAACAGGGAGAGCACATATTTAAAGTTTGTTGAGTTGTTCTGTTTTGACTGTAAAATTTATAAAGTAAAACATGAAGATTAACATCTTGGAGACCCTGGTGCCAAGAGGGGGGCAAAGACAAATGAGAGATGGATGGGCACGTTAGTCCACGCTCCTGGCTAACAGAAATCACGTGTCCACGTTTCACAGTTTCATATACGTAACCTAGTCATCATAGGCAGTCATAATGGAGATTTTTGTTGACTTTCCTTGATAGTACGTCATTCTGGAGGGCTTTGCTGAAAGGCAGGAAGGGGGAGTCAGGCTTTGAGACTCATGTGTTATGGGTTTCCCAAAACTCATCACAAAGTTCTGTCCTGTGGGATTTGTGATTAAGCTTCTGTAATTGGATTGAAGCCAAGAGAGTACACGCATTCACTGGGATGCTTGCTGTCAGCACGGACCAGATCGTTCCAGATTCTGTGGGAGATCTGGCCTTGACACAGCAGGGAAACCGAATTTCAGTGTTCCTGGATGTGAGCACAGCAGTACTGTCCAAGAAATACAACTTGTTCCTGCCTGAGAAGTTTGGATCTAGCCAGGAGCCAGAACTTTATCCAACATTCCCACCACACTGTTTATTCATCCTAGGGGAAGGTCATAGTTATCCTAAGATTTGGAGATAGAATAAAATATTTTAACCTCATAAAGGTCTGTGAAGATTGGAGTCACAAAATAACCAAAGATTGGTGACAAATTCTTGGAAGCTGCCAGAAAATAAAACTGGCTAAGTCATTATTTCCTTTATTTGGTACTGGGTGTTTTTTGAATTTTTGGTTTTTTGTTTGATTTTTGGTTTTCTATCTGTCAAAGAAATGACTATAATCTTACCCTAGACACTTGCTGTTGAATTGACCTTGATCAAGTTAACTAACCTCTTTTAAGCTCAATTGCCCCCGCAGATAATTGTACTCTCCTCTTGCTCAGCTAATGTATATTGGAGCACTTAGTACGGATGAAGAAGAAGCACTCAATAAACGCTACCTACCATTAAGGTAGACGCTCCAGTCTGTTGTATAGGTTACCGTGGATAATTCAGCTTGGTTCTCTCTAGAGACTTACCTTGCCCGGCGCCATAATAGAATTTTTGGCTAAGAAATTTTTCTCATTGGAAAAGAAAATTTGCCATTGGCTGTTCAGATAAAATAACTACAGCTTTCCTTTCCATTTTTCCAGTGTACTAAGCTGTGTGGTGGAGGCTTGCGAACAAGACTGGTGGTCTGTCAGCGGTCCAATGGTGAACGGTTTCCAGATTTGAGCTGTGAAATTCTTGATAAGCCTCCAGACCGTGAGCAGTGTAACACACATGCTTGTCCACAAGACGCTGCCTGGAGTACTGGCCCATGGAGTTCGGTACGGCCCTAACTGTTTGTTTGTTAACCAAACTATCTAACTAGCATACGCAGTTCCAAGATATTCTGGGGCACTCCTCTGCAACAGATAATTGTCATGTTCATGAGGGCATCCCTGAAACTGTGCTATAAATAGTCAATTATTTTCTTTATATTGGCATACAACAGAATTAATTTTTTATGATAGTACCAAAGTGACTTCACAGAATACGTGTACCTCATACAGGCCTGGTGCCAATGCCAAGAAGTAGCTTCCTTTCCTAGAAGAACTAAACTATATATATTTGTGGGTTTTTTTAGACTAGATAACTTCATGTAGTTATTAAGCTCAGAGTTATTTAAGCAGACAACTCAGTAGCAGACATTCTTTCCTTTTCTAAGCTGTGGTAGTTTTGACTTTTTTGGGAAGACACCTGCTTATTGAGGCCAAAACAATTTTTTCTTCAGTGGCTATAATTTGCCTCTGTGTGACTCGGGTACAACTCTCAACATAATCACCACAAAGACTGTGCCCACAAAATTGACTGAAATCATTTGGAAAATGCAAAAGACCAACAGTAGACTCATTGACCTGGTACCTTTCAAGGTGTCTGAAGTGTTCTCTCTCTTCCACCAAGACACGAAGCCTATTTGAGACCATTTTTTGCTTTGGTCATAGGCTTCCTTTGCTATCTGCTTAGCTGACATTGTCAGACAGGTTTGCCACTGTAAATACTATGCAAACTTCTGGGGCAGCTCTTGCAAACGGAAGGATCGGCTATGTCAAAACAATACTTTGGCAAAGTTGTGCCATAAGCTGTGGAACCATTAGGGCTGTTTCATGTAAATAGAGTAAATGTTCTTGTAAATACATTAATTGCACTGAAGCTGAATTTAATATTATATTAAGTCATATCCAGAAGCCTTTTTTATTCCATATGGTTCTGAGGAAAAGTCTTAACCATTCCTGAAGCCAGCTAAAGAGCAGATTAACTGAAGTGAATCTGGTAATGACTAATACCTAATGACGCTTCCAAGAGCCAAGGGTTTCAGTGTCTGAGACTGTGTGTGCAGGTAGAACACTAGCTGTGTACCCACTGTACTTAGTGTATTGAGTAGAAATCTGGAAGAATTTAGAGTATCATCTCAAATTTACTATTTAGCTGGGCTGTAAGGATTTTATGCAAGAACTTAAGAAACGTCACTCTGAGTCAGATGTTTAGTTTACCCGGAGCATTTTATCTGCAATCCTGGCACCCTTCCAAATGAACATTTTGAGAAAGTTCAGAAATAACCTTAGAATGTCAGGAACATCCTCTGACGTCCTCAACTTCCGTAAGTCACCTATTAACATATTATTTTTCATGAAATTTTCCCTCTTGAGCCCATTAAGCTTTTACCCCATTTGCTCAGCCAACAGCAACACCACACCAGAGTTATGTTCCAAAAAGTCTACTAGCTCTCTAAGAAGTTGTGTTTCTTTAATTTTGACCAAAAAACATCTCCTAACCCTCAGAAGGAGTGTATGGGTGTATATATAATATAATAATATAATTTATATTGTATATATTGTTATATACTATATATAGCATTATACTACCATACCATAATGGTGTACATAGTAGTATGCTATACTACTATATATACTATCTATATAATACTATATATAATATATACATTAGTTTCCACAGCATTCTCTTCCTTGAACACTTTCTATATATAACTCAGATTTTTTTTTACACAGGATCACCACCATCCCTCATAGATATTTTAAGAGCTTAAATGCTTAAATTCTGAAATATGATCTGCTAATTAATCTAACTAAAGACTGTAAAGTTTTTTTTATTGTAGTAGTTCTTTTTGGGGCTGCACACAGTTTTCTAAAACACGCACAGAGAAAAAGAGAGAGATTCTGATGCTCTGTTATGCACAGAAGCGAATGCATGGATTTTAAAAATATTTTTGCTGCCTATATGATTTTAATGCTTCCTTTGCAAAGTGATCATTATTCTAATATATATTTAAATGCCTCTGCAGTCTGGGAGCAAGGGCACCTCTGCAAGGCTTTTAATTGTGATTTTTAAAAAATTAAAAGCATTTTATTTAAATAGATACGTTTGTAATATATTACTTAAATACACGTGTCTGAGGGCAGTCTTTCAGATTCTTACTGTAGGATTTTGATTTTACCTTTAGGTTTATTTGTGTGGATGCTGTGGTACAATTTCTTAGTAATTCTAAATTTAAGCATACCTCAGTGAATTGTCTTAATAGCCATAAAGCCACTTCTATGGTGCTTCATCATTGTAACTGACAGTGAAATTAACAACAAAAGGTATATTTGAGGTGCTAACATGTTGCTTTCAACGGAAAGCAAACTAGATCTCTTAGAAACCAAGGGTAGCAATGAGTCCTTGAGCTGCTTGCTTTCTCTCCCCAGTACTCCCCCGCTGGAGATCTTGGGGAAAAGCACTGCTGCTGTGTGAGTAGGCTTCTTCCAAGGTCAAATGGAGATAGCCTAGTTCAACAATTGTTACTAAGGAGCAATGTTTAGGAAACAAACTCCAAATCGCTGTTAGCATGGCTTCTAGAGTCTCTAAAATGAAGCTTCTGTAAACGTGGGGTTCAAGTACCCATCTTAGACCCTTAGTTCTGGCACAAGTCATTGCAGATTTACAATCATGATTGTGAAAAACGTCCTCCAAAAATTCAGCCTTAGTGTCCTCTTATTAATGTGTCCTTGCACTCTTACTTGGCAATGTTTTGTTTTTGAAATAAGGTCTGACACTGACATGCCTTTCAGTTGGCTCCTGCGGCCAGTCCCAGGAGCAGACTGAGTAGTGAATGCATGCGTCCCATGACTCGAGGGATAAATTTGAAAGAGAGCTCTTTACTGTCAAACCACAGCAGAAAGTAGGTTAAAAATCCACAGCATTCCAGAGTAGGCTGATTCATTGGGATAAAGTAAAAAAGGTTGCTAGGTGATGTCACCTAACCATGACGGTCCTGTAGCATTCCTTTTTGCATTGTCCCATGTGTCTGCTTGCTGATCATCTTGGCGCCTATGGTTCTCCTTAGGAGAAATTGCTTGTTTGGGTTTTTCATGACAAACCTAAAAGTGTTCTCTGAGCCTTGCTTTAGGTGCTTTGGAATAATGCTTGTCGACCTGAATAATGAGAATTTATGAGCTCACGAAGGAACTGTGCTTTTATTTCTGCCTGGCCAACTTATGAATTTGTGTCTACCTCATTTTCATACTAAAGTTTGCAGCTTCTGTAGGTAGGAAGAGAAAATGTCTGACATCAGTATTTTATCACCTCACCGCATCTATCTCTAGCAAAAATGAAGATTGTAAATATCGTTACCATATTTTCTGAATACAGTTTTAAGCAGCCAAGCCTAGTATTATCTGAATATTTTGAGCAGTACAGATTTCTATGTGTTTATATAATAAAGCATATTTATTTTTTCCATGTTATTTAATTTTATATACAATGTTTAAAATTTAGTGTTTATCAGCAGACTGTAAAGGCAAATAGGCAATGTGAATTAGAAATGCATGTATGTTTCTTTTGCTTCTAAAAGGATGCATTTTAATTTTGTAAATCCCCTCCAACCTGTACCATCCCTCTCCCAAATCCGAGTAGCCAACTGGCAAGCTTTCTGTAATTAGATAGTTTAAAATGTGTATTTTAAAGGGATAACTTTAAAAAATATTTCAGAATTGGAAATGATGCTTAGTGATATAAACAAAAATATGAGGCTTAACATTTTGTTGGGTTTTTTTCTTTTGTAATCCTGTTGTCTTGATTCATTGAGTCTCAACTATGAAATATGAATGCTCCATTTATTGAATTTGTAGGTAATGATAAAACATAGCCAGAAGACAAAATAAGTGATTAGAAGAAATGGTTCTGAACATAGGATCTAGGTACGGGAGAAAGCTAACCTAATGTGCATAAATTTGACCACACCTCATTCTTTGTGTTCAGATAGCTGTAAAAGACAACATTGGTCAATTTTGTTATTTGTTCACCTGCAATACATTTCAGAAAGCATTTCTTATTAAAGAAAATATTGTACCAATAAACTTGGAAGTTTTAAGAGAGTCTGCACTTTTCAAAAAATTATAAATCATAAAGGTGACTCCAGATGCCTATTGGCTCCACATTCCCCTACTGAGACTCCATTTTGCGCGGTAGTTTATTATGGTAATTGAGGATGAAAGCACCGAAATAAGGGAGTCTGTATATGAGTTTGAGATTTTTTTATAAGGTGCTAAATAAGATAACTTCTCCAATGCAGATGATGATAGCAAACTTGTACTGACTATTTACTGTGTACCAAGCCACATTAAGCAAATACACATCACATTTAGTTCCCACGTTACCCTATGAAGGAGGTTTTTATGAATCCATTTGACTATGTGATAATCTACTTTAGTGATAAGACTTGAATGTCAGTATACTGACTATATTAAACCTGCTTATTTTGGTAGAAAAAAACTGCCCATGATCGAATGAATTTTTTAAACTTCTGTTTATAGTCAATAAAGGATATGCCTCAAACTCCATCTAACCTTATATAGCTAATGTTGACATTGCCCGTTTGACTCCAACAACAGAAAATCCGGATTTATTACTATTATTGGTAAATTCCTGTAATTACTGTTATTGGTAAATTCCTGTAATCCAGCAATTATGAACACTTCAAGCCAGTAGTTATATTTAGGGAATGGCAAAACATCTCTCACTTTCGTTTTATAGATATCATATTAGCCAGATTAGGAGGATGATATAAAGATTTGACCATAAGGAATATCACATTAAATGCATATGCATTTTTAATGAATATGACATTTTTTTACTAACGAAGACAAATCTTAAACGTTCTGCTAGTGCCTTTTAAAAAAGAAATAAGAAACACATTGTTTGGATGTATCAATATGGAATATAAAAAATAAGATAGCTTTTATTTTGTTTTTTATTTTTATTTTTTTAAGATTTTATTTTTCCTTTTTCTCTCCAAAGCCTCCCAGTACATAGTTGTGTATTTTTAGTTGTGAGTCCATTCTAGTTGTGGCATGTGGGACGCCGCCTCAGCATGGCTTGATGAGGGGTGCCATGTCCGCACCCAGGATTCGAACCGGTGAAACCCTGGGCTGCCGGAGCGGAGTGCACAGACTTAACTGCTCAGCCACGGGGTCAGGCCCCATGGAGTATAAACAATAAGATAGCTTTTAATTGAAACATTATGACAAAGTTTACCTGTATTCAGTGTAGACTAAGTCTCTATAAACCACTCATCTCAAATATGTTCAAAATAAGCAAAACACTGGCCTGCATCTATTTCACTGGAGATAAACTGTAACTGGCCTTTTTTTTTCAGTATTTACTGTGTTCGTATGCCTATCAGAAACTCTGTTCCTGCCTTCTAAGAGCTGATATTTCGTGATGGCTTGACGGATTTCTGTTTTTACAATTTTAAAAAGTCCAAAGGTGGTGGGAGCCGGGGTAGGAGGGTTATTAGACCCTGAGGAGGAGTGTAGGGCCTCTGGCTGACTCATGTCAGTGAGTTGTTCTTCCGGAATGGAAAGGAATGGGAACTTTGGAATGTGGAGTGGGAGGCAGAGGTTGAGTCCGAGTCTAATTGGTTGGGAGCAAATCCTGATTAGTAAAGGCAGTTGAGGAAGATTTATTTTATAGGGAGGAAGTAAAAAAAATTGGGATCATTTCTTTAAAAAAAGTCATTAATTTTTCAGCAAATACTTTTTATGTGCCTACTCTGGACCAGGCACTGTTCTAGGTGCTAAGGATACAGCAATGAACAAGTCGGAGCTGTTCACTCTGGTGGAGAAAGGGAAAATTTGGTATTAAATAAAAACGAACTACACACATAATTAAAGAACTGACACTTTTTTTTTTCCCTGGAAGCCTCACTACAGCTTCACTACAACCTCACTACAAGGTTATGCCTTGACCAACGCAGTCCAATAACTTTCCACAATGATAGAAATGTTCTCAGGGCCAGCCTGGTGGCATAGTGGTTCACGTGCTCCACTTTGGTGGCCTGGGGTTCATGGGTTGGGATCCCAGGCATGGACCTACACATCACTCATCAAGCCATGCTGTGGCAGTATCCCACATACAAAAAAAAAAGAGTAAGATTGGCACAGATGCTAGCTCAGTGACAATCTTCCTCAAGCAAAAAGAGGAAGATTGGTAACAGATGTTAACTCAGGCCCAATCTTCCTCACCAAAAAAAATTTTTTAAATGTTCTCTATCTTTGCTTTCCAATATGGAAGCCACTAGCCACATGTGGTTATTATTGAGTATTTGAAATGTGGCTAAGTGCAACAGAGATAGCACATTTAAAATTGTATTTAATTTTAATTACTCTAAACAGCCACCTGTGGCTGGGGGCTACCATATTGGAAGGGGCAACCTCAGGCAACAGTACATCTTTAGCAGTTAATACTCAACTAGCCAAGAAATCAATAAACTTAAAAAAATAAGCTGGGGAGAAAAATCCTATGTTAGCATGTAAGGATTCCCTATGTATGATGCCCTTGCATCCAACATGTACCACTCTCTTGTCCTCCTCCTGTTTCATGCCTTTGTTTTGGAACACTTCAATGGGTGTTCCCTGACAGCTGGGCATTAGGAAAAACAGGACAGTGAAAGAGAGGTTATCAGAACCAGCTGTCTTGAGAGTAGTAACTCCAGGGGCTCAGTGTAAAAGCAGCTGTTGAAACAAACTCTCCTCTTGTGCATCTCAGAGTTCAAGTTCATCGTGGCAGTAAGTTCAGTTAAGGAGAAAGAATGTTTATGTGTGCAGTGGGCTGAAAGGGCGAGGCTTAATTGATGCTTTTTAGGAGAAGGCAAAAATGGAAAACACCAGGTAGCCACCTAGTAGAAGCTTGGATTCCAAGAGCTAATTCTCTCTTTGAAGGAAAAGTTTCAGGAAGGCAGCTTTTCCCATTCACTGAGCCCTGTAGGTGAAGGGTGAGAAGATTAGCTTTGCGGGGCTGTTTCAAAGACACATCAGAAGAATCAGAGTTGAGGCAATGTCTCCTCCATCACTAATTTTCATCATTTAACTTCTCCAAACTTAGCTTCCGCAGTGTTAAGAAAGCCCTTGTGGAGATTCATTCACCCACCCTATACTGACGTCCCCCAGAAATTAAAATTTATGCAACAACTTTGCCTGCAAATTGACTGATGATGTCATCAATTCTCTTTTCCAGTGGCCAAATTAAAATTTTCTTTTTTTCCTTTAGGGAGACACCCTGAATTAAGCTATAATTAAGCTATTTAGGTGGTCTGTTTTTTAGAAGCTCTTATTAATGTATTTTCCCTTTCTCAGGTTGTCATGCACTAAGATGGAAAATAATTCAAATAATTCTCCCTAAGTCACTTTCCTCTGAAATATTTCAGAAAGTGGATGAATTGATAGCTTTAGTTATGCACAAAAGAGCTGTTTTCCCCTGACTGACTTTTGCACAATGTATTTCCCTCCATAATTATAGGGAGGATTTTGATTTTTTATTATAACAATCACATTTTGGAGCATTTACTTTTTGCTAGGAATTATGCAAAGCAGTTCACCCACATTATGTAATTTAATGCCTTCTACTTGATGAAGTTAGCGCTATCAGAGAAGTTCACCAGTTAGTTCTAGGTCACACTGCTGGGAAGTGGCTGAATCAGGATTTGAACCCAGGACTGTCGGACTTTTAAGCCCCTGATTTGAACCAAGATGGAATCCCCTCTTTTTACTGTTTAGTTGGTGAAGTGGTGAAATGCAACCTCTGCAGAAAGAGGATGTCTACTATTTAAGATTTTCTGTTCTTCTAGATTGTAACTACTTGAAACATTCTGGAATTATTGAGCCGTTTACAAATTTTGCTCAGAGCTCTAAAGGGATGAGTATAAGAAAATTGTTTCTCTTAAAATTAAACCAAATAAAGAGCAAGATTTGGGCCTTTTAGAATATTTTGAGAAAAAAAGCTTCTAGTATTTATTAAGTACACATTGAGCGATATTTCTGACATTTTATTATACAAAGAGAAATGGAATAATGAGGTAATAAATTGAAGTGTTTGTTCAGTAGATCTATGGATAATCAGGACAATAGATCAGATTTCGTTTAAGTCAGGGGATTTGTTGGTGATGATAAGGTTTGCTGAAGAATGTAATTTGCTTTGCACTACAAGTGAATGAAATTAAAATTTATTAAAAAGTGATCTCACACTAATAACACTCTGGTTGAAATAAAACACAGTAAATGCTCTGAGATATCTTCCAAACTATTTCTTGAGCTAAAACTCAGCTACAAGAGTTGAACTCTTCTTTTGGCAATGCTAGGTCTGATTCATTCCTGTTGGTAGGACAGTCAACCACTTTGAGATCTGTCCTTGCATTCTCTTCCTTTCTTTACGGCTCATTCTCCCAACTACTGGTGTATTCCTCTGTCCACATGGCAGGTGAATGATAAGACCTGGTTATGGTTTGGGAGCTGTGTAAGATAAAGGGAGGCAAAATATAATGGAAAAAACAGTGGGTTTGCTTCCTTTTTCTTAGCTAGGACAAAGAAAGAAATGTAGACATAGCCACCAGGTTTCAAGTGAAAAATCTGTTAACCAAATCATTTATTTAATTGCCCCAAACCTTCATTTCCTTTGGGCTGAAGAGTCCCACTGTTCAAGCTTGGTGCCTTACTCAAAGTAGGCATATCGTAAACAATATTGAAATGAATAAATGAATGAATGGATGAGTGAGCCCAGTGACTCCGGAGCTGAAATCCTTATTGCATTGGCCTAGAAATATGGAAATAAAGAGCTAGCTTGTAGGAAGGAATTGTTAAAAAGAAACACATAGCTTTGGATGGTGGAAGAGTATCAAGAGTGATTTCCTGACTGGCAGAGTTGTGTGGTATTTACACAGGACAGTGTCCTTAACTTGGGGAAACTAGAGTTTGGAGATGATGGGACCTTATGTCTCAAATTGTTCTGGAAAAGACTAACTAGTAATGGCATATATGTGTATATATACATAGGGAGGGAGGGAAGGAGCAGCAACTGTGGTGAAATGTTGGCACTTGGGGAATCTGAATAAGGGGATGAGGGGGTTCTTTGTCATGTTCTTGCAATTTTTCCTTAAGTTTGAAATTTTCAAAATAAGTTATTTTTTTAATTTATTAAAGAAACATAAATATGTTCAGAGTGTGTGTTTTATTTCACAAGGAAGCAAAGAGTAGGTCTGGATTTATTTCAGGACTTAAAAAAATTCTGACACATTTTAGGAAGCTGTTTTTAATCTTAGATTTGCACTATAACATAATACATTTGGGTGCTGTAGCCAGAGCTTGGCATAAACAGAATCTTTCCTAGTTTTGCATTGGCTTTTTTCCCATGATTTCCTCTTCTCCCCATCTGCTTCTCCCTTCCTTCCTCCACCCCCTCCCACCCATGCCGCTAAAATGAAAGGCTTCTGGGAATACTGGGGGGTTTTGCTCCCCTTTTCCCAGAGAAATCCAGGCTTTCATTGCAAGTCTTGCCAGTAAATTCCAGTAAATATTTGGCTATATGCAGACTCCCCTTTTTATCCACCGCTCTCCAGTCAAAGCCCAGGTTCCTTTGAAAACTAAAGAGTTTTTTCAAAAATGTGTGCTATTTGTTTTCCTTGCGCTTAATAAAAAGCCCTCACCCAGCCAACTCACCTATTCATGCATTGCAGCTTGCCCTTTCTTAATGAAATCATTATTTCCTTGTTGCTTATCTCTTAATCAGATGTGAAATATCCGGGAACCCCTTAGCCGTGGTGGGACATGGACACAATGTCAGGGAGGAAGTGCTGTCCAGAAGAGCGTGTTTGTTTATTGTAATTGAGACCTTCATTGCTGTGCCTAGGAACTGGTTGCACGTTGCACATGTCATGTTCTCTATAGACCAGGGCTTCCCGACCCTTAGCCTGAGATCTTGACCTTGTTGGATTGACATTCAGCAGGCCCTTTACCAGTCCCATCCACAAAGAAGCTCTGAGTGTCTGCCCCGCATCAAGTCAATTAATATCAATTCCGTTCTGAGAACCTGTTGAAAGACTTTCTAAAACCTTGGGATAATTCAGTGGTTCTCAATTGGTGGTGATTTTTACCACCCACCCCCTGCCAGTGGACATTGGCAGTGTCTGGAGACATTGTTGGTTGTCACAAATAGGTTGGGGTGCTATTGGCTCCTAGTAAGTAGAAACCAGCAATGTTGCTAAGCATCTTCCAATGCACAGCATAGCCCTCAACAAGAAAGAATTATCTCACCCAAAATGTTGAAATAGTGCCAAGGTTGAGAAACCTTGAGGAGACATCTGGTGAGGAGAGGTAAGACTCATAATCAAGAGTCAAAGTTGAAGTCACAGTTGCAAGCCCCATGGAATGACACTGGTCATATCAGAAGGCACTTCTCTCTGGAGAGTTGGATTTTCCATGAAATGTTATGTGAGATTCCAGGAAACCATCAAGGTCAGGCAACAGTTTTCAAGGATGAACTGAAAATATGAGGTCTCAAAGTTGCCTCACTAGACTGTGAAGTTGCAAACCAACAAGTGGTGTCATGCATTCTGGTTTTTTTTGGGGGGGGGGGACTTGTAAATGTGTGCGAATCTGTACAAGTATGCCCAATGTGATCCATAGACATTCTGCATGGCAACTTTGGCAGGAGTGTTAAACTTTGGAAAGGCACAAATAAGGATGAGCATTTCTAAGAAAACGAGAGTTACCCCAACATGTTCATATATCAGGATTTTTCTGATAGCACTGATACTTCATATGTCTATGTTCCTTTTAATTTTATGTTTCAGACAGTGCTTCCCCCATCCATGATAGCATTTGCACATATGTAGTGGTCCAGCTATATCTAGCAATTGGTTCCAGAGTTGATTACTTAAGTTTTTCTTTCAGTACTTTTTCAAAGTAGGATTAATCCTAGTGAGCATTTTATCTGGGAAGTGGGAGACCATGTTTCTGATTAGAGACCATGACAGCAATACAGAAAATATTCCATGGGTTGTAAATAGGTTTGAAGCAGGGTTTCCAAACCTCAGCACTATTGACATTGGGACCAGATAATTCTTTGTTGTGGAGGACTGTCCTGTGCATTGTAGGTCATTTAGCAGCATCCTTAGCCTCTGCCCACTAGGTGCTAGTATTGCATCCCCTTGGTTGTGATAACCAAAAATGTCTTCACACATTGGCAAATGGCCCCTGGGAGCAATATCGGCTCTCCCTCGTAGTTCAGTGAATATCTATCTTCCAGCAGAACTTTCCTTTCCATATTCTCATGGGTATTAGGGGGTTATAGTCTGCAGCATTTCCCAAATCTGTTTGATAGCAAATCCTTATCGTTTTAAGTTAGAGAAGTCTTTGAGGTTATAAAATTGTTCCCTTTCTCCTCTCAAAGAAGATAAATCTTTATGCTGTAGAGATCACCAGGTTTTCACAGTCAGTTATTTCCCTACAAGTTTTGTTTGTTTGTTTGTTTTTTCCAAACTCATCAGAGGAAGCCAAACATAAGTGATCAGCTTTTTTAGATGTGTGGCATTAACATGGCTTTCAGTACATGAACTTCTGGGGAAGAAAGTTTCTGAAGTTCTACCTCTCCACACCTCCCTTTTTCCACTTTGTAAGTGTTTTCTGCTTTAGCAGATGGCAAATGCTTTATGTTTACCAACCCCAACGTCCACACCACCCAGACACATATATATACTCTCAGAATAGCAGGCGCAACTCTGAAATCAGTGGGACAGAGAACATTTTAGATGATGAATCTCCTGGTCCTGAAAGGAAAATCAATCTCAATTCTTCTCCTTCAAAAAGGTCACTAATGATGGCCATAAACACTAGTAGTGACTCCAGAGCTTTGAGATTGGAGAAGAAATCTATCCATAGAAGAAAGGCGAGCAAAATGAACCCAAGACACTGTCATCAGCGTCAGAAGTTTTATGGTAGGACCTAAGCTCTAATGAAATATTGGATTTTTCCCACAATGTTTAAACTTTATTTGATGGAAGACCACAGAAATTTTTAGAAAAAGAAGACGTACATACTGGTGCCCAATGTAGAAGAGATCTTGGTTCTTCATAAGGCAAATGGGTGCCACCTTCCAGAATTAGTTGGAAACTTAAATTTCTAGTGAACTACCTATGTAAAAAGCCTTTTCAAATTAAAAGTTGAGTTTTGCCTTTTACCTAATTATAGTCTTACCAGTGATTTTAGGCTATAAATTGAGTGCATGCAAATCTCCCCTAAACAAATAAGAAGCAGTCATCAATGAAAAGCTCACTTCTCTGAATGAAAGAGGTTCTCCACATCGTGGTCCCTAATTGATGACCAATTATTTTACTTGTCTTACTTGTCTTGATGTGGCATCAAGGTGCCCATCTGCAGTTGGCCAGATGGATTTGACTGGAAGTGGAGAAATAATAACAAAGGCCCCCATTTACTGAGCATCTGCTGTGAGCCAAGCCCTGGGCCTGGTGCTTTCTATGCATTATTACTAATCTTCATATAATCCTTGTAAAACTGACCCTATGATGCCCATTATGTGGGTAGGAAAACTGAGCTCCAGGGAGACTAGCAAGTTTCTCAACATCATACACTCAGTAGTTGTTGGATCCACATTCAACTAACTACCCAGACTCCATGCTTTCCCACTTGCTTTCTGGTAGGGCTTTCAAAACTTCTAGAAATACTGATTTTGACTTGTGGCACATCAAAGAAACAAGCTCTTGCCCTAGTGGAAACCAGTTTAGCTCTCTTCTGCTTTTTAGAAGCCATCAGAGCTGAGTCCTTAGGATCTGAATTTTTGAATAGGCCCTTTTAACACTTCACTTGGTTTTGAGTGGTTTTCAAAGGAACTCAAAAATTGATCTTGGTCACCCAGCATTCTCAGACCAGAGCTCTGAAAAGGGCTGGCTTCTCCCTGGACATTTACAGCATCCTAGAATGAGGTCAATCAGTACATCTGTAAGGAAGGGTCTTCTAAACTAAGAAAACAAGGTCTTTCTGGACATGGCCTGATCCTAATATGTGGGTACTAATGACCTCACTTAATCGAGAGGCTTGTGGTGGCTAGCTTATAGAGAGTGTACAGGAGGGTGGCAATGATTTAATTCTGTCTAATTCACTCTCCAGTTACAAAATCTCAGGCTTGATGTTGGTTTTGCAGTCCTGATATCCTATAATTTGAAAGCCTTTTTCTAAATGAAAGGGAACTTAAAAATTCAGGATCAAACTTAGACATGTTATTTTGGAACAGAAGTGTGAATCTTCAGTGTTTTGCTTTTAGATGTTTCCAGCCAGAATGGAAGCAGATGATACCTGGTCTAGATAGAGCCCATTCTTGTCCATTACATCTCTTTATACTCTATTTTCAGTCTGTAGATCTATATTTTTCATTCCGGCAAAGTGTTCTTCTAAGGTGACATCTTTCGGGGAAGAGAAATGACATTGTGTAACATTCAGGGTATATGATAGTCTCAGTGGCTTTGAGCTGAACTTTCAATGTTGGTCTTGCCTTTTCAGGACAGTGTAATATTCTCAGTTCTTAGCTTCTGCCACTTGCCGTCTGTTATCTTATATTACATCCTCAGATAACCTTCCTCTTAGGTGGCCCTTGTGCACTATTTAGTTCTGTAACTATGAATTAAATATTAACCCATAAAAGTACTTAGCCAGTTTTGGACTGAATAGACACAGGAGATAGGAGAGAGCAATTTTTATTTATTTGGTTCTTACAATGAACTGAGCATTGTGCAGACTGTTTGCTTAATCCTTAAAAATTCTTGTGAGATAAATGGCTCTAGGCTGTATTAGATACTATTCGCTCATTTGTTCCTGAATTCATTTGTGTATTCCACAAGTATTCAAGTGTTTTCTATAAATCAGGCACTGCTCTGGCCACCGAGGCTATGGCAGGGAACAAAACACACTAAGACTTTGAACTCATCAAGATTTCATTCTAGTAGGGAGGGGAGATAACCTATAAATAACAAACAAAACAAAAAGGGTAAAATATATATTGTGAAAAAGTGATTAGTGCTTAGATAAAAATAAATTAGAAAACAGGGATAGAAAATAGCATGGAAGAGGAGGTGGGAACTGTAATTATAAGGCGGTCAGGCAAGTCTCCATTAAGAAGGTGACATTTGAACAGAGATACGGGAAAAATATGAAAGTAAGCTATTTGAATATCGAGGAGAAGGGTATTTCAAGTTAATACAGGAGTATGCCAGTCATAATTGGAAATAGCAAGGAGGCCAGTGTGGCTGGAATAAAGGAGAGTGGGTGGTAGGATATGAAATTAGAGATGAAATTGATGGAGAGCCAAGTGGAGATTGATCATGGGAGGGAGAGAGAAAAGGAAGGTTAGACTGCTGGAGGGCTTTTTGCTTACATTTAGTAAGGTAGGAAGCCATTGGGGGTGAAGGAGTTGAGTAGGAACATGAATTTGTCTTAAAAGAATGACTCTGGCTTCTGAATTTAGGGGAGGCTACAGGAGGAACAAAGATGGAAGCAGGAAGACAATTAGGAAGCCACTGCAGTAACTCGGATGAGAGAAGACAGTGGCTCAGATGAGAATGTTGACAGCGGAAGTGGTTGGATTCTGATGTATTTTTAAGGTAGTTCCAAAGGATTAGCTGAGAGTTTGGATATGGAATACAAGAGAAAGAAAGGAGTTGGAAAGACTCCAAATTTTGCATGGTAGATAAGTAGGAGGATGGAGTTTCCATGGATTGTAATAAGGCAAACAATAGGAAGAAGAGATTTATGAAGGAAAATCAGGACTTCTGTTTTGGACATGTTCAGTTTGAGATGCTTATTCACCATCATTTCATACCTCTGTTGAACAGAATTGGAAAGAGATGCTCACTGTGGTCAAGCATGTTGCATAAGATCACAAAGGGAAGAGATAGTATTAGTCAAACCAGGTCTGATAGATTCCAAAACTGAGCTCATAACTACCACACTCTTCTGCCTCAACTCTTGGATTTCCATTTGACTAAATCTCAGAGTAGTGTAGGAATAATTTAAATTCACAGAAAATCGTCAAACATAATTTTAGCCATTTTTAATGCCGAGTCTTCCATGTTGTGAGCCATTTACATTTTAGCTGGTTTTTATTTCTTCTCATCTCATCCTCTCATAGTGGTACTTTTCAACCATTTCTTTACCAAGAGGTAAGCAGGAGGAGACAAAGAAAGCCACAAAGGACTTGAATGGTGCATACTGACAGTGACTTGGTCCTATCTGAACTCTCAAGAGAGCAATGCAAAGTTGGAGGATGCGCATCTAATTCAGTAATGGTTAAGATGACCTTTTTTCCCTCCTGCTGAGATATATTTCTCTGATACAGGCTCAGATATGCAGATCTCACTTCTGGGGTGGTATTAATATATACCCTAAAGCAAATTAATTACATGAACTACTTCCCCCCAAAAGTTGTAAATTTCTCAGTGTAAGATATTTGATGTGCTGGCATGGAAAGATGTTCCTGTCACACCAAGCTGACAGAGGAAGGGCCAGATAGGCAGAGAAAGAAAAACTGGAAGAGGCAATTCAATGACCTCTGTCCTGGTGTCTTTTAAATGACTGAATGATACGTAGACTAGCTCTTTGGGAGGAAGAAGAGGCTCGAGGGCTGGACATTGGTTAGGTATAGAAAAGTACAGAGACAACCTGCATGGATTGCTTTTCTACAGAAGCATTCCCAGAGGTGACTTAAGCTTCTCAGGTCTGTTCCTGACTGCTTGTGGCAGTAGCGTAAGTCATGAGTGGGTCTTCCCGAGCACTGCCATCTGCTAGCAGAATGGCATCTCCAGGTAGCCTTGAACGCTCCAGCCTGGGCCTCGGTCACAGACCATCTTCAGACCACTAAGAAACTTTGCTCACTGCTCCCACCAGCCATAACTTTTCCATCAATTACTTACTCAGACATTTCTTCATTCACCTTTGGAACAGCTGAGAATAAGGATCCTGGAACAAATCTCTCACCCACTACCCTCCTGTCTTCCAGACCGCCTCCGTAAATTATCCTGTGGCAAGCACAGAGTGTGAGTCTTCACCTCTTTCCTTAAAAATGCCAAGATCATTATTCTGCTGAAGTCAGGTTACAAAAAAATCATCACATATAACCTCGAAAGGGAAAAGAAGTCCTATAAAAATAGGCAGTGTGCTTGGGAATGGGGAGTCAGAGGGCACGTTGCGGGTAACAGGCCTGATGATGCAATAATGCCTCACATGCCCGGGGGCCCCGCTGGATTGGCCACCATAGATTCACCAGGTGCTGCTTTTGCAAAGTATCTTGCTTTTTGTTTTCTGTCTTGATAGGGGAAAAAACTGTAATATTTCCACTTTTGCAAAACTAAAAGAACCCCAATTTCGGTCTCACCACTTGCATAGCTGATTTCATATGCTGCTGTATTTAATGATAAAATTTATTTCCCTCCTCTACTGTGAAGTTGTTACATTATGAGGTAGGGAGGGCAGCTGGCGAGCCTTGTACTTCATAATTCTTGGGGGTAAAGGGAGGTGGAGAGCATGAGCACCTCTCCCCCTCTCCCCTTCTTTTCCTGGCCCTGCCATCTCCCTTGTGAGGCATATGCTAGGGCCACCTACTTGGATATAGTATTGACAGCAGCCTTCGAGTGTGCTCCAAGAGTTGACGTGAGAATCTTAGTTCCTTTTCTCCCACAGTCTTAGACCTTTGTAACATTGCAAAGCCTGGGCTGTTGGGCGCAATGGGGATGGAAGGAGGGCCTAATGCCCCATCCGGTGGTGATGACCGTGACTTCCGTGTCTGCTTTCTTCCATGGTGTTCCCTGCCAATCTCATCCTTTTCATGGTAATTTGTGCCATGGTGGTCCTAGACATAAACAGCCATCAAGCAGGCCTGTCAACACTGGCTTTACGCCCTCAAGTCACAGCCCTTGTTTCCTGGCAAAGCTTTCTCTCCTTCCTCCTCAGTCATTTTGGTTCCCTGATGCCCCTGTTCAGAGCCATTCTTGTGTTGTGAGAAGCCCTATAAAAACTTCCCCAAACGTGTTCACATCGCCAATAGGGAGATACACTTTCTGACAAAGGACTATTACCACTCCCGCAGCTCAGCTGAGCCGAGCAGGGAAGCGAGTGACTATTTCTTTGGTGATGGTTATCAACGATGTTGTTTCTGTGTTTCAGGACATTTAAAGAAATAACATAACAAACAATGAATGGGAAACATAAGTAGTTCTTCATATCATGGGGGTGAGCAAGCAATGAAGGAGCAGAAAAGAGATGTGGCATTCAGATGTAGTGTCTTTTTTTCTTCCTGGTCTTTCTGTCTCCTGTGGTTAGAAGAGACCATAGTAATAAGTAATAGTCTGTAAGAGTGAAAAGAGCCACAAAAGAGAAGGCATCTTGAGCATTTATGTCTGCTCTGTGGAGTTCTCTGTGACTTTTGGAAGGGAAAGCTCCTCACCTAGTCACACAGGCGAGATTTCGCCAGACTAAGTCCCTCCTTCATCCAGCAATGCCTGTCTTAGAATGTTAATCTTAGGCTCCATTAGTTAACATAAAATAAAAAAAATACGCACCTATTTAACTGCATGTTAGGAGATATTCTAAAAGACTCCACTGAATAGAAGTAGTGGCGGTGATAGTGAATGTGTATTGATTTTTATACTGTACAATTGAAACACCAGGAGCTCTGTATGCATTGTCTCATCTAATCATAACACAGCGCTGTTGAGTATAGATAGTGCTGTGGCCCCCATTTTACCGAGGACAAATCTGAGTGAGAGAGTGTAAGTAACTTGCTCCAAATGGCACTGTGGTAAAATGGCAGATGCTGTTCTTGCCTAGGTGGGTCTGACTCCAAAAGCTGTGCCTTGAAGTGCTGCATTTTCGAGCAAGGTGAAGACAGCAACCCTGATGTGAGCAGTGGCATCCTGTGCTGGCACCCGTACACAGCCACCTCTTGGAATTTGTCCTTAACTGGTACCTTGGAACAAGAGGTCATTGAGCTCACTCTTGTTCATACTGGTGTTGGCAATCCCTCAGAGCCAGATATGCAAAATCTATACACCTTGGCTAAGCCCTGCCCATGGTGCCAGCTATACATAAGCATAACTGACTTGGAATGGAAAGAATCAGGATGTCTGGTTAGCTGTGGTTTCTAAGCAATATGCAGAACACCAGAATCTGGCCACAAATCCCCAGTGCAATTGGCACCAAACAGTGTTCTGTGCTAGGGACAGGAACTCATAGTCCTAAGCCTGCATCTACCTCTTCTGTGCTGTGTGACCACCAGCATGGCATGTCTCCTTTTCTCTAGTGTTGAATTTGTAAAGTGAATAGATGGACAGAATAATCTCAGAGATGACCTGTAGCTCCAGTATTTGAGACCTTAGTCCTTGGTGAATTAGCTGGCCAAAATTTACAACCTGTAACCTTCCATTCATGACCATGTGAAGAGCCATTTACCAGTGAATGAAAACGATCATTCACTGTGGGGCATCAGGGCGGCCCCACAGGGTGAATAAACCCTGAAAAATGGCCAAGAGAAAACCAGGGTATGGCTTCGGCCAAAGGGAAATGTAGCCTTTTACTCCTGTGATTGTTTATTTGATTTTCATAGTGTCTTTCTTCCCAGGGTGCTAAAGATGTTGTGAAGAAAGTGTTAAAGTCAAAGATACATTGCATAGGCACTCTCTTCCTGGGAAACTAAGGAATCAGAGGTCTCTGAAATAGTCTTCAGAGGCATTTCTTTGAGGTCCTTGCTTTCTCTTGTTTCCATGGGTAAGCAGAGGCGAGCAACCCGTTTTCTTAACCGGGCCCTGCTTCAGTATAGCATAAGGAAGAAAATGGTGGCTCTGGAGACAGATACACTACATCTGAAGCCTAACTGCTGCTTCCTGGCTCTGTGGCCCTGGACAAGTGATGTCACCTCTTTAATCCACAGTCTCCTCATCTGTAGAAAGGAATCCTGAGCCATAAGCTTGCTGTTGGGATTAAGTGAGAGAAACCAGGGTCCAACAGCCATCATCCCCCTCACAGTAACAGCTCAATACAGGGTAGCTAGTATGATTTCTCACAGTTCTGCTCCAACTGAAAGAGTGCTCTTGGGGTGGCCTTTTGAATCTAAATAACTTGTGCCAAATCAGTTCAGTATTAGTACTGTGGGTCAGATTCCAGGCAATTCTTTCTTGTGACCTTTAGGAAAACGTGACGTTTATTATGTAATACACTTCTGTGATGGCTACAGCTTTCATGTGTTGGTTCATTCCCATAAATATTTGCTGACAGCCTGCAGTGTGGAAGGAGTAAATAAACACGTGTGAGTTGCAACTGCTATCTTTTTTTCACGTGACAAGCCCACATGGTTTTCCAGATCTTGCATTAAGCAATATTTGAAACTTTGATCCCTAAATCCGTATCCTTGTGCTCACATTCTTGTTTTGGTGGGACAGTAGGTTCAGGCTGGTGTCCCTCTGCCTTTCCCGAGGGGGTGATGCTCACGCAATCCTCATTTCATTCACCACCGTAATTGGCAAAGGTGGTCCTGAATCCTAGGCACAGGCATGGCGTCCTTTCTTATAGCATACTTTCCAGATGAGGTTTGACTTTATGTTTTGTTGAACAAAGTCAAAACAAGACTAGAATCGAGAAGAGCTTGTTGTTATGAAAAGACACAACTGAACATTTTTTAAATGAAGTGATTTAGATGTTATTTTCATATTTTTTAGAATCACAAGGGAAAGGCCTTGAGTAATACTTGGTATAGTCTCGTGTCTCAGAAAACCACCAGTCTCAGAGAGATGGTTAGCTACCTGATTGTCAAAAATCCTTAGATCGGGGAGTCTTGACTTAACTGGATAATAGCTTCCAGTATCTGACCTTTATCTTGGTCTTTCAGTTCTTCCTTATTTCTAATGTGCTGTCAGCTAATCCTGTGGTTGTAAATCTGGACTAATTGATCAGTATTCTCCATGAAACATTTCATATAAACAGAATCTCATATGTCTAGATCACATGGAGGTGGGAATCGCCTGGATATGTAGAACTGTGCCCAGACACTCTGCCAGGGCTGTCCTGGACCATCCATTAACCCTTATGTGTCAAGCAACTGCTATAACTTAGGCAGTCCTTGTCCACACCCCACCTCCTCCAGTGCTTCCTCTAAGCCCTAGCATCTTGCAGCCCCATCGAGAAGCTTCCTTCTGGCCAGATTCTGTGTGCATCCCTGACTTCCTCCCTCCCCTTCTTATTCCTTCATGGTTCTTTATGATGTCCTTACCAGTTCCATGTAGTCCTCCATCTTCTTTTGGATATTCTGGTTCTCAGCAGCATCTGCCGTCCCAGGGATGTCATTCTCTCTAGGTCTTCAGCCCTTCTCATCCAAGCAGACATGCTGTGGTTGTTTGCTGATTTCTCGATGACTGAGAGATGTTGCCCCTCAATATAAGTGAAAGGACCAATGCAGGGCATCCATAATGCCAGGGACAGTACACTGGACCCAAATCTGCACTGTATCCAGTGCTACCACTTGAGACAGAAAGCCCTCAGTAGAGGTTATGATCAGACTGCCCATACCTTGAGTTTTGTTTCCACTAGATGAGTTGAGACGCAAGGGTTTCTAACTCTTAGACCTTAGTTAATAGAAAATGTCAAAGCAATATCTGAACGAAGCTCCATATCAAACATCCCCTTTGAACGGCCTCACAGAAACAAAAGCCCAGGCATTTGGGATACTGACCTCGAGGTTTGAGATTACATTGTTTGGGAGCGTTGCTCAACGTTGGGGGAAAATCTGTTCTCTTAAACGAGTTGGGTTGTTTCCCCAGAGAAAAAAAGTCTGAGTACTATTGGCAAACTAGGAAGCTATTTCAGCTTTAAATTTAAGGAATTAAATTCTCCCCAGAACAAGAACCCTCAGATATGTAGCCAATAAACAACATGTACTAGGTGACACATTAAATTTAACTATTATATCTCAGTGACGTACATCGATGCAAAAGTCAGTGCCTGGCAAAGGACTGGAAATGATCAGATGGAAATTTCCCTCAGAATATAAGAGCTGAAACCTGTCTTTATTTGATTATCAAAACAACTTCTTTATGAAATCATAATAGACCCATTAATAAACGTGTTAGATATGAAAATTTCCACGAGCAGCTGCTTTTCTTCATCAGTAAGTTAGAAAGCATGAAATGAAAAGTGTTTGCTATCAGATTAGATGCCTTGAGAGTTTGCTTATCGCTTTTGGATCTTAATTTTAGGCTAATAATATGTGTAGTGAATCATGCTGAAGTATTGCATTCTTTTTTCCAAGTCAGTTCCATTCAAGTGCCTAAATAAGTAAAATGCACCTAGGAATGGGTGGGATGCAGCTAACCCAGACATTAAAAAAAAAATTAAGGCCTCTTATTTAGAAACTATTTCATTTGTCTTCATTTTGTGGGCAATAGATGTTGCTTGCACCAGTGGTGCCCCTCAGATGAATTGTTAGCAATGACGTCCTTGATAATTGAACTGTTTTCATTGCGCTCTTATTGTACCTGACAGACATCTATCTGCTTTTGTTGGAGTCACATGGGAAGACGTATATATAAAGTATGTGATTATGCCGTTTTGAAAACACCAGTTGTCTCCAATAATAGTACCTCTCTCTATCGCTATTGGAATGATTAAATGAGATAATGCATCCAAAGTTTTAGAGCAGTGCCTGGCACTTAATGAATGTGAGAAAGCTCTGCCTTTGTAGCTTGCTGCCTACTTTTAGGCTGTCTCTTCTGATGACCATGGCAGATTACTAAATCGCATTTCCATCAACTTTCTTTTTCTCCTCCATATTAAAAGACAGCTTGTTTGGACTGTTTGTATATTGTAATGACTGTCCCCAAGGGGAGGCTTGCTTTAGGTTCGTGCATGTTGATCTGATTACTCCAAGACAACTATGTCTGTTTCTTCACCCTAATCAAGCACATGTTACCACCTATGAATCAGTATCCTTTAAGTTCATCCTATTTCCTACAAATAAACATATCCTTGATTCCCAGTGCTGTTTTTCCATCTCCATAAATGTCATCATTATCCATCCAGTTGCCCATTCCAGAACCCTGGGAGTTCTCTCTCACTCTGCCCTCTCCCCTCCACCCAACAGCCAATCCATCAGGAACAATCATTTCTACCTCAAAAAATATGTCTTAAATCCACAGATTCCCTCTACCACAACACTCTGCACCCTAATCTAAGCCACCATCACCTCTTGCCTGGACAAACGCAATCACTTTCTGAGCAGTTTTGTTGTTTCTACTCACGCAGTATTCCCACCCATTGTCCACTCAGTAATCAAAGTAGACTTTTTGAAACAAAAATAAAACCATGTCTTACCCCGACTTAAAACTCTTCAGTGATTTTCCATCTCATGGAAAACAAAATCCAAATACAGTATTAGAACCTGTGAGCTCTGAGTGGTCTGGCCCTGGGGAATGCCTCAGGGAGCCTACTTGCAACCACTCCATCCTCTTTCCTTCATAGCACACATCTCAATAAGGATATATGTATTTTTGCCATCACTTCATTGGTGCTGGTCTCTCTCACTGGTCCATAAGCTCCATGATGACAGAAATTATGTCAATTATGTTCATCACTCTCTTCCCAGCACTTTGCATAATTATTAGAACTTAGTAGGTGCTCACTAAATGTTTGTTGAATAAAATGAACTCATCCCAGGTTCTAATTGTGCCCTTATATTATTTTTTTGTTCAAGTAACATTTTTAAATATTAAAATTTGTCACTATAATAGGGATTATCTGTGGGCAAGTCATTAGACCACTGGTTTGTGGGGATGTCTCTAGGAGCTTCATTCTAAAAGCCTTCTAGAATTATATCCTAAAGTCTTTATATACATAAAAACACTGTAGGTTGAAGATGGATATTTTTGTTTTGGTATAAATATTCAAATTGGGCTCCTTCCTTCCACACTGTATACTCTATTAAGATTTCCAGAATGACTATTCCAAATCATAACACTCATAAGATGAGAGCTCAAATGAAAGCAGCAATGTTTCCATATCCTAAAGTAAAAAGTTATAGCCAAAACTGTTAACATACATGTTTTAAATTTCTCTATCACCTACTATTAAAATTTTTATAATGGTTTGTGTTTGCTAGAGAAACATGTCTGGCACACTTATGAATGGTATAACTTTGAGCATGCTCTGTAATAGTGGTTGAATTAACATTAGGCTGCATGTTTTATGTGGTGCTATTTATCTGTTAGGCATAAAAGGGCACTTAGCTAATTTAAGTTAACAAAGTCACAAAATTAGTGGAGGAAATAAGAAATATTGAACAGAAGGAAATGACACTTGAAATCTATTTTGATTACGTTTTCACATTTTGTTCTTCATTCTGAAACTCATTTCCCTCTGAAAAGCAAGAATGTTATATTGGGAAATAATATGTCTTGAAAACCTGAGCCAGCAAACTTATGATCCAAGTGGTAATGACTTCTGTAATCGCTAATGAGGCAATGGACATTGAATATCTCGGTGCACTCATTGGGGCCAGCCTCTTGCCTGTTCTACAAGAAGCTGTCATATCAAATTTTTGTCCTGACTCCATGGCGCTTTGATTCCTAAACCTTTCTGAGAAACCTAATCTGAAATCAAAGTCAAGTTTCTTAGATGTGGTCAGACAAGGTCACATTTAAAACAGTTCAGTGAATCTGCAGATCAAAGTTGAAAGGTAATGCCTCCCTCCCAAAATTGGCACAGACTTACCTGCTAGCTTACCTTTCAATTTCTAACGTGCCTTTTCCACCTCCTTCCCTATGGACTGGGAAAATGAGAGCGTATCCTCGGAAAAATGGTAGAAGAGTTTCCTTAAATCATTTAATTAGGAAATTGGACACAGTTGTATTTTGGAATTACACCTTTATCCAAATTAGTGAATCATGAAGCATGTTGTTGAAGAAATATCTTGATCAGAGATTGCATGAAGTGAGATGTGCAAAAGGAATCCTTACGAATTCATAGTAAGACTTCTTTAAATCAGAATTTCATGGTAATTTCAGGTTCATGGGCTTTATTTTGTGCCTAAATTAGCAGAATTTACCCACACTTTTTTTTTTCAAAGATTGCCACCTGAGCTAACATCTGTTGCCAATCTTCTTTTTTTGTTATTCTTCTCCCCAAAGACCCCCAGTATATAGTTATATATTCTAGTTGTAGGTCCTTCTGGTTGTGCCACGGATGCCACCTCAGCATGGCCTGATGAGTGGTGCCAGGTTCGCGCCCAGGATCCAAACCAGCGAAACCCTAGGCTGCCAAAGCAGAGCGTGCAAACTTAACCACTCAGCCACTGGCTGGCCCCTTACCCACACTCTTGAGTGACCCAAAATACTATACAGGATTGCTGCTGTAAAACTGTGGACATTTTTTCCCCCAATGCTACCTTCCTTCTGTGTGGAGCCTTGAGATACTATCCAAAATGGCACTGGAAAAGGGGAGAATGGTGACTCTTGTTAGGCATGATCTTAACATCTCACGACGCAGGTTTTTATCAAACTCCATGTGATTAAAAAAAAAAAAACAACCTTGCCATTGCTTTATATTTCAGTGTTCTGTCTCTTGTGGTCGAGGGCATAAACAACGAAATGTTTACTGCATGGCAAAAGATGGAAGCCATTTAGAAAGTGATTACTGTAAACACCTTGCTAAGCCAAATGGGCACAGAAAGTGCCGAGGAGGAAGATGCCCCAAATGGAAGGCTGGCGCCTGGAGTCAGGTGAGCAATGCTTCTCCTCTACCACTGCTTCCTTACCCTCAGCCATGTGGCTGACACCAGCCTGTTGGCTTGTGTTTCTCTCCGCAGTTTTGGTTTTCAGAGGGGAGCTTGGGGACGGGGAGGGAAGAATCTTTACGTCAGGATACTTACTAGCTGTGGGACCTTGGGCAAGTGGCTTCAGCCCTTGGCGCTTTGGATCATACCTACAATAGGATGGTTGTGAGGATTCATTCTAAGTGGTAGTGGATGTAGATGTTAGATGTCTAGCACAGAGTAACCCCTCAATACTTCACTGATGGCATTTTTATTATCATTCACCACTGAGAAAACCACTAATTCAGGTTGTAGTAAGGTTGACTATGGTCACCTGGCAGGAATTGAATCTGAATTTACCTTTGAGGTTCTTAAAGGGCTGTCAGTATAAAGTATTAAGACTATTTCTCTGCCCATTTGCTTGTGTACAACAGAGGTGAGGGACGGAAGAGGCAGTTCTCTGTCATTTTCCAGCGATGTGACCTTGGGTGATTTGTGTAACCTTCCTGAGCCTACTTCATATAGCTCTTATGAGGCTTTAATGTAGTAATGAATGCCAAGTACTTAGCTGAGAGGTCTTAAATCTAATAGGCTCTTAAGAGTAATCCTTTTTTGTTTGGATGTGTGTGATGTGTATCTATGTATCAGATGGGGAAGGGGGTAAGTACCCAAGAAACTGACCACAGCGAGTCTCCACGAAATCTAGTCATTGGGTAATCTAGTCAGGAACTGGGTGTGGGAGTTTCCCTGTTGAATTTTAGAAGCTTCTATTTACCTATAAACAGTTGCTGTGTGAACTAAAGCTACTCGCAATCTAATCCTTAAAGGAGATCTCCTCACTCCACACTTCGATATTTTCTCAGCTTGGTTGAAGGTGCTTACTTCAAAGTAATAAGACTCCGTTTCTTTTCACATGTTCTGTACTTAATGCTGCTCCTTCTCTCCATTGATTTGATTCAGTGAGGTTTTACTGAATGTATGGTTCTCCCAGGCAGTGGAGAATCACGCAGGCTCTCCCGAGAATCAGCAGACAGCTAGATTCAAGGTTGGCAGCCTCTAGAATTGATTCTTCCAAAGCCTGGATCTTGATTCCTAAGGTCCCAAAGAAGTTTTGGACAGCTGTGTTAACATGGGGAGGATCTGAGGATCCTCCATTTTAATATAATTGGAAAATTCTTCTAGAAATGTGAATCTTTCTTAAATGCCCTGAACTGGCATCATTGTCCCCCATACCTCCCAGCCAGATTCCACTTCGCAGAACCGTAAAACATGGCTGCATCATTCCCCAGCATCATTCCTTCTCAAGGCCCTTACTACAATGATCATATTTTATTTTTTGTTGTAATTTAACAATCAAAGCATGCATGTCCAGCCAGAGCTGCTTCCTCCCTGGGCTCCCTTAAGGGATCAGATCCAGGGCAGTGTTTCATACTGGTCATCCTTAATGTGTTGTGTAAGTGACTACCATCATCTGTACCTTCCAGCCCTTTTATTTTCGGAGCTATTCAATTCATGTAAAATCCTCCAGCTAACATTATTTAAGATACCACACTAATTAGCTTGTCCTCTTGTAGGCTTTCATGCTCTGTTACTTTTCTGTATGTTCCGTGGCCTCTGCTTTTCTATTTGCATCTTGCCCTGAATATTAAGTTTGGAACATGGAAATCATGTTCATTTTAAAGGCCAATTCATTCAATAAAAATGCAATTAAAAGAATCTTTCACTCTTTATTGGTAAACACAGAGTGAGTGTTTTACTTTGGTATCCTGTGATCTTGATGGGAAGTCTCAAAATTGCTCACAAAGCTGGGATGATTAAGTTTGAACCCTGGGGGTTTTTTCCAACATAAAGTAATAGGATTATCAGAATGCCTCCCCAGAAAAGACTGCACCTGTTCAAAATGATTGCTTAAAAATTCTAGTCACCTTTGTAGAAAATGCAAGTAAACACAGTTATGTAATGGTTTGGGGCCAGCTTTATAATGCTCTAATTTGATTTGTAGAAATGAATTATAAAAGCAGACAAGACAAGGTGCTGCATGGGTAAAATCCAATTTGTGCAATTTAGGAGTGTACCTGAAAATGATTAGACCCAGTGGTTGATGGAGAAAGATGGCCTGCATGATTAAAGATTATTGGCTTTCTAATGATCCGGTGGTAAACAGGAATATTCCTAAGGCAGCGATATTAAAGCAAGAGTGATGATTATCCATTTGCAACAATATTTAGAAGATTTTATATCTGGTCCTTCTGTTTTCTGCTGGTAGCTATATTCTAGTCATCTCTTCTTCAAGGTAGAAAGAATAATTAGTGCAATTTCTCATCATGTCAAAATGTCTGAGGATAATAAGACTTATAGAATATTGAGATGGGGGACTAGTGTAGCCAAGTTAACTTCATAGTCTTTCCTGAAAATTGGGGTTTTGAAGTTTAAAGTGGAATGTTTTACTTCTATATCTTTTGAAAAATCTTGTATTTGTAAAGGAAATTTTTCCAATTAAAAAAAGCTTTTATTGGAAAACATCCTCACTAAAGTTTTAAAGCACCGTTTTTCAAAAGTTCATCTTCAATTTGTTCAGATGATTTTGATCAACAGTTAAGGGATGCCTATGAAATTTTAAGACAAAATCGGCATCAAATTCTTGATTCAGGTTGATAAATGTGAAAGCTCTGTATTCCTATGATCCAAAAGCATTCCAGAGTAAAATTTTTTTAACTTATCCTATTCCTATAGAAAGGCTTTTTTAAAAAAATGAAGATCAGAACAAAAAAGAATAAATGATCAGATTAGAATCAAAGCAACACTCCATCATCGTTCCTCAATCGTGAATTCATTCAGTTGATTCATTCATCAATCATGAGATGCATGTCCTTTTCACAGATTAATGTCTCTGTGGTCAGGATGGGACGAACAGCCAGTGGAATGCCACAATTTAATTAATAGCCCTTGTTTTCTTTCTTAGTGATACAAATATAATGCTGTGTCTTGCAATCAGTGGTGTTTAGATTCAGGGAAATAATTTTTAAAAGCTCTGTAGTGCTGATGCCGAAATTGAAACTGGCAAATAGCATGATGAACCTACCAGGCATTTTTGGTTAGGACTTTTCCTATAGAGCAGCTTGGTTATGGCGTCTGATTCTGAAGTATCCTGCAAGTGTTTAACGGAGAAACACGGTCAATGTGCAGCTTGTGTCCTTTGAGAAATCAAGGGAACCATGTGCACATGGTAGTGATGAGAACTAGAGCTGCTATAGAGATGTGTGTTCTCCATGATTTTGTGTGTATTTGAACCATAAGCGTTGATGTCGAATTGTTTGAATCCAGGCTTCTCACCCACCCTCTCGCTGACGTAATACAAGAGACTGCATCATATTAGCACCGTATTTTAAAACTGGAAGCCAAATTCTCACCCACAGTTGCTATGGTGTATTGCCTAGGACAGAATTTACTTGGAATGTGTTTTTGTTTTTGTTTGTTTTTGCTTGAGTTAGGGTGATTATCTCTGTTCTTTGCTTTATTTATTTGTGGAGTATCTACCCAAAAGGTTTATTAGGAAGTATAAAAAATATTTTATGTAAAATGCTTGGCATAGAGCTAAGCTCTCAACTAGGGGTGATTCTGTACCTCTTGGGACATTTGTCAATGTCTGGAGACAGTTTTGGTTGTCGCAACTTGGCGGAGGAGGGGAAATGTGACAGACACCTAGTAGGGTAGAGGCCAGGGATGCTGCTAAACTTCCTACATTGCACAGGAGGACAGCCCCCAACAGAAAAGAATTCGTAGGTTGAGAAACGCTAGTATAGAGCCTGACGGATAGTAAGTGCTTGGTAAAAGTTTGCTATTATTACTGTTACTGTTATTATTTATTAAAGTTGGTTCATGTAGTTATTTTTCAAGGTAGTCCCTCCTTTAAATACTATCACCACCATAATTTTAGCAGTAATACCAGAAGAAAGTATATAAAATTCTTTCCAGGTTTTCAAGTGTATGTTATGATTCCCCAAACATCAGAAGATCCATAGAGATTGTTTTTATCTATGGAAGTAAGTGTCAGGTTCCCCCTTTAAGTTGATGAGTTCTGCATCCTAGCATTGCGCAGTAGGGAGTACAGAGAGATGAAACACAGCTCCCAGCTCAGTTGTTCTGAACTAAAAACATCTACTTTCAAACCTGCACAAATAGACTGCCATGCCGGAAGGATGGCTGTGGGGAGAACATGTTGGTAGGGACTGCTCAACCTTTTTCCTCTGCAAACTACCTAAAAGATGTACTAAACAGAACAAGAAGAATTAAGCACGCACATGTGCACACACCACCACCATCACCACCTCCAGGGTCATGCAGAGGTCTTTCTGATGCTGTTTTATTCATGGGCTTTCTGCGCAAATCTCTCAGAATTCACCCAGCAAGCCTGGCTGGCTCTGTATGCAAATTGTTGCCTCCCCTAAGACAGCACAGGAAGAAAAGTTGAACACAGAGAACTAACTTGGATACAGTGTGCTTCATTTTGAATAAAGACTACGGTGCAGCCAGTATTTAGAAAGACAGAGTTTGTACCTTGCTGTGCATTAAGCCATGTTGAAACTTTTGAATGTGTTAATTCAAGCCTGGCTTTGACATTACGAAAATCAGAAGCCACAAGGACATAATGTATAATTGAACTTTCCTGTGTCTTTATTTGCCTTTTGAAAAATTATCAAACATAGAAAGTGATTTTTTGAATATTGGATACTATGGCTCTTAATACCTTGCCTTCGCTGAACCATAAGTAATTTACTCACTAACAACAGCTTCAAAAAGAGGTTTCATTTTCTTAGAGCCTGAATAGTGTACACTCTAAAAGTCTTTAACACTTTTTCCTTTTTCTTAGCTTATTAAAGGATTATGAGATTTTGAACATGTGTCAGCCCTATGCCAAACTCAAATTTGTTTACTTAATCATTCTTATTCTGTCTTTGTATTTTCATTTGGATACATTGTTCTAGAAATGTACTTTTGTATGTTTAACACCTCAAATTCAAATAGCCAGAGTTTTTTGGTGGTTGTTCTTTGTTGTCGATTATGATAATGTTTGAACATTTCTGTCATTCGTGTGCTAACTCTCCCATATTATGGTTCATTCATTTCCAGTGTAATCAATAGGAAATATCATGCATGTCGCTCTCATAAGTATTAAATGTCCATCCTCTGTAGGCAAGGCAATCACTTGTGTTCAGGAGCCCTTTTATTCCACCCAGGACATAATGACTTTAAAAGTCTGGTTTCTTGTGGGTCACAGACTCATTCAATCCAATTAATACAATTAAACCCAAACAATAGTCGCTATGTTGCTTCCAAATATTTCCTTCTCTTCAGCTAGCTTTGATGTGAACATTTGAGCTCCTGCCTGGCATAGACTCATCTGAAATGATATGATTTCCCAAGCTGCCTCCTAAATAACATCACTTATTTTCTTAAAATCTGAAATGGAAATAAAATTAACATTCAGCAGAATCCATTGGGTTTGCTTCTTGAGAGTAAATTCCGATTAGCCTCAGAGTGAAGTGAATCCTGCTGCAGGTTAATTGGACAAGAAGTCCTTTATAATTTAAAAAAAAAAAAAATGTGACTGTTCTTTAAGAAGACTTCCTCTTAGGAACATGGCTTTAATGTATGGTAAACTTGTTTTCTCAATGCCTGGCAAAGTAATGGAGGCTGAGCTATCACCAATACTTGGTAATGATTTTAAATAGCTAAGTGTAATAATATGCTATTCTTTCCAAGCAAATGTTGCCTTTCTTTTCTGACTGTCAAAACCTTAATAAAGACAATAATTCTTGGCCTGCCCATAAGTGAGATTACGAAACCCAGCAATGAGGAAACTATTAAAAAATTAATTTAGAGGAAAGTTAATTGCATATTTAAAATAGTGTTTTGCAATTTGGTCAACAAAATGTTTCAGCCTGATTAACAGTATTTTTCAAGGGCTGAAAACATTACATCCAAAGAAATGATTTTTCCTTATCAGCTTTTACTCTTCATATATTTATCTCAGGTTGAAAACAGACACAAATACTTTAGTGAATTCCATAGTTTTAAAAAAAAAATTCCTCTATCTCCAGGAATAGAAGCAAGAAAGGGAAGAGACTGGAGAAAATAATTCTACTTATAAGGCCCTAAAAGCTTCAGTGATTTATTCTCCTTAGTTTATAAACTCCTTATCTGCCAAGAAATCCTTCTTGTACAGTACTGTATCTCCAGTTTTCAAAAAGTTCAAATTCTCCAGGATAGAAATCATTTGGGATTTTCATTTCACATGGCCGCACTATTTCTAGGTTACACTGTTTCATAATGACCTCCCAGCCTCTTCAGTCATCTAAGAGTTTTGTTAACTTTAGAGATTTCCCAAAATTTGAGTTGCTTCCTCCCTCACCAGCATTCACAGGCAGTGAGTTCTTAGGTTTAAGACATTGTCCTGAGTCCCTTTCATTGGAAATTAGAAAGCTTTGTGATAGCTGTGAAAGTCATTGGATTACCAGTGCATTCCCCATGTCTGTGACCCTCTCCACCCCTGTCATCACCCCCACCCCGCCAAATGACCCAAAGCTCCCACTTACACTCTCTGTCTTCTTAGTGCTCTGTGTCCTGCGGCCAAGGCGTGCGGCGGAGAAATGTGGGCTGTCAGATGGGAACACACAAAATAGCCAGAGAGACCCAGTGCAACCCGTACACCAGACCAGAGTCTGAACGCGCCTGCCAAGCCCCGCCGTGTCCTCTCTACGCTTGGAAGGCAGAGGAATGGCAAGAAGTAAGTAGAGCCAGGAAGTGGGCACCTGCCAGGCATTTTGCTCAACCCCCTTGCTATCATCACATCCGTTCCCCTGTGAAGCCGTCAAGCACAGTGACAAGGCTGACTCTTTCCCAAAATGTTTGCTATCAGACGGCGAGCAGTTCACTCCGACCAGCGTTGGGAGAGCCCCTCCTTTTTATGCAATTCCTGTGTCTGTGTTCTTGAATGTTCCAAGTCTGGCTGCCTCCAGAAGGACTTTTGCAAGCCTTGGGCCAAGTGCATAAAGATAATTTTCACAGAAGGAGGGGGAGGTGGAAGAAATATTTTTAAAATGTGTATCCAGACTTGGTCATTCTGTATTAGTTCAGACAGCCACAAGACAGACTCTTGGCAGTACCTGCTCTGTATTTTTCCTCCTTCCATGCCTTTAGCTATCAGGTAGAAGACAGGCGCTCATTGGAAACCCTCATTAATCAGTAAGGGATTTCCAACATTTAAAGAAGCGATGGAATCTGAAGAATTGTTCAGTTGATGCAAAAATAGACAGACTTGTTTGTCTCCTGCTCCAAGTTAATGTTTAGTTAAAGGAAACACTCTGTCCCTGGGGAAAAGTCGGGCTAGGAAGGTAAGGCATTAGTAGGAGGTAACTTCTGTCTCCAGAACAGATTAGATGGTATAAAAGGGGGAAAGAAAATTAGAAAACAAAACCATGTCCGCTGATGCAGGAATAAAATAGAAAGTGTGTGCTGTAAAAGGTTCAGCCATAGGAGTAAGACAAGAATTTCCCACTAGGAATGGCTTTCAGAACAGGGGGGAACAGTGCCTGGCTCTGGGCGAACTGCTTTATGGTCATCACCTCAGTTAATCTTCTTAACCACTAGATGAAGTGGGTATTGTTATTATCATCCCATTTTGCAGTCGAGGAAACTGAGGTTTGGAGAGCCAATGTCATTTGTCCAGCTATCACATACCTAGAAAGTGGAAGAAGCCGGACTTGATCTTAAGTTTATTCTCTTAAGCCCTCAGAAGGTACCATAACTGTATTCTCTTTTTAAATTTTATTTTTATATAAGTGCTAACGGCAATGCCACTTTATTTTTTTCCAGTTTTATTGAGATATAGTTGATGTATAACATTGTATTAGTTTTAGGAAAACATGATGATTTAATGTATGCATGTATTGCAAAATGATTACCACAATAAGTTTATGGTTAGCAATAACTATGTTATAGTTAACATCCATCACCTCACATAGTTAGGAATTTTTTCTTATGATGAGAACTTTTAAGATCTATTCTCAGCAACTTTCAAATATGTGATATGTTATTGTTAACTATAGTCATCGTACTGTATATTACATCCCCAGGACTTAGTTATAAGTGGAATTCTATATCTTTTGACCCCTTCACCCATTCACCCACCTCCCATTCTGTTCTCTGTATCTATAAGTTCAGTTTTTTTTAATATATTCCACATATAAGTGAGTTCACACAATAATTGTTATTCTCTTCCTGACTTATGTCACTTAGCATAATGCCCTCAAGGTCTGTCCATGTTTGCAAATGGCAGGATTTCATTCTTTCATTGTGGCTGAATAATATTCCACTGCATATATAGACCACATCTTTAGCCATTCATTTGTCGATCTTAAGTTGTTTTCATGTCTTAACTATTGTAAATAATGCTGCAATGAACATGGGGGTGCGGATAACTTTTCAAGTCAGTGTTTTTGTTTCCTTGAGATAAATACCCAGATGTGTAATTGCTGGGTCATATGGTAGTTCTATTTTTAATTTTTTGAGGAAACTCCATATTGTTTTCTATAGTGGCTACAGCAATTTACATCCCACCAACTGCAAGGGTTTCCTTTTCTCCAACACTTCTTATTTTTTGTCTTTTTGATAATTGCCATCCTAACAGGGTGAAGTAACATCTCATTGCGGGTTTGATTTGCCTTTCCCTGATGATTAGTGATGTGGAGCATCTTTTCATGTACCTTTTAGCCATCTGTACATCTTCTTTGGAAAAATGTCTATTCAGATCCTCTGCCCATTTTTTAATTGGATTGCTTGGTTTTTTCCTATTGAGTTGTATGAGTTCTTTATAGAACTTTATTTTGGATGTTAACCAAACTTTATTTTGGATATTAACCCCTTGTCAGATAAATGATTTGCAAATATTTCCTTCCATTCCATAGGTTGCCTTCTCATTTTATGGATGATGCCTTTGCTGTGCAGAAGCTTTTTAGTTTTATGTAGTCTCGTGTGTTTATTTTTGCTTTGGTTGCCTTTGCTTTTGGTCTCAAATCCAAAAAATCATTGCTAAGACCGATGTCAAGGAACTTACCCCCAATGGTTTTCTTCTAGGAGTTTTATGGGTCTTACATTCAAGTCTTTAATGCATTGTGAGTTGATTTTTGTGTATGGTGTAAGATAGGGGTCCAGTTTCATTCTTTTGCATGTGAGTATCCAGTTTTCTCAGCACCATTTGTTAAAGAGATTATCCTTTCTCCATTGTGTATTCTTGATTCCTTTGTCATATTAATTGACCATATATGCGTGGGTTTATTTCTGGGCTCTATTCTGTTCTATTTATCTATGTGTCTGTTTTTATGCCAGTACCATTCTTTTTTAATTACTATAGCTTCGTAATATATTTTGGAATCAGGAAGTGTGATACCTCCAGCTTTGTTCTTCTTTCTCAAGCTTGCTTTGGCTATTTGGGGTCTTTTAGTGGTTCCACACAAATTTAGGATTCTTTTTTCTATTGCTCTGGAAAATGCCATTAGAATTTTGATAGGGATGGTATTGAATCTATAGATTGCTTTGGGTACTATGGACATTTTAACAATATTAATTCTTCCAGTCCATGAGCATGGAATGTCTTTCCATTTTTTTGTGTCTTCTTCAATTCTTTCATCAATGTCCTAAAGTTTTTAGTGTATAGATTTTTCACCTCCTTAGTTAAATTTATTCTTAGGTATTTTATTCTTTTTGATGCAATCATAAATGGGATTGTTTTCCTACAGCTGCATTCTTAACCCCCGTGAGCATTCAGCCTTGGCCTTCCCTCTCCCACACCCTCCTGATGGACTGGCTCCATTGTTTGCAGTCATCTCTTCTTTAGGACTCTCACCCTCTCTGTCTACTCAAGTTTTTTACTTGTTTTCCTCCGAGCTTTTTTTTTTTTACTTCCATCAGATGGTGGCAGGGAGGAATGGCTAAAGCAGTTAAATTGTAAATAAATTGCACTTGAGCCATACAAATTATTGGGAATTTGTGCAGTCTGTAGACTTCTACAGACCTGGTTCATATCCCAGTACTAGCTGTGTGACTTAGAACGAGGATTCTTAACTGTTCTGAGCCTTGGGTTTGCCATCTGTAGAATGGGGATAATAATAACGGTGCAGTTGTTCTGAGGGAACTAGAGATGATAGGGTAGTTTAGGGATGGACAATGTCAGATCTAGAAGGAAGAAGAGGCTCCCTCATCTCTCCCTCCCTCTGTGTCACCTCTTGATTCTCTTTGTAATTCTGGGTTCAGACCCACCACTGCCTGCTTTCTCCCTCTCCCTCTTCGTCTCATGCCGAACTCAACCGTGTGTAACTGCTCCAAGGAGCAGAAAATGAGACAGTGCTCAGAAATGAATCTAAGTTGACTGCTCACACTTGGGCCAACGTTTGAAAATGCTAGAGCCAATCCAGAAAATGCAAGCTCCATTTCCCATTCCTCCTGAATCCCCCAAAAAAGAGAAACCTGCCAAATAGGTACTGAGGAAATCCTCTTCTCTGATTATACAAAATTTGCCTAGAAATGTATGTCTTCGCATGGGCTATGCGGATGGATCTTTTGAAATCCTCCCTCAAATATTGCCTTCAAGCTCCATATAAGAATAGAGGACCAAAGGAGGCAGCCTGGCCTGTGCCTATCTTTAGAAGTTTACCAAAGGTTAGCCATTCTCACGAAGAGAAAAGACCCTTTAAGCAATGAGAAAAGCAGATTCTGATAGTTCCCCTCCTGCAAACATGCTTGCTCATCTGCCTGGACCTGGAGTGGAGAATTTGAAGGAGGTGGACCTGAGAGGTGAGGGAGAGCAGACTGCTGTGGGAGGCACTCACGTGACACTGAATTGGCAAAGGGACCCTCCAGGCAGCTGGAGGAGGGAGAAGCACCATTGAAAACCTTTGCTGCCCAAATGCAAAGCATGCTGGAGGCCCTCTCAGAATGTCCCCAGAGCAACAAGGCTGAGAGTGAATGTCAACAGCAATTTGGCCGCAATCGTTGTAGACCACGTCAGGAATAGGGTGACCACTCAGCCTGTTTGCCTGGGGCAGTCCTGGTTATGCCTCAGGCAGTCCTGGTGTCATTGTTAATTGCCCCTTCTTTCATGATCCAAAGTGTCCTTGTTAGACAGGACAGCACCCTCAGGCTCCCGTCAGTCACAGCCCTCACCTCCTTTCTTGTTCCCACCTCCTCCTGTACCCACTCACTCTCCTACCATCTTACATGATATCTTGGCACAGGCTTGTGTCTTGACTTTCCTCCCTTCATGTAGTGACACCTTGACCTGATGTCAGTGAGCATCCCACGGCACAGCCTCAGAGTCCACTGACTGGGATGTCCTGGAGGCCAGCCCATCATAGGCCCACCCCATTATGGGAAGTTCTCTTCTTAGCAGTCCTTGGCAACCCCCCCCCCCCCCCCCCGCCAGAGCTCTTGTTTGCTTTTTGAGTATGTGTTTTTCCCTTTTGCGTCCCCTTTGGGGACTATTAAAACCTAGCTGTTGGTTGGCAAGATGTGCTTCATGCTAGGCACATAGCAAATGGCACCCTCCTCCTTTTGAGAAATAATCCAGGTATCCGCCTTGAGAAACACTAGTTTGCACACCCACAATAGCATGATCATCAAGGATGTTTTATACATTCACACAGGTTGTACACTGCACAACTCCAGTGGTACCATTCCCATAGGCTACAGTGTGAGAGCATCCCCTAGAGTCGTATAGTCCAGTGGCCCTACTACTGATGATAATAAAAATAATAGATCTTATTTTTATTAAGCTACGGACCCAACACTATGTTGAGTATTTTTATATGGAGGACTTCATTTAACCTTTTTCATAATTCTCTGATGTAGTAATTAAATTTTTATCCTCACTTAAAGAGGAGGTAACTTGAGGCTTAGATAAGTTAATTCATCTAAATTCATGCATTTACTAAGTATTAAGGCTGGAATTTGAAGCCTAGCAGCCTGACCTCTGGAACACATGCTCTGAATCTTTATGTTCTACTGCCTCCCATGTCGACATGCATCTAAGTTGAACTATTTTCTTTCTTTCTTTTTTTTCTTTGTGAGGAAGATTGGCCCTGAGCGAACATCTGTTGTCAATCTTCCTCTTTTTGCTTGAGCAAGATTGTCGCTGAGCTAACATCTGTGCCAGTCCTCCTCTGTTTTGTGTGGGATCCGTCACAGTGTGGCTTGATGTGCCGTGCTATGTCTGCACCCGGGATCCGAATCTGCAAACCCCAGGCTGCTGAAGCAGAGCATGCCAAATTTACTATGCCACCGGGCCGGTCCCTCTTTTCTTTCTATCTTAATGGCTTGTCCAGTCTCTTACTGCAGAGCTGGCATCAAAGTAGAATTCCCTTTACTGAGTTACCACCCCCACCTCCTTCTAAAAATGAAATTTTTGGTCTGGTTGGTTGACAGTCAGACCTTAAGCCTTGTCCTTGGGGGACTCTGATGATGTTGGAGCATGTCAGTGGACTCCTCTGTTCACGGTGAGGCCTGGGGCCTGTGCGTGGGGAAGGGACGTCACTGTGTCGTCGTGATACTGTAAGGGCTGAGCCTGGACTTTAAATGTTGGGCAGAATAACTGGAGAAGAGAACAATGCTCTATCCAGACATTCGTGTCTCATTTTATTTGTGCCCTAAAAGCACCACGTTGTAAACAAAAGACCACTCAATGTGTGGATCTGGGAAACTGACTTCAAATCTCTGGGCTCCAATTAGCTCATCTGCAAAATGGGAATTCTATGGCAGACTTGGCTGAAGGGTCATGGTGAGGATCAAGTGAGGTTAAGTGAGGGGTTCAGGACAGTGCCTAGGACATTTTAGACCTTCCAAAAAGGCTACTTCTCTTTCGTACAGTGACTCCTGGTGGACAACCAGTGCTTCAGCTTGGCCTGCATATCACAGTGTTGGGCTTTTAATGTCACCCGCGCACTTTGGGCCAGTTATTTAACCTCTTAGTGCTCAGTTTTACTTACTTTAGAATTATAATGCTCATGAGGCTCTTTCTGGGGGGGAAAAAAAAAACCCACGACTTTTTAATTCTTTTGAAAATTACTATCATAAAAGATTTACTTATTAATAGGATTATAATCTAATATATAAATTTACTTATAGCTGCAGAGGTCTTTTGATCAAATTTGGATTGTGAGTTTATGGGTTATGCATCTCTTAGCATTAAGGAATAAATCTCCCAGATCTTGACAGTGTTCTTTTTCAATCTTTCCCTGGCGTGCTCTCTTCCCTTCCTAGTACCTCTGTATCACAACAAGGCTGCCCTGCTCCTTCCCTCCCTTCAGTCACCCTTGCTCGTCCTTCAGGCCTCAACTAAGATGTTGCTTCTTCTCAGAAGCCCTTGCTGTTCCCATCTCCCCACTAATAGCTGAGTCAGCTGACCCTCCTCTCAGCTCTCATAGCACCCTGAAAATATTCTGCTTTAGCAGTTGGCCCTCTGAATTGTTGTTGCCTGTTTTCCTTGTCTATGTTATGAGCTGTCTGCCATCAGAGAGCTTGTTCACCAGTCTTCCACAGCACTTAGCCCAGTACCTAGAGCATTGGAGACACTTGCTGAGTGAGTGAATCTGTGAATGAATGGAAGAGCGAAAACAATTGGATGGAAGGAAAGAGGAAGAAACAAAAGACATTATAGAACAACGCCTGATAATTGATGGCCTTTTTCCTTTAGCTCTTCAGAATCACAACATTATAAAATGTCTTCTAGAATAGTCAAGCAAACTGTTTTTTGTGTAAGAACAGCTGTTGTGTCTTCTTGTCACATTGCCACGGACAAGCTGTGCTCAGATGTGTGCAGCCTCTGCAGAACTGCCGCCCGGCGCTGTGTGGCCCAGGGCGGGGACTTGGGTCACTGTAATACATGTGTGGGTTTTAAGGACTTTTATTGAGATCAGCTGTAGACTGATTCCCAAGTTCATCTCCTTAGCACAGAAAAGTTAGCAATGAGCAGCAGGTCCCTGGTCAGTTGGTTACAAAGAGTTTATGACGTTCACCGTAGGGAGTGATCAGGTTTTGATGTGTGTACAAGGGCCAGATAGTAACTCTTTATTACTCATTCCTTCATTAATTTATTCAACAAATCTTATCAAGCACCCGCCAAGTGCCAGGCACCCGACATGAGGGATGCGGTAGAGAACATGAAATGGCTGTGGCGGGATTCCTTGTCTAGTGGAAGAGACAGACGGGAAACAAGTGAACAGACGTGTTCAATGAAATCGCCAATTGTGAAAAGTGCTGTGACAGGAAATAAACAAGGCACTGAGGTAGAGACAGAGAACGGCGGGCCAGTCCTGCCTTCTCCGGGATGGTCAGGGGGTGAAGGGCAAGAGCAGATGGTTCCAGGGAGAAGGAAGAGAGAGGACAGAGCCCAGAGTGTTTGTGGACAAAGCACAGCATGGCGGGAGCAGACTGTGTGAGGGCAGGAGGCTGAAGTGAGGCTGGGCCTGCAGTTGCGGCTGGTTGTGACGTGCCCTGTAGGCCAGGGCATGGGTTTGGATTTTCTCCTAAGCAGTGTAGGAGGTGTACGTGCCCCTTCATGACCTGGCCTCTGCCCACCTGCTGGAATCCCCCTCTCAAATCGAAGGCTCTAACAACCCCAAATCCTGTAGTCATGCCCCTGCCCCGCTTCCCCATGACATTCACCTGCAGCCTCCATGCACGCTGAGCCCCCCTGAGAGTGCACCTTCTCCTCCTTGCCTAGTTCACCGTCTCCTCCTTCGCTCCTCCTTGTCATCCACCCCTACCTGGCACGCCTTTCGGCATTGTGAGCAGTCCCGCCCCTTATGCTTCCTCTTCTCTCGCTGTCACAGTTGCAGAAGACCCTGTGGCCTCTGACTCCATCACACTCTGTTAGGAAACCCACATCTGCTCACACAGCTGTACAAGGTGGCCCTAAGTCTTAGACCCCAGTGGTCACCAGGTAGCCAGCTGTCCTGACACATGTGCACCCCAAGCTGGGAGAAGCACCCACTCTGGTGTCATCACAGAGAGAGCTGAGGAGGAGGATGCCAGGGCTGTATCCCGGTGCCCAGCCCAGAACTTGGCCTGTAATAAACATTGGTTGAAAAACTGAATGACTTTAAAGTTATGAAATGTCTCCATAGTATTGTGTCTGCCCTTTTCCCTTGCAAATATACTATTTTGGAGCAAAAATATCCAAACTCCACACACCTGACTTTAAAATGAGCTTTGAGAATAGAACCCATTGGTAATTTAAAGACTGCTTTTTCTTTTCTTAATTTAAAGCAATCTGAGATAAATTGATGTGTAATTACTGTTCCTTATCACAAAAATCTCTGCATAGCACACACACAACAGTGTGCTGTCAAGTTCCTCACTTGTTCCATGGCTTGTCTGTCCACACACCCTCTGACAGTGGTAGCCTGGCGCTAGAAACAGCACAACAAATCCTGTCGTCCATGGAGAAAATCAACAGCTGAAAAGGTAGAGCACATGAATACGAAGTGATTTTCCCCCCATGATTAGGGCATCTCAAGTAAGTATAAAGCAACTAACTTGATTACAGTCTTTAAGGAAAGACCATTTCTACCCAGTGCATGAAATGACCCTTTTTAGACCGTCACACTGCGGCCAACCTACCTGGCTAACTAAAATAGTACCTTAAAAGTTTATTTTAGGTCTTCTTCACCCTCCAATTTGGAAAGTTGTTTTCCCTGTTAATTTCAGTGCCCTTAAAGGCACGCATGGCACGCAGGACAGTAGGCAAGCTACCCCGTTTAGCCCAGCACTGGGATGATTTGCTTTCTGAATTACGGTTTGTGCTGAAATTCAAGGAGCCTGGTGGTGTGACTTACACACTTGGTATAGTTTTTTCTAAAAGCTGTAATGAATTTTGAGAAAACCTTTTGGAAATTAAAATGAGGCTTGATGAGCTTTCCGGCTGTTTTTTAGAACATTCTAGATCATGTTCCAGGATAGAGGAAACAGTCTTAAGTCCCAGGACTTAGGGAAAGTGATATTACCAAACACTGATAAAATGCTATAGTCTGGGCTGGATTTGCTTGCTGATCTCCTGGCCCCCAGGCTCTCGTTAGGACTCCAGGGGAAAATCCTGACCAGGTGATTTTCAGAGCTGCTGTTGATTAATTCCAAAGCACTGGGCAAGTCACTTATTTACTTAGTTTAGTTTTCTAAAAGTTATATTATGGGTAAGTTTTCCCCACTCCCTTTTCTCCCATTGGCAAAATAGTTTTTATGGTGGTTAACCATTCTTTAAAACGGAGGGAGAAACACTTAAGCAGAAAGCATTTAGTGATCCTTGTGTTTCTGCTCTAAACTGTTACTTACTGACGCAGATGAAAGCCCTATGGATGAGTGAAAATGAGAGAGGACACTGGGAGGTTTAGTCCAGGTTGGCTGCTCAATAATCATGATCTTCTTTGAGTCACTGAGACTTGATTTTCTAAGGAATTTTTTTTCTATGGGGAGTTAAGTATTTCTTCTGCCTATATCTACACGTCACAGATTAACCATTGTGAGTTTTTTGGTAACATTCAGTGGCTCTCTAACTCATTTGGCTCTTGTTTTTTTTTTTATGAAGAAACAAAATGTTAGTACTTCACAGTAGTTCCCAGCATCCTCCAGGGGAACAGAAAATCCCAAAACCACTGAGCCAGGGTGGAGCTAGGAACTGGGCTCAGCCAGCCTCCTGCACTGATCGGAAGGGATTTGCTCCTTCATGCTCACCTCACAGTGCTTTCAATTCATGTTTGTGCCCCAGAAAAATTACAAATGACTCCACACTCGAGACGTCGAAGTTTGCTTCCAAGCAGCAAAAATTTTGAGTTACGTTTGCAAATGAGAAGGGGCCACCAGGACATACCACATATCTCTTCTACTTCCCAAAAAGAAACTTGGGGCTAACAAAAGACGCAGAGCATACCACATGACCCAGCATTTCTACCTCTAGGGATATAGCCAAAAGAATGGAAGCCAGGTATTCAAACTTGTATGGGAATGTTCATAGCAGCACTATTCACAACAGCCAAAAGATGGAAACAACCCAAATGTCCATCAACATTTGAATAAACAAAATGTGGTATAGCCATACAGTGGACTAGTATTCAACCATGAGAAGGAATGAAGTACTAATACTTGATACAACATGGATGAACCTTGAAAACATCATGCTAAATGAAAGAAGCCAGAAACAAAAGGCCACTTATTGGATGGTTCCATTTATATGAAATACCCAGAATCGGCGTGTCTGTTGAGACAGAAGGCAGACTGGCGGTTGCCTACATGCTGGGGAAAGGGGGAATGGAGAGTGACAGCTTGATGGGTACAGGGTTTGTTTTTGGGATGATAAAAATATTCTGGAACTAGATAGGGGTAATGACTATACAATGTTGCAACTGACTAAATGCCACTGAATTTTACACTTTAAAATGGTGAATTTTATGTTATGTGCATTTTACTACCAAAACAAACAAACAAACAAAGACATGGGGTTTATCAGGAAAGACATTTCTGAGTCAAGCTAGGTGCCAAAGTCAAATGCTTTTGGGGCGAGGCAGGTGGTAATAGGGAGGGAGGCCTGTGACAAGAAAAAGAGAGGTGGGTCTCTGGCCCTCTCTAAGAAGACTAAAATGAGAAAGCTTAAATGACATTACGCTAACAACAAAACTCACAGTAGTGAGATAAGGCCCAGGGTTGGTAATCTTGGGCATAAAGGAAACAGAAGCCATCCGTGGCACAGGCCTTGGTTAGCTGAGGGTGGCTTTCCAACATGGTCTAGAAATGCTGGGTGAGACGGAAGCTTTAGATAAAACAGGCTTTGGGAGACCTTTAGCAACACACATAACTAAGTTAAAACTGTTAGTGTGGGTTTGCTGTTGGTTAAAGCAAAAAAGATAGGGAATTAGTAGACAGCCTAGAAATCGTCCTAGAATGAAACATACCGCTTGCTCTATTTTCCTGCCATGGTTTAGGGGAATAAAAATATCTGTCTCGCCTGCCTCACAAAGATGTGTGACCTGGGACAAGACACTCAGGCTAAGTTGCAGTTTCTTCATCTGAAAAACGGAGATTATAGTCATTGCTGAATCTCCCTACCCAGCTGTCTCCGTCTTTAATGTCTGTCTTTGCTACTAAATACAAGCTCATCTCTGAGAGCCGGGGCTGTGCTTTGTGTCCAGTCCTGTTCACCCTGGACCCGTCACGGGGCTTGACACCTAGTAGGAACTGGGTGACTATTTGCTGGATGATCAAGGGATGAGGGCAGTTCACCCTGGAGGAGGAAAGACCCTAGGGAGCCCCAAGAAGGCTCTCTGCAAGTCCCTGACGAGAGAGCACATGTGAGAAATGAAACTTGTCCTTTATGCTCCCCTGGGATCGACAAGTAGGACAAGAGGCTGGAGAGAGAGATGTTTAGTTCCATGTTAAATAAGATGAAATGGGCCGCCTGGATCAGGAATGACTTCCCTGATGCTCGAGGTGTTTAGGTGCCAGGTGGATAACCATTTGGCCATGAGTTTTAAAGTGGTTCGCTGTTTGGATGGGTGAAGTAATCAGGTCCTAAGGTCCTTTCTAAACCTGAAATTCACTCACTCATGCTTTTATTCCTTCATTCACATAGCCATGTGTTAAATGCTTATTGCTATTCCAGAAACAGTGCTGTTAGGTAACTGGGTAAAATAATGAGCTCTCTGATAATCCCTCTGCTCAGAGATCTCAGTCTTTTCTATAGACAGGAAAACAAATCATTACAGTAAGGGGCTATAATATCATGTATTATTCTTCCACATCAACACTTATTTTGTCTGTCTATAACAGTGCACCAAGACTTGTGGCGAAGGCTCCAGGTACCGCAAGGTCGTGTGTGTTGAGGAGAACAAAGGCACCGAGGTTCATGGCGTGCATTGTGACATGAGCAAGCGGCCTGCGGACCGCGAGAGCTGCAGCTTGCAACCCTGCGAGTATGTCTGGATCACAGGAGAATGGTCGGAGGTACTGTCCTGGAGATTCTGTAACCACCTTTAGGTCAGCGATTGCTTGAGGGCAACAGAGGGAAGAGGGCAGAAAGATGTATGTTGTCCGTGTGTCCTTAAAGAGTGGAGGGGAAATGTAGTCCAAATCATTCGGAAATAGATTTACTATTGGCCTACAAGGAACATGAAGAGTCCGGTGAGTGTTTAAAATAGTCTGTGACTTTGGGTTTGAGGCCTAGGTTGCAACCCATTCAGATCTCAACGGGGGTAGGGGGAGAGGGTGTCTGGGGTGGGCTCCTTCTTCTCTTCAATTCGCCCCTCCTTGTTCCTCAAAAGGCATAGTCCCCAACTTCTGGTTCTTAGGGCTGCTGCCCAAGGCCACACCCTGGCTCTCAGTAGAGGAAAGCCTTCCTTTCTGCCCTCTCTCCCTCCTCAGGCTTCTGTCCCTTGGACCATCCACCTCTCTGCCTCCTGGGGGCCACTTCTTCTTGGTTTCTGGCTTGGTTCTTGGTCGTTCATCTTGCTGGAGTTCTGCACCTTTCATACTGCCAAGATTGATACCCTCATCTTAGCTAGTCTTTTGAGTGTTGTTATTATTATTTTTTTTTTGAGGAAGATTAGCCCTGAGCTAACATCTGCTGCCAATCCTCCTCTTTTTGCCAAGGAAGACTGGCCCTGAGCTAACATCCGTGCCCATCTTCCTCTTCTTTATATGTGGGATGCCTACCACAGCATGGTTTGCCAAGCAGTGCCATGTCTGCACCCGGGATCCAAACCTGGGAACCCAGGGCCACTGAAGCAGAATGTGTGCACTTAACTGCTGTGCCACCAGGCCGGCCCCATGTGTGTTGCTATTATTATGCTAAAAGAGTTTTAGTCTCTTTCTAAAACTTGAGCCGTGTTATTCCTACAGCTTTAATATAAACCTTAATCTTAACCCCCAAAAGATGAGATAGGGAGAAGATTTAAAAAAAAAAAGACTCCACACTTCTGCAAATTCTCAGTTATATCATGAATTGAAAATCTGCAAATTTACAGGCAAAGATTAGAGGGTTGGAGACAGGACTTTGCACAGATACAAGGACCCTGAGGAAAGGAGGCTACAAGAGAAGTGATCCCAAGGGGACTGGACCAGAATTCCCTCTAGAAAAGCTTCTCATAAAATGCAAGAGCCACAGCACAACACGCCTTCTCTCTGAGACCCCTATTCCCTGGAGAGTTCTGTGTGTTCTCTTCTGAGCTCCGCCCTACCTGAATTTGAGGAGGCCTGTGCTGGATCAGAAAAGAGGGCTGCATGACCCCTGGCTGATGCGTGCGCTTCCCTGGTTGGGCCTGAAGTGTATCGCTAATGCAAGGAGCCCACATTCTTACTGTTTCATTTTGCTTTACCGTAATTTTCAAATGAGGAAAGTAATCCACACTCATGATGAAACAAGCACATGACCTCAAGAGGTGGCGAGTTAGGAGTAAGAGCTTCCTTACCTCACTCTTCTCTCCCCTCCCCAGAGACAAGCCTCCTATACTTCAGAAATCTGGTCTGAAATGGATAAAGGAAGCCAGCGGCAGTCAACGTATTCATGATGCTCTGAACAGCTAGTTAAGAGTGTGTGTTCTTTCCAGCTTCTTTTCAGAGAAGTAGAGGCCTCTGAATACAACCTGACCATATTTGGGCTCAATTCCATCAGCAAACGCCTATCTCCCACTGTGTCTCCCACACAAATGGTCACTGGGCTGCTTTGGCTCCCGGTATATGGGGTAAAGGGTCACCCCACTTGCTTCGAAGACGTACAGCCTTGTTTATGTTAGCACAGACTGAGGTCGGGATGTGCAAGCGCTGGGTGAGCCAGTCTGAAATACCCACCTCTCGGACAGACAGAGCATCTGGTAGCCTCTGTCCACGCTTGAAACACCCTGGACTAGCCTCCCAGCCCCCTGGCCTGGCGTCAACTGAGTCTTCCGGCAATTGAACAGCAACAGCCAAAGAAGGAAAAAACGTACGCAGAGCATTTCCGAGTCTCAAGCCAGCTGGAAGGGAGGCCCCAGGGGTGTTCTCCGTGCCTCTGGCTGGGCCTGTTCCCTCCTGCCTCCAGCACCTCCTTAAGGGGAGCCTCATCCCTGGAAAAGTTACAGGAGAGGAAGGCACATGGCTTAAAGCCACAGCTCAGGAGACATTAGGAAAGAACAACACTGTGACTTTTAACAGTGAGTGAGAACTGATGGAAGCTGTGATCCCTCAGCCCAGAAAAAGCGTAACACACCACATGCTGCAAACCATTTCCAGGGGTTCATCTGACCCTCCTCAAAGAACCTTTGGTCTCAAAAATCCCGACCCTCTACCCTAATTTTATGTAGCGCCTTCACGAGGGATGGCCAGTTATTTGATAACATTGCCTAAAAATATCATCAAAACTAAATTCAGCTTGATGTTTTAAATAATATATTATGTAAAATACTTAGCTAGGGAGGTTGAATGTATTATGAAATCTTATGCATAATCAATTAGGTGTCCCATCACAGAAGGGAGCTGGGACACTAGTAAGATATTTGTTCTTTCTCCTTTTCTGTACTGTTTGGGAATTTTAAATGCTGTGTAATTTTGGTAAAAGGGTTCAATGACAGCATGATTTAGAGAGAATAAAGCAGAAAGGCAGTGTTTCCGTCAAGGCGTATAGGCAGGGAGAGAGAAGAGAGAAGGAAGTTCAGTGCAGGGCATATGGGAAAGCAAACCTCATTGAGAGGGAAAGGAAAACTGTCCGCAAGCTCCCTTTTGGCTAAGTGCTAGATGTCACCCTTGACTCAGGCGGGCTCCAGCTCTCTTCCCATCCCACTTGGTCACTTCTCTGATGTGGTCATGGTAGGTTTGGAAAAGCATGATTGGTCAGCCAGTGTGGTCGGGCTGTGGATGCTGTAAATGGAACAAGCGACAGCTGGGCGCCTCCCTTTCCTTCTCCCCTTGAAATCCACAGAAAGGGCTCGAGGCGTCCCCACCCACAGTGAGAGCCAAGGAGACGTCGTGGAAGCACTAGAGCCTGAGAGGCATTGTACGGGCTGCACGTCTCCCGTGTGCTTGGGGCCTGCCACTTGAAATGCATAAATGAGCTAATCAAGTGAGAGCTTTCTGCAGCGCTGTCACGGGGTCAGCGTTCGATGGGGAGGTCAGGGGCCTCTTGTGGGCTGCCCCCAGGCACTGCTCCAGCCTCTCCTCTCAACCCCTCTCTTGTCAGTGCTCAGTGACCTGTGGAAAGGGCTACAAGCAGAGGCTCGTCTCCTGCAGCGAGATTTACACCGGGAAGGAGAATTATGAATACAGCTACCAAACCACGGTCAACTGCCCTGGCACGCAGCCCCCCAGCATCCACCCCTGCTACCTGAGCGAGTGCCCTGTTTCGGCCACCTGGAGAGTTGGCAACTGGGGAAGTGTGAGTAGACCATCGAGTTATCAAATTTGAAAGCTTTTGGCTCTCACACCCCATCTTAAGCACGTTCTGCCTGACCTACCCTAAGTCATTCTCCTTCCAGGAGAGACCCTGGTGAGGAACAGGAGTTAGCATCTTGAAACAGGCTGATGGGAAAAGAAGGGTTCTCCTCCTGTTTGGGGACTTTGCTCTGGTGTTGGGCTTGGACTGCTGGGCGGCCCACCCACTTCCCAGCCCCAACGCACACACCGTCCCCTGAGTATGGCCTGGCACTGAGAGCGGGGGCTCGGAAGCCAGCCAGCCTCCATCTGAATCCTGGTTCCGCCACTTCCCAGTTGAATGTACAACTTCTATGTCTCCATTTCCTCATCTGCAAAATGGGTGGTTGTGAAGATGAAACGAGTTCATATATGCCAAGCGCTTCGATTATACTGGGAAATTTTAAGTTACATATATTTTACCACAATTTTTTTAAAAGCACCTAGAACTCTGTCTGTCATTCAACAAGAGTTACTGAAGAGTTACTTGTCGCTTCTGTTAAGTGGTCTATACGTTCTAGTCCTTCTCTATTGGGAATACTTCATTGCATTAGGGGTACGATAAGTGAGGCTAGTTTAAATTGAGACTGCCCTGGAAAATTGCCACAGCCCCCTGAGCCCTGACCACCAGGCTGTCAGTGTTGCAAAGGGATCAGATGAAAGCATAGGACCAGTTGAGAGTGGTTGGGGTTTGAATCCTGGCTCCACCATGACCTTGAACAAATTTCTTAACGTTTGAGCCCCAATGTCCCCTCTGTAAAAATAGAATAATGGTAGTACTATCTCATGGGGTTATTGTGAGACTTAATGAGAAAAATGTATATATACACATATATCTTATGTATGCATAAATATATATATATGTAAGATGAATGAGTGGATGGATGGATAGATGGATGAATGGATGGATAAATGTGTATATATAAAGCTTAACACAGAGACTGGTCCATGGTAAGTGCTCAATATATTTCAGCTATTTGCTTTCAGCAACATAGAGTCTAAAGTGACACCCTGCCCATGCCACCAGGCTCTGAGGTCCACACCACTAGAAGCCCATGCATCCCAGATTCCATAGCCACATCACTGACTCTGGTCTGCCTTATAGTGCTCAGTGTCTTGTGGCGTTGGAGTAATGCACAGATCTGTACAATGTTTAACCAATGAGGACCAGCCCAGCAACTTATGCCCCGCTGATCTGAAGCCAGAAGAAAGAAAAACCTGCCACAATAGCTATAACTGTAAGTTGACCAACTGAAGCCATCTTTCTGGAGCATGAAGAAATGGGTTTCTTTGTTCATTTGTTTGCCTGCCCTTTTTAGAAATAGAGAATCTATAAGATAAATAAGTCTTGGGATGTAATGTACAACATAATGACTACAGTTAACACTGCCGTATGGTGTATTTGAAAGTTGCTCAGAGAGTAGATCCTAAAAGTTCTCCTCACAAGGAAAAAAACTTCTTTTTTGTATCTATATGAGGTGATGGATGTTAACTAAACTTATTGTGGTAATCATTTCACAATATATGTAAGTCAAGTCATTATGCTGCACACCTGAAACTTATACAGTGTATCTCAATTACTTCTCAATAAAACCGAAAGAAAAATAAATAAAGCAAACATTTACCAACCAAAAAAAGAAAGAAAGAATTTATTTTAAAGAAATTATCCCCTTTGCTAAAAAGTTGTAGCGAACATATAATTCATTCCATAGGCAGACCGTGCACGTCTTGGAGCATCCTCTCCACTTTTGCACTTCGTGTTTTCTAGGTGAGTTACCCCAGAACTGCAAGGAGGTAAAAAGACTGAAAGGTGCCAGTGAAGATGGTGAATATTTCCTGATCATCAAAGGAAAGCTCCTGAAGGTGAATGTCAGATATCAGTCATTATTTCTAGAATGTTTTTAGAGTGAGCGGCCCTGGCTCTCATTGTCCCATTTCTGAGCTGCTCTTCATAGGTTATTTCTGGTCTGCCTTTCAGGTATTCTGTGCAGGGATGCAGTCTGACCACCCCAAAGAGTACGTCACACTGGTCCATGGCGACTCTGAGAATTTCTCTGAGGTTTATGGGCACAGGTAGGAGAACCCAGGCTCAGAAGAGCCCAGATGCTGGGAGATCCCTGGAAACACCCTCCCATCCTTACCAGAACATTCTCTCTGTAACGCAGGCTTCACAACCCAACCGAATGTCCCTACAATGGGAGCCGACGCGATGATTGCCAGTGTCGGAAGGACTACACGGCAGCTGGGTTTTCCAGCTTCCAGAAGATCCGAATAGACCTGACCAGCATGCAGATCATAAGTAAGTTCAGTGGGAGGTCATATGGGAACGTGTGCATTATTCTCTCCATTCGGTCAGCAGAGGCATCCCACACACTGGCCAGGGCGAAGCGCTGAGGCTGTGAAGAGGAACAAAATAGCTTACGTCCAGTGATGACAGTCCTGGTCTGTGCTGCCTGAGGGCGGGGTTTGCTCCTTTTTGTTCACTGCTGTACCCTCAGTGCCTGGAACATACCTAGCACAGGGTTGGGATCCCTCAGATTTGTGATAAATGAATGAATGGAGTAGATGGAGGCCATCAGTGGGCACCATTGCAGTGTGGGGAGTCAGGGCAGCATCCCCCAAAATAGGACATTGAAACTGAGACCTTAAGGGTTGAATAGGAGTTAGTCAGGCACAGGCTACCAGTGTTGGGGGAGCAGGGGTGGTCACAGAAGTTTTTAAGGGAGAAGAGCGAGCAGACACAAACCCCAAAGCTAAGAGATTCATATGGCAGCATTTGCCCCCACCCGGCTCCCACCCACACAGTGTACACACAGACACGGGCATAAAACTATTTTATCTGATTGTCAATTTACAGAAGAAAAATGGAGCACAGAATTACCTTTCCTAACCCAGCCTGCGCGTGGGCTGATTTCATAGTCTGGCCAACATTGCATTTTTGTTAGGGACATTAATCATGGGAGTGGTTAAAGACAGCTCAAATATCCAAACACATTCCCTTGAATAGAGGAAAACAGAAATAGTGAATAATTAATTTTTCTTCATTAACATTATTCCCGTAATATTGTATCGCTTTATTGTATCGTAGGTTAAACTTGACTGATACCAAGATATTTTTAATTGCCGTTGGCTAGACTGATTAGGTCGAAAGGCAGAGGGTCTGCAGTTTCTCTGCTTAGAAAAAACCCCAGCTAAGACTTAGGGCTTTTCTGTATGTTTAAGTAGGGAAGGGCGCCTTTTCACGCAGGATAGGGGACTCAGAGTTCCCTCCCACCGAAGTGTGTTAACTGCGGAAGGATTGAGCCCGCTTCTGCTGTTCCCTAAAGACCAGGCGGAAAGGCAGAGAGCTGCCTCCAGCCTCCGAGACACTTCTGTGGGGTTCCTCATTTGATGCCTCCTGATCCACCGTCCCCCTGTGCAAAGCTGGTCTCAGGAGCTACAAGAGGGTTAAAAACACAAGCATCATTTTATTGGCTTTTTTTTTTTTTTAGCTGTAAGTTAGCCCCAAACTTGAGAAACTGCCATTAATACTTTCAAGATGTGGGTTGTGACGGCTGCACATTTTGGCAGGAGTTGTGCCCAGGCCACGGGAGGACAGAAGAAGCCTCGGGGAATAGCTCCTAAGTAGCTGGAAATGCCTTTCTGGCTTATTTCCCCATCCTGAAGCCTGGGGGGCGGTTACAGAGACTCACCATCATCCAATCGCTCTCCATTTAAGCGAGGAGATTCACATATTTACTTCTATGGGAATGGATTCCCAAGCCCTTTTTTGCTTCTGTACTGAGAGGAGACAGGCAATGCTGATAAAACCAGGGAACGGGGCTCTCAGAACCACAAATAGAAAGGGGAAAAAGCAAGTGCACATCTGGATCCATTTGCTCACTAATCGTACTTCGCGTTGGTTTTTTTCTCCTGTCTCCTCTTCTTATTTCTCTTACTCCTGTCTCCTTGTTAATATCCTGTCCCTTCCTTGCCTTTTTCTCCCACTCCCACCTTCTCTCTCCTTTTAACCCTTTCTCCCAAACCCTACAGCCACTGACTTACAGTTTGCGAGGACAAGTGAAGGGCATCCTGTCCCTTTCGCCACAGCTGGGGACTGCTACAGTGCCGCCAAGTGCCCACAGGTAGGTGCGTGGAGCCTCCCCCTTACCAAGGGTCCCCGTCCCACCCTGGGGACCCTTGCGCATCTGTTCGTAGGACTATAATTAGAACAGCTGCTCTGGAAGGCAACTTGCCACCTGCATCAAGAACCTCACAAATGCTCACAGCTTCTAATCTAGTAATTTCACTCCAGAGAGTGTGTCCTAAGGAAGTGATCATAGCTACATGCCAAACTTCTGCATTCCCCAAAATGCAGCTATTGTAATGGAAAATATTTAGAAACAAACTAGATATCAGATGGCAAGGGCTTGGTTAAACAAATCATGGTGGTTAATAAAATGAATGTTACACAGTCTGTGGAGTGCTGGGAAATGTTTAATGACTGGCTCCCCTAGGGGAAAAAGAAAGCAATGCTTTGTAGCCTTTGCCAATTTCTGTGGTGTAAATATTCTCCCCATGACTGATTTCAAGCTATCCATATCATGTCGCTAAATGGAAAGATGGGGAGAGATGAAGAGTTGACTCTCAAAAGCCAGTCCAAGCAAGCTCCAGCACACCACTATCAGCCATTAAAAATTCCGGATATTGCATGACATAGAAAAACTGTCACCCCTACTTCAGGTGTATAAAACGTGCCATGTTCAGGCCAAGAAGTGCAAACTTATCATCTTCTACTGGATTTGCTCTTCAGCAGAGCAGCTGAGTGGCAATCTTACTGCCCATTCTACAGTTCCACACTTTCTTGCCTCTTTAGAGATGTGTCAAGTTTTAACTTGCCTTTTGAAACATGCTGTAATATTCAGCCTGGGCAGTTTTTGCAAAGCAGGCATCAGTCTTTGTAAGAAGCGTCTGCAATGAGCAAGCAAGACAAACATAGTGAAGTAGGTGATTCTGGACAGGAGAATTTGGCACCAGTGTTTTCGCTTGTTCCTGGTTCGCATGAGGTCCTCACAAAGCTGTTGTTAAAAGCCATGTCAGGAATTTCCCACTTGGCCTGGGAGCCTTGAGAAGTCTAGGGATGGGCACTGGGTGATGCCTTCAGAATCCCAGGCACTGTCTCCCCAGGATGGATTTATGCCCAACCACAGAGACCCTCCGAAGACAAACACATCTGAATTTTCTTTTAACAAAGTGTTTTCTCAGCTCCAAGCTTTAGAAGCATCGCTAAACGTTGCAGAGAAGTGAAAAGGAAGCTCTCAGGGGAGAAAGAAAATAAACAAAGGACCATAAGGGTAACAGGGGCCTTTCCTCCATTCCCCAGGAATTGAAAACTTTTGAAATGCAGTTTCTTTACAGCAATTGATGGCCTTCAAATGCCCCATTGGCATGGGTTGCATTTTTACAGCGAGTGGATTGGCCCCGTTCTGCCTTTATCAAATGTCTCATGATTTGCTTGTTTCTATATGTGTATCTTTGGGGGAAGCTTAAGTAAATGGAAAGTAATTTTCATTCATTTATTTTAGTAATTCAGAGACAAATGAACTGATTGATTTGCTAAATCCTGCCACTGAAGCAATTGCTAAATGAGAAAAGCTAATGCCAATAGGAGGCTAATTTGTATTTTTTTCCCAGTCCATTCTTCAAACCATAGTGGATACTTCTAGAATTCAGTTTCTTAGATGGTTATTGAGCACCAATGGTATTGATGAGAGACATGAGTTTTTCAGATCAGTTTTCCAGGGAAAGGTCTGTAGAAACACGGCTGTGCAAGCGACTCTGGAGCGGATGGCTCACCTCTGACCTACGATTGCGCAGAAATCAAAGCAGAGGGAGGCTGTTCGAGAATCCGCTTCCTCCTCATCTGTTGCTGTTACTTTGGGGATTTATTTATCAATAAGGGTGGGTTCCCCAAGAGCCCTCAACTCAAGATGTAGCCAGAAGGTATTTTTGTATTCTGATGGCAGTGGATGTGGCAATGTTGTTATTGACTCTGGGAGGAGTAGCGTTTCCTGAGTGTTTACTATGCTTTAGGCACCGTGCTCAGCTTCTCTAAGTCAGTGTAGCATGTAGTCCCCCGCAGCCTTCTCTGAGAATGCTCCCTTTCTACAGATGAGGAGACTGGGGCGTGGAGAGGTTGGGGAATGTGCCCAAACCCACACGGCTCGTTCTCAGTAGAGGCCGGAATTGATCCCCTGTTGTGTCTGAGTCTGAATCCATGATGGGCAGGCGTGTCTGGCTGATCCTGTTTCCAGGCAGGATTTCTGCAGTGTTCACTCTTGTCCAGACAGAAAGCAAACCTCTCTGTCTAAGGCACATCTTTCAGCCTTTATGGATCATCTAGTGTATGCATGACTCTTAATTACTTTTAAGTCAGCAACAGGAGGTGGTAGCTAAAATGCGCATGCCCTTTAGAGCCTGAAGATAATGCCTGTGAAGACAGAGATGCCCCCGACTGGAGCTGGGAAGGACAGTAGGTCTTCACTCCTCTGGCGGCACTCAGCTTCTGGAGTGCTAACTGTCAGCCAGGTGAAAATGCAAATCGCTGAACTGGAGAAGATGAAAAGAAAATCAGGAAGAAGACTTCTGGTTCCATTCAGGTTTATCACCCGCTCTGAGAGGACAGATCTAGCTAGACGTAGGTATTGAGCGTGCTCAGACGCTAGACACCCAGATGCGCTGGGGGCCTTCTCGGGCTAGAAGCCAGGTCAGCAGCCTGGACCTTCTAAGAACTTTGATGGGAAGCAGATCAAGTCTGCCTTTCCCTGCAGTGCAGGTGGGACAGGCAGTCTGCGTGGGAAGCAGGACGGGGAGAGAGGAAAGAGACGGGTCCTTGGCAGCAGTGTGGTCTGGGCACTATGAACGGTGTGCATGCCCTCCTCAGGGCAGGAGTGACAGTCAGATGAGAACATGGTCAGGTGGGGTAATGCAGCACACAGAAGCCAGTCTTGGCGGAGGCTGCGCACGGAAGGCTTCCAGCTGCCAGGGCAGCCACACCGACAGACACCTGGGTATCCAGGCCACTCAACATAACAGCCACTCACATCTGTATAGTACTGTCATAAAATAATTTCTGAAAATATTTTTAAACTATCAGCTACTCTCTTACAGTTCATGAATCAGGTGCATTATACCTTCTCTCTAATCCCCTCCTATTCACAGGTTAGGTCTTACTAACCCATTTTACAGATGGGCTCAGGAAGGTTAAGCCACTTGCCTGAGGTCACACTAAAGTAGAGGACTTGGGATTCTAGCTTAAATCCATCGTCCACACGAGGGTGTCTCAACCTCAGCACTGTTGATGTTTTGGGCTGAATGATTCTATGTTGTAGGGGACTGTGCTGTGCATTTTAGGATATTTAGCAGTATCTCTGGTCTCTACCCACCAGATGCTAATAGCACACACACACCTGCCAGTTGTGACAAGCAAGAATATCTCCAGATATTGCCAAATTTCCCCTCCTTGGGGCAAAATCATCCTCTGTTAAGAGGCACTGACTTAGGCCAGACTAAATCCTCCTGTCACCTCTATTAATAGGAATCCTATTTGTCCCCATTTTACAGATGTGGAATCTAAGGCTCCAAAAGGGTTTATAAACTCTTATTAGCAAATATTTATGGAACTGACATGGCGCTGCAATTTAGACCTAGTCCCGGATGTCTTAATAGAAGAGCTAGGATGTGATATTTATTGAGAATGTATCAAGTGCCTAGTCATACATGACAAACCGAGATTGATATAAACAAACAAAGCAATGCTAAGTCTCTACCGGAGATTAGCTTACTGTTACGTTGGAGAGGTAAAAGGAACACTTACAAAACAATTAGAAAATGCAGGACTGCTATCAATATTTTTGAGTATTTACTAGGTGCCAGCCATATACTACATGGCTAATTTCATTGTCGTCTCTACGCTACTCTGAGGGAGGTACTGTTATTACCTCCCATTTTACAGATGGAGAAACTGAGGTTCTGAGAGGTTAAAAAAATCTGTCCAGGATCTAACCGTGAGTGAAGGAGCTAATTTTACACTTAGATCTGACTGGCTGTGAGGCTCCACCTCACCGCTCTCCACTTGCTTTGTTAAAGACTGTTTTGACAAAGTACTGGATTGTAGGGTTCAGAGGGGAAGCGTTCACCGCAAGCGTATTCGTGCAGAACAGGCTTAATTCCGAAACTGCTCCTTGTGGAGGAGGAAACCTCAAGAAACTATTTCAGAGGCCTTTGCGGAGTCCCTTTTGAAGGACAGAAACAGAGACAGATGGGGAAAGCAAGAGGGGAGCTCCGCTGCAGCAGCTTCTTAGAAATAAATATGGAAACAGCCGAGGCCACGTTTTGAGAAGAATCCTGAAGCGAGTTGGGAGATTCGGGTCCCCTCGGCCGGGAAGAGGCGGCCGCGGTCCCCAGGCGGTCTGGAACGGGCTGCGCGCGCCCTCTGCTGGCCGAGCCGGAGAACGCGCCTCCCCTTTGAAGTTCCCGCCCCGCTGTGCTCTGGACGCGGAGTGCTCAGCACCGCGGGGAACTGAAGCCCAGGAAGCTTTGGCAGCGAGATCTTGTTAGAAAAATTACACTGTGGCATTTTGTTCCTGAAGGAATCTGATAATTGTGAGCAACACCAGGATTGCTGTTTTAGGGAGGCAGAATGGCGGTGGTGGAGAGCGAGGACTTTGAAGTCAGGAAAAAGTGAGTTGGACCTTAACTATATCCTGGAGAAGTTAATCACCTCCGCTGGGCCTCAGTTTCCCCATCTGTAAAGAAAACCCCCTTCATAGAGCTCTTGCGAGGATGGATGAGATGATGCACCTAAAGTGCCTGGTCCGGAACAATCCCCCCTCCAAAAAACCCTCAATAATTAGTAACTATCATAATTAATATGTTTCTCTTTTCCAAGTTACCTTTTATTGTGTGACCTTTGCTTGGGACGTCACGTGAACTAAAAGTCTTTTTCGTTGGGCATTTATTCCAGGGTCGTTTTAGCATTAACCTTTACGGAACCGGCCTATCTTTAACTGATTCTGCCAGATGGATCTCTCAAGGGAATTACGCCGTCTCTGACATCAAGAAGTCGCTGGTAAGGTTACCGATTGTTGGGGGATGGGTTTTGTTCTCTCTCCCTCCCTCCTTTCTTCCCTCCCTCCGTCGTGGTGGTGCTGCTGAAGGAACGAATGTGCTTTCCCACTTCCTCGAACCATTTTGTAAGGTGTCAGGAAGAACATTTAGAAAATAAATCTAAGGTGAAGCATGTGTAGGTGAGTGGAGCAGAGAGAGCCTTGCTTCCCTTCTGGTGAATTCTTCCCGGAGATGTGAACCTGTGAACCATCCAAGTAATTAGAAGGATGCCTGACCAGGAAGCTAGAAGCAGTTAAGGAGCCTCTGAGCGAGTGTGTGGCTCTGATTCCTTGCAATTAGCCAACATTCAATTCACTTTGGTGAACCTAGGAACAATGATGTTTGTTTATTTAAGGAAAATTGAAATACAGACAGGGCTGAAAGAAAGGAATAACTTAGGAGAGTTTGTGGAGAGGTAAAGAAACACGGGTTCTACAATCATCAATTTTTCGTGCTCTAAATTCTTGCTACTCAAGGTGTGGCTTACGTGGAGCATCAGAATCCACGTGGGAGCTTGTTGAAAATGCAGTTTCTGCGGCCCCAGAGGTTCTGAGTCAGGATCTGCAGCTCAACAAGGTCCCCAGGTGGCTCCTAAGCACAGTACAGCTTGGGAAGCAGGTCTGTGGACTGTTTCTCAGCCTGGGTGTAATTAGAATCACCTGGGAAAGTTTAAAATGCATGTGCCCAGGCCCACCCAGCTTCCCTGCCTGGGAATCTCTGGAGCAAGGGTAGTATTTGAGATTCCCCAGGTGATGCTCATGTATAGCCAGGGCAGAAGCGGCAGCCCTTCACAGCCTGCCCTCCGAAGTTCTGAGAATGTGAGGCAGGAAGCTGACCCATGGCAAATGGGAGACTTGGAGTGTGGCCTGTGGCCCCAGGCCCTTTCCATCGTGCCTTCTGCCTCAGGGTCCCCTCAGAAATGTGAGTAGGAGAAGAAAAAGAAGAGAAATGGAAAGCGTGATATTATTCCAAAGGAGGGTTGCCAAGCAACATTGTACAGGATGCCCAGTTGAATTTGAATTTCAAATAAACGAGGGCCTTTTTTTTTTTTACTATAAGCACGTCTTCAACATTGCATGGGACATACTTGTTCTAAAAACATATTTGTTGTTTACATGAAATTCACGTAGGAGTTTGGATTCTATATTTTTATTTGCTAAATCTAGCAGCCCTATCAAAATCAGACTATAAAGAAGAAATTCAACCTGCTTCCCTCTGGGAAAGGAATAAACATCCAATTGTGCCTTCCTAGGAAATCTCAGTTTCCTGGTCCCTTTTTGTAGCTGCCACAGTTAAATTTGCATCTGTGAATAAAACTCGCTCATTCCCTCTTTCTCTAAGCCAATCAGCTACCTCAAATCTGATAAACGAAATGGCCTTATTGATTGCTCGTAAATTAATCATTAAATATTTTTCCTTGCGCTGAAAGGAATAAAGATAGCGGAGAGAGAGCACAATTGCTTTAGAATGTGTGTTTCAGAATGTGTCCTGAAATTATCATGTTCCTCCCCACACCTACCCACCAGGGGCTATATATTTTGTTTCAATGACTCAGGAACAAAAAAAAAATTAACTGCCTACATCGTGGTTGGACATGAAGTATGATTATGTAGGAAACCATCTCTGTAAATTGTGTAACGTAAGTTTCAATTCTATGTTAGCTAGTGTCAATAGTGAGGTTTCATCCAGAAACTAAAAATAATTACAGCCGGGAGCGCCACCTTATGGAGACAATGATCACTGCCCTGCCAAGATGAGCGAGCTGGCAGTTCCCCGAGCCTGTACTGGAGGAAGTTGGTTCCACAATTGCCTGTCGGCAATTTTTTTTTTAACCTTAGTGTTCCAAGACAGCTCAGAGAGCCTGAGCTCAAAATTAATCTCAAGGGTCTGTCGAGACTTCCTTATGAATCCCTGGGAGCCAGGACTAAGCAATCTTGGGCTCCTGGCAGCCCTGAGAAATGCTGCTCTGTGTGCCTGACCTGCTGTGCGGTCCATGGAGCAGCATCCCCTATAGATGCTACATGAAAATAGGCATCTGTGGCCAAAAGCATTTGGAAAAAATTGTGTATTTCCTTCTTCAAGAGAGACTGTAGGTATTAGTGTATTAGAGGTTGGAATGAAGAACACAGGAAGAACACCTGTGTGACTTTACTTAAGCCAGCATTCCCTTCAATCAGTGCTTTTCAAACTTGAGCGAGCATCGGCACCACCTCCAGGACTTGCTCAGCCACCCAGCCTGGGGGTGGGAGGAGGGTGGCGGGCCGAAATGTAGATTTCCAACAGTTTCCCAGGAGATGCTGATGCCCCTGGCCTGGACCACATTTTGAGCAACACTGACTTAAGTTAAACCAACCACAGAACCTTCTTTTCAAAGTTTCACCTTTTAATTTTCCCAAATAACCAGTGTTCCATGGGACAAACTTTGGAAAATTTGTGCAGTGTCCCACTCCCACCCGTACTGACCACCATCATCTTGCCTTTGAAGACCTGAGATCCGGTCCCCTCTGTGGCTCTCAGATCCTGGCCAGTCCTAATTCTCTCCTCTCCAAAGAGCCCTGCTTGGATTCAGTCCTCACTTTCTTTCACTTTTCTGCTGGGAGCTACAGAGGGAAAAGCCATGAAAACCTCAATTTTCCAAACCTGGTTGGCAATAAAATGTTTTCCCCCAAGCGAAACTAAAGGAAAATTCTAGTCATTGAGGGTAAAATTGAATGGCCAGTACCACTTGGAAGGCAGGGGCGCTGTCTCACCACCAGGAGTAAAACTGGTAAAAATAAGACTCAATGTCAGGTTCACTGTTGGCTCCCTTTTGTGTCGTGGAAAGAGTTCTTCTCCTATTTTTAACTAATAAAAATAATTACTTTATAATTGAAATAGCTGCTGTTTATTGGGCAGTGTGCATGGATTAAGTCCCATTCCTCTAGCTTTCTCATCAAATTCTTGGAGGGTAAGTTGAGAAGGTAAGGATAGAGGGTAAGTGTGTGACATTGTTTGCTGGAATCGGTCTTTCCAGCCACAGCAGGCCCAGCCCCTGGTACTGAAGACAAAGCCCACAGAGGCTGCAGAGGATAGAGGATAGGCACACGGCCTCTTAAGTCGGATTGCCTGAATCTGCACTTACTAGCTCTACTATCTTGGGCGAGTTATTGAACTTCTCGAGGGGCATTGGTTTCTTCATCCATAATGGGGATGGCAGTAGCCCTCATCCCTTTGGGTTCTTGTGGAATGTAAATGAGATGGGCATGTAAAGCTGTGTGCCGTCCGCTGGGCAAGACAGTGTTAGCTGTTAAAGTTATACCATTTTCATAGCCCTGAGGCTTGCCATAAGGTTTCAGAAGTTGGCCAAGACAATGGAGGAAGCAGGCTCACTTGAGGTGGTTAGGATAGCACCTAAAGGAAGGACAGGGGACCGTAGCCTGAGCACAGGCTGAGCCTGGACCTGGCTGGCATGCATAGCACCACATGGATTACGTCCATGGGGGCCCACACCCCACCCGGAAGTAAGGCGCGTGGGACATCTCCTTGGCCAAGCAGTGGATTGCCAGGGAAATGCTTTGGCTGTTCAGGCTTGGCTCAGGGACCAACGAGTTTCTACTCTACTTGTGTGTGAGGGGCAGACAGACAAGGGAGCATGGCCCAGATGTGGGCAGAGAGGGGAGCACGCCTCAGATGTGGGCAGACACACAGACGGGGAAGCATGGCTCAGATGTGACATTGGAGAGAAAATGCCAAAGTTGCAAGCTCCTCTGCCAGGGACATTCTGTGCACCCTCAACTCAGGAATGTGCTCAGGGTATGAAAGGACCCTCAGCCCAATCTGGAAGTCCCCCACAGCCCCACACCCCGTTCTCAGAGCTGCTATCTCACCCTCCATCCAGGAGGAGGTTCTGGAACAGCCTTCGTAGCTGGGCAGAGTGAAGGGAGGTCCACTTCAGGCCGGATGGGAGAAGTGCCCACAGGTCTTTTTGCTTCTTCTGTGCCCAGGGAATTTGCAGGGTCAGTGGGAAGGTAGGGATCTATGTTTCTAAGGCTTGGCTGCCTGGCCCGAGGGCCTAACAGACATTCCTTGTACTGAAGGAAGAGCTGTAAATCAAAGAATTGCTTTGAAATTAAAAATTAATGAGAGCTGTGTTACCAGAGAGGAGCTGGACTCAGTTCTTATCTTTCAGTTCACTTACAACCAGCAGAGTGAAGGTCACATGAGATAAATACATACGTGTGTGTGTGTTTATCTACGGTGGGCTGTCTCCTAACCCACAGTTCACTTATGAAAATCCAAATATCCACCAAGTATAAAAATCATACTACTGACAAGTAGAGTGAAACTGCATTTTATATGTGTATGTTTTATTCTGTATGTTTCCATAGAAATTAGCATTTATACATATCATATATTTGTAACTGTCTTGGGCTATATTTGAAAAAAAAAACCATAAATACTGTGTTTTATGGGCAATTTCACCACCAGCATGCTCCAAAGAAATGTGAATAAACACATTTCAATCAAAGATGTGTTTGGTTTCCTAAATCACGTGAACCAACCTCCCTGGCCATACTGACTGAGAACAACAGAGAAATTGGTGAAAATTATGACCTATAAACTATTCTTAATGGAACAGAGTCATTCATTGTAATTATATGTAACAGCTCAAACTGGGCTAACAAAATATTCATTGAAAAGAGGTTTTTAGAGGACCTGCTTTAATGAAGAAATAAAAATGATTTATAATTAGTGTTTCATTATATGTGAGTGAGTGCTTTGTGGATGCTGGAAAACATACCTTTTTCTCTGAAAGAGGCATGACTTCCATGACAATAAGGTTTATGCTATTCATTTTCTAAGTATTTTTTTTATTCTGTAGTAAAAATAAGTTTTAGCTCAGCCTTTATCTAAATCAAATTAGCAGAGTCCCAGTTAATGAAATAACATGAACATTGCAAAGCCAGGATCAGCGGTTTTATAATTACCCAGACTTTTCCTCATCTCTGTGAGAACAGGCTATAATGGAGATCCACACATAAAAAATACCTTTATGATAATGATAACTAATATTTAATGAGCGCATACATTAGACCGATCAGTGCATTAGTGCTAAGCACTTTACATGCATTCTTTCAATTACAACAAACCTAGGAGGGGAGACTAATATTATCCCCATTTTACAGATGCACCAGGAAACTGAGGCTTAAAGAGTTTACTTAAAGATGCAGTACAAGCCCGGGGCAGTGTGACTCAGGTTATCTCCCCTGCTGGGTCAGGAGAGAGTTTGGGGTAAAGCATAAGCTTTGATGACACAGAACACATGTCGGCATCCTTAAGGCTGCCAGACCAATGCTTCAGCCCAGGGAGAATGTTCCTGGCTAGAAGGTTGGCCTGGCCTCGAATCCACTTGGTGGAGTCAGACTAGCTCCAGAGGTGACATGCCGCCCAAGTAAGGTGATAGGGATCACTCTCTCAACTCAAGCTCACTCATAATCAAAGGCATGCAGATTTAAGAAGAAAAAAAAGAGAGAAACTGTCTTGTTCTCTTTGTCTTTATTTGTTACATTGGCAACGTTTTTCTTTTTCTTTTTGTTAACAAGATTATTCATTATTTGCAAGAGACTTTCATGTTTTAGCTATGTGAACCAAATCTTCAAGCCCTTTGACCCAGTTCTTGGAATGTAGCCCAAAGATATCCTGAAACGCAGGCACAAATGTGGTTCATCACAGTGTTAGTCCCAATAGTGGGAAATGTGAAACATCTAAGATGCCAAACGTTATGCAGGAGTGGAGGGTGGGGGTAGCTGGTAGGACGTGGTAAATTTACACAATGGGAAATGATGCCACAATTAGACAAGGAGTTTTTCATAGCCATGGTAAAGCATTAGGGGAACTAATTAGCAGGGCCATCTGAAGTGCAGTTTACAAAGAAGTGTACTTCAGCTTCAGCCTCATTCATTTGTTCATTTGTTCATTTAACAAGTGTGTATTCAGTATCACGATGAGCCATACCCCTGTGCTGGGTTCTGGATACCCTTGGATTTTAACAAGACATTGATCTTACCATCGTAGGGCTTACATTCTAGCAGGAAGACAGACGTTAAAGAAAGAATTACCCAATGTTACAGGGTGCTAGGCAGCAGGTAACTGAGTCAGGAAGGTTTCTCAGAGGAAGTGTCCTCTGGGCGGGTTCTGCAGAATTTACCAGTCAAAAGTTGGGGAGGTCTAGTACACACAGAGAAGGAGAGGGAGAGGAAAGAGAGTTGCAGTTAGAGGGGATGGCATGTGCAAGGGCCCTGTGTCATAAGGGGCATGTCAGAAGAACGACCCGAAGAAATGCAGAGGGATGGGGACAGAGGGAAAGGATGGTGCAAGATGAGTCTGGAGAGGAGGCAAGGACAGACCGCACAAGGCTTTAGAACAGGGGTAAGCACACTTTTTCTGTAAAGGACCAGATAATAAATATTTTAGACTTTGACAGCCAAAAGACAACCATCAGTGATCTTATAGATGTACTTATATGACAAGAGAGAAAACAAATTTGCACAAAATTTTCCTTGGTTAAATTCAAAATATGATAATGATAATTGAGTATACTTTTTAGTAATACAAATCTACCAATGAGAAGAATGGAATATTGGTGGAGGATAACATTTTGCTTAATTAATATTCTCTATTATCGAAACTGATTATAAATGTTTACCTGTTAATGCTGATCTGAAATGAGAGTTTCTGTATTTCGTCTTTATACATGTCTTTTTACACAGATAGGTATTGCCAAACGCTAATATTGTCCACAACCATATAATTTTCATATTCATGCCTTGGCACGCGTCGATAAAATTCTGTTAAGGTTTTCTCTTGATATTTGCCTTTTAGCATGTCATTCCATCGTAGATTAATCACTTGCAATTGGAGGTGAACTGGAAGCTCCTCAGTTGCCTCATTAAATGGCTTCTGAAATATGAAAATTTCCTTTCATTTACAGTACAGTCCAAAAAAGGCTGCTGGAACTGTAGTTCAAGCTTGGAAACTATATCTACTATAAATTAATGTGGAATGGAGACGTAGCTGCTTGTTTTAATTTTTGACAGAATGAGAAGTATGTAAAGTGGTTTAACAGTACTTATGACTCAAACAATGTTCATTGTTATTGAAATGACTTTGCTACGGCACAAGTCTTGCCTGTAAGTGCAGTTTTGTCTTGTAATGTTAGATTCGATTCATCAAGAAGCATTATCAAGTCTGTAGCAAAAGCTAATGTCCAGCGCCACTGAGCGTTCCGTCACCGTGATTGACAGCAGCCCGTCTTGTTCAGAAAAATTTTAATCCGTGCTCTGTGCTCAAAATTCACAGTGAAACTTTATTACTGCTGAGCCATCAAACTGCTGTATGGGAGGATAAGTCAGGGTATTCAGCTTCTGGTTCTGACAAAACATTTACAAAACAGATGATGGTTAAGTTCACGGTAACAAAAGAAATTCATCATCGACACTGCTGGTTCTGTAACAGCTGATAGATTTGAGTATTTTCCACAGAGTACTTACTGATAAATAATACAGCGCGTAATCATACGCCTTACACATCTTACATTTTCATAAGCTTTGTAAACTTGTCCAGCTAAGGCTTTTTCTGCCCCACATACATTGTTTACCACCATCAGTTATCGATATGTCTTAGCAGATTCCACGTCATTTGTTGTGCACTAGCCTTTTCTCAACCTCTTTGCAACATTCTCGCCTGTGGTTGGTCCACACAGCCTGTTCATGAAGGCTAACTCTTCAGTTACTTCACAGTTGGCATTGTCTCCTCAAATAAACAACTGGACAGAATCAATAATATCTGTCACCTCATCAAGAGCCCAAGAAAACCACTCAGAATTATTTACCTTGTTTTTAAATTGATTTTTGATGTCACCCTCAATGTCATTAACTTGTCGAACAACTGCTCTTGCCAAAAGGATAATAGTATTAAACAAGTTTCTCTTCTCTGGACACATTTCTCCAGCTGTTACAATGAAATAATATTTCACTAACTCACCATGGTAAACTGTTTTCCTTGCTTGGCTAACAATGAGCCACTTGGAAACTACCTTACTCATTTTTTATTTTTGTGAAGAAATCATGGTATGGTGAGATATTCTGTTTCAAATTTTTTAAATTTCTGATCATTGCTTTGCTGGGAGTTGGGAATATTGTGATGAATGCTGAGTTTGGTAAAGTGGGTGTATATTGGATTCTTTCAGCACAGCTGTAGCGTCATTGCAGGATAAATGCAATGCTTTGCTATCTAAATTTGGTGACAGAATAGTCCACACACCTCTGTGCCTACAGAGTGCAACATTCTAAGTCCTCTTTTCTCTTCTCTTCTTGTTTTGACGTGATGATATACACTGGTAATAAAATAAGTAAATAAAATAAAATGTTGTGATAGAGTAGTATGCATGGTACTCAAAACACTGTCAAGTTAAAACTGTGTCCCCATCATGGGTAGTGTGTTGAGGAGCAGCATGAAGCAGTGAGCACTGTCACAACTACTGCTCAACCCTGATATTGTAGCGTGAAAGCCGTCATAGACATTAGGTAAATGAGCATGGCTGTGTTCCAATGAAACTTTATTGATGGATGCTGAAATTTGAATTTCATATAATTTTCATGTGTCTAGAAATATTCTTGGTTTGCTTCTTCTCAACCATTTGAAAATGTAAACTCTATTCTTGACTTGTGGGCCATATGAAAACAGTGGCAAGCTGGATTAGACCCACAGGCCATAGTTTGTCAACCCTTGCTTTACGTGATGATGTTGGGCTCTGCTTCTGTTCAGAAGGCCTGCCTGCTGTGTGTGCAAGAATGATTTCCCAAAAAGCCAGTGCAAACCCTGGAAACAGTAGCCGAGCAGACAGTCTAAGATCGTGCCTCTCCTTGCAGGATGGTACCCGAGTCATAGGGAAGTGCGGTGGTTACTGTGGAAAATGTACTCCGTCCTCTGGCACTGGCCTGGAGGTTCGAGTTTTATAGTTAAGGTAAGTAGGACCCTTGTTTCTTTCTCTCTCTCTCTCGTTCTTTCTGTAGCCTAATAATTGGCAAACATGGGCCGGTCACTTGCCCCCAGATAGGAGACTGTTAAGCATCTTGAGCTGACTCATTACTGTTCCGCCTTTTCCTCTCCTCCTCATCTGCCCTCTCATGATTGAGGCCATCTGTTCTCCACCCTTGGACCTGGGCTTCCTGCTTCAGATTCCTCTGCAGGGCTTATTAAAAATGCTACTTAGTAAGGGGCTGGCCTGGTGGCACAGTGGTTAAGTTCACACATTCCGCTTCGGCAGCCCAGGGCTCACCGGTTCGGATCCCAGGTGCAGACATGGCACCGCTTGGCAAGCCATGCTGTGGCAGGTGTCCTACATATAAAGTAGAGGAAGATGGGCATGGATGTTAGCTCAGGGCCAGTCTTCCTCAGCAAAAAGAGGAGGATTGGCAGCAGACATTAGCTCAGGGTTAATCTCAAAAAAAAAATGCTGCTTACTGGTCTTCATCTCTAAAGGGGCTGCTTCATTGAGTCTCTGGTGGATCCGGGACTCTGTATTTTTAATACAGGGAATTCTGATACAGGTGACTCACAGATCAACCTTTGAGAAATACTGCCCAAGATGATAATAATAATAATAATAATAATAATAATAATATAAATGGCATTCGCTGAGCCTTGACTACATGTCAGACACCATGCTAAACACTTTATAGGCATTGTTATTTCATTGACTCTTCAACATAGCAATGAGGTGGGGCTGTTTTCCTCATTTTACAGCTGGAAGCTGAGGCCCACAGCAATTAAGTAGCTTGTTTAAGGTCACAGTGGATTCCCTTGGCAGAACCCGGGGATGTCCTCCACCAAAGCCAGGGCTCTCAGTCGATGCGCTGTTCCACACACTGGGCCTCACAGTGTGCTCCAAGGCCCAGCCTGGTCAGCATCACCAGGGAACTTGTTAGAAATGCAGAGTCTCAGGCCTCACCCTAGACCTATGAAATCAGAGTCTGCATTTTAATAATCCACAGGAGGATCATGCATGTCAAAGTTTGACAGTCTTGGTCTAACCAAGTGCTCTCTCTGCTGGGCAGAGGACTGAATCGGTCACTCTTTCTTGTCCCAGTGCCTTCGTCTATAAGGGATGAGCTCAGCCAACTCCTGTGACCCTCCTACACTTCCTCCCAGCTTCCAGCAGCACATTACCCTATATGGCTCTTCAAGATCCTGACACAGGAGTACCTAGTTGACATTTATGTATCAATATTTCAATGTTTAATTAAACATCCATATTCAAAATTATCTTAAATTAGGATAGGCAACAGAAAAAAAGGAAACTTGTCTTAAATAACTGAGATATCCAAGCAGTGTGTTAGCTTCAGGCATGGCTGATCCAGAGGCTCAAAAAGAGTCATCGGGCCTCTTTGTTTCTTTATCAGTCAGCAATTCTTGCTTCTTAATTGGCTTCATTCTCAGGCAGATCATCTTCCCCACACCATGGTCCCTGGAAACTGTAGGCTTACATCATCCTTCCAGTTCATGGTCCCAAGTAAATGCTCCCTAGTAAATGCTCACCTCTAGCATCCATTCTGCACAAGAACTCTGGCTCTGGTTGGGTCATGTAGCTGCTTCTGAACCGGTCATAATGTCCAGGAGACAGATCATGTACCCACCTAGAATCAGGTGATTGACAGCTTGATTTGGAAGAAAGAGGGTTCTCAAAGGACAGTAAGGGGTTTGTTATCAGAAAGGGGGATATAGGATAGTGGCAGGCAAAGTCAGCAGGCATCACTAGAGATCCCCATTTTATACGTGTTTTATATATTTTATATCTAGTGAAATAAAATGTTGTATGTATTTTATATGTAGTAAAATTTGAGTGAGTACATATATATAACTTTGCATGTATTTACAGAAAAAAGATAGAAGGAAATATATGAATTTTTGAAGAGTATTATCTCAGGTCGGGGGTTTCAGGCTAGTGGTTTTTTATTTTATTCTTTATACTCCCCTGAAATTTCCATATGTCTTTTAGCAAACATTCATTACTTTTAAAATCTAAAAAAAAATAATGTGTTGTTTTTAGATTCTATATGGAAAAATGTCTGTTTTACCTATTCTTGACTTACAGCATTTGAGATCAAAGATTGACATTTCCTGGTTGGTCCATTTGTTTTCAGGTGCTCTGAAGAGGAAGCCATTATGGGATGGATGAAGGGTAGTAATGCAATACCTCCACCTTAAATTTGGGTGCGTGCGTGTGTGTGTGAGGACTTGTACGCTTGTGTGTGTGTGTGTACATATGCATATATATACATATACACACATATACATATGTGTATATGTGTGTGTGTATATATGTGGAATATCCTAATGATGTAAAGTTTAATATTTATGTTTGAAATTATTTATTGTGATGTAATATTTTTGTACGTAAAATGATTCTATTATGACTGCCTTTTGCATTATTTTGTCCCTTGCAGTCAGACCACTGCATTTTACGTACTCTACATTATATGTAGTACTATGACGAAAGTGATTCTTCATTATCACGGTACACTATTGTTTACTTTCTCTCTGTAAATGTTTTATTGTTACTTTTTTTAAATTGTAATTTGTTTTTTAAAACAACTTAGCCGCCATCAAGGTGCTACAAGAGTCGTATAAGGGTATCTTTGGCATTCCTAGGAAAGTATCATTAGCCAATAAGTAACTTAGTGATGTCACAGATTGTACCAGCTATTAATTACATTAAGCATCTATCCAGTTTCATGTGATCTCTGGGAAAAAAATTGCTGCCTTGGTGCTAATATCATATGTATTTAAGTGATCATCAGACTCAGAAATATAAACACTTTTAATAAAAGGGAGGAACGGAAGGACAATTTGCAATGGACAGAATCACTTGGATAAAGTAAGACCAGCTGTTTACCCTTATTTTTGGACATGCCACTTTCGGAAGAGAGTTGGACTTTGTTCCTGTTGTTGTTATTGTTATTAATACTTTGCTTCACTTTATGGTGCCTTGGTCTCTCTGCGGGTAAATGGAGGGCCCCCAAGCAGTTTCATTGCAGAATGACATTGCGAAAGTGAGATCCTCTCAGCATTTTGCCAAGATATTCTAAAATGGGGTCCAAGTTTACCAGGTGCAAGACAGAGGATACACAGAATGGGGGTGACCTTCACACCCCCAGCACATCTGGAGAAGTTCAGAACCAGGTTCTCAGTCATCGGGATTGACTTTTGCATGAAAACATTGGCCTGTGACTGACTTCTCTCCAGGCCGTGAGCCTAAGACCCTGCCAGTGTTCCTGGCTGCTGCAGTAATTGGCGATTGTGAGAAGAAATGAACTGTGCACTACAGAATGCCTGAGTCTTTCCGATCTTCCATTAATCCACTCTTTGTTACTTCTTTCCAAAATGGAAGTAGCGAAGCCATGGTCTTTCTGCCCTTCCAACCTGATTGAAGGGAAGTCATCGCCAATGGCCCGTGGCAGACCCTCGGTTTGAGAAACCCTGCCCATTTCCAAAAACCAAAGAGATTAGGAAAAACCTGGCAGTAGTCTCCAGCCCCCAACAAACTCCAGAGTGCTCCAGGAAAAGTTATACTCAGTGTATGAATAAGTGTTATTCTCCATTATTAATACATTGTGAAAATATACTATGAATAAATACCGTGACCACATCCTAGCATTTGTGTTCTGCGTGGTTTCTGGACTCCTGTTTCAAGTCGCAATGAAAATGTCTCTAGTCTTTAAGATTGCCAGATTGAGAAGAAATGCAGATTTTCTTAATTCTGTCCATCAGAGTTGCCATTCTAGAGACAGATAAGGGATGGGGACTGTCCCCAAGGTCAGTCTTTTCATCACTCAAATCAGTTGAAGTGTTTTTTCTGAAAATCAGAGACCTAACCTCTTGTCTGTTTGATGAGGAACAAGTGAGCCAACAGAACAGGAGATTTCAGTGAGGTTTGTGGCTTAGTTGTTAGTTTTAGGTTAACAGTGGTTTCTACTGTGTAGACTGATGGTCTAGGGAAATGAGAGCTTTCCAAAGAAGCCTAACAAGCAGCTGATGGTAAGGTGGCATCACATATGCCTGGCCCTGTACTTGCTGGTTGATCTCATCCTCACAACCACCAAGGGGAGCAGGCAAATGACATGCCATCATTTTATAGATAAGGAAGCAGAGCCTTCGAGAGGCAAAGACGCCACAGTTCATATAGAGTAAATAAGAGGCAATCCCCAAGGAACTCTGTCTGATTGGGTTACAAGGCCACTTCTGGACCCATCACATTGTCGAGAGGGCTGGGGTCACGTGCCCACCTAGAGCCCTGTGATTGCCCTTCAGTTGGAAAGACAGTTCCCAGAAGAGAAAGGTTTTGTTATCAGAAAAGGGTAGACAGTATGGAGACGGGCAAAAGCAGCGGTCTCCACTCTAGAGTCCCATTGTGTGTCTGTGAATGTGTGAGTGTGTGCATGCGTGTGCAGAATCTCCAAACCCCATAGCTCACACTACAGTCCCACACTTGTCATCCCTCAGCATCATGTGAGACCTGAGTTCTAGTCCTTTCTCTGACGTCTATGATCCTGAGCCTTAGTTTCGTCATCTGCAAAACGAAGCTATTAATAGTCCTCCTGTCTACTTCATGGAATTCTTTTCTGAAGACCCTTTAGGCCCCGCTCCAGGGTTGGTAAAATAGCTACCCTCAAAATGTGCATCAGCAAGTTTAAGCTGACAGCAGTGAAGGCATGGTGTGCATTGTGCGTTAGGAATTGTGTTCAACTGCCAGCTACAGAAATGTGACTGCACTGGCTTACATGTTTAAAAGTGTATTTCACTGTTCTGGAAAAGAAGCCTGGAGATGGGCAATCCAGGGCTGGTATGGCAGCTCCACAAAATCTTCAGGGACGGAGTTTCTTTCTCTCTCTCCTTTTCTCCTCAATCCTCCATATTTTAATATGGCTGCAAGAGCTCCAGCAATTACTCCCAAATTTCAGGCAACAAGAAAAAAGGAGTTGGGGGGAGGGATAAAAAGTGGCCTGGTCCCAGCTCTCTATCCTTCTCTTAAAGAGGTTTTCCAGAAACCTCACCCAACAAATTCCACTTATATCTCCTCAGCCAGAATTTAGTCATATGGCTGCTCCTAGGCTGCAGGAGCAGGGGGGAAATGGGGTTATTTCACAGAGGACATTGCCAAGCAGAATGAAATGAGGGATCTGTTCCTAGGAAAGAAGGTAAAATGGATTTGAGAGAGGCTACCAGAAATCTCTGCAACAGGTTCGAGTATAGAGGTGAGAGGAAATGGTTTGGAAGCAATTATCATAAAGTAAATAAGAGATAAGAGGATTTGGGCTCGAGTTGTGACAATTGTGATGGTAGGAAATTACGGCGTGATATAGGTGGTAAAATTCACGGGAGCTGACAACAGGCCGATCCAGGTGGACTGTGGAAGTGTTCAAAGATGAGGTTTCCTTTGCTTGCAAATACAACCAGAAGGATAGAAAGATGACTGTTGGATGGACGAATGGACAGAGAGAATCTATAAGAGACTGCTAATCATTTACATTTTCATAGCACTGTAGAAATTAAATACTGTCTTTGTGCTCCATTCATTCATTTATCCAAATAATATTTATTGCACAGGCACTGTTCTACACACAAGGGGTGTGGCAGTGTATTAGTGAGGGTACAGGCTAAGAGGCCACTAGGGCTGCCGGAACCAAATACCACAGTGGGAGGCTTCAGCAATGGGAATTTATTCTCTCCCAGTTCTGGAGGCTAGAAGTCCAAGATCAAGGTACCGCCAGGGTTGGCTTCTGGTGAGGCTTCTCTTCCAGGTTGGTAGACAGCCCTCTTCTTGCTGTGTCCTCACGTGGCCTTTCCTTGATGGGAGCACTGAAAGAGAGAGAGATCTCTGGTGTCTCTTCCTCTTCTTATAAGGACACCAGTCCTATCGGATACAGCCCCACCCGTATGACCTCATTTAGCCTCAATTACCCCTTATAAGCCATGTCTCCAAATACACTCACATTATGCGTTTAGGACTTCAACATATGAACATTGGGAAGACACAATTCAGTTCCTAGCAGAGCCTGTAACAGAGGCTCCAAGGTAATATGGACGTTTATTTCTCTCTCCTTCGCCATGCAGAGGTCAGCAGACAGTCGGGCCTGGTGGTTGACTCTGTTCTGTATGTCCTCAGAGGACTTGGGCTCCTTCTGTTTTGTGGCTTGGCCCTCCTCGAAGGTCTTGTCCTTATATGGCTCATCCTCACCATGTCTGCGTCTAGCCAGCAGAAAGGAGGCAGTCATTTTAAGGCATGGCGTGGAAGTTAAAGAATGACTCTTATTCACAACTTATTGGCAGTTGCTTAGATGCGTGGCTTCATGTAGCTGCAAGAGAGGCTGGGAAATGTGCTCTCTAGTTGGCAGCCATGTGCCCAGCTCATGCTGTGTGGCGGTGGGGCTTCGTTACTAGAAGGATGGAAGGGAAGAATGGCTACTGGGCGTATTAGCTGCTTCTGCCACAAGCAGTAGACAAAACCTACAAAAATCTCTGCCCTTTAGAGCTTACACTTTAGTGGTGACAGACAAGAGAGAAAATAAGCAAAGACACAAATAAACCACTGTGCACTTCTTTTCCAGTAATAAATCTGACCGTGTTTTCCATGATGGCTCTCCCTATACCATCATGGCATGGCATGTCATTCCCCGAGCACCAGGAGCTCACCTACCCCACAGCTTTCACACTGCTGTTGTTCCCTTCACCTTCAGGTGTCGATTTTTCTTTCTCTCCTGAGTGACACAAAAGTAATAAATAGCTGGCAAAACCTAGTGTGTCCAGTGGTGAGAAATACAGCAGGGAAGAGAAACAGGCAGTGGCTGTTGCCCTGGGGTAAGCCTGTGGCTGTTGTCAATAGGGTGGTCAGAAATCCCTTCTTCATAAATTTCCATAGCCAAGAACAAAGCTGTGGGGCACCGTGAAATCCTGCCATGAACCACCACGGGTGTGGGAAACTACCTGTCACCAACAGATGGTGGGAGAGGTCCTGCTCTGTCATTCTAGTCTCAAGCCTAGGCCATTACACTGTTAAACCTGTAACTGTTTTCTACTTATTTTAGAGGTGATTTTGCAAGGTGTGCCTAAGAACTTTTGAGATCCTAGGCCCTGCAAAGATTATACTCCTCTCTCGAATATGTACCTCAAGGTTAAAAATAACTCCAGATGGGAATTTAGGTTTTTTTCTATGAAGATTACTTTAAAAAAAAATCAAAATATCAATTTTTCCTCAAAAACTTTACTCCATCTTTGCTGTAACTCTAGGCACATGTTTTGTCTGTTCCAGCAGGTGATCCAGCTAGTTTTACAGTATTCATCACAATGATATTGGACAAGGACAAAAGGAGCAAATATTCTAAGTCTAATAAGAGGGGCATCCAGTTACAATGGGACAGCTGATGAAATGTCACTTTGTGTAGAAATGTACACCTGCCCAGGTAGCTTGTATCCTGTCACTTTCTTGGGATTTAAGATCAAATGCCTCCCAGGCTATTGATATGAGTGTCAGAGTGTGCTCCAGGATGGGGCTTATTGTAAAAAACACAATTAATATTCAATTTATTATATTTACAAGGTCTAGGGGCTGGCCCAGTGGCATAGTGGTTAAGTTCACATGCCCTGCTTTGGCTGCCTGGAGTTTGCAGCTTCGGATCCCAGGCGCAGACCTACACACCGCTCATCAAGCCATGCTGTGACAGTGTCCCATATACAAAATAGAGGAAGACTGTCACAGGTGTTAGCTCAGGGCCAGTCTTCCTCAAGCAAAAAGAAAAAGATTGGCAACAGATGTTAGCTCAGGGCCAATGTTCCTCACCAAACAAACAAACAAAACCCCTAGGTCTTCCTTGAGCCTTGGAATTCAGCTTATGAATCCTAGTATTTTACTTATTTTTCAGCCTATTTTTTAACAATTACTTTTTTAAAACTTTTTAATAACATTTGTTTCATTCATCACTTAGTCAAAGTCTTCAAATATTTTATATTGTATTTATACATTTCTTGAATTTTATTTCTGTCTTAGTTCTTTCAATTATCTGACTTAGGTAAGTTTTTCTGAGTGCTTAAATAATTTTTATAAATACAAAAATATAATATAAATATTGCGTAAATCAGTTTCCTTAAAGTTCTTTTAAATATTTCAAAGTGGAAAATTAATTTAGTATAGTTTAAACTTAAAAGCACAAATCTAAATCAAGTACTCAGACACATTCTAAGTTGACGTTATAAACTACCACTCTAATATTTCAAATGTTTAAAATCATGACAATTATATGAGCTGTGAAATTTTCACATATTCCTTATCACAAAAATCTCAATACAATGGTTCTGATTCCCTTAACATTTTTGTATCTTAAATCTGACTCTTAGCGTGAATGAAAGCTGTGTGCTGATAACTGATGGAGACCCAGAGGCTCCTGTTGGGCAGGAGATTTGAAGCAGCACATGACCAGCGCGCTGCTTCTCCAACTAGAGAAGATTTCAGTATTCATTCATTTCCTGTTGCTGCTGTAACAAATTACCTCAAACTAGCTTTAAAACAACACAGATTTATTATCTCATAGATCTGGAGGTCACAGATCTAAAACGGGTCTGCGGGGCTGCGTTCCTTCTAGAGGCCCTGGGGGAGAATCTGTTTCCTTGCTTTTTCCAGCTTCTAGAGGCTGCCCACATTCCTTGGCTGATGGCCCCTTCTTCTATCTTTGAAGCCAGCAGTGCAGCATCTTCAAACTCTCTCCCCCTCTTTGACCCCTGCTTCCATCATCACGTCCCCTTTTTCTGACTTTGGCTCACTTGCCTCCTTTTTATAAGGATTCCATTGGGCCCACAGTTAATGCAGGATAATCTCCCTAAGACATGTAACATAATCATATCTGTGAAGTCCCCTGTGAAATGTAAGTTAACGTATTCACAGGTTTTGGAGGTTGGGATGTGGACATCTTTGGGGGGTCGTTGTTCTGTCTGCCTTACCTTTTCTACACATTTAAAGACCGGAGATACTGGTCAGATGCTGACATGATTGTCCAAATCCCCAATGAGCCACAATGGCCTTTATGACAAAGACCCTTAATCTCAAGATAGGGTTGGTCCCATAGCTTGTGTTCCTGGATTCAAATTCCACATATTGCTTAATTTTTCTGACTGCATTCCAATGTCTACGATAGTTAAATTTCTTGATCAGATTTCGCATGTGGCTTTTACATATAAATATCTTCCTATCTTGGTCCAGAGACTTTTGAATTTGACAAGAATTCTGTGTTTTTACCTATACTTCCTAGTACATAGATTTCTTACGGTACTAAACTGATGGTGCATTTAATTCTGGGCATCTCTTGTGTATGGCTATCTCTGACCTGCCATTAAGGCTTATAAGCCCTCTCTTGTGATGACAGCCTTTCAGGACATGAGCCATTATTAAGTATAGGAACTTTCATAGGTATACATGGGAGCAGTGCCTTCTTCCTCTTCCTTGATAAGCCAGGAGAGTTCTTCCATGTTGAATGCTCAGCTTCACAATACCACAGGGTGGGAGCGTGTCTGGAGCCTTCTGAGCCCCAGCATGCCCTGGGCAAATGCAGGAGATTTTAGGGGGTTCCTTTGTGGTTCCTGGGAAGACCCTCAAGCTTACTCAATCAGGTGGGGCCTGATAATCCGCCTTTTTAACAGGCCCGCCAAGCAATCCTACACTTACGAGGGAGCCCCACCTTTCAGCCGTTCCTCCTTCCCGCCCAGCAGTGGGTCTCCAGGCAGTGCCAGCTTCCTTCACCTCCTCACCCCAGCACTCAGCCTGTTTCCACGGCGGTGTGTAGTCAGCACCCACAGGCTCCAGAACAAGATGGAATGGCTTGTCTTGGTCCCCCCACTCCCTAGCTGTGTAACCTTGGACAAGACTCTCACCTTCCTCTTCAGTGAAATGGAGGATAATAATGGCGCCCATGACATGTGGCTGCTGTGAGGATCCAGTGTGCTAATACATTCAAAGCATTTAGAACAGCACCTGGCATGTAGGCAGTGCTCAATATCTCTTAGAAAATACATGTAATACATGAATATGCTATGTATATTGTATTCTTTAGTTTGGGAAAGGAGATTGTGCAGAAGGTATGAAGGTATTGTCCCCAACTTTTACACAACTCTATGGTGTAGAGTTGAGAGAACTAGGTTTTCCTTTATGGGCCCTCTTCAGAGTCCATTTGCTCACAGGATTCTGCCATCCTTTCTGTTTCCTTTCCCAAAATGCAAATGAAAGCTGAGAATCACAAGTTGATGTCAGGACTAAAAGAGACTTGACAGGATATATAGACCAACAATAGTAATAATAATAACTACATCAAAAGAATAATAAAAACTATATTTATTGACCATTTATTATGTGTGATGGTTAGTTTTATGCGTCAACTTGGCTACTCTATGATACACAGTTTTTAATTGAACACCAGTCTAGATGTTGCTGTGAAGGTGTTTTTTAGATGTGATTAACATTTAAACCAGTGGACATTGAGTAAAGCAGATTACCCTCCACACTGTGGGTGGGCCTCATCCAATCAGTTGAAATCCTTAAGAGGAAAAGACTGAGGTCCCCTGAGGAAGAAGGAATTCTGCCTCCAGACTGCCTTCAGACTGCAGCGTCAACTCTTCCCTGGGTCTCCAGCCTGTCGGGCTGCCCTGCTAATTTCAAACCTGCTAGCCTCCAGAATCACATAAGCCACAAAATAAATCTCTTCCTTAAACTCTAGATAGATAGATAGTATAATATTCTATATCTATATCTAATATAGATATATAGAGATCTTCTAGATAGAGCCAGTAGTGTGTGTTGAGTGGCACATGCATGAGAGTTCTCTCTTCTGGCCTCCTGACTCCATTTTGAATGAAGTTTCTGTTTGTCAATTTCCACATTTTCTCCTTTTGATCAAGATCTTTCTCTGAAAGCATTGCTGATCAAGAGTCAAGTTTTTCTGGATTCAGTGGGCTTTTGTCCCTTGAAGCCAGGAAGGACCTTTCCTGGGTGTTGTGTCCCAGGTCAGAGGGATGGTAACAGTTTGGAAACCTATTGAGGTCACATTCAAACAAGGTGGGGTAGGAGGGAGATCTTTCAGGCATTTCCCATCTAGGTTTGTATCCTTCTAACAGGCCTGGTCTGGACATCTTGGGAAAGCTGTCTCATCGTCTGCTTCAATTCTGGACAATCTTTACCTTCAGGTTACCAGATGGTGTGCAGATCCACTCAGGGTTTGGTGCTTTCTTTAGATACATCACATGAATCCAAGAGTCTATTCCCTAAAGTTTGGTGGCACAAGGGTTAGTTAGGGGGCTTTCTAGCTAGGTTGAAGAAAGTCCTTCTGGAGGTGTCTTTTCCAGTAGAAAAAATCTCCAGGTTGCAAGGTGTGTTGCTTAAGCTCTTGATCTCACTGCAGCACACTGTGAAAAGGTTGCTCTACCGGAACATGAGCATTTTTGATAGAACCAATTAGGCCTTTACAATATTGGAGTATATCTCCTTTTATCAGTTATAGATCTAAAGAGGCAGGGCCAAGTGCATTGGACATCCTGTGACTGTCTCCATGGGTGAGAGTTGATGGGTTCCAAAGAAGACGGATCCGAGATTTAGAAGGACCAAAGGCAATGCTTTTAGCCAAGGCATTTGGAGAGTCTCTGCAAATATTGCCAACTGAGTCTTAATAATGCTGTTAGTGCACTCAACTAACCCAGAGGATTAAGGACAGTATGTGCAGTAAAAGTGTTATAAAAGTGGCCAAACAGCACAGACATGTCGGAGCACCTGACCGGTAAAACGGGTTCCTTGATCACTATGAAGTTTGAGAGGAGATAACCTTTTCCAAAAGGACTTTAGCCACAGAAGAGGCAGCAGCCTGTCTGCAATGGCAGCCTTCAGTCCAGTGAGAAAACATGCAGACCATGACTAAAACATATTTACATCCACGAGATGGCAGAAATTGTATGAAATCCATTTGCCAAACTTCGAATGGCCCATTAGGCAATTTAAACTGTCCGGAGTTGCAAACAAGCTTCCCTGGATTGTGTTTTGGATAGATGGGACAAGTGAGGTAAGCGCTTTTTGCAGCCTTTTTAGTATTTCCCCACCAGTATTGATTCATGAATGCTATCATTTTGTCGGTGGACCAATGGTTTAATGCATGTACAGTGGTTAGGGGTGAAAATTTTAGAGTCTCCAGTAGGACTCGGTTATTATTTGGCCTGAAATAGAGCTTTCTCTTTTTGCCAAACCAACAATTGTTGAATTTCCAACCTTGTTTTTCCCTTTCTGAGGCCAATTGCTGGGCTTCTCTAGCCAGTTTTTCTAAATGATCATTTAGGGAAATATCCCTTTGGGCCATGACAGAGATTTGGTGGCTGTTGGTTCCATTAAGAGCAGCATTCCTTGTGGAAGTGTCAGCAAGGTGATTCCCTTTAGCTTCCAGACAGTCAAGTTGAGAATGCCCCAGGATCTTAATAATAGCTCTACCAGCAGGTAAAAGTATAGCATCCAATAATCCCTTCGGCTTGTTGGGCTGTAGTAACCAAAGGCCAAGGTACCACTTCAACTACATCCATGGATGTTGATATTGCATATCCAGCACAATATTTACCAGTGTCAGTAAGAACCAACAGTGAACCATGAGAAGCTGGCATTTACTCAAAGGAGTTTCCTGCAGATTATCATGAGGAGTTAGGAGGTATCCGTCAGTGTTAAGCAGTCATTAGGGACTTCACCAGTGACAGAGGTGAGAAGAGCAGCAGGGTTGAGGTCATTACAACGTGAAAGAGTTATGTCAGGAGCAGTTAGCAGGAGGATTTCATAGGAGGTGAGGTGACTGAAAAATTTTGAGTGTGGTGAGAATTCAGGAGGGCTTCTGCTGCATGAGGTACAAAGATGGCTAAAGGGGATCCCACAGCTATATCTTTCTTTGGTGGCCTTAGCCTAAAGGGCAGCGGCAGTAATGGCTTTAAGGCAAGGGTCATGTCCCCCATTCCACAGGGTCTGGTTGCTGGCTATAATCCCCTGTGGGCCGATGGTGGTCTCCACGTTTTTGGGTGAGTACAAGGGCATTTTCTTTCCTTTTCCTGTACAAAAGGGAAAAGGGGAAGCTGATCATTGGGATGCCCAAGGGCAGATGGGTTCATCAAACTCTCCTTTAAGGCTTTAAAGGCTATGCTGTCCTATTCTTGCCATAAAATTGGTGGTTGTTCTTTAGTAAAACATACACAGAGAAATTTGGAGTCCAATTTCGACGATAACTAGATAGCCGGAGAAAACCTTGTAGTTGACACTTAGTTTTGGGTTTGGGGGAACTGAGGACACTGTGAAGCCTATCCCAGCCTATGTGTAGTCCTTGGTCTGATATCAGATGCCCTAAATATCCAAGCTGGGTTTAGACAAACTGCAATTTCTCCTTTTGTAACCTTGTGTCCCTTTAAGGCTAAAAGCTTTAGCAAGTGGATGCTGTCTTCCTGCGAGGAGGCTTGGGAGGGAGAGCAAAGAAGCAAATCATCCACATGTTGCAACAATGTAGAGCCCTAGGGAACTTTATATCATCCAGATCAGCCTTCAGGATTTGTGAGAAATAAGAAGGGCTCTCAGCAAAACCCTGAGGCATTATTGTCCAGGTGAATTGTTTTCCTTCCCAAGCGAAGGCAAAAAGGTATTGGCTAGCTTCATCCACTGGGATGCTGAAGAATGTACTACATAATCAATCACTGGAAGGAATTTGCTTTCAGTTGGAACAGATGATAGTTGCATATGAGAGTTAGGAAGAACAGGGTGTCAAGGGATAACAATGTTGCTTCTTGCTCAAGAGGTCCTGGACAAACCTCCTGCCTCGGACTCTGGGTTTTCTCACAGGTGAAGTAGGAGAGTCACAGGAACTAATGCAAGAGATAATGAGGCCCTGAGCCTTGTCATCTTCTGTTATGGGCTTTATACCTTGAAGGGCTTCTTTACTTACACGGTATTGATTAAATCTATGGAGAGGTTTTGAGGGATCTACTTGAATCTTGATAGGAGGTGCACAGTGAGTTTTGCCAATGTCAGTTGGAGATTTTGCCTATAAAGAGGGTGGCAGCTAATCCAATAAGGATAAATGATCAGTGTCTCCAAAATCAGTTCTAGTACCATCAGAGATGGAGCAAATAAAAGATGTTGAAAGGTCATTTAATTCACTTGGTTGGCTATTTTGATTGTTAGTTTAAAACTCTAGAATCATTTCACCCTTTTGGGAGAAAGAGATCCCAGTAGACACCTCAACCTAATCAATGAATAGAGCAGAGGAGCTAAGGAGAAAGGGTGTGTCTCTCAAAGAGCCTAAAGAAGGAGGAATAGGTTCAGAGCCAGGAACTTTTTGAGGTTTATTAGAGACCTCACTATCTGAACTGTTTTAGTATTCCTAGGCAGCAGCTGCTTTATGGTAGAGGGGTCAAGCACTCGGAGTGTGGCTCTGGTGTCAATAGGGACAGAGAGAGATTCCTTCCCAAGTTGGAGAGTTGTTTCTCTGAGCCGATTAAGAAGGAAGATTTGGGAGCCCCTGTAGTTCCTGAGAGCCCCATCACTGGGCATTAGGAGGACATGGGAAAGGCTGATCAGAGGGCTGAAGGTGCCTGAAGCACTGATGTTCATAATAATCTCTTTCCCAATGTCCTGGTTCTTTGCAATAACAGCAGAAACTTGGAGGTCTTTGGTTTCACGTAGGGACCTTCATTTGCTGGAGTTGAAGATTCAAAATTTTGGTGGTCTTTCTTTTATGTGACTCAGCTAGGATGCAAGCAAGCTGATTTGCAAGTTATCTAAATCTGGAGTGGACATCGTTTCCCATTCCACTCTGGTCTTCTTAACTAAAAGAGAAAAGTTTCGCCTGCTAATAAACATAGAGTCAAAAGCTACCTTAACATTTGAAGGAAGACCAGAATTTTCTTTAAAAGCAATCTGCAGTCGATGGTAACAGTTATGAACAGGTTCATCAGATTCTTGTGGGCAAGCCTGAATCTTGTTCCAATCAACAGGCTTAGGAGAGGCTACTGTAATTGCTTTGTTGGCATTTCCCAGCAAGTGATCTAGCCTCTTGCCAAAAGCTAGGGGTTTGTTTTTCTAAAGCCCTTTCAGGATTTTCTCATTGGGCAAGTTTCATCCAATGTTTGGCTTGACTCTCACCGACGAGCGTGTGGACTGATACAGGTCTGAAAAACCAAGTCGGTAAGTTTGCATAACTATGTTAAATTCTTCAGCAAACCTATGAGGGTCCTCAGCTACTTTTGGAGACCCTTTAACTATGGCTTATAATTTGGCCTTAGTCCAGGGTGCAGAACAGATTTGCGGTTTGTTTGGATCCTCAGAGGACTTAACTTTAAGGGGGCGGGTTCTGATAGGGTCAGAGGAAGAGGGAGCTGGGAGGAGCTTAGGGAACAAGGGAAGTTCGGTGAGAGAATTAGAATGGGGAAACTGAGGGTGTAGAGGTGGTGTAAGTGGTACAGAAGGGAAGGAGGAAGATGGCGCTCGAGGTGGGGACTGAGCACAAGGTGGCTGCTGTGTCCAGAGACAAAGCAGATGGGCGAGGGGAGAGAGGGGTTTCGGAAGCCATTTTGTCTTTAATTGTTTGTTTGCTCAGTTCATCTTAAAGTTTTATTTTGCAGAGAGGCAATTTTAGACTCCTGATAATGTTGTAAGCCTCAAAATAGGCATTCCACTCAGTTTTTGCAATTTCAGAGCTTTGCCTATCCAATTCAGTTTTAAGAAAAGTAAGTTTGAGGAATTCAGAAGTTCCCCATCATGGCCATGGGTATTCTAAATTTCTTTTGGTTAAGTCGGTCCATTTAGTTAGAAATACACATCAGGAAGGACCACAATTTTTAAATATAAAACTGGCCAGAGTCCCTGAAGGAGAGGAGCCCTTAAAATGTTTAGCTGACTGGGATCCCATTTCTTAGAGGTTCTTCTCTAGAGCAAAAGAAAAATTCCTAAACAGCCTGCAGGCCAAACACCACCGCAGTTCCAATAGAACAGCCTGATTCCAAGGAAGTCAGGCCAAAGGCTGAACAGCACAGTTCCAAGGGAACAGTCAGGTTCCAAAAGGAATTAGACTAAAGGCAAAATGAGTACTCAGAGAAAGGACAAAAGCCTTTTACTGAAAGGACAAGTCCAAAATGAGGCCTGGAGAGCTTCAAGATGCAAAGGGAGAGGAGTTTAAGATCCAGGAGAAAACTTATGCTCAAACTCCAGGGTTGGAGAGGAAGCAGTGAGCTCACTGGGTTCCATGGGTACCGTACTTACTTGGACCCCAGCCTCAGAGTTGTCAGGGGTCTTCTCTGAATCCCCATATGGGCCACCAAATAATGTTGACCTATAATGATTACACAACCAGTTATTTTACCAGCAGAATGGGTTTATTCAGGAACGACAGAGAACTGTAATTTAGGATGTGCATTCTATGGTGAGCCATGTACAAGTCTGGAGAAAATGGAGGAGAGAAACCTTTTATAAAGATGGGAGACGACTCTTTTAGGTGACTCCTCTAGGGTGCAAGCAAGCTGATGTGCCAAGTTTATTGTCAAGAGAGAGGCTGTTGTAAACAAAGAGTTTATTGGAGCAGACTGGGAATTCAAAGTGTAGTGGCTTTCCATTGGCTGAGTTATGGCCATCTCTCATTGGCTGAGCTGTTGCTGGGCAAGGAGGAATTCCTTCTTTCCTTTTGCTGGGTAGTAAAATTGTACTGTTTTACTTCCTATCAGAGATGCAAGATCTGTCTCTTCCACTCGGGGTCAGTAATATGTGTTGAGTGGCACGAGCGTGAGAGTTTTCTGGCCCCCCAACTCCATTTTAGATGAAGTTTCTGTTTATTAATTTCCACAATATCTATAGATGGCTATCTCCTATTGGTTCTCTTTCTCTGGAGAACCCTAACTAACAAACTATGTGCTGGGCCAGGGCCACTTGTTTGCACAACTCCAGAGGGTACCATCCACCTTGAGCACTAAATGCTTTGCATTGAGTACTCTCAGAGGACCCTCATAACACTCTCTGGGGGGACCACTATTTTTATTCCCATTTTAAAGATGAGAAAATCGAGAGTTAAGAGAGTCTGACAGCCTAACTCCCAAACTCAGGGTCCTAACCACTCAGTGTAGGTGACACCCAATGCAGCTGTGCCCAGGACATTAGATTAAAGGGCAATGCCAAAACCAGAGCCAACATCTCCTTGTTCTTGACACACCGACTTTCCACACCAGTGAGCTTCCTCGCAGGAAGAAGAGAGCACCTTGCTGCACGTGAGCAAGCAGAGAAAGAAAGATAAGAGTCCTGCCTGGACCATGTCCTGTGCCTGCTCGACTATATTCTGGACTAGAGGCCATCGGCTGAGAGCACAGGCCTGCAAAGTCAGGACGAAATCAGTTTCCCATTGATTAGTTAGACTTTCCTCCTATTGCATTTCTCTTTCTGGCTCAACTTTTAATATGATGGAGAAGCACTTAGAAATGCCTGCCTCAATGTCCTTTCGAACTTTCAGCCCAAGCAGCCAGCCACGTTCCAGCAAGGAAAGGTCAGGCAAGAGGCGCTGGGCTCATTTGCATCCTTTGGATCTTTAGCCTGAAATAAAAACTCTTTGTCCAAGGAAAGAGCCGAGCTCTTCACTCAACAGCTGTCTAATGCAGAGACCTGTGGCTTTTAAGAAGCCCTATGTTGTCTGAAGTGAGGTTTGTTTTCCATCTCCCCTTCAGATATTTGTCTACTTAGGAAATAAAGTGTTAAAAGCAGTTGCTTGACCAGTTTGGGCTAACCCGGGGTTGCCAAATCCATGCTTTGTGCGCAATTTACCAAATATTTTCTTTGTAGTTGTCCTTGAAGCCCAAGTGGGACTAATGGCTTTAACTATCAGCCTACATGTTTCAAAGCGATTTCCACATCAGGAAGCCATTGTCGGCTTCCCCAAACACTTAATTGGTATAGGATGTGAGCAATTCTGAAAGGCCAGGCTTCTGTTGGAGTCCCAATCCTTCGCTCAGAAAGGAGCCGGTTTTCAGCAACGATTTCCATTTCTGCCACCTTGTGTGTGCTAAATCATTTATGGCTCCCTTTTCCTACAGCATAAAAGGTTTCCGTGGTAATGAAAAAGGGTTATAATCATCCCCAGCACCCAGGAAATGGAGTTGGCTTTGTGGTCACAAAGGCCAAAGTGCTGTGTGTTGGCATAAAGTCATGGAGGAACAGCATCAAAAACAGTCTCTGAAAGTGTGTGGTGGTTAAGAGTGCAGTTTCTAAAAGCTGGACAAGTTGCTTTCTTTTCTAGAACTTCGTTTCCTCATTTGTACATTGCAGTAATAATGGCATCTACTTCATAAGGTAATTCAAGGGTTAAATGAAATAACTGACAGTGACGGGCACGTAATAAATGAAGCAAATGTTTATCATCCTTTCCCTCCCTTCTTCCCTCCGCCATCATCACCAACCGCATCCTTCTGATTTCCCATACTGGAACGTAAACTCCTCAAGGTCAGGGTCCTTGTCATGGTTGCTCACCACTATACCCCCAAAACTCGCAACAGTGTCTGACACTTAGCAGATGCTCACTAAATATTTGTGGAGCAAATAAATGAATCTTATCAGCGTTTTTTTCAAGGCGGTTTATGTGAAGATACAGCCTCTAAGACACCCACCCAATGAGAGTAAAAACAGCACTGGCTCCTGTTTGTCCTCCTGGGTTTCTAGGGGTTTGTTTTGTTTTGTTGCATTAATATTTTTGGAGGCGTGTATAATGCCTTCATACCACATACCATTGCTATTCAAACTGTGTCGCAAAGACCAGCAGCACTGGTGTCACCTGGGAGCCTGTTAGAAATGCAGAATCTTGGGCCCCAGCCCTGGCTGCATTTCACAAGATGCCCGGGTGACTCAGGTGCATCTGAAATTTGAGAAGCCCTGGTCTAAAATCCTGGTTCTATTCCATTTCTCCTCCCCACCCTACTGTCTAGCTGTACCCAACCACCCCCATTGTTAAGCCTTAGTGACCCATCCCAGGAAGCAGCTTCTGGTGCCTCCCGAACTATTTACCTAAAGGCTTATCTTTTCGGGCTCCTTCCCTCCGGATTTTGTTCTGTTTATAAATATTAAAGCTGAAATGTAAACCACATTGAAGCTCTTCCTCCAAAGGCCCTCGTGTCCTGGTAAGTCTTTACATCTGTAGGTATCTATTGACATATCTTAAGCAAACAATTTTAAATGTTTCCACTGGAAACATTGGAAACAAATGTTGTCCTGAGTTTAACTTTTCCTTTCATCTTGCCTGGTAAGCAGATTGAGGCTAGTGTTTATTTTTAAAGCATGAAGAATTCGCAATATTTCTTAAACATGGGTTGATGTCGCATACCACCACGCCGTGGAGTGATTGCAAAGCCTGGGCTGTTAACCTCCACAGCAGCAATGGGCACAAAAGTGTGCTTTACAAAAGCACTATCTGTTTATCCATTCATTCATTCACTTATTCATTCATTTCAAAGGCATGTGAAGATGTTGGTGTGCTATGGAAATGTGGAGCTCTTCAGCGCATCAGAAGAGGAGAGGAAATAAGTACAAAAGTAACTTCACAAGGTTGGGTCATGTAAATGATGCAACATGCTCTTTGAGTCCAGTGGAATGCTTCGTGGAGGAGGCAGGCAGCAAGGAGAGTTGCCTTTGAAGAGCAGAGAGCCCAGGAAGTCAGGGTCCTAGGACTGTGCCTGAACCCTTCCATCTGACTTTGTTCAGGATCTTGGCCATCTCCCATACTGTCACTGGGCTTTGGTCTCTTAGGATGTAGCAAGAGCCCGAGAATCATATAGGACCTGGGGACAAAGCGTATTAATCTTCACTCACTCATCACCCTTTTCCTGAGCACTTTCATGTGCCAGACACAGCAGAAAGGACGGAGAGGACTGCCGTGAGTTAACAGGCACAATATCATTCCTGTGGGGCTTATATTCTAACAAGGGGTAAATGAGAAATAATAATTGAAGTCCTCAATGGTTTGGGGGTACAGGAAAGGTTATTCTAAAGTATATCTTTGTTTCAGAAATTAACGATTAATTTATTAAAGTCACATGTTTAAAAAACAAGGGTTTAAGCTCAGCTTATACGTTTCCTTCTAAGTCTAAAACATAAGCCATCATTTTAAGGACCGTTTGAGAAACGTTTGATTGCATTTGCAAACTTAATTAAGCTACGTTTATAAAATCTGTACATTCAATTTCATTTTTTAGTAGCTCATTTGTGTTTTTGACAAATCTTCCCAGGTGCTTAAGTAATTTTTATAAATCTATTAAATTAAGCTAGTAAATATGGTGATCCTTAAAGTGTCTTAAATGCTCTAAGACTACATGTAAACTTATTAAGATTTTAAATTAAAATTCTAAGTCAAGATCAATTATTACTCAATTACATTGTTTAAATGGGTGTTACTAGGCTCATCTGTTCATTCTAATACACCAAATTCTTATATACAAAATAAGCATATAAAATACACATTTTAGTATGGAAATATTTAATATGTAAATACTAATACTATGGATTTGATTATCTTAAACATTTTTATAATTAATTGTAAATTCCTAAGGGTCAAAATATGCTTAATCTTTAAGGAAACGATGATATCAACCCCTTCAAGAAGACTTCCAGCTTCACTGAGTTTAGACTATGATGCAGCTAGATCTTTGAGGTGTCAGCTGAACCCCTTTCCCAGAGTTGCCTGAAGAAGGTGGTGGCTTCACCACGTCTCTCAGATTCACATATAATTCATGAGTCATCACCCCGACGGCCACACTGTTGCATTTTGCATTTCTTTCCCTCCCCAGATAAATCCATCTATTCCTAGGTCTAAAAGACACATGAATTTGACCAGAATCTGCCTTCCCCCCCAATAATCTCAGGGCCACACAACTCTTATAGATTTCTGATTAAATTATGGGTCTCTCGCAGCGGAGTGTGGAATTTTTATGCACAATGTCCAAGGTCATTTACTATCAAGATGTGCAATATGAAAAGAAGAAAAATAAAGTGGAGTAAAAGAGTTAGAAAGTGATGGGAGCCATGCTGTTTTATAGGATGGTCAGAGATGGCCTCTCTGAAGAGGTGACACAGGATCAGAGAGTGAATAATGGAAAGGACAAAGCCGTGCATATATCTGACAGATAGAGGGAATAGTAGGTGCAAAGGCCCTGAGGTAGGAATATGCTTGGCATTTTGCAGGAACACCAAGGAGGCCAGGAGGTTCAAGCTGTGTGAGTGAAGGGAGAGTGGAAAGAGATGAAATCGGGGGGGAAAGGGTGGGATGGGAAGATGGCGAGAGTTCAAACATTGCTTTACGGACCAGGATAAGGATCCTAAATTCCATTCTGAATGAGCTAGGAATCCATTTGACTTGATTTAGATTTTTAAAAACATTCTCTGGCTGCCAGTTGGAGAATAGAATGTAGTGAGACAGTGTAAAAGCAGAAAAACCAGTTAGGAAGAAGCTCTTGAAATAGTCCAGTCTAGAAAGCA